>NC_053393.1:45248677-45867087 GCF_905171765.1 Bufo bufo | reverse complement strand
GATTTCATAGCAGCCTCTCCCCCTGTGTCTTCTGTGTGAGGGGCAGTGAGCAGGCAGTGCTGGCACTGTGGTCCGGGTGCCCTGTGTCCAGTGGCGTATCCAAGCTATGGCAGCCATGGCTAGTGCCATAGGCGCCAAGCGGGGGGGGCGACCAGGGCCGATCCTACACGGGGTGCAGTGGGTGCCCGGGCCCCGCACTCCAGCGCTGCGGCCCTGGTGACAAGTGGGGGCGGCCGCGGCCGGCGGCAGGGCAGAGCAGGAGATGAGCGCCTCCATTGCGGAAGCGCTCATCTCCATAGTCATCTGTATTGCCGTCCTCAGGACAGTGATACAGATGCCTGTGCTGGGGCAGGGGAGGGAGAGGTGTGTCCCCTCCTGTTCCTCTGATAGGCTGCCGGCTTAGTGCTGGCAGCCTATCAGAGGCCGGTGATGGCGCGATGACGTCATCGCGTCGCCTGAGCCGTATAGCGAGGGACACACAGACGGAAGAGGCGGCCTGCATCGCATCGCATTGCTGGAGGTAAGTATAAGTGTATTATTTTTTTTTATTTTTTTATATAGGTACAATACTGGGCTGGCACATGATAAGGGGGGCTACTGGGCTGGCACATAAGGGGGGCTACTGGGCTGGCACATAAGGGGGGACTACTGGGCTGGGCTGGCACATGATAAGGGGGGCTACTGGGCTGGCACATGATAAGGGGGGACTACTGGGCTGGCACATGATAAGGGGGGACTACTGGGCTGGCACATGATAAGGGGGGACTACTGGGCTGGCACATGATAAGGGGGGCTACTGGCACATGATATGGGGGGCTACTGGCACATGATATGGGGGCACTCTGGCTACTGGCACATGATATGGGGGCACTCTGGCTACTGACACATGATATGGGGGGGCTCTGGCTACTGACACATGATATGGGGGGGCTCTGGCTACTGGCACATGATGGTGGGGGGGGGCTCTGGCTACTGGCACATGATATGGGGGGATACTGGCACATGATAAGGGGGGCTACTGGCACATGATAAGGGGGGCTACTGGCACATGATAAGGGGGCTACTGGCACATGATAAGGGGGGCTACTGGCACATGATAAGGAGGGCTACTGGCACATAGGGGGGCTACTGGCACATGATATGGGGGGGGCTCTGGCTACTGGCATATGATATGGGGGGCTCTGGCTACTGGCACATGATGGTGGGGGGGCTCTTATTTCTGGCACATGATTGGGGGCACTCTGGCTACTGGCACATGATATGGGGGGCTCTGGCTACTGACACATGATATGGGGGGGCTCTGGCTACTGACATGATATGGGGGGGCTCTGGCTACTGGAACATGATGGTGGGGGGGCTCTTATTACTGGCACATGATTGGGGGCATCTATGGGGGCACATCTTACTGCAGATTATTGGGGGGCACTATAGGGGCATCTACTGAGGCTAAAAAAGAAGATATTTTATATGGGGGCTCTGTATAGGGGCATTTTATACTGGGACACATTATGGTGGGTACTATGGGGAAGGGGGGGGCACTATGGGGGTCATCTACGGGGGCACTGAGAAGGGGTATTTTATATTGGCACATTATGGGAACATTAGCTCAACTGGGGGCATTACAAATGTTTTGCATATTATAAGGAGAATTATTACTACTGGGGGGGCATTATGGTGGGCTTTATTACTCCCCCATGGTATGACCCCCTAGTAGCAGCACCAGCCTCTCCCTGCTCTGCTATCCCTCTGCCCCTTCTCCAAATCCTTATTATGAAATCTTTCTCATTAGGTTAAAGCACAACATCAGCTCCGCCGAGCCCCCGGCCAAAGTGTTGAAGTGGTGTCCGAGATCGCCAAGGGCCAAGTCAAGTAACTGTAAGTTTTTATGGGGGTTCTACAAAAGAGCTATCGTGTTTTTTTTTTTGTTAAGGTTATCTGAAAGATGGGTTTAAAATATTTTGACAGGGGCGCAGTTTCAGTGCTTGCCATAGGCGCCATTTTCACTAGATACGCCTCTGCCTGTGTCTGCCAACATCTGTGCCATTACACAAGATTGTAAACTGTTAGTGAGTACATCCTGGCAGAGGTCTGCCCTCCCATCTGTACACCATATCTATCTATCTATCTATCTATCTCATATCTATCTATCTATCTATCTATCTATCTATCTATCTATCTATCTATCTGTCTATCTATCTATCTATCTATCTATCTATCATCTATTATCTATCTATCTCATATCTATCTATCTATCTATCTATCTATCTATCTATCTCATATCTATCTCATATCTATCTATCTATCTATCTATCTATCATTATCTATCTATCTATCTATCTATCTATCTATCTATCTATCTATCTCATATCTATCTATCTCCTATCTATCTATCTCATATCTATCTCCTATCTATCTATCTCATATCTATCTATCTCCCATATTTATCTATATATTTATTCATATCTAATATTCTATCTAATATCTATCACATATATTAAACAAGTAGTAGCAGCGTTGGATTTGCCATATGATGGACCTCATTGACTGTATTGGAGCCCATTTGGTTTCCGTCAGGGAACCCTCCACTTTGGCAGACAAGGCAGCGCACCCTACATCTCTACTTCACCCTGCTTTATTAATGGAATTTAATGGAGCCTTCAACCCAGATGTGAGCCTAGCTTTACAAGCACTGCAGCTGCTGAAGAACCTCTCTAAGGGAGAGAGAGCACTACCTCCTGTAAAAGTGATCTGTGACAGTCTCTGGAGGAAGAGATAAGTAGCGCCTATTAGCATTGCTCGTCGTCTCCACACAGTCCATAGAATCTGTCAGTGGAAATTTGCGTTGACTTGTGCTGTAGGAAGATGATAATTTCCTCCTTTCTTACAAGGGCTCACTTTAGATCCTACTTTAGACAGACAATGCAAATCTACTGAACTGTCCTGATGATCTTAGCCTCATTCACATGTAAATCTCATGGATTTACACATCAAGATTCCTGTGCCTGCAGGCTGTGAAGATGTGTTTTCTACATGTCGGGAGGAGCTGCATTTAATTGGAGAATCAGAATCGGAAATTGAATCTTCTAGACCAATTTCTTTACTCTACACAGATGTCAAGATCTTCATGAAAGTTCTGGCATTAAAACTTTAGAAGGTTATCGATGATTTCATTCACCCAGACCAGAATGGCTTCATGACCTATAGTCATGTTTCTGAATGTTTTGTACTGATGACCAATCCACTATCTGATCAGTCAAGGTCCGACCCCTGGCACCAGTGCCGATCAGCTGTGTGAAGAGGAGCGCTACAGCCTCCTCCTAAGCCAGTGATGTCCCGTTCATTGGTTTCATGGCCGATGTGCAGCTCGCTCTCATTCAAAACCAAGCACAGCCTCTTTCTAAAGTATGGCACTGTTCTCGGTAAGCTAACCAGAGAGGTGCAGCCTCTTCAAACAGTTGTTCAGTGGGTGTTCCCGTAGTCCAAATGATTCTGGAAATTGGTTGAAACATAGTAGTCACATCCTATGGAAGTGTTTGGCTCAACCCTGAAAATAACGCTAGGCTTGCTGTGGCAGGAGGTAGCCTCCCTTAGACTTATAGCAACACAGAGGCTCAAACAACAGCTCTCAACCATCTTAGGCGTAATATGAAAATTACGGTAGGTCTCATCAGAGACTGTAAAAGTGTTCTAAAATTATTCAGCTGTTCTGCTGTACAAGCGACGGCCCTACCTTAGTGTGCAAGTAACCACTAAGATGTGCTCCTCATCCAAAGACTGTACTCTTGACCACCTCTTAAAGTGAGAACAACCACAAAGAATATTGTGCCTCCAAAGGTGGCCATACACATTAGAGTAAAGTTGATCAAAATAGACAATTTCAACCAAAACAAACATTCATTATGTGACATTTAACAATGAAGGAACACCTTAGCCGACCGATAGATCGTTATTGTCTGAAAAGAAGTCAGTCCTGTTAAGTATTTTCATCCAAAAGTCAGATAGTTCAAAGAAAGATCGTTCGCGGAAAAAGATCCTTCTTTGAAATAACGCTCCCAGAAAAATCTTTTGTCCATCACCTGTTTTCATTGAACATGTATGGGCAGTTTGAACAACTGTAATGGCCACTTATGGACTAAAGTGTGTATGACCATGTCTGTGAAAGGAACGCTCACCAGATGTTTCTTCAACTGCTGTTCAACCATCAACCAACATCTGTCTAAAATGGGCATGGCCATCTTAAGTAAGACATTGTTCTTGTTTGCACCAAAAAGTGTTTGCAACATTCCAGAGTTGAAATATGAAACTTAACAGCTAATAATCGGTTTTAGCCGACAGATGACAGACCATTATCATTTGAAAAGACCTAGCAATTTTGTTTAACTGCTGCTAGAACAATTATACCACATCATTGGAAGTCAACTTACATCCTTACTTTGTCGAAGTGGCCAGTGGAAATGTCCCACTTGTTCTGAATAGAAGAAATATCTGGTTATTCTGAGAAATTCTTGCAACTTTGGGAACCTTGGATCATATTCAGGGAACCCCCTGATTTTCTTACTCTGTTCCCTGTAGACCCAAAAGATGTAAATCCAGATGTTGGGCGTTTGATAGGTGGTTGATCAATTTGATCTCCGACTTAGCTTTTTTATAACTCAACCCCTCTCCCCCCTTTTTTCTCTTGTCCATTCTTTATCCTCTTGGGTTTTCTTCTTTCAGCTTTGAATATTTAATCTGTTTATGATCTTTGTGATTCCATTTAACATTTTGTTATATTCTATTTGTTATATTTCTATTTTTTACTTATGAGTTCCAGCAATACCCTATATTTTTTTTATTTGTCTCTTTGTAGCTTTCATAACATTAAACATTAAAATAAGTCAGTTTATATCCTCATCCCTTAGTTGGATGAAAGATCTTTTGTTTAAAGAAAGATCATTCGTGAATAAAAGATCTTTCTTTGAAAGAACATTCCCAGAAAGATCTTTCATCCATCGCCCAGTTTCACTGAATATGTATGACCAGTTTGAACAAGTGTAATGGCCAATATGGACTGAAAGGTACAAAAGTTGTATTTTCCAATGATGGGTTTAGAATGCTCTCAATGCTACGCTGGGTTCCCTGGACACTGTTTAGGTGTCACCACGTGTTGCTGCTCTCCGGAATCATTGGTAAGGTGTGGTGCACCCCAATGGGAAATAAATCCAGAGAGCCAGGGTTTGCATTAAACCAGTGTGTTTCTTTACTAGAGGAACTCAAGTCCAAAACAATATAGGCAAGGCACTAAGCTGGCTTCTCCCTGGCAGAAGAAGGTTTTGTGTTTAGGAAAGGCCTGAGGTAGCTGTCTTTTTCTCTCTCAGAAGGCTGGTAACTTGGGGTGGTGGCCCATGGTCTGTGACCCAGTCATCCAGCTGGTCTTCTGGTCAAAGGGCTGTTGACCCAGGGTCTATGGAAGACTATGTCCATCTTAGTGTCTTCTTCTGGTTACTTGTGCAGTCGGACAGAGTTGCTTCTACTAAACACTCATCCCCATTTGCAGACTGGTAGAGCCTCTCCTACTAAAAATTGGTCCATGTCTGCAGACAACTAGAGACTCTAACTGCTCTCCTTATATACAGTTCATAGCTGAACTAAAGCCTTTAATTGGAAGAGGGGTGGACTGGAGAAACACAGCCTAAACAGAAACAATGTCACAATTTCATTAAATTTAGACTTGTATAGAGTTTCAAAGGCTATACGAATGGCTGATCAGTTTCTCCAGACATAAACAGATCTTCAGACATAAACAACAGATCTAAACTAGACAGTCGGAAGGTCAGTGTGTATGATTTTCCCTCAAGGTAAAAAGTTACATTGACTGGGGAGATTACAGACATCCCAACCTGCAAAAACTCATTTGAGAGAGGTGCACTTCTCATTTCAGGGAGGTGCACTTCTCATTTCAGGGAGGTTTTCTTTTTTTTTTCTTTCACAAACTTTTTATTACATTTTTCAAACATATGCGGTATCTGCACACTTTGCTCTATGGTGTGGAGGACGGGGCTCATTACCCTGCCCCAAATTATCATATTTATGTATATGATTAAAGGGATTCTGTCACCACCTATAAGCCCTGTGAGCTAAACATATGCTCATGTCCAGGGTAGCATTCTGATTTCTAAGGTGGCCTTATAAAAGCTATTTGTGGCTTTATTCTGCGGAAAAACAGGTTTTACTAACTTGTCAATGATTGAATTAAGGTGCCCAAGCAGGGGAGGTCTGTGGATGCATGGTGCCCAGCCGCACGCATCGCCGTTCGTGCCCAGCGCCGCCTTCTACTCCTCAGTGCCGCCTCTCCCTCCCCCGCCTCCCGCTTTGAGATCCCGCGTGTGCGCACAGGCTCAGCCTGATGTGCCGTTGCGGACTGCTGGCATTCTGCTTCTTCTTGCACTGTGCGCACGCGCCAAGAAGGGGACACTGCTACAGGTTGCCGGAAAGGTTTACTGCAAGTAAACTAGAGATGGGAAGTTCGGATCTTTCACATGAATCGGTTCATTTGAATCAGTTTATTCAAATGAACTGATTCATGAATCGAATCTTCGGTTCATTCGCTGAGCTGACAAGAAGCAAATGAACCGAAGCTTAGGTTGCGCAATGCGCATGCGCGGATGCTTGGATTCACTTGCTGACTCGCTGAGTCGGCTCTTGGTCTGAGTCAGGAAGTTTATTTTTTTAATGTGTGTAACTATCTACCCCACTGTAGGAAAAAAACAAGCATCCAGGGGGGGTGAATTTAACACTGGGGTAAATAATATAATTAAAATGGAGGGTTAAATGTGTGAATGTATTTTAAAAAAATGCATCTCTCTCAATAGTTCTATAGCTACTGAATGAGACAGAAGAAGGGATGCCTTTAACATATATATCTCCTTGAGAAGCCAATTTGACTCTAAAGGGTTAATTCAACCTGTAATCTAAACTCTGTGTCCTGTCACTTCTCTTATCTCTCTGCTGACTGCCAGTCTGTCCCTTAACCTTATCACTGCTGCAGCCTGGTCATCAGCCTCAGTGTAAACTGTTCCAGTGACTCACGGTTCTTTTAACTCAAAGAATCTAATGAGTCTATAACTAAGGCCTCATGCACACGACCGTTGTTGTGTTCCGTTCCGCAAAATGGGGTTACGTTGTTCCGTGATCCGTTTCTGTTTTTGTTTCCGTGTGTCTTCCTTTATTTTTGGAGGATCACCAGACATGAAGGAAAGTTAAAAAAAAGTCTAAGTCAAGTTTGCCATGCAAATGATAGGAAAAAAACGGACGCGCGGACGCGGATGACAATCTTGTGTGCCTCCGCGTTTTTTCACGGTCCCATTGACTTGAATGGATCTGCGAACTGTTTTCCGTGAAAAAAATAGGACAGGTTATATTTTTTTGACGGACTGGAACCACGGATCACGGATGCGGATGACAAACGGTAGCATTAGCCAAGTTTTCAACGAACCCATTGAAAGTCAATGGGTCCGCAGAAAATCACGGAAAACGGAACAACAGACACGGAACACAACAACGGTCGTGTGCATGAGACCTAAGTCGGATCTTTACATTCTTTTAACCTGTGACTCATTCGATTCTTAGACTCCCTCCTGTACAGTGTGTGACTCAGAGCTGCTTGCCTGAGCTCTGATTGGTTGCAGACCGACCGGGGTGGGCGGAGAGGGGAGGGGCTGGCTTCCACTCTAGGATCAGATTACACTCCTCCCTCCCTGCTACCAGCTCTCTCTGCTCTGCTATCTGACTGAGCGGCTTCACACGGATCAGCTCAGTCAGAGGAATCGACTCCTCCGGTTCAGTGAACTGAATCCATTCAAAAGAACGATTCGTTCATGAACCGGACATCACTAGAGTAAACCTTTGCGGGATGTATTGTTTCACATGCGGGCGTCAGGGAGCCGCTATCTAATAGCGGGAGACTCCCTGAACATCCGGGAGACTTGAGATCCCTGAGATTATGTCGAAAAATGATGTATTTGGGGGAGATTTATCAAAACTGGTGCAAAGGAAAAATGGCTTAGTTGCCCATAGCAACCAATAAGCTTCCACCTTTCATTACCCAAAGGAACTCTGAAAAATGAAATGTGGAATCTGATTGGTTGCTATGGGCAACTAAGCCAGTTTTCCTTTACACCAATTTTGATAAATCTCCAGCTTTTGTCTTTTCTGAAAGCTTATTAAAATAATACTACAGCTAATATATTTCATTTTATTGATAAGAATATGCCCTAACATTTACTGTATACCCTTCTCTGTTTCAGTAAAATACAAATTGGGCCCCATTTATCAAACAGTCTAATAGTAAAGCTGTGTTGCCCCTAGCAACCAATCAGAGAGCAGCTTTCATTTTTCCAGGGCATCTTAAGAAATGAAAGCTGTGCTCTGATTGGTTGCTCTCGGCAACACAGTCTAACTATTAGACTGATTAATGAGGCTCCGCGTCTCCCCTGTAATCTTTTAGTGTTGAATACATTATGATGCTCTTCCTGCCAAAAGAACAGGAAATGTCTTTGAATATCTCTGATCCACGGCCGCTAGACAGACGATGTAACAAGAGGCAATCTATGACACATCCAGACTAATTATAAACCTCTATGCAAGAGACGAGGCCTCTCAGCTCTGCCGCATCTCACATCACTGCTGTCATCTATCTCTTCTCCCCAGCATGCTGCCCTTATATCTTCATAAACCTGGATAATAATAGACTTATTAAACAGGACAATGCTCCCTCCACCATGAGTGTAATATATCGAATACCCAAGGATGTAATAAATCAACATATAACACGATGCTCTTCCTTGTCCTTTAAAGGGAGTGTTCATCAGAAAATAACGTATTGTTTAAATCAAATTTTTTTGTTTAACACATTTTTAAAGAATTTTTGATTGTGTTATTTTTAATTTTCCATGTCAATATCTATATTTACACAAAAAACATAAATTGCTGCAGTTTTCACACTGGCCACTAAGCCTAATAATAGGCGCCACTTCTTGGTCTGTACAGATCACTTTATTGCAGTTAGCTGCTTATCTCTCATTCTAATCCGGCCTGTAATGATATCACCTCTGTGTATAGATAAGACAGAATCCTCCATTCACAGTAGGTGATATGACAGCTTATCTTCTCCCTCCTGACCTCTGCCCAGGTCACAAAGCATTGCATTTGCACCAAAAAACTGGCGTACATGTTTTTAAAAACTTAGACCTGACAGTCTAATGATGTGCCAGCCCGCATCAGCCACTGTGACATATCCTGTACAGTTTAAGGCTACTTTCACACTTGCGTTCAGAGCGGGTCCGTCTGATGTTTCATCAGACGGATCCGCTCCTATAATGCAGACGTTTGCATCCGTTCAGAACGGATCCGTCTGCATTATTACTTAGAAAAATTTGTAAGTGTGAAAGTAGCCTGAACGGATCCGTCCAGACTTTACATTGAAAGTCAATGGGGGCGGATCCGCTTGAAGATTGAGCCATATGGTGTCATCTTCAAGCGGATCCGTCCCCATTGACTTACATTGTAAGTCTGGACGGATCCGCTTGCCTCCGCACGGCCAGGCGGACACCCGAACGCTGCAAGCTGCGTTCAGGTGTCCGCCTGCTGAGCGGAGCGGAGGCTGAACGCCGCCAGACTGATGCATTCTCAGTGGATCCGCCTCCACTGAGAATGCATCAGGGCTGGACGGCTGCGTTCGGTGCCGCTCGTGAGCCCCTTCAAACGGAGCTCACAAGCGGACACCTGAACGCAGGTGTGAAAGTAGCCGAAGGCCTCGTTCACATTTCTATTTTTCACTGACGTGTGCTGTCCGTATTTTCTGCGGACAGCACACATACCCATTGATTTAAATGTGTCTGTTCACATTTCAGTATTTTTTAGGTCTTTAAAAAAATCACAGGGACGTGCACTACTTTGATCTGTAATGCAGCCCAAGCACGCCCATTGAAGTCTATGTGTCCGTAAAAAATCACGGACACAACACGGATGACATCCATGTTGTGCCCGTTTTTCACTGAAGACTGACTGATAGGAGATTGTTTGGAAATTAATTTTCAGCTGAGCAACGCCACTGAATTACGGATGACACACGGATGGTAAAAATGGACAAACTGACCAACCATGGATCCTTCACGGACATCTTCACGGATGAAACACGTACGATTTTTTTCACGGACGTCACACTGACACGGAAATGTGAACGAGGCATAAGAATGTCTACGTTGGCACCGCATTGCACCCGCACTGAATCCGGACCCATTCACTTTAATGGGGCTGTTCAGATGAGCGGTGATTTTCACGCATCACTTGTGCGTTGCGTGAAAATTGCAGCATGTTCTATAGTCAGCGTTTTTCACACAACGCAGGCCCCATAAAAATGAATGGGTCTGCGTGAAAATCGCAAGCATCCACAAGCAAGTGCAGATGCGGTGCAATTTTCACGCATGGTTGCTAGGAGACGATCGGGATGATCAACCCCATTAAAGTCTAATCACTGTATTATTTTCCCTTATAACATGGTTATAAGAGAAAATAATAGCATTCTGAATACAGAATGAAAAGTAAAATGTGCCTTGAGGAGTTAAAAAAAGAAAAAAAATCACCTCATCCTGTTGTTCGCGCAGCCGGCATCGTCTTCTTTCTTCTTCTTTCAGGACCTGCAAAAGGACCTTCGATGACGTAATTGCGCTAACCACGTGGTGAGCGCGATGACGTCAGTGCAGGTCCTGCTGAATGAAGATAGAAAATTCAAGATTATTTTATTGAATGCGAAAAATCGGCAATGCAAAAATCGCGTAATGCGAATTCGTAACGCAAAATATAGGCGTGGGTCACTTTGGCTACATTTTATAAGCTGGTATAAGTTTCCTGAGACTGGAGAAAATGGTTGGCACGGCAGAACATTACAATAGCTTCATATGCAGATAGAGTCAAGTGCTCCAATATATTCGCGATTGCGCTAATGGGCAGTGATTAGAATATTTTTTCGCACTAACTGCAACTTCACATTTTAGCAGGTCTGACTACAGATTACTGATTGGTGCACTACAGGTGAAACTCGAAAAATTTGAATATCGTGCAAAAGTCCATTTATTTCAGTAATGCAGCTTAAAATTAGAATTTTGTGAAAAGGTTCAATATTCTAGGCTCAGAGTGTCAGACTCTAGTCAGCTAATTAATCCATACCCCCTGAGCAAAGGGGACCTCTAAATTGTGACTTTGGGGTTTCATAAGCTGTAAGCCATAATCATCCAAATTATAACAAATAAAGGCTTGAAATATCTCGCTTTGCATGTAATGAGTCTATCTCATATGTTAGTTTCACCTTTTAAGTTGCTTTACTGAAATAAATGAACTTTGCACGATATTCAAATTTTTCGAGTATCATCTGTAAGTATTGTTGTGAACTTGACATTGCTTCCTTCTCATTGGCCCACGAGCAAGAAGCAGGGAGGAATCATGTGTTCAGATGAAAATAAAATGCTGAATATTCGATATAACGAATATATAGCACTATATTCTAAATATTCGCGAATTCTCGAAGTGGCAATATTCGTGATAAAAATTCGCTATTTGATTATTCGTGCTCAACACTAGTCCATAATGTGGACAATAATAGGACAGGTTCTAATCTTTTGCGGAATGGACATACGGAAACGGAATGCACACAGAGTAACTTGTTGGCCCATTGAAATGAATGGTTCCGCATACGGTCCACAAAAAAAACGTAACGGACACGTAAAGAAAATACATTCGTGTGCATGAGCCCTAAGGCTGGGTTCACATCATGTTTTTTCCCATCCGTTTAAGGCTACATTCACACGACCGTATGTGTTTTGCGGTCTGCAAAACACTGATATACAAAAAATACGGATGACGTTCTTTTGTCATCTGTATTGTATCCATTTTTTTGCGGATCCATTGTAACAATGCCTATCCTTGTCCGCAAAACGGTACTTTTTAAATAAAGTTCTCAAGAGAGCAGGTGAATTCCAAAAAGGGAATTTAATGATATGTGGAGACTTCAACATTGTCCCTGACAGAACTCTCGATTCGACAGGCTGTAGTAGACTGCCAACTCCGGCCCTGGGACAATGGCTGAGGGATGATCATCTGTATGACACCTTTAGATGCCTAAATGCGAACTCAAGAGAATTTAGCTTTTATTCCCCACGACACAGATCATTCTCTCGTATTGACCTATTCCTCACGGACAGGACATTGCTGCCTAGGATCTCCAAAACGTCTATAGGGGTTACAACATGGTCAGACCATGCCCCTATAATCTGTTATATCTCCCTGTCCCAGAATTTAAACTCCCAGAAGTCTTGGAGAAATAATATCTTTCTCCTAAGACATCCAAAATACAAGCCACAGACCGAAGCCCGGATAGCCGAGTATTTCTCTCTAAACAATACAGAAGGCATTAACACTTTCCTTCTATGGCAAGCGCACAAAGCAACTATTAGGCTACTTTCACACTAGCGTTGTTTTAATCCGGCGTTCAATTCCAACACCGGAACTGCCCGCCGGATCCGGAAAAATGTGTGAAAACGGATTACATTTGAATCCTGATCAGGATTTTGATCACAATGAAAAAATGCATTGGAAAAAACGGATCCGCCATTTATGGACTTTAACTTTTTTTTCACATTTTTCGGGTTTAACATGCAATAGCCGGATCCGGTTTGACTAAACACACGGCGCCAGATCCGGCGTTAATGCAAGTCAATGGGAAAAAGACCGGATCCATTCAGTCAAAGTGTTTAGGATTTTTGGCCGGAGGTAAAAATACAGCATGCTACGTTTTTCTGAAAAGCCTGATCAGTCAAAAAGACTGAACTGAAGACATCCTGATGCATCCTGAAGGACGGACTCTCCATTCAGAATGCATGGGGATAAAACTGATCAGTTCTTTTCCGGATTTGAGCCCCTAGGACGGAACTCAGCGCCGGAAAAGAAAAACGCTAGTGTGAAAGTACCCTTAGAGGTGAACTATTAAAACAGAGCTCACATTACAAAAAACTTTGGGTAGCTGAACTGACAGACCTCCTATCTAGGGCGGCCGCCCTAGAGGAACAGTTAAGGAAAGAATCTTCACTAGATTCAGAACTAGAACAGAACTTTAATGGCCGTTAGACATGAAATTCACTCGACTTTACAAATGCATTATGACAGACAGATTACCAACACCCGTATGTCATACTATAAACTTTACAACAAACCTAGTAAACTAATGGCCCAGAAAATAAAACCACTAATCCAAAAAACTGCTATCCCATACATGCTAGCTGCAGACGGTACTACCAAACTCACTCATCCAGACGAGATAGCAGAAGCCTTTAGCAAATACTATGCTAAACTATACAACCTGAACAGAGATTCTAATACCTTGCAACCTACAATAGATAAAATCACATCCTTTCTCCAAAAGGTCAAACTCCCTTCCCTAGATAACCAGCAAATTGAAGATCTTAATATTCCTGTATCTTCTACGGAAGTAGAAATGGCCATTAAATCTCTGAAACACTATAAATCCCCTGGCCCAGACAAATATTCCAACGAATATTACCAAATATTCTGTCCTCTATTACTTCCCCACTTAGTAGAGATGTTCAACCAGGTTTTAAATGGGGAACAATTCCCTGCAGAAATGCTGCAAGCTACGATAGTTACTATACCGAAACCAGGGACACGCCAGCTAACTTCCGCCCTATTTCTCTGCTCAACTGCGATGTAAAATTGTACGCAAAAATAATTACCCGCAGACTTTTAAAAATCCTACCGCAGCTGATTCACAGTGACCAAGTGGGATTTACAAAGGGTAGAGAAGCACCGGATGGCACACGCCGAATCTTGGGGCTTATGCAGAAGGCCAAGGGGCTGGGGACGCCTTCTCTGTTTCTAATTCTTCATGCGGAGAAGGCGTTCGACCGGATCCATTGGGGATTTGCATGGGCAGTACTAGATAAATTCGGTTTTCAAGGTCCCATTAAGAATGTCATTCAAGCATTATATTCTAAGCCTTCTGCTAGAGTGCTAGCTTATGGCTCCTTGTCCACACCTTTTTACATCACTAACGGTACTCGACAGGGTTGCCCCCTGTCTCCTTTTCTTTTCTTGATGGTGATGGTGTCCCGTCTGCAGTTTCTACAATAGTGGATCTCAACTGCGGAGTAATAAGATCAATCAGATAGGAATCTCAGGCGTCACTCACAATCTCAACGGTGAGTTTGAGATTCTACCATCATGTGATCAAAGGAAAAACCAACACAAATCAACACAGTACTATTGCTTCATAGCCGGTGGGTTGGTAGTTGAAACACTATAATGCAGTGGCTGCGGCAGGATTAAGATCGGGTACTCAGTAAGTCTAATACACAGTTATTGCAGCCTGCATGCAGGCAGAGGAGAGGTGCTCTCTCTCCGATAGGGTACTTGCGATTGGCAGTAGCTGTGTGATGGCTGAGACTCCCAGGTGACTCTAGTATCAGGACAGAGCGGGTCCGTCTTCCAGATGGCAGCCGAGGGATGAGAAGGGTCCGGTTGGTGATAGTCCCATACACAGGTTCGTGAGGCAGCAGGCGTTCAGACAACAATCACAGCACGCCATGCTGCCTCATCAGTGCCCTTAAGTAGGGCCAGGAAGTGAGAAGGGATCGCTGATTGGTCCGGACGACTTCCGCGTTCCACCGTGGAACGCAGCCGCCGCGTCACAACCCGGAGTTCGCGCGTCTTCCGCGTTCCACGGTGGGACGCAGAGGACCGCGGCAGACAAACAAGAGGCCGCCCCGTCGGTGGCATTACAGTATACCCCCCTCAAAGGAACACCTCCGGAGTTCCCCCTGGGAGTAGGCCGATCCGGATACCTACGATGGAACAAACGGGTCAACCTAGGAGCATGTACATCCTGTGAGTCTTCCCAAGAGTCATCCGCAGGAGCATAACCTTTCCATCGTATGAGATACTGTATAGATGATCCCCTTTTTCGGGAGTCGAGTATTTTGTCGACTTCGTACTCAACCTCACCCTGGACCTCAATTGGAGGGGCAGGAGGAGAGGCCCTAAGAGGGAGCCGGTTAGGTTTGTACGGTTTGAGCAAGGACACATGGAAGGAGGGATGGATTCTCCAGTTGGGAGGAAGAGTTAGGCGTACCGCATTTTGATTCAGGACTTTCCCGATGGGAAATGGGCCTATGTACTGACGACAGAGTTTCCTAGTGGGCACGTTAAGGCGGAGATTTCTCGTAGACAACCACACCTTGTCTCCTACACAGTATGTGGGGGGACTAGAGTGTCGAGTGTCATAATGTCTTTTTTGTCGTTCTTTCGCGGTCTTTAGGTTGTCTTGTATTGCGAGGGAAGTTTCTTTTAGACATTCGAGGTAGTCCTGAACTGCAGGAACGTTACCGGGTAAGTAATCAGGTGGCAGGTTGGTCGGGTGGAAACCGTAGTTTGCATAGAAAGGAGAGTATTTAGTGGAGGAATTCATTGAATTGTTGTATGCAAACTCGGCTAGAGGCAGTAGATCAAACCAGTCATCTTGGAGATGGCTGCAATAGCATCGAATGTACTGTTCTAAACACTGATTTACTCGCTCTGTCTGGCCGTTAGTTTGTGGATGATATGCGGTCGACATCCTGTGGTCAATTTGGAGGGCTGTGCAAAGTGCCTTCCAAAATCTTGATACAAATTGACTGCCCCTGTCGGAAATAATCCCGGAGGGTAAACCGTGTAATCGGAGGACTTGGCTGAGGAAGGTCTGGACGGTTTCTTTTGATGATGGTAATTTTTTAAGTGGGGAGTAGTGAGCCATCTTGGTTAGTAGGTCGACAGTAACCATGATGGTGTTGCAACCCTCTGAGCGAGGGAGGTCGACTATAAAATCGACAGAGACAATCTCCCAAGGTCTGGTGGGTGTTTCTAATGACATCAGTAACCTATAGGGAGGCTTTCTATCGGTTTTGGTAGAGGCACAGATATCACAGGTGGAGACATATTCGTGGATTGATTTGGTCATGTTTGGCCACCAGAATTTTCTGCGTACAAGCTCCAACGTTTTGGTGATGCCCGGGTGGCCCGCTAGGGGTGTGTCATGCATGAGTCGAATGACAGAAGGTTGCATTCTAGGAGGGATGTAAAGTTTGTCGTTTTTGAGAAAGAATCCTTCGGTTGATGTCAACCCAGGAGGAACAGGAGGATCCCCTTCAGAGAGAGCATGTTTTAAGAGCTCCTTGAATCCCATGGCGAGTCCCACAAACCGGTTTGCCGGGAGCAGTAAGGCAGGAGGCTCTGCGACAGCGCTCTCTTCGTATAACCGGGAGAGGGAGTCAGCCTTTGTGTTTTTAGAACCTGGTCTATAGGATATGTGAAAGTCAAAACGATCAAAAAAAAGGCTCCACCGTACTTGCCTTGCCGACATGGTTTTGCAAGTCTTGAGGAACTGTAAATTACGGTGGTCAGTGAAAATTATAATGGGATGTTTGGCTCCTTCCAAGAGATGTCTCCAGTTGCCCAGAGCATCCCTAATAGCCAACAGCTCTTTTTCCCCAATGGGGTAGTTCTTTTCGGCAGTATTAAGAGTCCGGGAGTAATATGCAACTGGGTGCAGAGGTTCAGAAGAGGATGGTTGTTGAGATAGAACTGCCCCTATGGCGAGGTGGGAAGCATCAACCTCTAGAACAAAATGGAATTCGGGGTTGGGCAATTGGAGTATGGGAGCTGAGGTATATCTCTGTTTGAGTATTTCGAAAGCCTCTTGGGCCTCGGAGGACCATGTATAGGGTATTTTAGTACTGGTTAGTCTTGTCAAGGGTTTTACTATCGCCGAGAAATTTTTTATGAATTTCCGGTAGTAGTTGGAAAAGCCTAAAAATCGTTGGAGTGCTTTGCGTGTGTGAGGCACAGGCCAAACCTGGATGCATTCCACTTTGGACTGATCCATCTGAATCCCTTGGGGGGAGATGTTATATCCCAGGAAGGAAATGGAAGGCTGTTCGAAGATGCATTTCTCTAATTTTGCGTAAAGGGAGTGGACCCGAAGACAGGACAACACCCATCTCAGGTGCCTCCTGTGGTCGGTAGGACTGTCCGAGTACACCAGAATGTCGTCCAAATAGATCACCACGCAGACGTCCAGCAGATCTCGAAAAATATTGTTAACGAAATGCTGGAACGTCGCTGGGGCATTGCACAACCCGAAAGGCATTACCATGTACTCGAACAGCCCGTATCTGGTTCTGAATGCCGTCTTCCACTCATCCCCTTCCCGCATCCTGATCAAGTTATATGCGCTTCTGAGGTCAAGTTTGGTGAAAATACGGGATGTTTGTAACCTCTCGATCAGTTCGGGGATAAGTGGAAGTGGGTAGCGGTTTTTTACAGTAATTTTGTTGAGTCCTCTATAGTCAATTATTGGCCTTAATCCGCCATCTTTGTTTTTTACAAAGAAGATCCCTGCGCTAGCAGGCGAGGTTGACGGCCTTATGAATCCCTTTTTTAAGTTCTCGTCTAAGTAAGCCTTCAGGTGGGCTAATTCAGGTTGGGAAAGCGGATAGATACGTCCCGTAGGGACAGGACTGCCCGGAATAAGATCAATAGGGCAGTCATAGGGTCTATGTGGGGGGAGTGTGGCTGCTCCACATTGGCTGAAAACGTCTTCGAATTCAACAAGATGGGGAGGTAGCCCCGTGGGTGCGATCTGCATGGGTGCTGTGATTCTGTCCCGTCTGCAGTTTCTACAATAGTGGATCTCAACTGCGGAGTAATAGGATCAATCAGATAGGAATCTCAGGCGTTACTCACAATCTCAACGGTGAGTTTGAGATTCTACCATCACGTGATCAAAGGAAAAACCAACACAAATCAACACAGTACTATTGCTTCATAGCCGGTGGGTTGGTAGTTGAAACACTATAATGCAGTGGCTGCGGCAGGGTTAAGATCGGGTACTCAGTAAGTCTAATACACAGTTATTGCAGCCTGCATGCAGGCAGAGGAGAGGTGCTCTCTCTCCGATAGGGTACTTGCGATTGGCAGTAGCTGTGTGATGGCTGAGACTCCCAGGTGACTCTAGTATCAGGACAGAGCGGGTCCGTCTTCCAGATGGCAGCCGAGGGATGAGAAGGGTCCGGTTGGTGATAGTCCCATACACAGGTTCGTGAGGCAGCAGGCGTTCAGACAACAATCACAGCACGCCATGCTGCCTCATCAGTGCCCTTAAGTAGGGCCAGGAAGTGAGAAGGGATCGCTGATTGGTCCGGACGACTTCCGCGTTCCACCGTGGAACGCAGCCGCTGCGTCACAACCCGGAGTTCGCGCGTCTTCCGCGTTCCACGGTGGGACGCAGAGGACCGCGGCAGACAAACAAGAGGCCGCCCCGTCGGTGGCATTACAGATGGAACCATTTGCGGTTGCCCCCTGTCTCCTTTTCTTTCTTGATGGTGATGGAACCATTTGCTAAACAGAAAAGAATATCAGGAGGTATTAGAGGTATCCCAGCCGGCAATCGCCAACACAAATTAGGTCTGTTCGCAAATGATGTAATCCTGACCTTAACAGACCCCTTACCCTTCCTTGAGATCTACATTACAAATTATTAGAGAATTTGGAGAAGTCTCGTACTATAAAATCAACGAATCTAAGTCCCAGATTCTGGCTGTTAAGATTACACCCTCCCTACGTACAACAATAGAGAGTGAATTCCCCTTCCAATGGGACACTTCTTCGACCACCTACCTGGGTATACAACTATGTTTTCCTCTCTCACAACTAGTCACCCACAACTATGATAGGTTACTTATCTCTCTCCAGAATGACTTAGATCGATACAACAAGCTGAATCTCACTTGGCTGGGACGTATAGTGACGTATAAGATGATGATTCTCCCAAAGATTATATACTTCTTCCGCACTCTTCCGATTCCTATACCTGACAAGATTTAAATCCAAAATGCTCTCATTTATTTGGAAGAAAGGGGCACATAGACTAGCGGCCTCTATATTATATACACATAGGAGACATGGGGGGATGGGAGTTCCGAATCTGCGGGGCCACTATGAATCATTCATATTCAAACAACTGCGTTATTGGTGCCTGCAAGACAACTTCCCTAGTTGGCCGATGATAGAGGAAGATCTTAATCAAGGGAAAATCACTTTACGCCCTGCTCCTAGTTCATGCTGTAGATCCGGGATTACCACTCGCCTCAGCTTTATCCTTGAAGGCCTCTATTCAGGTGTGGACAGGGCTACTCCATCGCATTAGTCCTAATGCCCCGATGAAAAAGGTTCAGGCTCCTTTGGAAGTATTACAGTACTATATTCCAGATATCTCAATAAAAATATGGAATGCGAGGACTGAGTGATTTTTATGACGACAAGGTAGTGAAAACATTCCCTTCTTTGCAATCAAATTATGAAATACCTGACTCGTGTTATTTCCATTATATTAGAATAGTCAATTTTTTGAGACAATTCCCTAAAAAAGATGTACTACTTCCGGTCGCCTTTTATAACTATTTATCAGTCTCGCCAGGTGACTCGCAGACCCCCACCAGTATGATTTACAAAACCGTTACAGGAGACCTTCTTGAAAAGAAAGCTCATCTACTTAATTGGGAAAAAGATCTCCAATTATCATATACCACCGCTCAATGGCAGGAGGCGATAAAGATTTCTTCTCAGTCCACAGCTTGCTCCAACCTTTTACAATGTTATCACAAAATGATAACGAGATGGTACTTAACAGATTTTTCCCTAATGTAGAGAACTCGTGCTGGCGGTGTCTGAAAACACCCGGCGACCTGCTTCACATATTCTGGGATTGTTCACTAATACGTAATTACTGGGCATCAGTGGAAAAACTATTGTCAGATGTGACGGGCTCCAAAATTAAACTGACCCCGAGTCTGACTCTACTCTCTTTAGAAATAGACAAAATCTCCCGTCGGCTGCTTGTATGTCATATTTTACTCACAGCTAAACTCTTGATTGCAAGGAACTGGAAATCTTCCAACATCCCATCAGTGAGAGAGCTTAAAGATAGAATCTCTACCCATGCTATATATGAACGCCTAATGGCACGCTTTTTGTTTCTGTTATTGTTCACTAGTTTATGTTATTTTATTACTTGTTCTTGATACCTTACCATTATTATTGATTGTTCTACGTTGGCAGCACCTATGCGGGTGCCGTAGTACATGTCTCAAAGTGGCTGCGCCCACTACTCTGTTGTTCTCTTGAGTTATTACTACAAAACTAATAAAAAGTATGTGAAAAAAAAAAGTTGCACTTAATAAACGTGCCACAAAATTAATCTACTCTGAAATCCTGACCAAATTTTAACTCTGCATCTCTTGGTGGCACTGGAAAGTGCAGTGATTATAAATAGAGATGAGAGAATCCAATCAGACAAAGTGGAATTCGATCCGAATTTCAGGAAAAATTTGATTCGCAACGAATTGGTTGAACTTGATAGAGTTATGTCTTTTTTCAACCGTATCAACTATGTAACTATGAACGCAAATTTCCTCGCGCTTCGTAGTAACAAATCGCAATTTTTCCTAAAATGGCGGCTACATGTGTGAGGACTGAGGACATGGGGCAAGGAACTCTGGGAAGGTGGGATCACCCAAAATGACATGCATGCATGCAGCCAATCAGCAGCCATCCAGCCCTGTGATGTCAAAGCCCTATAAATACGGCAGCCATTTTATATTCTGCCATTTTCCAGCATTCAGAGTGCAGGGACAGACGTGAGAAGGAGCTAGGGATAGCAATAGGAAAAACCTCATTGTGATAAAAAAAAAGTGAAAAAACGATTTATAAGTGCAGGGAAAGGATAGGGAGGAATCATTTCACAGCATCTTAGTGCAGGGAGAAACGTCAGAAGGCGCTAGGGAGAGTAATAGGAAAGCGATTTACAAGTGCAGGGGAAGATTATTTGGGGATCCAATTAGCTATAATACAGCTCTGTCATTCCAGCAATTTGTTCTTGGGGTGCAAGTGCTATGTTGAAAAGCCTTTAGTGGCTTATATCTGTGGAAAAAGAAAAATATATATGCAGTTCACTGCAGCAGTTCTATGTGGACTGGTGAAAGCGTTTAGTGGCGTATTTCAGTACAAAAAGAATAATATATTCTCAGTTTACTTCTGCAGTTATATGTGTTGAAAGCGTTTAGTGGCCTATTTTAAAACAGAAAGAAAAATATATACGCACTTCACTGTTGCAGTTATTTATGGCAAAAGCGTTTAGTGGCGTATTTCAGTACAGAAAGAAAAATATTTTTGTCGCTTTTAGTGGTGTTTTAATTTGCTTTTAATTTATTTAGTTCAGATAAAAGTATGTCAGACAGAGAAGTGTCAGGTCATGCACAGAGGAGTGGCAGAGGCCTAAAAGTTTCTGGCGCAGTCAGAGGTCGCAGCAGAGTTAGGGGGCGTGGCAGCAGGAGTCGCAGCGAGAGGCCTGAGCTCCCGCTGTCATCTAGCGGTCGTGTCTTAACCAGCAACCCAGCGGTTCTTGAATGGTTGACTCGGTCATCTACTTCATCCCAACTGACATCAGACACCCCCAGCCAAGAGTCGGTGGGTTCCTCTGACACAATGCTTAGTTGGCATGGCCCGGGAGCAGTCCCTGTGCCCCCCACCTGTCCTGAACCTTCCTCTCTCATTTTCAGTTCCCTCACCGTGAGAAGTATTATATGCCGTAGGCTCGGCTCCACTTTTCAGCGAGGAACAGCTACTAGAGGGCAGTCAGCAGCTACTGCCCAGCCAAGATCTGGAGGAGACATCCGACGCTTTCACTGCTAGGCGGGCAAGTAGTGATGATGAGAGTGGCGTGGGAGGTGGTGTTGCAAGCGGTCAGCTTCCTGACCCAGAGACCATTGAGGAGGACATCAGTGACGTGCAGACAGTACTCGATGATGATGAAGCTGATCGCACTTGGGAGCCGGGTGACGAAGGGGCATCATCAGGAGAAGAGGGTGGCAGCTTGCCCGTGAGCCAGCGGTGGAGCCAGCAAGTCGATAGGGTGGCCAGGAGTCAGCAGGGTGGCAGGAGTGGGAGGTCAGGAGCCAAACATGCCCAGGGTAGACCACCTGCTTCGCAGCATCATACCTGATCGGGAAGTTGTGGTGTAGAGGTTTACAGAGGCAGTGGCGATAGCAGTCAGTCAGTGCGGACTGTTAGGGAAAAAATCACCTACTCAGCGGTGTGAAGCAGAGAGGAATCATGTGTTCAGGTGGAAAAAAAATGCAGAATATTCGATATAACGAATATATAGCACTATATTCTAAATATTCCAGAATTCTCGAAGTGGCGATATTCGTGATAAAAATTAGCTTTTCAAATATTCGTGCTCAACACTAGTCCATAATGTGGACAATAATAGGACATGTTCTAATCTTTTGCGGAATAGACATACAGAAATGGAATGCACACAGAGTAACTTCTGTTTTTTTTTGCGGACCATTTGAAATGAATGGTTCCGCATACGGTCCACAAAAAAACGGAACGGACACGGAAAGAAAATACATTCGTATGCATGAGCCCTAAGGCTGGGTTCACATCATGTTTTTTTTTTCCAATCTGTTTAAGGCCACATTCACACGACCGTATGTGTTTTGTGGTCTGCAAAATACTGATGTACAAAAAATACGGATGACGTTCTTTTGTCATCTGTATTGCATCCATTTTTTGCGGATCCATTGTAACAATGCCTATCACAGAGTCCACATAGTGACAGAGTCCACATAGTGTGGAGATGGCAGCAGCAGCAGGATACCACAGAGTGGCAAGGTGACATAGTGTGGATATGGCAGCAGCAGCAGCAGGGGTATACCACAGAGTGGCAAGGTGACATAGTGTGGAGATGGCAGCAGCAGCAGCAGGATACCTCAGAGTGGCAAGGTGAGAGTGTGGATAAGGCAGCAGCAGCAGCATCAGGATACCACACCGTGGCAAGGTGACATAGTGTGGAGATGGCACCATCAGCTGCATCAGGAGACCACAAAGTGACCTGGTGACAAAGTGGGGCAGTGGGTGGCAATACCAGTACCCGATGATGAAGGTGGGTGAAAAAACGAGCACTTGGCATTAGATGTGTGGCATCGGGTGGCGGCATCAGAGTAGTATCTGAGGCAGGTAGCCAGAAGAAACCTGTCTCTTTTGTCAAAGTGTTGGTGTGGCACCATGGATGATCTAGTCTGATGTATCAGGCATTGGTGGTTAGAAATCCTGGCTGATCCACACCTGATTCATCTTGACAAAGGTCAGTCTCTCCACATTTTGGTTGGACAGGCGAGTTCTCCTTGGGGTAACTATAGCCCTCGCCACACTAAACACCCACTCTGATGCCACATTACTGGCCGAGCAGGACAGCTTTTTCAGGGCAAACTCTGCTAGTTGCGGCCACAAATCCAGTTTGGCTGCCCAGTAGTCCAGCTGATCTTCAATGTGGGTTGGCAGGGTGCTATCCAAGTATGCCACAACCTGCTGGTTCAGGTCATGTTCCAGGTCTACCTGCTGCTGCTGAGTAGTTTCTTCATTATGTGGGTGAAGAAAGCTACTCATCAGCAACTGTAGACTGAGGCTACTGCTGATGGAGCTGCTACTGCTCCTGCCACCCCACCCCTCCCCAGCAGCCATGGCAGCGCCGACGTGTGGAGCTATAACTACGGTCAGGGACAGTAAATGTAGACTCTGTCATTGGGCCACTGTGTGGTCTCCTCATGCTGCTTCCACCTCACCACTATGTCATAGTTCCACTCTGTGGACTTCTCATGCTCTTCCCACCCTCCCCACTTCATGACTGGGCCACTATTTTGCCTTTCGGCCTGGCTGACATCATCATTTATTTGACCCTACTTCTGATCTGTCAGTAGGAAGGAAAAATGAGACGCACAATGGATCCTGTCTGTGTAGCAGCTGTAAGGCCTGTATGGTCCCATCAGAACTGTCTTATGATTTGGTAGCCAAAAGCAGGTGTGGGTTCAAAACACAGGAGACATGCAAATATTCCATTCACGTGTCATCTGTTTTAGATCCACTCCTGTTTTTTTTGGGCATTAGCAATACTGATGGATTATTGGGCAAATTCTGATCGAGTGAAGGCGGATGCTCCACAGACAGGATCCGTTTTTTGTGAGTTATTGATCTGAGGGATCATAGCAAGGGCAAATTAATCAGTGACATCAACACAAACTTACTGCTGACACCCTCTCTACTCTGTCCATGGGGCTCTACTTGTATACGCATTAAATAGAACAGGTTCTGTAGACATCAATGTGGAATCAGCTGTAAAAGGAGTGTGCTTCTTCTTGGCGCTAACATCGACCTGTTAGGCTGAGTTCATACTTGAGTTATTTGGTCAGTTTTGGCCCTGTGACTTCCCAAATAAGTAATGTGTGCAGTAATTCTAAGAGCTACGCCTGTCTTCTGCATGTCAAACGGACTCACAGTATTATTTCACTACCAAAGCAGACTCCCTATGCGTGTTACTGCAAGGCACAGTGTTCTACACCTTTATAAAGGTTCTCTGCCGCCAGGAAATAGCCGTTTTTTTAAATGTAATTTGCTGCGAAAATATTTGGATCGAACCGAATTTTTCCCGAAAAATTCAGCTAACAGGCGATTCAAATTTTTTTAAAATTTGCTTATCTCTAATTATAAACCCTCAATTTTTTTGCTCAAGTGAACCCCCAAAAAGTTGCAAAGTCCCGGTTTGCAAATTTTTGAAACCAGAATTTTAGAGTACAGAGCTTGATACATTCTCCCAATGTTTTTTTTAAAAGTCAGTTAATGACTAGGCCTAAAATATGTCAAAACTCTCTGTTGAGAGCAGACACAAGGGCCATAGACACGATGAAGAGGAGGGAACCCCTTTGACTTTTATGGGAGAATTTTCTAGGCTTGCTCTGCAGAGGTCAGGAGGGAGTGGATAAGCTGTTAAATCACCTATTCTTAAAGGTGGATCCTGTGTTATCTATACAGAGGTGATATCTGTCATTTTAATCCTGACTGAATGCAATGGCTACTGAATAGTTAGTTACCTATACAGAACAGGACCTAGTGGTCAGTGGGAAATCTGCACAATTTAGGTTATTTTAATATAGAAAGTGACATGGAAAATTGAAACAAAAATCCACAAAAAAATAAAAAAAAGTTTAACATAAAAACTTGATTTAAACAATAGGTAATTTTCTAGTGACACAATCAACTATGTTTTTGTCTTTGAAGCTGCTGATGTTCTTGCAGTATTCACACACTTGATGATTCTAGCGTGTAGTAAAAAAGATAAAAAATCAGTATGAGTTGCAGCATAATGCATGAATTACCAGACAACTCAATATCTTTCTTCAAGTAATATCTAAATTCAAAGGGGTTTATAGAGATAAAAAAAAAAAACATTGCCCACAAAACCCATGACCCATTGACTGACTCAATCGGGGAGATTTATCAAAACTGGTTAAGGAAAACCAGCTTAGTTGCTCATAACAACTAGAAGTCAATTTGCATAACAACTAGAAGTCGATTCGCATAAAACTCCGTTAGTCGCTCCGTACAGTATTAGACTGTATTGGCTCTGATGAGACGAAGTTATTAGTTTGTGAAGTTTAGTGAGACTTTGTGTAATAACTTAAAAAATGAATTTCTACTGTAAAAAACCTTTTACTGAACTCGGGTTCTGTTCCAAGTGGTACCTTGGAACCGAACCCGAGTTCGGTAAAAGGTTTCTTAAAGTCGAAATTTATTTTTTAAGTCATTACCCGAAGTCTCGCGAGACTTGGCAAAGTAATAACTTTGGCTCATCGGAGCCAATACATACTGTATGGAGCTCCTGCTCCATACAGTATTCTAACGAGGTTTTATAATAACAACCAATCAGATTTCATCCCTATGAAGCTTTATTTATAGAGATGAGCGAATAATGAAAATAGCTTCCAGCAATCCATGATATCTTCCAAAGCAGTAAATTGTGACAGGTTTAGGCCTATTGCACACGACCGTAAGGCTTTTTCAGTGTTTTGCGATCCGTTTTTCACGGATCCGTTGTTCCGTTTTTTGTTTCCGTTGTGTTTCCGTTTCTGTTCCGTTTTTCCGTTCCGTTTTTCCGTATGGCATATACAGTATACAGTAATTACATAGATAAAATTGGGCTGGGCATAACATTTTCAATAGATGGTTCAGCAAAAAACGGAACGGAAACGGAAGACATACGGATGCATTTCCGTATGTGTTCCGTTTTTTTTGCGGACCCATTGACTTGAATAGAGCCACGGACTGTGATTTGCGGGCAATAATAGGACATGTTCTATGTTAAAACGGAACGGAAAAACGGAAATACGGAAACGGAATGCATACGGAGTACATTCCGTTTTTTTTGTGGAACCATTGAAATGAATGGTTCCGTATACGGACCGTATACGGAACGCAAAAAACGGCCAGTAAACGGGGAAAAAAAACGTCCGTGTGCAATAGGCCTTATGCATTTCGGATCATGGTCTTAGTCAAAGCCTGCAGACCCAAATTGAAAGTGCTCTATTTGCCCTAAAAAGTTGTGGATGACATTCAGGACTGTATGCAACACATTTCAAGCTTTTTAAGGCCAAGGCATTATTAGTAATCTTAAAGTGAGAGTGATATGTATGGCCACGGGTAAATGCATAGCTGATGGTCTCTTTAAAAACACACTGCACTATTGGATTTTTTTATTTTTTTTTCTTTAAAAAAAGGTCTAAAAAACGTTTGCTTTGTGGTGGCAAAAACCTGCGGGGGTCATGTGATCCTCCTTCTTCATCTTTCCTGTCTTGTCATCTGAAAAATTGTGACACCATTTTGAGAAATTCACTCGAATTAAATCTCCAAAAATTCTGAAAAAAAAAGTTAAAATTTGGGTTGAATTTTATTATTTTAAAATCATTTCACAGATCTCTGTTTATTAACTGCATTTTAGCAACATTTTGAAAAATGTTTTCAAAGCATTTAATTTCTTTATGCCAATAGCAAACTAAAATAGTAATTTTTTGTACAAAAATATTTTGTTATCAATTCTGCATGTATAGACGCTGCACAATGCTGTCTTCTGGTGTTTATAGGACTATCGTGTTGACCTTTTAGTTCTTTTGTAAGAAATCTAAAGTTCTTCCTGTCCCTGTTGTTTCCCATGTGTTAAAATGTGGACCCTAAACATTCTGGTAGCCTTTAGAAAGTTTTAGGTTAATGAGATTATGTCTTTACGCATGCTAACTTTGGCACCACAGTAGAAGCACAATGGCCCCAATTAAAAGGGCACAATTAGCATAATCTTCTAACAATTGTACTAGGTTAAGCAACATTTAGATGTAGCAGCTACTGGCTAAAAAAACATTATTATTTAAGATGGGCCGATATACAACTTTAATGAGTCCAATATACATAGCCGGCTGGGAAGTGGGTGTGCAGGTGAGACCAAGGCGGAAAAGAGTAATTTCTTGCATCCTAGAATAGATGCAAATATCTTCATTCATAGATTTTCAGTTAAACAAAATTCTGTAAAAATTAATTGAATTCAACAAGAAATATGCTGAATTTCCTAAGAAATGTTAAAAAGTGGAGAGATTCAGCTGGAAGGATTGAAAACATCCAAGTCTTATAATTGGATATATATGCTTAATTTTCTGCTTTTGATTTTATGAGCTATTATATTACCTTGTAGGTTTTGGAAGAAACAAATAGCATTTTTTGAACAAAACAGTTCCTCTGAATTTTTTCAATATCGGATTATATGATGACGTAGTTTTTCATTCTAAAGTTGCCCATTTGGAGATAGCTGTAATATTGTTAATATGTGTTATTTTTGCATTTGTATTCATTTATTTTTGTTTCTTATGCTAATGATATCCTTGGGGATCAAAATCTACATAGCACTTGTCCTTCAGCTTTATATTTTCTTTCTTCTTTTTAAAAAAATTGTTAGTGATTTCTAATTGCATTTATTTAGCATTTTTATATATTTATTAGTGTTCATCGAGCACCAAAGTGCTATGGTGTTCGGGTCGAACACCTCGGGATGCTCGGGTGCTCTACCGAGCACAATGGAAGTCAATGAGAGAACCCGAGCATTAAACCAGGCACCCCCTGCTCTGAAGAGGGGAGGGTGTCTGGTTCATAGGAAAAGGTCAGAAATTGATGGAAACACCACCGAAATGGTTCAGGAACAGCATAGGGAGGATGTCTAGATGCATCTTGGACTCCCAGGTCGCTGCTGGAAACAATTTTGTCTGAGTAGTACGACACTTTAACGAACTAACACTAATACGCACAGAACAAAGATAAAATCGATTTTAGAGTAAAAATTGTTAGGAAACATTCTTTCCTGTATATTTACTTGTATATAAAGTGCAAGTGCTGCCAAAAATTACAAGGGAGATGCACTCTGATACAACCTGCATGTCACATAATGGAGGGCCTCATTCACATTGTGGTACAATTGTTCAGGTAGTGGGACTCCTACACTCATAAAGCCTATGCACTAAGTGAAAGTGCTTTCAAAAAATTACAAGGAACCGGCACTACAATACACCCTTTATTACACATAAAGGAGGGCATCATACACCCTTGAAAAATTATGATTGATGGCCTGCTGGTGACCCTCTAAAACATTAAGGACGAGGGCCTGCTGCAGAGCTGACTCTCTAAAACATTAGGGGCGAGTGCCTGCTGCTGATCTGAGCATCGAAAAATTTATGGGTGAGTGCCTGCTGCTGAGCTGACCATTAAAAAAATTATGGGTTTGGGCCTGCTGATGAGCTGACCCTCTAAAACATTATATGCGAGGGCCTGCAGGTGAGCTGACCCTCTAAAAGATTGTAGGTGAGGGCCTGCTGGTGAGCTGACCCTCTAAAACATTATATGCGAGGGCCTGCAGATGAGCTGACCCTGTAAAAGATTGTAGGTGAGGGCCTGCTAGTGAGCTGACCCTTTAAAACATTATATGCGATGGCCTGCAGGTGAGCTTACCCTCTAAAAGATTGTAGGTGAGGGCCTGATGGTGAGCTGACCTTCTAGAACATTATATGCAAGGACCTACAGGTGAGATGACCCTCTAAAAGATTGTAGGTGAGGGCCTGCTGGTGAGCTGACCCTCTAAGAAATTATATGCAAGGCCCTGCAGGTGAGATGACCCTCTAAAAGATTGCAGGTGAGGGCCTACTTAGGAGCTGACCTTCTAAAACATTATATGCGAGGGACTGCATGTGAGCTGGCCCTCTAAAAGATTGTAGGTAAGGGCCTGCTGGTGAGCTGACCCCCTAAAACTTTAGATGCAAGGGCCTGCAGATGAGCTGACCCTCTACAACATTAGAAGCGAGGGCAGACTAATAAGCATGTTGATATGATGGAAGAGGAGGACGAGAAAAGGAAGATTCAACCATATACCCTTTTTTGTGGTGGAAGGGGTGCTTGGGAATACAGTTGTTCAGCCGCTTTCCTCTGGTGGAGCAGAGAAGTCAGGGGCAATCCAGGCCTTGTTCATTTTTATAAGAGTCAACCTGTCAGCATTTTCAGTTGACAATCGGATGCACTTATCAGTTATTATGCCCCCAGCAGCACTAAATACCCGCTCTGACAAAACGCTGGCAGCATGTCAATTTATCTGCAGAGTTTACCCTTTGCAATGCAGAGGATGAAATATTTAGCAAATTCACAGTAAAGTCCCCAAAAAATCTGCAAAAAAAAAAAAAAAAAGCTGCATGTATCCTTAATGGTCATGCCAATGTAGAAAGTTATTGCTTATTTTATGTAGGAAAAAAGTCATTTTTTGCCAATCCCGTACAGCCTCTTTACATTTATTTTTTCTCGGGATGCTTCATCATATTCTTAATAAATCTTAAAAAAAAATAGCATTAACTTATAATTAGCAATGAAACACCTTGGGAGCTATGTACTTATTCTGGGCTTAAGAATAAAGATTACAGAATTTTACATTCTCCAGTCATAAGGCTACATTCACACAACTGTAAAAAAACGGGGAGATTCACGTGGCTGTCTTTTAAACGGCCAGATGGACCCCACTGAAATCAATGGGACCGTTTTTAACGGCCGTGGAATGTCAATGTTGCCTTTTGCTATTGGTTAATGCCAGTGGCATAGTTAGTGCTGTAAAAGTGGAGGAGGTTTTGTTTATCGCTCTCTGCTGTGCTCCATCCACTACCTAGTGACAAGTCATTTTTGTTGGCACCCATGGGTGCAATGACGCCCTGCAAAGCCCCTGTCACTTGTGAAGACTGCAGCATGGAAGGTAAGTGTATGTATGAGTGTGTATATGTCGCACTCTGCTTGAGGGGTGTCTAAAAAATGACTTCCAAATTTATGACAGGTCGTCTGACATTTTGAAACATTTTGCATAAATCAACCTCCAAAAACCAGGCAAAAAAAATGAAAACAAAAATTAGAAAGAGTGAGAATACTCCATTAAACCACGCAACAAAAAAAAAACTTTTTGTCTGCTACTGGGCAAAAAGCATTTGTCCTATACTAAATCAAGTGTGCGGATTACAAATCCGAAGTCAGAATTGTTGTAACACGTCACAAAATTTTGCTATGCATAAGTATGCCTAAATGAATTAAGCACTTGGAAAGCATTGAATAATTTTTAACAGAACGCGTTTTACTCCAACAATTACCTGATCTACATCAAAGTTTGTGTAGTAAACAGTGTATGAAAATGTAATGGAATAACAAAATTTCAAAAACTTTTGTTTTTCAGTTTAAAAGTCTTACTTGAGCAAGGCCCAGTACTGTTAAAAGTGCTTCAGGCATCTGCTTTTGCGTTTGTGAACGGTCATATTTTCCTGTTGCAAAAACCAGCAGTAGTCCTCCATTATGTTGGGATTCCAGAGGCCTTGATACCTGTTCTCCATTGTAGAAATATCTCAATGGAACCGCTCTCCATGTTCATCACTTACGTGTCCCAAATTGGGTGAGAAAAAGTCAAGATGGGAATGTAAGAAATGCACTTTCAATGACATTATGCTGTAAGCATGTTGTCTACTAATTCAGCATAGTTTACAGCTCGTCTGTTCCCAAGGAAGTTCTGCACTACTAGCACAAACGCATCCCAAGCTGCAAGTTCCAGAGGGTTGAGTTTTGTTCTGAATGTGTCATCATGCATTAGTTTGTTGATTTCGGGGCCAGTAAAAATTCCGGCCTTTATTTTATCATCAGATTTAAGTGTGCTAAACTTCTCCTTCAAATACTGGAAACCATTTCCATAACGAAGTGCAATTACAAAATTTTTCATTAAACCAAGTTTAATGTGAAGTGGTAGAAGATAAACTTGAAGTGGATCGACCAGGGATTTGTGTTGTACATTGTACTGACCAACTGTGTGCTCGACTCTGAGAGGCCACTGTCTTATTTTGTAATGATTGTTGTCATCACGACTGTTCCATAGGCACAAGAAACACATATGCTTTGTGTACCCTAACTGTAGGCCAAGCAGCGGTGCTACCACTTTCAGATCAGCACAAATTTTCCATTCTCTTTCATTCCAACCGCATGAGCCAATGGAATAGATGGTTTTTCGTTACCATTGTGCAACAAGACAGCTTTCAAACTTGTTTTGCTACAGTCTATGAATAGCCTCCATTCATCAGGAACATGTGTAACATTTAACTCCATCATAAGACCATTTACATCAGTACAGAAACAGACATCGCTTTCCATTGCATAGTATGCAGCTAACTTGGTGTGTCGATGACGAAAGTGGGAAGTTGTGGTGCCTCGTTTTAGCAAATTCCATTCCTGAAGTCTACAAGCTAGCAGTTCTGACTTTTCTTTAGATAATGACAGATCTCTGACCAGATCATCTAAATCTGATTGGCTCAGCAAGTGCGGCTGACCCTCCAGTTGTTCTGGATCAGGAAATACATTGTGACAATCAACATCTTCTTATTTATCAGGATCAGAACCGTCTGTTTCAATTGCCGTTCCTGCTGTGGGAGGGGCAGGCACTGGATTCTCTACATCGTGTGGTACTGGTTTAACAGCAGACTCAGAGTCAGGATACACAATTTGTGACTTGTTTCTCTTTGAATATCCGGTGATGTTGATTTTTCTGCTCATGCCAAACCATAAACCATAACCATTCAACCGCTGTGTTAGCCAAGAGTAACACACAGTGCAACAAACATGAGGTGCCCAGCTTTTATCTTGATCTCCAATTTTACAGTCAAAGTAATACTTGTAAGCAAGACGCACTCGCTTTGTCAGATATTTGCCACATATGTAGCAGAAATTGTCTAGATCGTTAACACATTTGCGTTTATCCATCTTAGGTTTCAAAATTGATAGCACTATAACAGATCACTTTATCAAAATCTCTCCAGCTCACTTACTGCTGACATCAGCCTGAGTGCGTTCGGACAGGTCTGGACATGTCCATTGGAATATCATGCACACGGACCAAAACAACGGCCGTGTGCATGAGGCCTAAATCACATGTTTTTCTGTCAGTAGCAAAATCATTGTTGCGCGGTGTTCTTGATAAATGTGCTGCCTTGGGGGAATTTACTGAACTAAATGCATCACAATTCTGTACAATTTGCTTCAAAATCTGTTATATGTAAATTTGCACTACATTTATTATGTGTTTTAAGCACTTTTTTCAGCTTACTAGACAAAGGGGCTAGAATTAAAAGGAATAGGCGTTGCTTATAATGGAAAGTAAGTCAACCAATAGGTGGTATAAAATAGACAAAAGTGTCTAACTTCTATCAAGAGGCACCGAACGTACCATACACCCTGCGCCACTGTGATAAATTTGACACATCTTTAGACTAACCCTAACAATGTGTAACTGTGGTAAATGAAATATTTAGACTAACATAATGACAAGTATAAATATAAAATAAATAAATAAAAAAGTCTCAACTTGCATAAAATACGCATCTGCAAAATATAGAAAGCTTCTGCCTGTGTTCTGTGGTTTTTCTCACTCCCATCAATAGAAAGGGTTATTCTCATCCACAAAATGGACAGCTGAGATTTGAGGATAGCGCACACGGCCCTGCAAAGAAAATATGCATGGCCCCATACAAATGAATGTAGTCGGTGTGCTATCTGTGAAAAAAAGGCACACTGAGGAAAAATACAGTTGTGTGCATAAGGATAGGTCATCAATATCAGATCGGTGGGGGTCTGATCAGCTGTTTGAAGAGGCTGCTGCTCTCACCGGAGCTCCACTGAGCGCTCCTGTCTCTTTACAGCTTAACAAGCACAACGCCTTCCATTGGATAGCGTCTGTGCTTGGTATTGCAGCACAGAACCATTCGCCTTAATAGAACTGAGCTGCGCCTAGGCCATGTGACCGATGTACGGTGATTTCACTGGCAAAGAAAGAGGCCTAAATGCTCAAGAGGGGCTGATCAGCGGGGGTCCTTGGAATCGGACCCCCGCCAATCTGATATTGGTGACCTATCCTGAAGATAGGTCATCAATATCAAAATCCCCAATAACCGCTTTAAGCTTAGCTATGAATAAAAATAAGAGATACAAAAAAAAAATCTAATAACAAAAAGCACAATATGGAACATTTAGTTGCACAAATAAGATGAAAACTTCAAATGTATTGGTTGATTTATTTATTTCAGGCACAAGGCCCAGACTGTGTGACATTTACAACCTAAAGCCAGTTTCCCTGTGCCCTTCTTACGTCCTAGCTTGACCATGGGTCTACTGTCCTGCACTTGCACCATCGTAGATCTCTGTGATGCTGTAAGTTCGGGTCGGTCGACTCACGGTCAGGCCAGGATACTCATCTGTAATACAGGCGCAAAAATGCACTTATCTGAAGCTGGCCTTGGGCGAGTGGGTCACTTTTCTTGAGCGTGGCAAGCAGTACTTTTTTCTGTCTAAAAAAAACAAAACAGATTTCAGACGGAAATGGCTCAAACTGATGCCAAATGTGCATAACGGATGCACAGGATAATTTTTTTTGTTCCTTATCTTTCTGTTCTTTTGACGAATCAGAAGAACGGAAAAATAACGGTGATCTGAACTCTCCCTTAACACAGTTTAAAAAAACATGGCACATTTCAGGACGTTTTCCCAATATGGCCAGTGTTTTGTCACAGCCTTGCACACCGCAAACTAACAATCTGTTCTGTATTCTACAAGGGCTGGACTAATGCTTAGACAGCAGGATCAAAAGCCCTAGGGCAAGTTAATCAACTTTACACCAACCTATGATATCCCCTGGGCTGAGCGTAATTGAATAATGAGGTGCACATATTGTCATAAATTAGGAGCATCCTCTGGCAGTCTGTGCACCTAAAATGAAATCTATGCCAGGATGGTGCTGGCATACAATAGATTTCAGTCTTGCTTCATGCCAGAAAGCTTGCATAAAATAAGATAAATATGCCCAGTGGCCAGGGGTGGATTGGGAACTTAAAGTGGCCCTGGAAAAAATACTAAAAGTGGTCCAAATAGATGGAAGGCAGGACCAGCAATACCATATTGTGGCACATTATACCAGCCCAGCAGAGCTAAATACCACAGTCCATCACAAAATACTGCCAGCAGCACAAAATACAGCCCCAAACACTTCCACTGACTGGCCAAGAGGAGGGCTCAGACAGCCCCCTGGTTGGGAAATTTCCCTGTAAAGTCTATGGCCAATCCACCCCTGCCAGTGGTGTAAATAGAGAAGTAAGGTCCCCATAGCAAGGCTCAAACCAGGTCCCCCACACAGGACAGAAGGGTTTCCGCCTAAACACCTTTCACTGACCCTTGGGACATTTTTCCACTGCCTCATTTGCTAAAATTTGTTCCTTTAGAGCAGCGGTCCCCAACCGCCGGGCCGCGGCCCAGGACCGGGCCGTGGAGGATTGTTAGCCGGGCCGCGGCGATCAGGGCCGTCTTTAACTCTGTACTAATGAAGCGCTTCCATTATGGAAGCGCTTCATTAGTACAGAAGGACCAGGAAGCGGTGAAGGATCTGTACTCACCACTTCCTGGTCCTCGGCTCGGCTATCGGCTGTGCAGGGCTGCGCACAGCGTGAGGTCTCTCTGTGACCTCACGCTGTGGGCCGCTATACACAGCCAGCCGACAGCAGAATGAAGAGGATCGCGATGGTGAGGGTGACCAGGAGCAGGAGAGGTAAGTGGTTTTTTTATTTTATTTTATTTGCACTGGGGGCTGATGGCTGACCTGGGGGACATGGGGCTGACATGAGGGACATGGGGCTGACATGAGGGACATGGGGCTGGCATGAGGGACATGGGGCTGGCATGAGGGACATGGGGCTGACATGAGGGACATGGGGCTGACATGAGGGACATGGGGCTGGCATGGGGGGCTTATGGCTGGCATGAGGGGCTAATGGGGGGCTTATGGCTGACATGAAGGGCTAATGGGGGGGCTAATGGCTGACATGAGGGGCTAATGGCTGACATGAGGGGCTAATGGGGGGCTTATGGCTGACATGAGGGGCTAATGGGGGCTTATGGCTGACATGAGGGGCTAATGGGGGGCTTATGGCTGACATGAGGGGCTAATGGGGGGCTTATGGCTGACATGAAGGGCTAATGGGGGGCTTATGGCTGACATGAGGGGCTAATGGCTGACATGAGGGGCTAATGGGGGGCTTATGGCTGACATGAGGGGCCAATGGGGGGCTTATGGCTGACATGAGGGGCTAATGGGGGGCTTATGGCTGGCATGAGGGGCTAATTGGGGGCTTATGGCTAACATGAGGGGCTAATGGGGGGGCTTATGGCTGACATGAGGGGCTAATGGCTGACATGAGGGGCTAATGGGGGGCTTATGGCTGACATGAGGGGCTAATGGCTGACATGAGGGGCTAATGGGGGGCTTATGGCTGACATGAGGGGCTAATGGGGGGCTTATGGCTGGCATGAGGGGCTAATGGGGGGCTTATGGCTGACATGAGGGGCTAATGGGGGGGCTTATGGCTGACATGAGGGGCTAATGGCTGACATGAGGGGCTAATGGGGGGCTTATGGCTGACATGAGGGGCCAATGGGGCGCTTATGGCTGACATGAGGGGCTTATGGCTGACATGAGGGGCTAATAGGGGGCTTATGGCTGACATGAGGGGCTAATGGGGGGCTTATGGCTGACATGAGGGGCTAATGGGGGGCTTATGGCTGACATGAGGGGCTAATGGGGGCTTATGGCTGACATGAGGGGCTAATAGGGGGCTTATGGCTGACATGAGGGGCTAATGGGGGGCTTATGGCTGACATGAGGGGCTAATGGGGGCTTATGGCTGACATGAAGGGCTAATGGGGGGCTTATGGCTGACATGAGGGGCTAATGGGGGCTTATGGCTGACATGAGGGGCTAATAGGGGGCTTATGGCTGACATGAGGGGCTAATGGGGGCTTATGGCTGACATGAGGGGCTAATGGGGGGCTTATGGCTGACATGAGGGGCTAATAGGGGGCTTATGGCTGACATGAGGGGCTAATGGGTGGCTTATGGCTGACATGAGGGGCTAATGGGGGCTTATGGCTGACATGAAGGGCTAATGGGGGGCTTATGGCTGACATAAGGGGCTAATGGGGGCTTATGGCTGACATGAGGGGCTAATGGGCTTATGGGTGACATTGGGGGGCTTATGGCTGACATTGGGGGGTTTATGGCTGACATTGGGGGGTTTATGGCTGACATTGGGGGGTTTATGGCTTACATTGGGGGGGTTTATGGCTTACATTGGGGGGGTTTATGGCTTACATTGGGGGGGTTTATGGCTGACATTGGGGGGTTATGGCTGACATTGGGGGCTGATAGATGGCTAAAGGTTTGGGAGTTGATCTGAGCCATTGGGGGTCTGATCTGAGGTCTGATTGCTGGTCTGACCTGAGGTGTAATGACAAATATTTTTTTTCTTATTGTTCTCCTCTAAAACTAGGTGCATCTTATAGGGTGAAAAATACGGACCAGTGCAGCAGAGACCAGTGCAGCAGAGACCAGTGCAGCAGAGACCAGTGCAGCAGAGACCATAGTCAGTTTATATAGTCATTATATAGTGTTATATATTTTAATATGCACCTTGTGTTTTGTTATGCGCGTGAATCAGTCAGCCCCGCCCACCCCCTAAGCCCCGCCCCAGAACCCCCGCCCCCTTCACATCCCCCCCCCCCCCACCCGGTCCCTGGGAAATTTGTCTTGCATGAAACCGGTCCTTGGTGCAAAAAAGGTTGTGGACCACTGCTTTAAAGGGTAGAGTCCTGACCAAATTTTCACCCCGAGTAGAAGAGGAGATGATCCTAACTAAGACTGGGCCCCCTCTTGCACTGGGCCCCATAGCAGTAACATGGTCTGCCGCTATGGTAGTTATGCCCCTGAATATGCCGGCCCCTCCCTGCCCGCAGCACACTCCCGTCTCGGGAAAGTGGCAAGGGCAGTAGAGAACCACCACTTGTGCCTAAATTTAGGGGCAATGGCGTTGGAGGTTTGCAACTTTTTTTTATGTCAGAAAACTGCGGTAGGGGGAATAATAAATTCCTCCCTATGTCTCCATCATTTTGGAGTCTCCACCTCACCATCTTCAAGGCCATCCCTAATTTATATTAAGATAACAGTTGCGTAGTGTATGGCACTATTATTTAGACATGTAAATGGTTATATTATGTAAGAATCAGTCTCTAGTACAGATCTCTTTAGACAAGGTCATCTCTAAAATGCCTGGATAAATATAAACTAGTGGGTGCACTACTACCCAATATCTGGAATATCTGAGATATCTGGAATTTTAAAGGTTTAGTCCTGGATTAGAAAATAGAATTAGCGCCACTCTTGTTCAGAGACGACTGGTATTGCAGTTCAGCTTTAATCAGTTGTATGATGAATTGCAATACCAGACGCCGCCTATGGACAAGAGTGGCGCTGTATCTGGAAACCTATTCTGAACAACCCTCATTAACCCCTTTTTGCACCTGAATGCAACTATATTTCTGAAGAGCATGAGGAGTGTAGGGAGCGGGCTGTTGCCAACTATGAAATACAAATTACATCTGAATGCTGCGTACAAGATACGGAACATTTTATGGTGCCATTGAAAAATACAACTTGTCTTTCAAAAAGAAGCCTTCATATGACTATATGAATGGAATAGTAGAAAAGTTCTGGTTCTTCAAAGAAGAGGAAAAATATGGAAAGAAAAGAAAAAGACGAATATGGAATCATGACTTCAGATGGAAAGAAAATGACGAATATTCTAAAAAACGAATATATGGCCCTATATTCTATAGTGCTACATATTCGTTTTTGACCCACTTCGCATTTTGCAATTTTTACATTGCAGATTTTTCGGAATCACAAAAATAATCTTACGCGATTTTTACATTGCAGATTTAATCTCGAATACGAATATTCGCGAATATATGACGAATATTCTACCACATATTCACGAAATATCGCGAATTCGAATATTGCCCCTGCCGCTCATCACTAGTACTGATAGGTGGAGTGGACCATATGCAGACCCTTCACCCCTCACTTCGTCTGCCTCCTGTTGATGTCCTAGGTGTCTGACCTAGTAGACATTACCTTTACTCATCCATGTACATCATGTATCTTTGCAATTTTTTCCTCTAATATTTCCAAATCGGTTAATGTTTGTATTGAACGCGTCATGTTATCATTGGTTCCTGCAATAATTTCCTCCGATTTGTGTTTATCTTGTATGGCGAAACTCCAATTACTTGCTATTAGTCTGTCTAGTGTCAAGTGGTCTGTACACTCCGAGACCGCAACTTGGGAAACACTTGCAGACTTGAGGTTCCTTGAGTGCAGTCTAGCTGACATCATATGCAGTTCTGAAGAAGGGAGTCTCCTCGGATGACTAGACACTTCTAGGTATTGTGCAAGAACCAGTAAGCAGAAACAGATGAAGTGACTCGATGTATAGACAGAGCACCACCCGTTATGGGAACCACACGTCAGTCTTACAGGGATCAGAGTATAAATAAATGGGAACCTAAAGTTAGATTAGTGGTCAGCTCCGGGCTGTTTACACTGGCCGTACTGTACACATGTGGAGATACACAGGGTCAGCGTCGCCTCCACTTACTATATGCACAATACACAATGCTACACAATAGAAGAGAGTAGATAGATAAGATATATATAAAATATACAAAGAGAGGTACCGTATATGATATATAGCTAATTAGACAGACAGACATAGAAATATAGATAGATGATTAGATATTTCAAATGTTTAGAGAGGGCTCACCTACTAGTCAAGAATGGTATGGGTGCTCCTACAAAGAAGGATTCACCCAATTCTCTAAAAATGATTAAGGAAAAAGATATAAAGTAGTAGGGCACACCACCACTTGGTACCACAAGGAGAGTTGGTATAACAATATTTATTCTTATTCGTTGTGACATGTAATATTTATTAAAACATACTAAAATACATAGCTAAAATTATTACTTTAAAATTCCTAAAACATAAGTCGTCAATAGTATAATTTAGTATAATTTACTGGAATTGAAACAAAGTTTTGTATTAAAGCAGTCTCTCCAAAGGGTTAATTAACCCAATTGATGTCCCAATAAGGGGTATTTTAAGTATTGGGGATCGATCTGATGATCGGATATAGTTTTTTTTTTGAACAATCACTTATATCCTTTATAATTCGGTCACCACTTCACATAATCGCAATAGTACCGCTATAATGTCGCTGCCTATTTGCAGAGATGAACCGGAATGATTTCAATTCACTGTTTTAGATAATACCGGTTTTGTTCTTTCACTCGTGGCGTCCCACGTGTAGTGAAGATCTTTGTAGGCTGCGGTAATGTGCGGATTAACTTGCTGCAACTATGGTGAAGGTTTCGGGATCCTCGGTGGTCGTATATAGCCGTACTGTCTTAGAGATCACCTGGTAACAGATTCCTTCTGCGCTGTTTGTTTGTATTACGCAGGGTTGGTTTTCACCAGGGAAGAGGATCTCAGCAAAAGAAGACAGATATCCAGCTTTTCTTTGAAACGAAACGAAAATTCACTGATCCCTTTCTTGAAGCGCTTTTGATCCTCCGGTTCTGTACTTTTGTCTCATGGGATTAATTACCATACGCGTTTCGGAGTGGACTACGACTCCTTCTTCAGTGGTGCTTTACTTTTTTGTTACACATGGGTTATTCTTTTAAATATTGATATTAAAGGCTATGTTTTAGATGGTGGTAGTCTGGGATATTTAATTTCTTGGTATACCACTTTTGTCAATCGAACCTTCTAAAAGGTTATAGTCTGAGCTGTGAAATTAGATATAGAATTAGATATAAGATAGACAGATAGATAGATAGATAGATAGATAGATGATAGATAGATAGATAGATAGATAGATATGAGATAGATCAATAGATAGATAGATATGAGATAGATATTAGATAGATAGATAAATAGATATGAGATAGATAGATAATAGATAGATATGAGATGGATAGATAGATAGATAGATAGATAGATAGATAGATATGAGATAGATAGATATGAGATAGATGGATAGATAGATAGATAGATATGAGATAGATGGATAGATAGATAGATAGATAGATATGAGATAGATAGATAGATAGATAGATAGATATGAGATAGATAGATAGATAGATAGATAGATAGATAGATAGGAGATAGATGGATAGATAGATAGATAGATATGAGATAGATAGATAGATAGATAGATAGACAGATATGAGATAGATATGAGATAGATAGATAGATAGATAGATAGATAGATAGATAGATAGATAGATAAATACAGGGTGGGCCATTTATATGGATACACCTTAATAAAACGGGAATGGTTGGTGATATTGACTTCCTGTTTGTGGCACATTAGTATATGTGAGGGGGGAAACTTTTCAAGATGGGTGGTGACCATGGCGGCCATTTTGAAGTCGGCCATTTTGAATCCAACTTTAGTTTTTTCAATAGGAAGAGGGTCATGTGACACATCAAACTTATTGGGAATTTCACAAGAAAAACAATGGTGTGCTTGGTTTTAACGTAACTTTATTCTTTCATGAGTTATTAACAAGTTTCTGACCACTTATAAAATGTGTTCAATGTGCTGCCCATTGTGTTGGATTGTCAATGCAACCCTCTTCTCCCACTCTTCACACACTGATAGCAACACCGCAGGAGAAATGCTAGCACAGGCTTCCAGTATCCGTAGTTTCAGGTGCTGCACATCTTGTATCTTCACAGCATAGACGATTGCCTTCAGATGATACGAGATGTGCAGCACCTGAAACTACGGATACTGGAAGCCTGTGCTAGCATTTCTCCTGCGGTGTTGCTATCAGTGTGTGAAGAGTGGGAGAAGAGGGTTGCATTGACAATCCAACACAATGGGCAGCACATTGAACACATTTTATAAGTGGTCAGAAACTTGTAAATAACTCATGAAAGAATAAAGTTACGTTAAAACCAAGCACACCATTGTTTTTCTTGTGAAATTCCCAATAAGTTTGATGTGTCAAATGACCCTCTTCCTATTGAAAAAACAAAAGTTGGTTTCAAAATGGCTGACTTCAAAATGGTTGCCATGGTCACCATCCATCTTGAAAAGTTTCCCCCCCTTACATATACTAATGTGCCACAAACAGGAAGTTAATATCACCAACCATTCCCATTTTATTAAGGTGTATCCATATAAATGGCCCACCCTGTAGATATGAGATAGAGAGATAGATAGATAGAACATATATAGATAATAGATAGATAGATTTACGTCACGTTAAGGAATTCCAGGTCCCTCCTCTCATGTCGTACAGAAGGTCCCCCAATTTGCGTGATAAGATCGTTAAAGCGGAAGTTGGGGGTAAGGTGCTCAGTCAAACTTATATAGGCACTAAAAGAAAAGGGTGTTTTCCTTGCTTCACTCACCCTGTTATATTCACCATTACCTGACCTGTGATAGCGCTTTTGTAATCTACCTACTCCAATGTCCCTGTGACCTCCTTTATGTAGGAGAGACCACTCTAGACCTAAAAACATGTCTGAACCAACACAGGTAGACTATTCGACAAAAAAAGAAAGACTTACCTGTGTCTAAACATTTTTCTGAAGCTGGCCATAGAGAAAAAGGTCTCAGACTTAGGACCATTGACCAAATGACCACATTCCTCCTCTGAAAAGAGGCGGAAATAGAGAAGCGCTCAAACGGCGTGAACTGATATGGATATATCGTCTACACACCTTGAAACCTAATGGTTTGAATACGGAGTGTAAATGGGGGCTGTTTGATAGATAGATAGATAGATGCTGTTCCATCTTACTATCATGGATTATCATCTTCAGTCCTGCCTGTCTGTATGATTATGTAATAGTGTCATGGACAAGGTTTTATAAACTTTTACAAATTTTGCGGGTTTTTTATACCTAGATGGACGTCCTTTGCCGTATTTGTCCAGTGATGCCAGAAGTGGTTCTCTACGTTCGCATAACTCGGCTTTACTGAAAAGTTTGATTTGATGATCGACGGGACATCAGTGGTTTTATTTTGAATGTATTATTTAAATAAATGCACTGGATGGATATCTTTAATGATTTACACTCTTGGGACTGGTTTATTTCATGCGGTGTTGGTGTAATTTTGCCACCCGGAGCAGGACACAGGCGTGCCCTGTCTTCGGATGGCAGTAAGGCATGGGACGAGGGGTCCATCACAGGGGTCCCGGTCCCGCGCTGCCCCTTTAACACTGCAGTACCCAGTCGTTAGGAAGTCACCCTAGACCTTCAGTGTTATTCTGTTTTGTGGGCTGTTTTGACGTGTATGGGTGGCGCTCCATCTTGCGGCCTGCCGCTTGACACTGATGTGTTGACTGACACGCTGCATAATTTTGCTGCGGGGTCACCTTCATTGGATGCCGCCGCGGCATTTGGAGCGTCGCCTGTATGTGCCCAATGGATCCACTATCTCCTTTATACTACCAGTGTTTGTTTGGTTTTTAGTTATAATAATCAAATGATCCCACTGATGCCCTGCATTGCTTTCACGATCGCTACTTTATGCCTGTAGGTAAACAAACTACAGGGTTACCAAAGTGATTACACACGCCCCCGCTGCTGATTGGCGGGGTCACATGGTCCGGCCCGCTCTCCCTTTGTTGCGGGCGACACGATCTCCGTCAGCGCATCCCTGGTCACATGGGCGGTGGCTGGGAGGAGCACCGCTCGCGCGGGGAGGGTGGGGTTGACTGTCTGGCCCCGCGCTTGCGCGGTTCACACAGGGGAATGGCGACTACATGAGGACACACTGAACCACCAATGGTATGCTGGTTTTGAGATATGTAATTGTGAAATATAAGTCAGCTGTGTGTTAACTAGCTAGACCAAATCTTTTAACCCTTCACTAGCACAATGCACTTGCACTTTATCATTTGATAGCTATTCACAGATCAATGTTTTGAGGATGCGTCATTTTTAGATATTGTTGTTCAAAATCTCATTGGTCCCTTTAGTATTTATGGATAATCATGTATTTATTTTACAGTTTTTGTAATTTTAGATTCTGTGTATTAATCATGTGACCAATTGTTTTGATGTACCATGTGCTCAATTATTCACTTATGTATCATGTGATCAATTTTAGGTATATATACTTATGTGTGGCACTATTGCTTTGCTTGACAAAGGCCTCATTGAGTGGGCTGAAACGTTGCCTGGGAATAAATTGGGTCATCACCTTTCACCTTGATTCGGGTGCTGCCTCATTTTTTGGAAATATTAGATAGATAGATAGATAGATAGATAGATAGATAGATAGATAGATAGATATAAGGGGTCAGTACAGAGATCTCTCCCATCAGCTATTTATCCCCAGCACTGTGACTGTGACGAGGGGACATCCTCTGTATCTGGAGGAAAGAAGGTTTGTACACAAACATAGAAGAGGATTCTTTACGGTAAGAGCAGTGAGACTATGGAGCTCTCTGCCTGAGGAGGTGGTGATGGTGATGTCATGCACTAGGGAGTGGGGAAGAGGAAGTGCACCCACTAGCTGCTCCACGCCTCTGTCCCTGCCTACTTACACTACCCGTCCTAGGCGACGGGGCTTAACTGGGCGACGGTCCCTAACCTCTATAAGTGCAAAGAGGCAGAGCGGACAGAGACAGAAAATAGCCAGGCAGAGGCAGTAGGAGGGAACCCTGCAGATGGATCCGAATTCAAACCAGGATGTCACGTCAGTATACAAGGAACAGCAAGGACGGGTCAGAGTACAAGCCGAGGATCAAACCTGGAGGTCACGTCAGTACACAAGGGCAGGAGAGGTCGGGTCAGGAACAAAAGCCAAGGGTCAAAATCCAGAGTAGCAGAAGCACAGAGTAATAGCAGGTAGGCACAGGACCAAAATCGCAGGCAACCTGTGGCCAGCAGGCTGCCTGTATAAATAGTGAAAGGCTATGGTCATGTGACGTGGCCAGCGTCACATGACCCGCTCAGACACAGAAGCCGAGCACCGAGTGGCTAGCTCGGTGCTCAGCCTGATACTGTTGCCAGGGAAACGGAGGACGGCAACCGTACAGACAGCAGGAGTGCAGTCGGGTCCGCTCCGCCCCCTGTTACCTGGGAGACGGGGATGCAGCATGCGTCGCTGCTCAGGGAGAGAGGCAGGATGCCGGCGGCATAGCGCAGGAAGATTGCGTCACCGGCGCCCTGTGACAGGTGAGTTCATTAAAAGACTTAAAGAGGAGCCTGGATGTATTTCTGGAGTGTAATAATACACTACAGGTTATAGTTACTAGAGATGGGTCATTGATCCAGGGAGTTATTCTGATTGTCTGATTGGAGTCGGGAATTTTTTTTTTCCCCTAAAATGAGTTGACTTACTTTTTATTCCATGGCAGAAATATCCCACCTAAAAAACTGTAATAACAAGAGGCCAAGAAAACAGCATCCCGACACTTGGGGGGATAGGGAGTAAAAAGCCGTAAGAAAGGCCCTAAGAACGGCCTCAAATCAGAAACACATAGACTCAAACAACCTCGCTCCGAGGGAAGCCTACCACACCATACAACAGCAATACAAAACCATTTTCAGAATGTAAAAGCAAAGCCAAATCTCCACTGAACTCCTTCAACTCCAAGGCACGCTCCAAGAAAAGTGCGATTTCCAAAACGCTCTGAATACACCAATCACAATGCAGGAGATAGCTGAGAGGATCTCATTGATAAAGGGTAAAAAAAAGCTAGTGGCCCAGATGACTTCCTCCCAAAAAATATAAAATACAACCCGCCAGGAATTCAGGCCACAATAGCAAAACTCTTCAATGTTGTGCTGAGTGCCTGCTACTTTGCCAAGAGTTGGAACCAAGGCCTCATAACTCCATACAAAAGAGCAGGAATAGGTACAACCCAGCCAACTACTAAGGAATATGTGTCAGCAGAAACCTGGGGAAACTGTTAAACAGCCTCCTGAATAATAGGATCCTCACCCAGCACAACGTCTTCTGCAAAAGCCAAGTAGGCTTCATGCAAAACCACTATACCACAGACCACATCTATACTTTGGGCAGCCTCATCAAAAACCAGGTCCAGACCATCGTACCACGGAGCACATCTACACCCTGCACAGCTTCAGTAAGAGCCACATCCACACCACTGCACCAACGACCACATCTACACCCTGCACAGCCTCAGCAAGAACTATGTGCACAATACAAAACATGGAAAGAATTATGCCTGTGGACTTTAAGAAGGCACACAGATCTACTCCTTAAACTTCTGGGAAGCTTAATAGGAGGAAAAACGTATCATGTCAGATGCAGATGCAGCATGAAGGTAAACGGGAGAAGAAAAGCTTAGTTCCAGCATAGCCGAGGAGTCAGACAGGGCTGCAGTCTCAGTCCAACACTCATCAACATCTATGTCAATAAACTGGTAGCGGTTGTGGAGTCCTCCTTAGCAATAAGTCTCACTCTCCATGATAACGATATAAAACTTCTGTGAGCACATGTAGCTTCCTCTCACTTCCTCAGTTTACTCACTACCCACTGATCCAGTCATGGATCTGTCAGGAACTTAACTTCCTACAGAGGTAGAGGCAGGATTATCAAACCTATACAGAAATATGATGGTACATTACAAGGCATTAACATATTAAATAACATTATGCAACAAAAACAATTTGCACGTACCTTATTCCCGAGTTCTGCACAGACAGAATTGACTTTTCTAGCTGAGAGGCTTTGGGCGAATTTCTGGGTGGGTATTATTTCTATTATGAAGACCACTCAGTACCACTTAAAAACCAACACTCCTCTTGATTTATATGATAATACACTCACCTAAAGAATTATTAGGAACACCTGTTCTATTTCTCATTAATGCAATTATCTAGTCAACCAATCCCATGGCAGTTGCTTCAATGCATTTAGGGGTGTGGTCCTGGTCAAGACAATCTCCTGAACTCCAAACTGAATGTCAGAATGGGAAAGAAAGGTGATTTAAGCAATTTTGAGTGTGGCATGGTTGTTGGTGCCAGACGGGCCGGTCGGAGTATTTCACAATCTGCTCAGTTACTGGGATTTTCACGCACAACCATCTCTAGGGTTTACAAAGAATGGTGTGAAAAGGGAAAAACATCCAGTATGCGGCAGTCCTGTGGGCAAAAATGCCTTGTGGATGCTAGAGGTCAGAGGAGAATGGGCCGACTGATTCAAGCTGATAGAAGAGCAACGTTGACTGAAATAACCACTCGTTACAACCGAGGTATGCAGCAAAGCATTTGTGAAGCCACAACACGCACAACCTTGAGGCGGATGGGCTACAACAGCAGAAGACCCCACCAGGTACCACTCATCTCCACTACAAATAGGAAAAAGAGGCTACAATTTGCACGAGCTCACCAAAATTGGACTGTTGAAGACTGGAAAAATGTTGCCTGATCTGATGAGTCTCGATTTCTGTTGAGACATTCAAATGGTAGAGTCCGAATTTGGCGTAAACAGAATGAGAACATGTATCCATCCTCTGATGGCTACTTCCAGCAGGATAATGCACCATGTCACAAAGCTCCAATCATTTCAAATTGGTTTCTTGAACATGACAATGAGTTCACTGTACTAAAATGGCCCCCACAGTCACCAGATCTCAACCCAATAGAGCATCTTTGGGATGTGGTGGAACGGGAGCTTCGTGCCCTGGATGTGCATCCCTCAAATCTCCATCAACTGCAAGATGCTATCCTATCAATATGGGCCAACATTTCTAAAGAATGCTATCAGCACCTTGTTGAATCAATGCCACGTAGAATTAAGGCAGTTCTGAAGGCAAAAGGGGGTCCAACACCGTATTAGTATGGTGTTCCTAATAATTCTTTAGGTGAGTGTATATGCAAAGTGGTATGTCTAACATCAGCTAGCATCACAATTATTTCTTATCTTTTTTGGTCAGACTAATTTATAGATCTTCAAATTAACTTTCCTAACAAAAAGGAGCATTGTCTGGCCTGGAATACAGTGGTCCCTCAAGTTAAAATATTAATTGGTTCCAGAGTGAACATTGTAAGTTGAAACCATTGTAACTTGAGTCCATAACTCTATGGAAACCCAATAATTGGTTCCAAAGCTCAAAAATGTCAAAAATGTCATCCCAGAATAAGAAAAAGTGAAGTTTTAAGAAAAATAAACAGATAAACATATAAATTAAGTCCTTAAAAGGGTTGTCTCACTTCAGCAAGTGGCATTTATCATGTAGAAAATGTTAATACAAACCACTTACTAATGTATTGTGATTGTCCACATTGCTTCCTTTGCTGTCTGGATTCATTTTACTATCAATGTAAAAAATGAATCCAGCCAGCAAAGGGAGCAATATGGATAATCACAATACATTTAGTAAGTGCCTTGTATTAACTTTCTCTACATAATAAAACAGACAGGAATAGATGCTGGAAGCTGTAAATTACTTTCTTTGGTGTGGGCAGGAGCTTCTTCATCGTCTTGCATAGTACATAGATATACCTGAAAAATAAAATGGAGTCACCGCTTCACTGGTGTCCAAAGGAGCAGCACATCCTGGCACAGACAGGGGGCAGTACAGAACATTTAGTATCTCAGAGGAGCTACTAGACAACCAATAAAGTCTTTTATCAGTGAAATGACCATGTTTATTGGTTGGGTCTGAGTCTGAGACATTGTATGTTGAGTCAAGTTTCAATTTATGATGGCACAGAATAGACCATTGTATGTTGAAAAGATTGTATCCCTGAGGCCATTGTATCTTGAAGGATCACTGTACTCTGCAAACATACTAGCATTACTAGGTTTTCTCCATAATGGGAAAGAATACCTTCCAGACTACACATATATTTTGACCAGAAACCCAGAGTAGCATAATAGTCTCTCTCTCTCCATAGATATAATATTAAATAGATATATTAAATGACAAGAGTTAATGTCCTGTCCCATGGTGGGGTCATTTCGTTCAGTGCATCTGGCTTCCTCTGCATCCTCACTACCAGTTCTGAAATCTCAAGGACTGTCAATCAAGAGGGGGAGCCTGGTCAACGTTATTGGTGGAGCAATGGAGCACCAAAAGGAGTAGCCCATGGGATCGATAGATGGATATTTTTGTGCTAAGTGTCGGTTTACTTCCTGTATCTGATACACTTATAATAATTTCTTAGAAACCATATGGTCTATCTTCCAGTATAATCCCCAGTATGTTAGGTGTGGAAATGATATCATGTACAAGCATAGTTATTAGCATCATTTTATTCGTTGGAGCTGACGTCTTGAGATTTCGCAGTAAGATCATCTCCTCTGACTTCAAACAGAATAGGCAGAATCTTCCATTAGTTACAGCTACAGTGAGAAGTTGCAGAACATCCTTAATAGTTTGCGACCTTCCCTGTCATAACGGAAATTATCTTGTCACATGCATACTTACTTCATGCACCATGTATGTAACAGATATGATGTGCGCACTTATACTACTGACTACAGGCACACAGAGGTCAGCGTTGACCGATTCACATCAAATATTGACGGGGAAATCCAGAAGATGACATCACTGGAGGTCTTCTACAATTCCCAAATGCTAAGGTCCACGGTGCTTTGCGTCAGCAAATTCTTTTACTGTATATGTTTGATGGTAATCTTTTTTTATGTAGCGCCAGTATATTCCACAGCCATTTACAATCATTGGTTACATGTCTAGAGAAAATAGACATACATGTAAAGGCGCATGCGCACGACTGCGCTGTTGTTTTTTGGTCTGCAAATTTCAGATCCCGTGTGAGTTCCACAATTTGCGGAATGGGGTGCCCAAAACAGAAATGCCTATTGTTGTCCCTAAATCGGACAAGAATAGGACATGTTCCATTTTTTTTTGCGGGGCCACAGAACGGAGCAACGTATGCAAACAGCACATGGAGTGATGTCTGCATCTTTTGCGGCACCTTTGAAGTGAATGGGTCCGCATCTGAGCTGCATTTTCTGCAACGTTTGTGTGCATGAGTAGTGTTGATCGGGAATATTCGAATCGAAAAATTTTTAATTGCGAATATCGCCACTTCGAGAATTTGCGAGGATGTAGAATATAGTGCTATATATTCGTATTCGCGAATATTCCAGATTTTTTTTTTTCGTCTGAACCCATGATTCCTTTCTGCTTCTTTCTTGTGGGCCAATGAGAAGGCTGCAATGTCTTTGTCTGGACTTAGCAACATCCCTAGCAACCAATAGGAAAGCTGCCTCCCCCCTTACTATATAAGAACCCCCCCAGCAGCCATTTTCTGTAGTTTTATGAAGTTCTGTGAGAGAGAGCTTTGCTGTGTCATTACATTCGATAGTAATACAGATACATATATATATATAATACAGATAGTTAGTGGGAGATAGTCAGTGTAGGTTAGATGGTGATATAGTGTAGCTGATAGGTTCCAGTGCAGGGTGTTAGGTAGTGTGATAGGGATTACTGTTTCTCTGCTGTCCATACATACATACATGCTACAGACATAGTGCTGTGATGTCACAACAATACTTAGTGCACCAATCAGTAATATGTAGTCAGACCTGATAAAATGTGAAGTTACACGTATTGCGCCAAAATATGTGCATCATTAATTGCCAATTTGAGCAATCGCGAATATATTGGAGCACTCTATCTGCATATAAAGCTATTGTAATGTTCTGCCGTGCCAACCATTTTCTCCAGTCTCAGGAAACTTCTAGCAGCTTGAAAAATGTAGCAAAAGTGACCCACGCCTGTATTGCACGCACATTACACGAATATTACATTGCCGATTTTCGCAATCAAGAAAATAATCGCAAATTCTCAAATTTGTGTATTTATGATGAATATTCGCCCAAATATTCACGAAATATCGGAAATTCGAATATTGCCCCTGCCGCTCATCACTATGCATGAGCTCTAAGAGTGAGGTTTCTGCTCCAAAGAGCTTACAATTGATGACGAAGTAGTGGTGACAAAAGGTAAAAGTGCTTGTTTTGTGTAATGGTCCAGCCATCTTTTATAAATACAAGGCTGCATGAACCGTGTACCAATCAGTGTCTTTGTATGTACAGCGACTGGTCTGCAGGGGCAAGTGTGTGAGCAAGTGGCCGGATAGGTGTAGTAGTGGTTGCCGTACTCACGGTTCTTATGCTCCCTGGGCTGTCGTGCAGTCATGGCACCTTTTCTTCACTTCGGGGACTTCTCTAAAACAGTTCTTTACTGAAGAATTGTTATGCAATGGACTGGCAGTACACCAAATACACTTTTCACAGATATTACAGGTCTTTTAAAAGGCATCTGTCATCAGTTTTATATCTATGACACTGGCTGACCTGTTACCAGTGCACTTGGCAGCTGAAGGCATCTGTGTTGGTCCCATGTTCCTATGTGTCCACATTGCTGAGAAAAAAATTAGTTTTAATATATGCACCTGAGCCGCTAGGAGCAACCGGGGTGTTGCCGTTACACTTAGAGGCACTGCACTAGCTACCTTTGACATATACATCCAGATTTAGGGTGTATATTTTACATAATGCAATGCAACCACAGGGCGGTCCTGCAGGCAAACTCTTCTGCACCTTTTTTCAACAGATTGCTGTGCTTAAAGTATATGTCCACAAAATCCACCTTGGGGTGTGGAAATTCCCATGCAGGTTATCAGTCTGCTTAAGTCCATATCCAGGCACCGGAAGCTAACTCCTGGACACTCCTGTCATAGAGTCCTTTTCAGGGCTACTACAGTTTTTTCTCTACATATCTCTTTTCATCTGGCTTGCTTTTTGTACTTGTTCGGACCCCCTGTCCTGAGTGGTAACTGGTCTAGGACAGGCTAAGCTTTCAGCATTACATCCTTGAATGTCTAGAGTAAGACTCTCTGATTTTGACTGACTAGGATGTTCTAACTCCTCCTCTCTCTATATAAAGGGTGACACCAGCCCCATCTAGTGGTGGCTGTGAATATGGCTCATTAATACCTTGTGGAAAAACATGAAGTATACATTTCAAAGTATGTGCATTTTGTTAACCCTTTGTTTTGGGCTTTGCAGTGTACTGTGACCCTGGAGTAGGAGACCGCATACATACAAGTCCATGAGGTGTGGGAGTTACTGGATGAAAGGATCAGAGTCTGAGTAATAATGTAAAAGAGGTAGTAGACTTAGAAGAGTTAAAGGGAACCTGTCACCAGTTTTATGGTGTCCTAACTAAGGGCAACATAAATAAGTGACTGATTCTCTTAGCACAAGGCTGGGTCACTTTCTTTAATTGACCCAGTCAATCTGCCAACATCTTGTATTGAAAAGCTCCAGCTGAATGACAGTTTGTTTCCATATTAATCAGCAGCAGGTGGGCAGGGGAGTGGCTATATCTCTGAATTAAATAAACACTGGACTCAATGACATCACGCTGGACTCAAATCAGCTCATTAGCATGCGGCATGCGGCATCTTTGTGTGTATATTATGAAGTAACCATCTGTCACACCAGTAAGTGAATACATCTAAGGTACTTTTTAGTAGTTAATGATTGTATAGAATTAGTTAGATTATAATCAAATATCCACATGACAGGTTCACTTTAAATTAGGGAATGTGTCAGGCCTACAAAGATGTGTTTTAGGCCTTGTTTAAAACGGTGGATAGAGATTGAGGGGAAGAGGTGGCTCACCTGGTGTAGCAATATGAGAGGTGCTCTAGGTCTGGACTGACTCAGCCAGTCAGAAGGAAAGGATTGATATGGAAAAGTATAGACCGGCACTCAGATATAAGGATTAAGCAGGAATTTATTGATGCTAAAAACAATGCTAAAATCAGTGGTAATTAACCAACAAGAACCAATGCAGCGTGCTTGATGAGCATAAAAAATCTATAGAATTGAGGTAGAGGTGTTTTGGTATAAATATAAAAAAGAAAAAATTAAAATAAAAAAAATTAAAACTGATAAAAATAGATAATAAATTGATAGTATGTTCCTGTGGGTGCTGGGTGGGAGAGTAGCAGCACTGTGATAAGTAGCCCTGGGCTGTGTTGTCTTGTTACACTATGCTGCCACCGGTATTGTTCGGGCTTCTGGCGTTCTGGATCGATGGAGTGGTCTGAAGAGATCTGTTGTTGCTGGAAGCGCTTCCAAGACAGAAGTGAATTTTCGTCTATGTGCAGATTGCTTTACCCAAACGCGTTTCGAAGTCTTTAGCTGATTTTTTCCTCAGTGGACGCCAGAAGCCCGCGCAATACCGGTGTGCATCCAGCGCTACACACGTGGGATGCCGACCAGAGGAACACCCGCTCGACTCAACAGCAAGTACAGGATTACTTTCTTCAGCATCGGCCACAGATCAGCAAGGAGAAAGCAGACTAGTATCCACAAGACACAGAGCGGATAAAGAATAAGGTAACAGAGGCCAGTTTACACATATCGGGTGGGACGCCACCCGACACTGGCCTGCTAATACTATTACTATTCATCATACCGCATGTGGTCTGTCCTTTCCATTATATTCGCCATCGGCTAGAACCTCTCCATAGACTGAAGTACCTGTGACCAAATTGCATATCACTTGCAGAGTGAACTCACCGGGACTAGCCTCTGGCTAATACAGGACATAGCAACCAAGTACCCAGAAGTGGCTGACCAATGTATCCACATACCCTATGATATCACAAGGATTTACATATTGTATTTCTCAATCCTCCTTGCTCACCACACACCGTTATCTCACTATATTCACCTCATCCACAGTGTATCCAATCACACTTGATTGCTACATATATGGCAGCATAGTGTAACAAGACAAAACAGCCCAGTGCTACTTATCACAGTGCTGCTACTCCACCACCCACCACCCACAGGAACATACTATCAATTTATTATCTATTTTTATCAGTTTTCATTTTTTATATTTTCTATTTTTATATTTATTTTTTATATTTATACCAAAACACCTCTACCTCAATTCTATAGATTTTTTATGCTCATCAAGCACGCTGCATTGGTTCTTGTTGGTTAATTACCACTGATTTTAGCATTGTTTTTAGCATCAATAAATTCCTGTATCTGAGTGCCGGTCTATACTTTTAAAACGGTGGATGTTGGTAATTATTCTGATTGTCTAAGGTAGCACATTCCAGATAACCGGCCCAGCACACAAGAAGTTTTGGAGACCTATTTGGGAAGTTGAGATTATGGAGGAAGTTAAAGTTATGGCCCATTTACATGGGCAAATTATTTGGCCAATTATCGGAAACGAACGTTCATACATTTACGCTTCACGTGATGATTTCATTTGCCTAGAAACAAATTTCTCAGCTTATGGGTACTAAGCCTCAGTGCTTTCAGAAAGACATTCTGATGTCTTATGACCCCTTTCATACTGAGCAGGAAATCTGGGAATATGTCTGAAAACTTTTCCTTGCTTCTCCGTCTATCAAAATTGATGGGCCAAAGCAAGCCAGCCTTGAGCTCGAAATCTTTACGGCCTTAAATAATCATCCGATGAAGCCTGTTCCTGGAAGTCTCCTATTTTCGAGTTTCTACATAGAATATTTTCTAAGATAAATAAACCGGGTTTTGGCTCAGCATGTGAGGTCCAGGGTTACAATCGTTGGTTTTCAAACCAGCAGGAATGTGAGGAAAAATCTAATTGATGTTGTATGGTAGATAAAACATGATATTTCTGTCTAAAACTGGTGGATCATATATAATCTTATCACGGCTGAGAAAACAGGGATATAAGATGGACGTCTCCACCAACTATGTCATGTGTCTTAGCCAGATGACTACTACTCCTGCTATGGGATGTGGACAGTGTTAGACATTATTTCCAAGATATTGTCTTAGATCTAATGGCCCTTTCACACGGGCCTACAGAGAGGCAATGACTGTGAATAATTGTCATGATACAGAAAAAAGCGGTCTCTGTTTTTCTTATTTTTTTCATACCGTTCACCTGTAACACTAAAGAACTTGTTAATTTAATTTTCAGGTTATTGTGGTCGTGAGCACACACAATAAAGGTATTTTTTTGTTTTTATTTTCTAAATGTGCAGAAAAATAAATTTTCCTACTAAGAAATTACAATTAAGGGGTTTTCTGGGACTTAAAGGGAACCTGTCACCAGTTTTATGGTGTCCTAACTAAGGGCAACATAAATAAGTGATTGATTCTCTTAGCACAATGCTGGGTCACTTTCTTTAATTGACCCAGTCAATCTGCCAACATCTTGTATTGAAAAGCTCCAGCTGATAATGATGAGTCATGAATATTCATGAGCTCCTGACTCTCCCCGCCCACCTGCTGCTGAGTGACAGTTTGTTTCCATATGAATCAGCAGCAGGTGGGCAGGGGAGTGGCTATAGCTCTGAATTAAATATACGCTGGACTCAATGACATCACGCTGGACTCAAATCAGCTCATTAGCATGCGGCATCTTTGTGTGTATATTATGAGGTAACCATCTGTCACACCAGTAAGTGAATACATCTAAGGGACTTTTTAGTAGTTAATGATTGTATATAATTAGTTAGATTATAATCAAATATCCACATGACAGGTTCCCTTTAAATATTCTTAGCCTTTCCTTGGGATAGAAGATCAGTACCAGATTGGTGGGGCACCAACTCCCAGCACTAGAGAATCAATTTTATACATTAATTTTATACATTTTATAAATATAATTTTATAAATAAATTTTATAAATGTTAAAATAGCTAATCAATTTTACATTAATCAAATTCTTAACTTCCCGAAAACTTCAGTTCCTAGTGAATCAAAAGTTTTTTAGGATTTATTCCACATGAATCAGTTAAAATTGTGTCCTCCATTGTACATATCAGAATGTGCAGTACCCCAGACATGGGAGTATCTGCAAGTGTTTTTGCTACAGTATGTTATATATTATTATGTTATGTTATGTAAGTACACCAGCAAGAAGAAGTATGGTTAGTAGGGACAGAGTTAACCAGCCTACCCTCTTGATAGAAGTGGGCTGCTCCTCTTTCCTGCCAGGAGGGAGAGTTCTAGTTTAGACAATGTGGAGTGAGAAAGCACAGTCTGGAGCTCCTACTTCAAGGGTCTTAGGGACAATCAAGTGATCCAATTCTCCTGTGAGACCACTACTCTAGAGAGACTGAAGGAGCACTAGGATAACTGAAAAGCTGCAGTGTTGATAGTCAGCAGAGTAACCAGCAAGCCACAGCTTTACAGACCCTGCTACAGGTAAGGGACTATGGTTAAGACATCCATTACTTAGATAACAACCAGGCCAGACCAACTCCAAGCTTCTATTACCCAGTGGACACATGAATCCATAAGTTCCAGCTTATAGCTGTTAGCCAGAAATATAAAAGAGAGTTGTTAGCAGGATAGCAGATTTGAAGTGCATTAATTGCCACTTATCCAGCCACCATACCTCATCATCTTGGGACAGAAATTGCCCTTTTGTCACGGAACCATGAACCAGACGTACAACAAGGGATAAGTGAAAATAAGAAGGCTTTATTGAAAATAAAGCTGTAAAGCAAAAGTCCAAACGGATGGCGAAACCGAAGCAGAGTCTTTGCGAAGCCAGAGGTCAGGAACCAGAAGGGTAGTCAGACGAAGCCAGGATCAGGAACCAGCAGGGTAGTCAGACGAAGCCAGGATCAGGAACCAGCAGGGTAGTCGGACGAAACCAGGATCAGGAACCAGCAGGGTAGTCGGACGAAACCAGGATCAGGAACCAGAAGCAGCAACAGTCTAGAAGCATGTGAACACAGGAGGACCAAGCAAGGAACTGAAGCCACAGACCTCCTATATATATGAGCTAGGCATCCAGCTCCTCCCAGTGGGAAGGAGGAGCCGCAGGGTGGGAGGCTACAAGAAACCCAGAAACCAAGATGGCCGCCAGCACATGTCAAACGAAGGAGAACAGCAAGAAGGTAAGACCATGACAGTACCTCCCCCTCAAGGGCCCCTTCTCCGCGGAGTAAAGAACGGTTTCTGAGGGAAGCGTGCGTGGAAGGCTCGGAGCAAGGCAGGAGCATGGACATCTGCGGAGGGAACCCAGGAACGCTCCTCTGGACCATAACCACGCCAATGGACCAAAAACTGCACCCGACCGCGGACCAGGCGTGAGTCCAGGATATTGCTCACCTCATACTCCTCACAATTACCCACTTGGACCGGACGAGGCCGAGGAACCGAGGAAGTGAAACGATTACACACCAGTGGCTTCAACAGGGCGACATGAAACACGTTGGAGATCCGCATGCCAGGAGGAAGCGCAAGGGCATAGGCTACCGGGTTTACCCTGCGAAGCACTCGGAAGGGACCAACAAAGCGAGGCGCCAGCTTGGGAGTGGGCACTCGAAGGTTGAGGTTGCGGGTGGACAACCATACACGGTCTCCGACCTGGTAGGAAGGAGCAGGCGCTCGTCTGCGATCAGCCTGGAGTCTCTGGCGCTGCGCAGAGACCTCAAGGGACTTCTGGATCAGTACCCAAGAAGCACGTAGGACGGAAAGGTGATCCTCCACAGCCGGAATATCCTGGGGAGAGAATACCTCCGGTAACACGGCAGGTTGGAACCCATAATTGGCCATGAAGGGAGACGTCCCAGAGGAAGAGTTCACCGCCGTGTTCCTGGCAAACTCAGCCCAAGGCAGGAGGTCAACCCAATTGTCTTGGTGATCGGAGACATAGCAACGAAGAAATTGCTCCAAGGCCTGATTGGATCGTTCTGCGGCCCCATTGGACTGAGGGTGGTAGGCCGAGGAGAAGGAGAGATGAATCCCCAACTGGGAGCAAAAGGCGCGCCAGAACCTGGACACAAACTGACTCCCCCGATCCGACACAATCTCCTTGGGCAAACCGTGCAACCGGAAGACCTCCCTGGCAAAAATCGTGGCCAACTCTTGTGCAGAGGGTAACTTCTTGAGAGGAACACAGTGGCACATTTTGGAAAACCGATCCACAATCATGAGAATGACCGTATGGCCTCGGGATGCAGGGAGGTCCACAATGAAATCCATCCCCAGGTGTGACCATGGGCGCTCCCCGGTGGCTATGGGTTGCAGAAGGCCCAACGGAAGGTGCCGAGGGGACTTACTCTGGGCACAAACGGAGCATGCCGCTACATATGCGGCGATGTCGGAACGTAGGGAAGGCCACCAGAACAGACGTGAAACAGCCCAGGACAGCTGATTCTTTCCAGGATGCCCCGCGGTCTTGGAGTTATGGTAGGTTCGCAACAACCGAGTGCGCAACTCCTCAGGCACAAAACATCTGCCGTTGGGTCTCCCAGAGGGAGCACCAGATTGAGCCGCCAAAATCTGCTCACCCAGGGGAGAGGTCAGGCTGGTGCGAATGGCGGCCAAGATCTGATTCGGAGGTATGACCGAAGTCGGAATCGACTCCTCCCTGGACAGCTCGGAGTACTGCCGTGATAAGGCATCCGTCCTGATGTTCTTGGAACCGGGTAGGTAGGAGACCACGTAATTAAAACGTGACAAGAACAGAGCCCATCTGGCCTGACGTGGTGTCAATCTCTTGGCCTCAGAAAGGTAGGTCAGATTCTTGTGGTCCGTCAGGATGAGGACCGGAACCACCGAACCGTCGAGCAAGTGCCTCCATTCTTTAAGGGCCTGCACGATGGCCAATAACTCCCTGTCACCAATCTGATAGTTGCACTCCGCGGAAGACAGTTTCCGGGAGTAAAACCCACAAGGAAGCAGAGGACCCTCTGGTGTTCTACGCTGAGACAGAAGGGCGCCTACTCCCGTCTCAGACGCGTCTACCTCGAGGACAAAGGGCAACCCAGGGTTGGGATGCGACAGAATCGGAGCCGACACAAAGGCGGACTTTAGAGCCTCAAAAGCTCGGATGGCCTCGAGCGGCCAGACCTGGGAATTACTGCCCTTCCTGGTCAGATCCGTGAGAGGCTTGGCTAGCATGGAAAAGTCCCTGATGAACTTCCGATAATAATTGGCGAAGCCCAAAAAGCGCTGCAGGGAACGAAGACCACTGGGCTGGGGCCACTGTAAGACAGCCGAAACCTTCTCAGGATCCATGGAGAACCCCTCAGCGGAAATGATGTAACCTAAGAAGGTTACCTGGGATCGGTGAAATTCGCATTTCTCAAGCTTACCGAACAGCTTGTTCTCTCGTAACCGTTGCAACACTCGTCTGACATCCAGAATGTGGGCCTCCATGGATTCAGAATATACCAAGATGTCATCCAAATAGACCACCACACACTGCTGCAACAGGTCACGGAAAACATCGTTGATGAATTCCTGAAAGACTGCGGGCGCATTGCACAACCCAAAGGGCATAACCAAGGATTCATAATGACCGGTCCTGGTGTTAAACGCGGTCTTCCACTCATCGCCCGCCTTGATCCTTACCAGGTTATATCCGCCCTCAGGTCGAGTTTGGTAAAGACCGTGGCCCCTTTAAGGCGATCGAACAGCTCGGAAATCAAGGGTATCGGGTAAGCGTTCTTGATCGTGATGCGATTGAGACCCCTGTAATCGATGCAAGGCCTCAACTCACCGCCCTTCTTTTTCACAAAGAAAAATCCAGCCCCTGCCGGGGACGAGGATTTGCGAATGTGTCCGCGTGAAAGCGCCTCCCTCACGTACTCCTCCATGGCCTCATTCTCCGCTACCGACAGTGGATAGACTTTGCCACGAGGAGGAACGGCACCAGATTGTAACTCTATGGCACAATCGTATGGGCGGTGCGGAGGTAGGGCAACCGCGCGCACCTTATCGAATACATCCCGGTACTCCTCGTATTCAGGAGGCAACAGAGAGTCCGAGGAAGTACACAGCAACTTGACAGACCCATGGATGCAACTAGCCCCACACTGCGGTGACCACGAGAGGATCTCGGCCGATCTCCAATCGAAAGTCGGATTATGCTTCCGGAGCCAGGGGTACCCCAAGACCACCGAGTAGTGTGGAGACGAAATAACCTGGAGGCAGACCGACTCTCTGTGAACGGCACCAATGGCTATCCCCACTGGAAGGGTCTCATGAGTCACGTGTGGCGGCAGAAGGGGTCTGCCGTCTATCGCCTCAAGAGCCAGTGGGGAACCTCGAGCCTGCAGAGGAATGGAATTGGCGGCAGCGAACACATTATCAATGAACAAACCACCGGCACCAGAGTCCACCAACGCCTGGGTCGTCACCGAGCCCCCGACCCAGGAGAGGACAACAGTGATCAGTGGTTTGTCAACACGGGAAACCGGGGACGAGGAGACTCCACCCAAGATCTGCCCCCGACAGGATCTCAGGTGCGAGCGTTTCCCGGACGGTTCGGACATGCCAACCGAAAATGCCCACCGAGACCACAGTACATGCATCGGCCCTCGCGTCTCCGGAGTACCCTCTCCCCCTCGGACAGGCGAGCAAACCCCAGCTGCATGGGTTCACCCCCAGACAAGTCATCCCCAGGAGGCGTGGGAGGAGAGGGAGGCACGGGTGGGACAACAAACGTAGGCGCCAATCTGTTAGAAAACCTCCGCAGGCTCTCCTTAAAGGAAGGTCTCTCCCTGAGTCTGGTGTCAATCAAAATCAGGAAAGAAATAAGAGACTCGAGCTCCACTGGTAGGTCCTTAGCTGCAACCTCATCCTTCAAGGCATCCGAGAGACCATGAGAGAAAGCAGCGACCAGAGCCTCATTATTACAGGTGTCGGGGTAGACTCTGGCGCAACAACCGGAGCGGCAGTAGGAGCGGACCCAGGAGCGACAACCGACCCATCGGCAACGGGAGCGAAATGAGCCGTGCGTTAAAGCAGGGTTTGCAACGCCACAGCGAACCGACCCAACAGGTGATCCTGCTGATCAAGTCTGGCAACCAGTGTGGGTAGCAAGGATGGCCCTGTACCGTCAGAATTCATGGCTTGGTCCTAATGTCACGGAACCATGAACCAGACGTACAACAAGGGATAAGTGAAAATAAGAAGGCTTTATTGAAAATAAAGCTGTAAAGCAAAAGTCCAAACGGATGGCGAAACCGAAGCAGAGTCTTTGCGAAGCCAGAGGTCAGGAACCAGAAGGGTAGTCAGACGAAGCCAGGATCAGGAACCAGCAGGGTAGTCAGACGAAGCCAGGATCAGGAACCAGCAGGGTAGTCGGACGAAACCAGGATCAGGAACCAGCAGGGTAGTCGGACGAAACCAGGATCAGGAACCAGAAGCAGCAACAGTCTAGAAGCATGTGAACACAGGAGGACCAAGCAAGGAACTGAAGCCACAGACCTCCTATATATATGAGCTAGGCATCCAGCTCCTCCCAGTGGGAAGGAGGAGCCGCAGGGTGGGAGGCTACAAGAAACCCAGAAACCAAGATGGCCGCCAGCACATGTCAAACGAAGGAGAACAGCAAGAAGGTAAGACCATGACACCTTTGTACAATCTACTGCTGAATCCACCACAAGTTATAGTAAAGATAGAATAAAAAGAGACTTTTATTTTTTTTACTTCTGGCCTGATTCTTCAAACCTCCTTTTCACCATACCAGTCTCTAGGGGGCAGTGGCCTGAGGTAGCAAATAACATCACCAAAAATTCTTTAAAAATATGTTAAACAAAAAAAACGTGATTTGTTTGATGACACATTCCCTTTAAAGCTATTTATTTATTATTATTATTGTGAATCAGCTCAATCTTCATCACACAATTCACAATTAGGAACTATTGCCACCATGATGTCATATAAAGTTGCAGGCACTATTTTAAGCTGTACAATTCAATTTACTAATAATATAAATCACTACAATCTTCATCACAACATGGTATTTCACAGTATTAATCCTGGTGGTGATAATGTGTTGCATGACTTATTGTGTGCGTGTTGTTGTTTTTGTTTTTTTGTCAAAGTTCAGATTACTTTATCTAAGCTGACATATTGGTGTGCTTCACAGTTACCGTCTGTATATTGTAGTGGACTCTGTTCAATTGACCTAATACTATCCCTACACAGCCGTACTTCTCCTGCCTTGTCCATAATGTTCCATACTGTACGGCTGCCACTGGGAACCCTACCCTTCACAGCATAATAAACCTGAGGCTGCTCCCAAAAAAGTCATAATTTTTTGGGCGGCCTTTATAAAAAGCTATTACTTCCTCACTGTCTATGACTAAATGCATTTTCTTTCAATTAACATCAAACCTGTTGCCACCCCCAAGGAGGAATCATCTTTCGATCACAAAGCCATTACTATTATTACTATATATTAGTGGAGTTGCAGGGGGACTACTTTTTATGCAGGGGACGAAGGGATTAACAAGAGCTAACTGCAAGTGCAGGTGCTTGGTCACAATGTGATGAGCTGCTGCCCTTCTACAGAAAGTGAAGAGACCAGAATTGCAGAGAGGTGAGTAAATAAACTAAAAAGGGTGAAAATTACAGAGCAGAGCAGGGTTTTTGAAAGGATGTACAGGGTGGGCCATTTATATGGATACACCTTAATAAAATGGGAATGGTTGGTGATATTAACTTCCTGTTTGTGGCACATTAGTATATGTGAGGGGGGAAACTTTTCAAGATGGGTGGTGACCATGGCGGCCATTTTGAATCCAACTTTTGCTTTTTCAATAGGAAGAGGGTCATGTGACACATCAAACTTATCGGGAATTTCACACGAAAAACAATGGTGTGCTTGGTTTTAACATAACTTTATTCTTTCATGAGTTATTTCGAAGTTTCTCTTTGTTTACAGCCATTGACATGTCGCCGAGGTTAACACGTGAGGAGCGGATAGAAATTGTGTTGATGTCTGGTGAACGCAGTAACCGGGTCATTGCAGCAGATTTCAATGCAAGACACCCTACGAGACCACCCATCTCCCATGCTACAGTTAGCAAACTGCTTCATAAGTTTTGTGAAACTGGTTCAGTGTTAGATTTGCCAAAATGTGGACGCATGAAATCTGTCTCTAATGAAGAAACATCAGTGGCTGTCCTAGCTTCATTCAGCAAGAGCCCACAGCGTAGCACTCGCCGCATGTCACTGGAGAGTGGCATTAGTCGAACATCCCTTCGGCGGATATTAGCTACTCACAAATGGCACCCTTACAAACTCCAGCTACTGCAGCATCTCAACGAGGATGACCCAGATCGGCGCACTGAATTTGCAGAATGGGCAAAACAAAAATTGGAACAGGACCCTCAGTTTACGCAGAAGATTTTGTTCAGTGATGAGGCAAACTTTTATGTGAATGGTGAAGTTAACAAACAAAACCACCGCTATTGGTCTGACACTAACCCACATTGGATAGATCCCTCCAAGACTGTTGGAACAAAAAAATTGATGGTATGATGTGGTATATGGGGTACAAAGATAGTGGGGCCATTCTTCTTCAATGGAAACCTCAAGGCCACTGGATATGCGAAATTTCTACATGATGATGTGTTTCCCTCTTTATGCACTGAAGCTGGCACGTTCCCTGAGTTTTTCCAGCAAGATGGTGCACCACCACATTATGGGTGTCAGGTCCGAGCATTCCTAGATGAACAGTTTCCTGGAAAGTGGATTGGTCATTGTGGGCCAGTTGAATGGCCCCCAAGGTCTCCCGATCTGACCCCATTAGACTTTTATATTTTGGGGTCATCTGAAGGCAATTGTCTATACTGTGAAGATACGAGATGTGCAGCACCTGAAACTACGGATACTGGAAGCCTGTGCTAGCATTTCTCCTGCAGTGTTGCTATCAGTGTGTGAAGAGTGGGAGAAGAGGGTTGCATTGACAATCCAACACAATGGGCAGCACATTAAACACATTTTATAAGTGGTCAGAAACTTGTAAATAACTCATGAAAGAATAAAGCCATTTTTTTTCTTGTGAAATTCCCAATAAGTTTGATATGTCACATGACCCTCTTCCTATTGAAAAAACAAAAGTTGGATTCAAAATGGCCGACTTCAAAATGGCCGCCATGGTCACCACCCATCTTGAAAAGTTTCCCCCCTCACATATACTAATGTGCCACAAACAGGAAGTTAATATCACCAACCATTCCCATTTTATTAAGGTGTATCCATATAAATGGCCCACCCTGTAGTTAAAATAATAGTGTGCATTACTCCAGATTACTTACTTAATTCATGAGATTAACCCCTTTAAAAAGGTAATACAATATGTACGTGCTAATCCCTGCCATTGTATTCTGCAAAAAGGCAACCCCTCCAATAGATTTGGGGTTTGCAAAGCAGCATTTGCATGGTCTAAATTCTATGGTCATCTTCTCATTCCACCAAGTCCAATAATAAAATAAGATGCTTCCCCTTTAAATAACCACAACACTAATTTGTATACATTTCCAGTCGCAACACTGTATAATGTGGTTTATTGTTTCTGTCATGTCTAAATACTTAACCAATTAATATAAAATGACCTCATGATAAGACTGAGGCTTTGAGCCCTTGTCATCACTTCACACAACCTCTCCATGAACAATTAATGTAATCCTGAAATGCACTAATATAAATAATCAGTAGAAGGAATGGTTGTTCCATAGCACAAGGCCGCGTCGAAAATGGAAATATACAGCAGCTGCAGGGAAAATAAATACATCTTGTGATGTGTGCAGTTGTTTTTATTGTGTCATATAGAATACGGTTTATTTGCTCCTTGATCATTTAACGATGACATAATTTAATAACAATGCAGATCTTAAAGGAGATGTCTGGTTTGAAGAACAATAAGAACTTACTGATAAAATGTAATCTGCTAGGGAGCCCATCAGCAAGTGTGAAAAAAATTACAATAATGCCTCTTTCACACGTCAGTGCATTGCAGAAGTGTGCTGCCCATGTCCGCTCACACATCCATTGACTTTAATGTGTGTATTCAGGCGTCAGTGGTTTTCAACAGACCAGCCATCTGTGGTGACGCCACTTATTTTGCCCATGATTACAGATGCCTCCTGGATTTTATAGTCCTGTGATGGCAAACCTCCGGCACTCCAGCTGTGGTAAATACGACTCCCAAGATGCACACTTGCTTGGCTGTTCTCAGAACTCCATAGAAATGAATGGACCATGCTGGGAGTCGTAGTTTCACCACAGCTGGAGTGCCGGAGGGTAGCCATCACTGTTACAGTCTATGGATCCATGAAAACACAGACAGAACATGGATGTCATGCGAGTTTGGTTGAAGATGCTCTGGAAACAATTTTCAGCCTACGTGGAATACGGAGGACAAAGAACAGACATGGACCAAACACGGATCCTTCACGGACATCTTCTTGGATGAGCCACTGACCCAGTGGCGTATCCAAGCTATGGCAGCCATGGCTAGTGCCATAGGCGCCAAGCGGGGGGGGGCGACAAAAAAAAAAATATCATGAAAAAAAAAATTCCCACCCATTCTGCAGCCACCTCCTTTAGCCCCAGCGCTGGCGGCGGCACGCAAATTAACTTGGAAAGTACTTTTACCTTGGCTGGACAGTCTGGACTGAGGGCTGGCATGTAGGAGAAAGACAGGCGCCCCCATGATTTTCTATGAATGGGATCGCCCAGTCCGTCCGTGTATCTGCTAACTTGCAGAGGCTCCGCCTCCAGCTCCGCCTCAAGCTCCGCCTACCCTCCTCTGCGTATCGTAGCTTCATTTATCCAAGCGTGTCACTCGTGAGGTGACTGACTGCACTGAGGTGAAGTGAGGAGAAGAACTGTGAGAAGTTGGACGATTGGACCCCCAGCCAGGCAGCACTGCTAGTCTGCTACGGTACACACACACATCATGATCACACTGTATAATGATGTACTGACATTCTGCAATCTGCCAAGCACTGCAGGCAACCTAATAAATGTAACCTTGCTAAATACCTAATATAGTGCTGCTAAATATATGGAATAAATAAATTAGAATTATGCATAGATATCCTAAATAAAGTGATTTGTGCAAGTTGTACCTGCTGTTGCACAAATCACTTTATTTATATCTATGGCTATGCATAATTATAATTAATTTAATCCATATTGTGCAAGCACTATATTGGATGGGCTGCTTGCTTCTGTTTGAGACTGTCATGATGCCAGGCTTAGGCTATTGTCACACTGGGGCGTTGCGCTATTGGCGGTAAAGCGTCGCTATTTGAGCGGCGCTTTACTGTAGTTTTTGCGGCGCTATTCAGCCGCTAGCAGGGCGCCTCAAATATGCGGCTCGCAGGACTTTGAGCTTCCACTAGCTGCCCAAAAAGGGTTAAAACCGCCCGCAAAATGCAGCTTGCAGCGGTGCATTGCTGGCGGTTCGGCGGCGCTGCCCATTGATTTCAATGGGCAGTGGCGCTTTCGAATCAGTGTGTACACTGTTCCTACCCCCTCCTGGGAACTACATCTGTGTGGCAGGACGCTCTCTACGTGTTAGAGACATCAAGGAGATGTGAATTACTATGCGTGCTGCAATGCATACTGGGAAATGTAGTTCTTACATGAACGAGCGCCGCAAGCCAGGAAGTGAATGAGAGAACAGAAACTAGAACGCCGGAGGTGATATAGATGAAGGAATTTAATAAGTATTTACTCGTTTTTTAACAGAATCATTACACTATTCTGTTTTTCTACCTTACAAACATTAATTTTAGGCAACAAAAACTTTAATTGGAAGATTAAAGAGTTTGACTTGAAGATTTGTCAGCTGTTTTTTTTTTTGTTAAGGTTATCTGAAAGATGGGTTTAAAATATTTTGACAGGGGCGCAGTTTCAGTGCTTGCCATAGGCGCCATTTTCACTAGATACGCCTCTGCACTGACCATCTTGTCATGGATGTCATCTCGGACATGGACGTGTCAATGAGGCCTAACTGGAGAATGAACAGAGCACTTACCTGGGGACCTTCTTTTCAGCAGCAGATGCACCGATTCCTGGGTTTCTCTGCTGTAGGGATGTAACTACCGCCTGAAGTGTCAGGGGGGCCCAGGCCATAATCAGGGGCGTAGCTATAGGGGGTGTAGAGGTAGCAGTCGCTACCGGGCCCAGGAGCCTGAGGAGGCCCAAAGACACTTGTGCTGCATAAGAAGACACACAAAGCACTGAGGGAAGGAGGGCCCAAGCCTAACTCTTGCACCAGGGCCCATGAGCCTTTAGCTACGCCCCTGGACATAATAGATGTCTGTCATCCATTATGGCCTAGAATTCATTCCCCACCCTGTGCTCTCCTCAATCATGTTTGTGCCCCTATCTTACAGAGAAGTCTATGCTCACCTCTCCAGTGATATCTCTGTATGTGTCACCTTCCCCACTGATATTTGTGCCCCACCCTTAGTCCTTTGTTGGTGCCTCCTCCTTTTCTGACCATGCTGTTATCAGATAGATCCTTCTTCCAGCTTCTCACCCACAGCTGCCATGCTGTGCACCCAGGAGAACAGCTGGTATGCAGGCTCTACCACAAACCCATGAGGAACTGGAGCGGAGGATGGGAGAGGTAGTTGCTGTAACGGCAAAAGTCTAAAAGGCTCTCCTCACACTGTTGCTTCCTATAGCCAGGGCAGTGATAGGAGGGTACACCCTTTCTTCCCTTGGGGCACACCCGGATGTTGGGTCTCCAGTCTGATGGTAGTTGGGGTGCTCTTGGTGTTGTGGTTTTTGGTATGGGTGCTAGGCAGGATATGTTGGTGCAATGCCCTGTGTATGGTGCTGGAGTCAGTAACCACGCTTGACATAGATAAGCAAATGTCTCTTTTTGCGGAAGTGCAAAATGAGGGTTGTAGTACATCCAACAGTCTCAAAACCCAATTCCAAAAATTCACAGTGCAGGTTTTCATATATGGTTCTGTATGGGTAAAAGCCAGGTTTGAGAACGCGGTACTCCTTTTCTACAGAATCTGAGGGTTGATCCTGCTGGACGGTGTACTTTAAACCAACTGTTGTTTTGTTCTAATCAGCAAATTTTTATTTATTTTTTGTAGTGAAATAAATTTGTGGTCATATGTGAAAAAAAAAAAAAATGTATAAAAAAAACTATAAATCCATATGTATTTTTATAATATATTTACTATGTAATATTATAGCATAGAAAATATTTGACATAATAAATTCATATAAATTATTTTACATGACAAAATACACACATTTAAATTATTCTGCATGTTTAATATGTAAACTATGTATGCTGTATTATGAAATATTAGATGATTTTTTATAATATACCGTATTTTTCGCACTATAAGACGCACCTGCCCATAAGACGCACCTTGGTTTTTGAGGAGGAAAATAAGAAAAAAAATATTTTGAACCAAAAGGTTTGCTTTTGGTGGGTTTTGAACTAATGGTGGTCTGTGGATGACACTATTATGGGGGATCTGTAGATGATAATATTATGGGGATCTGTGGATGACACTGTTATGGGGGGGATATGTGGATGACACTGTTATGGGGGGGATATGTGGATGACACTGTTATAGGGGGATCTGTGGATGACACTGTTATGGGGGGATCTGTGGATGACACATATATAGAATCTTATGCTATATATTTGTCATCCACAGATCCCCCCAATAACAGTGTCCCTGTGTAAATAGTGTCCCGCAATACAGGGGGTGGAGGCCAGCAACTGGTGTTGAAATCGCGGCGGGGCCCGGTGCAGTCACTGTACTCTATTAAAAAAATAATATTAGTGTACAAAAAAATATTTATGGGAAGCTCACGAAAATAGAGCACGGCCTGCTACCATCCAATAGCTAGACAATGGATATACAAAAAAATGACCAGCTCACAAGAAGTTAATTACATCCAATTTAATCTCAACCTATAAAATTATGCCAGATATTGGCCAATCATACATGCAAATATACGCTCTTATGCTGACATAGATGCACCATATGGCAGCACAAAATCAAATACGATATTAAATCTAAAATTAGCAATAAAAAATAAATATAAATAATTAATAGTCACGGTCCCTCCTTTATACTTAGCAGCGGAGCTCTCGCAGCTTGCTCTATAATGTGTGGACTGCAGCCCTACGTTGTTTCCTTTTAGATTTTCCATAGGGTGGTAGAATGTTCTATGGAGCGTGTGTGAGTATCCAGTGTCTCAATTCACACTGATGGGTGCACAGTGTCTCAATTCACACTGATGGGTGCGTTAGATATTAACAGTAGTGGTGCACAAGTCCACTTACGTGTCCAGTCACTTCGTTAGCGGGTAGTTTTCTTTTATAGCGCTTATGCGCCTCTTACCCGATGTCGGTGGTGTCTGCATGATGGCGTCTTTTAGCATACAGTCCAGGTATCAGCCGCTCCACGGATAGTCTCCGGTTGTTAGTGACGCTGCGCGCCTGCGCAGTGAGGTTTTCCGGACGCTGGCTGTTCTACGTGTGGTCTCTGGTTGCTGGCAATGCTAGACACCTGCGCAATACAAAGTTCCGGACGCTCACAACCCACAGATTGTTGCAATACGCTGGTTCAACTTCACACTTGCGAATTTCCAATTCCCAATCATAGGAATATTACACCAATTGTAACAGGGGTGCAGTCACTTTTCTAGCCAGACGCGTTTAAAAACCACCTGGGTTTCTTCCTCAGTGGCAATATGTTGAATGGAGAAAGGGCGACATATTGCTCCTTATATAGAGCCTAAGTTAAAATCAAAACCTGGATCGGACCGTGACTGATCATTGCATATACTAAACAATCAAATATCAAATACTCATTCAATCATAAAATATAGGTTATTCACCTAATGCATATTGGTGTTATGTACTAAATACTGCCATCATTAAATATAGTAGTGATATTATATTATGTAAATATTATATACAAAATCTTAATCCCGCAGACTTGGTTTTCATTGATGTAATAACTGGATTCGGTGGGAGGGTGCCGGACGTGTCAATGCGCTGATAAAACAGCCAGGCATCGACACGTCGTGTACTCCTGCCACCGAACCATCTATAAGAACCCAAAAATTTTGAGTTCAGAATTGAGTCCCCTAGGTGCCATAGTTCCAAATTCTTAAATCATTTTAGACTCATACCTGGACATTTTAGATATAAAGTCGCCCCCCCCCCCCCCCCCCCCTCCAGTCTTTCTTAACAGTCTGTAGAGCTGCATATTTTAAGCCTGTTGGTTCACCCGCATGGTGTATTTTAAAATGATTAGACAACACATGTTTGTCGTAACCCTTCTTAATGTTATTTATGTGTTCGGAGACCCTGATCTTATGGGTCCTACTGGTGCGAACCACATATTGTTTCATGCATGGGCACTCCAACACATAAATAACAGCTTCATGATAATATTTCAGTAATCTCCCATTCATAGGAATTTGTTTCGGAGATAATTTTTGTGGTTTTTCTGGGGAATTTTGTTGTTCTACAATTTTCACAAATCCCACATCTATAAAACCCCTTTAGGGTCATCCAAGGTGTAATTATTGATCTTTTTTCTTCCTTTTTCTTAATAGTGGGAGCTACTTGCAACCCCAGATTTGCTGCCTTTGTATAAACGATAGGAGGTTTAATTGGCAGAGCAGTAGCCAGGATTTTATCCTCACGTAACATGTGACAGTGTTTATTCACCACTTTTGAAATCTTTTTATATTCCACATTGAAGGGTAATATTAACTTAGATGTTACTTCTCCTTGGTTGTTTTCTTTATTCTTTTCTTCAAAAAATGTGCGTCTATCTAAATTTTTTACTTTATCCAATGCATCATCCAGGAGCACAGGTGGATACTGTTTTTCCACAAATTGGTTTTTCATAGTTATTGCTTCCTGTTCGAACTGTTCATCTTTGGTGCAGTTGCACTTCAACCTACGGAATTGGCTGAATGGTACATTCAGCAGCCATCGAGGCAGATGACAGCTTGTATTTAAAATAAAGCTGTTCCTGTGCTACACAAGAATTTGGAACCGTTCGTTTCTATATTAAGATCCAAAAATTGCACCATTTGTGTGCTGATGTTCGGTGTGAATTTAAGGTTGAGCTTGTTTTGATTTAGCTCATCCAAAAACCGCACCAAATCATCATGCGACCTGTCCCATACCAGTATAATATCGTCGATGTAGCGCCGCCAGTGCACCAGACCCGACCCTAGCCTGGGTGTTATGATGTTTTGTTCCCAAGCTGCCATGAACAAATTGGCATAGCTGGGGGGGCAAATATGGTGCCCATGGCGGTGCCCATCAATTGTAAATAATAATTTGAATTAAAATAAAAATAGTTATGTGTTAACACATATTTAATGCTTTAATATGTGTTAAATATGCATTAAATATGTGTTAACACATAAAAAAAATTTAAGTCAAATTTTAAATACCGTATTTTTCGCCCCATAAAATGTTGGGGGGAAATGGCAGTGCGTCTAATGGGGTGAATGCTGCCATTTTTACTCTGCTAACACTGATACATCGCGGGCTGCGATGCTGGACAGCGCTGCCGGCAATGTGTCAGCGGGGAGGGGCTGGAGGCCGGTAACTGCTGTTGGAATCGCGGCGGGGCCCGGTGCAGTCACTGTACTCTATTACATCGGGCCCCGCACACAGCAGTATTCATATGTAAAGTGTAGGAAATCCATATGTAAAGTGTAGGCAATCCATATGTAAAGTATAGCAATCCTCTGAGGTAGCGCAATCCACGTAGTACTCACTATGAAACCCCCGTACTAGCAGGCAGGCTGGCCGGTCACTCACTTCGTCACGCACATGCTCTTCCCATTTTATTAATGAAGCAGGCGGTACATGCGCGTGACGAAGTGAGTGACCGGCCAGCCTGTCTGCTAGTACGGGGGTTTCATAGTGAGTACTACGTGGATTGTGCTACCTCAGAGGATTGCTATACTTTACATATGGATTGCCTACACTTTACATATGAATTCTGCTGTGTGCGGGGCCTGGTGTAATAGAGTACACTGGGCCCCGCGGTGATTCCAACAGCAGTTACCGGCCTCCAGCCCCTCCACGCTGACACATTGCCGGCAGCGGTGTCCAGCATCGCGGCCCGCGATGTATCAGTGTTAGCAGAGTAAAAATGGCAGCATTCGCCCCATTAGACATACTGCCATTTCCCCCCCACATTTTATGGGGCGAAAAATACGGTATTTAAAATTTGACTTTTTTTTAAGATAACTAAGAACTGCTTGTAGCTTTTACCATGCATGGTTTACATTTATTTAAAAGTCGCTAAATTAGATCAACAACTTTTTCTTTGTAATGTTGAAAGCAAATCTAATAGCATTACATCTATTACATAACAGATGAGTGTATCTATAGTAACTAATGATTAACAGAAAGGCTCTCGATTAGTTTATGTCTTCAGGGAGGGTTGTAACCTGTATTGCTTCGGAGCAGCAGTTCATATATTGGATTTAGTTCATATATATTAATTTTTAATGCTAATTACATTTAGTAAATGGTCTTGTGGTTAGTAAAATTTGGCTTCAGTTGTTTAGAATGACGTATGGTGCGTTCTGTGCAGGTGAGGATCAGCTTGGTTTACTTTTAAGCTACAATTGCTGATGCCTTTTCTGAAAAACAGCCATTAAACACTGCCCCCTACAATAGTATGGGGGCTGTAGGGCTGCGAAAAAGAACCAAATAGAACATGTCCTATTTTTTGACAGCCAGTATTCAAGGTTAAGTTAAAAAAAAAGGATGTGTATATACACACACATGGGGTCATTTATTAAGATCGGCTTTTTAGACGCCGGTATAATACCCCTTGCGCTGATGCTCAAGTTATGTGAAGGTGTCGGCCTCTATATAACTTAGGTGCATCCACAGCCGGCCTAAATCTACGCCAGCTCCCTTGTTTCTCACAGTCTGAGTCCTTTAGATGTTTTTTTGTTTTTTTTTGCAAACTTTCATATGTCTTCTACTGAGGAGAGGCTTCAGTCTGGCTACTCTGCCATAAAGCCTAAATTGGTGAAGTGCTGCAGTGATGGTTGACCTTCTGGAAGTTTCTCCTATCTGTACATAGGATCTCTGGAGCTTAGCCAGAGTTCTTTGTCACCTCTCTTACCAACGCTCTTCTCCCCTGATTACTTAGTTTGTTGGGGCTCTAGGGAGAGTACTGGTTGTTCTAAACTTCTTACATTTATGAATTATGTAGGCCTCTGTGCTCTTGCGAACTTTCAGTGCAGCAGAAATGTTTTTGTCCACTTCTCCACGCAATCCTGTCTCTGAGCTCTACAGGCAGTTCTTTCCTCCTAATGGCTTGGTTTTTGCTCTGATATGCATTGTCAGCTGTGAGATCTTGTATAGACAGGGGTGTGTCTTTTCAAATCATGTCCAAGCAACTCAAAGATGATCAAGAGAAATGGGAGGCCCCAGAGCTAAATTTCAAGTGCTATAGCAAAGGGTCTGAATACTTATGTCCATGTGAAATTGATATTTTTTTCCCTTTTTAATAAACTTGCAAACATTTCTAACATTCTGTTTCGACTTTCTGATTATTGGGTATTGAGTGCAGATTGATGGGGAGAAAACTAGATTTTTTTTTAATTGTAGCACAAGGCCAAAAGATAGCAATATGTAAAAGAAAGTGAAAGGATTCAAATACTTTCTGAATGCACTGCATATTATCATGATGATACATCTCTCTCCCCAGCAGTGACCAGCAATCCTTTTATTTTAGTCTCTATTGGTTTGTGTTGTGCGTCAAAATCTACAGCTCATAGCCAAGAAAAATAAGAAGCTAATACGGGGATCAGAAGACATTATGCTATAACGTATATTAAACATGAGCTTATAATATACACATATTACGTGTTTATACATTTCTGCAACTTCACTATATACAGTTACTCATGGTTTAGAACATTGGAAAATAAATGGTGGCTCTCTCACTGAACCACTTCTGGAATGGTGCACTATCCCTCAGCACTCCCAAATGCTGGTGTATAAGAATGAGTGTAAAGTTTGAATAGGGGGTCACTCAATATTAGGCAATCACACAATAAATAGGTATCCACATAAATTTTATAGGCTTGAAAATATACACACTACAATATTACATATAAAACATATCATAAAAACAATTAAAATACCGCTCAAAAATCAATAGCCCCAAAAACCTAGAGTTCAGTGGCGTTGAAATCCCTGAGAGGGGCTATTTTTCAATAGCGCTAGCACCCTTGGACAGGCTGTTTGGCCGTAGCTGTTATCAGGTAGCTCCAAGTGCTATAGTCCAGAGACAGTTGTAGTTATAATTTCCACAATTGTTAGAAAGTCATTAATATATCCGCATTACAACAATGTTTGGATTTGTAATTATACAGGGTACTTTACCGCTCCTGGGGTCGCTCCGCTTGTACACCGAGATTTTCAAGTGTAGTGCTCTGTTGTGAGCTGCAAGGACCTGTGAGTAGAGTCTGTATATGAAGTTCCCCACACTCCTGGATATTCGTTGCAGCGGTGCCGCTTGGTATCACCGCTCTGACCTTCCAGGACCTGTGTGGCGTCCCACGTGGTTTGCTGGGCGGTCAGGTGAGCTGTAGTTCCAGGCGGGGTTTTCAAATTTCTTTAGCGTAAAAGATTTATTCCATAGTCGCTTTAAATCCAAGTGTGGATATATGATTGTAGATGCTTCTTCTTAGTAATCCCTCACTGTCATCACCAAACGCGTTTCGGGGTAAAGAGACCCCTTCCTCAGTGGTTGCCACTACCACTGAGGAAGGGGTCTCTTTACCCCGAAACTGCAAGGTGAATTTTTTGCTTGAAATTTTTTTTTTTTGTTCTGTGAACTTTCTAAAGTGTGAATAAACATTGAACTTTTGGTTTACAAACTGGTTGGTGCCTCTATACTGCGTCCGCTTGTCCTGTTTACCAAAGGGAATCCCCACATATTATATAAAAGGCAAGCCGTTTTCAGCAGTTTTTCTCTGATTGGCTGCAGCAGTCACACAGTGTAGCCACTTCAACATGGTTTAATCACGTCACTCAATCAGAGATAGGTTAAAATAGATATAAATAATGGTAACTGCTGAGGCCTGGCTTCTCAGCTTGCCTCTCATCTCCCTGCATGGTCTATTCGTATCAATATGCTGTTTTACATGGAAACTGGATTTAATGGAGGTGATTTATCAAAACTAAATTAAAAACTGTTTGTTGCCCATAGAAACCAATCATAGCACAGCATTACATTGATCAGAGCAGTTTAAGAAATGAAAGCTGAACTCTGTTTGATTGCTGTGGGCAAGAAACTCAGTTTTTTTTAGACAGTACAGATAAATGAGGCCCATTGTATAATATATGGTAACAGTAGGTACATTTCCAGTATCTGCTCTGTATTTATTGGAGCAGATTTGTAAAAAGTGTTAAAAAGAAAAACTGTCTTTTTAGCCGTTAACAATAGAGTTGAGCGAACACCTGGATGTTCGGGTTCGAGAAGTTCGGCCGAACTTCCCGGAAATGTTCGGGTTCGGGATCCGAACCCGATCCGAACTTCGTCCCGAACCCGAACCCCATTGAAGTCAACGGGGACCCGAACTTTTGGGCACTAAAAAGGCTGTAAAACAGCCCAGGAAAGAGCTAGAGGGCTGCAAAAGGCAGCAACATGTAGGTAAATCCCCTGCAAACAAATGTGGATAGGGAAATGAATTAAAATAAAAATTAAAAAAATAAAAATGAACCAATATCAATTGGACAGAGGTCCCATAGCAGAGAATCTGGCTTTACGTCAGCAGAGAATCAGTCTCTTCATGCCATAGCAAAGAATCTGGCTTCATGTCAGCAGAGAATCAGTCTCTTCATGCCATAGCAGAGAATCTGGCTTCATGTCAGCGCAGAATCAGTCTTCATGTCATAGCAGAGAATCAGGCTTCACGTCACCCACCACTGGAACAGGCCACTGTCACACATTTAGGCCCCGGCACCCAGGCAGAGGAGAGAGGTCCCGTAACAGAGAATCTGGCCTGATCTCAGCACAGAATCTGTCTTCATGTCATAGCAGAGAATCAGTCTTCACGTCACCCACCACTGGAACAGGCCACTGTCACACATTTAGGCCCCGGCACCCAGACAGAGAAGAGCAGTCCCGTAACAGAGAATCTGGCCTTATGTCAGCACAGAATCTGTCTTCATGTCATAGCAGAGAATCAGGCTTCACGTCACCCACCACTGGAACAGGCCACTGTCACACATTTAGGCCCAGGCACCCAGGCAGAGGAGAGAGGTCCCGTAACAGAGAATCTGGCCTTATGTCAGCGCAGAATCTGTGTTCATGTCATAGCAGAGAATCAGGCTTCACGTCACCCACCACTGGAACAGGCCACTGTCACACATTTAGGCCCAGGCACCCAGGCAGAGGAGAGAGGTCCCGTAACAGAGAATATGGCTTCATGTCAGCACAGAATCAGTCTTCATGTCATAGCAGAGAATCAGGCTTCACGTCACCCACCACTGGAACAGGCCACTGTCACATATTTAGGCCAAGGCACCCAGGCAGAGGAGAGAGGTCCCATAACAGAGATTCAGGCTTCATGTCAGCACAGAATCAGTCTTCATGTCATAGCAGAGAATCAGGCTTCACGTCACCCACCACGGGAACAGTCCATTGTCACATATTTAGGCCCCGGCACCCAGACAGAGTAGAGCGGTCCCGTAACAGAGAATCTGGCCTTATGTCAGCGCAGAATCTGTCTTCATGTCATAGCAGAGAATCAGGCTTCACGTCACCCACCACTGGAACAGGCCACTGTCAAACATTTAGGCCCAGGCACCCAGGCAGAGGAGAGAGGTCCCGTAACAGAGAATCTGGCCTTATGTCAGCGCAGAATCTGTATTCATGTCATAGCAGAGAATCAGGCTTCACGTCACCCACCACTGGAACAGGCCACTGTCACACATTTAGGCCCCGGCACCCAGGCAGAGGAGAGAGGTCCCGTAACAGAGAATCTGGCCTGATCTCAGCACAGAATCTGTCTTCATGTCATAGCAGAGAATCAGGCTTCACGTCACCCACCACTGGAACAGGCCACTGTCACACATTTAGGCCCCGGCACCCAGACAGAGGAGAGCGGTCCCGTAACAGAGAATCTGGCCTTATGTCAGCGCAGAATCTGTCTTCTTGTCATAGCAGAGAATCAGGCTTCACGTCACCCACCACTGGAACAGGCCACTGTCACACATTTAGGCCCAGGCACCCAGGCAGAGGAGAGAGGTCCCGTAACAGAGAATCTGGCCTTATGTCAGCGCAGAATCTGTCTTCATGTCATAGCAGAGAATCAGGCTTCACGTCACCCACCACTGGAACAGGCCACTGTCACACATTTAGGCCCAGGCACCCAGGCAGAGGAGAGAGGTCCCGTAACAGAGAATATGGCTTCATGTCAGCACAGAATCAGTCTTCATGTCATAGCAGAGAATCAGGCTTCACGTCACCCACCACTGGAACAGGCCACTGTCACATATTTAGGCCCAGGCACCCAGGCAGAGGAGAGAGGTCCCATAACAGAGATTCAGGCTTCATGTCAGCACAGAATCAGTCTTCATGTCATAGCAGAGAATCAGGCTTCACGTCACCCACCACTGGAACAGGCCATTGTCACATATTTAGGCCCCGGCACCCAGACAGAGGAGAGCGGTCCCGTAACAGAGAATCTGGCCTTATGTCAGCGCAGAATCTGTCTTCATGTCATAGCAGAGAATCAGGCTTCACGTCACTCACCACTGGAACAGGCCACTGTCACACATTTAGGCCCAGGCACCCAGGCAGAGGAGAGAGGTCCCGTAACAGAGAATCTGGCCTTATGTCAGCGCAGAATCTGTCTTCATGTCATAGCAGAGAATCAGGCTTCACGTCACCCACCACTGGAACAGGCCACTGTCACACATTTAGGCCCAGGCACCCAGGCAGAGGAGAGAGGTCCCGTAACAGAGAATCTGGCCTTATGTCAGCGCAGAATCTGTATTCATGTCATAGCAGAGAATCAGGCTTCACGTCACCCACCACTGGAACAGGCCACTGTCACACATTTAGGCCCAGGCACCCAGGCAGAGGAGAAAGGTCCCGTAACAGAGAATCTGGCCTTATGTCAGCGCAGAATCTGTATTCATGTCATAGCAGAGAATCAGGCTTCACGTCACCCACCACTGGAACAGGCCACTGTCACACATTTAGGCCCCGGCACCCAGACAGAGGAGAGCAGTCCCGTAACAGAGAATCTGGCTGTAATGACCGACGACACGCACAGGGAGGAAAACAGGGAAAGCCCTGCCCAAGGGAGAGGGAAAGGTGGTGACCCCTAACTCACCTTGCGGCTGGCACCTGACTGCCCTGATGTCCCTAGACGGGTTCCTCACCCGTGCGGCGATCACGTGCCTAAACCCTGGCTTTCCCTAATATGAGCCCTGGATAGTGAACAGGCCGGTGGGATCGCTAGTCCACACCACTATCACTAAGAGGGAAACACCAGGGAGAGGACAGACAAAACATACAAACACATACACCCAGGTGGGCGACCACAATAAACCAAGAAGGTCCAACAGGGATCTGGAGGGTAGCGTACTGGACCAACTACCAGCGAGCGCAGCAACACAGCTCCAGAAGGTCAGAATAGATGTCCAGGCAGGAAGCTCTATCTCTGGCAACCAGAGAAGTGTGAGAGAGAAATATAAGGAGGTCTGGGAGTGCTGGACAAGGAACAGCTGAGGAGAAGGAGCTACGGAGTCAGGCGTGGTCCTCGACACCCTCGTGACACTGGCCTTATGTCACCGCAGAATCTGTCTTCATGTCATAGCAGAGAATCAGGCTTCACGTCACCCACCACTGGAACAGGCCACTGTCACACATTTAGGCCCAGGCAGAGGAGAGAGGTCCCGTAACAGAGAATCTGGCCTTATGTCAGCGCAGAATCTGTCTTCATGTCATAGCAGAGAATCAGGCTTCACGTCACCCACCACTGGAACAGGCCACTGTCACACATTTAGGCCCAGGCACCCAGGCAGAGGAGAGAGGTCCCGTAACATAGAATCTGGCCTTATGTCAGCGCAGAATCTGTATTCATGTCATAGCAGAGAATCAGGCTTCACGTCACCCACCACTGGAACAGGCCACTGTCACATATTTAGGCCCAGGCACCCAGGCAGAGGAGAGAGGTCGCGTAACAGAGAATCTGGCTTCATGTCAGCACAGAATAAGTCTTCATGTCATAGCAGAGAATCAGGCTTCACGTCACCCACCACTGGAACAGGCCACTGTCACACATTTAGGCCCCGGCACCCAGACAGAGGAGAGGTTCATTCAACTTTGGGTTGCCCCGCAATATAATGGTAAAATGAAATGAAAAATAGTATTGAATGAGGAAGTGCCCTGGAGTAGAATAATATATTGTTAAGGGGAGGTAGTTAATATCTAATCTGCACAAGGGATGGACAGGTCCTGTGGGATCCATGCCTGGTTCATTTTTATGAACGTCAGCTTGTCCACATTGGCTGTAGACAGGCGGCTGATTTTGTCTGTAATGACGCCCCCTGCCGTGCTGAATACACGTTCAGACAAAACGCTGGCCGCCGGGCAGGCCAGCACCTCCAAGGCATAAAAGGCTAGCTCTGGCCACGTGGACAATTTGGAGACCCAGAAGTTGAATGGGGCCGAACCATCAGTCAGTACGTGGAGGGGTGTGCACAGGTACTGTTCCACCATGTTAGTGAAATGTTGCCTCCTGCTAACAGGTTCCGTATCAGGTGGTGGTGCAGTTAGCTGTGGCGTGGTGACAAAACTTTTCCACATCTCTGCCATGCTAACCCTGCCCTCAGAGGAGCTGGCCGTGACACAGCTGCGTTGGCGACCTCTTGCTCCTCCTCTGCCTTCGCTTGGGCTTCCACTGGTTCCCCTGTGACATTTTGGAATGCTCTCAGTAGCGCGTCTACCAACGTGCGCTTGTACTCGCGCATCTTCCTATCACGCTCCAGTGTAGGAAGTAAGGTGGGCACATTGTCTTTGTACCGGGGATCCAGCAGGGTGGCAACCCAGTAGTCCGCACACGTTAAAATGTGGGCAACTCTGCTGTCGTTGCGCAGGCACTGCAGCATGTAGTCGCTCATGTGTGCCAGGCTGCCCAGAGGTAAGGACAAGCTGTCCTCTGTGGGAGGCGTATCGTCATCGTCCTGTGTTTCCCCCCAGCCACGCACCAGTGATGGGCCCGAGCTGCTTTGGGTGCCACCCCGCTGTGAACATGCTTCATCCTCATCCTCCTCCACCTCCTCCTCATCCTCGTCCTCCTCGTCCTCCAGTAGTGGGCCCTGTCTGGCCACATTTGTACCTGGCCTCTGGTGTTGCAAAAAACCTCCCTCTGAGTCACTTTGAAGAGACTGGCCTGAAAGTGCTAAAAATGACCCCTCTTCCTCCTCTTCCTCCTGGGCCACCTCCACTTCCATCATCGCCCTAAGTGTTTTCTCAAGGAGACATAGAAGTGGTATTGTAACGCTGATAACGGCGTCATCGCCACTGGCCATGTTGGTGGAGTACTCGAAACAGCGCAACAGGGCACACAGGTCTCGCATGGAGGCCCAGTCATTGGTGGTGAAGTGTGTCTGATCCGCAGTGCGACTGACCCGTGCGTGCTGCAGCTGAAACTCCACTATGGCCTGCTGCTGCTCGCACAGTCTGTCCAGCATATGCAAGGTGGAGTTCCACCTGGTGGGTACGTCGCATATGAGGCGGTGAGCGGGAAGGACGAAGTTACGCTGTAGCGCAGACAGGCGAGCAACGGCAGGGTGTGAACGCCGGAAGCGCGAACAGACGGCCCTCACTTTATGCAGCAGCTCTGACATGTCGGGGTAGTTGCGAATGAACTTCTGCACCACCAAATTCAGCACATGCGCCAGGCAAGGGATGTGCGTCAAACCGGCTAGTCCCAGAGCTGCAACGAGATTTCGCCCATTATCGCACACCACCAGGCCGGGCTTGAGGCTCACCGGCAGCAACCACTTGTCGGTCTGTTGTTCTATACCCCGCCACAACTCCTGTGCGGTGTGGGGCCTGTCCCCCAAACATATGAGTTTCAGAATGGCCTGCTGACGTTTACCCCGTGCTGTGCTGAAGTTGGTGGTGAAGGTGTGTGGCTGACTGGATGAGCAGGTGGAAGAAGAGGAGGAGGAAGCTGAGTAGGAGGAGGAGGAGACAGGAGGCAAAGAATGTTGCCCTGCGATCCTTGGCGGCGGAAGGACGTGCGCCAAACAGCTCGCCGCCTGGGGCCCAGCCGCCACTACATTTACCCAGTGTGCAGTTAGGGAGATATAGCGTCCCTGGCCGTGCTTACTGGTCCACGTATCTGTGGTTAGGTGGACCTTGCCACAGATGGCGTTGCGCAGTGCACACTTGGTTTTATCGGATACTTGTTTGTGCAGGGAAGGCACGGCTCTCTTGGAGAAGTAGTGGCGGCTGGGAACAACATACTGTGGGACAGCAAGTGACATGAGCTGTTTGAAGCTGTGTGTGTCCACCAGCCTAAATGACAGCATTTCATAGGCCAGTAGTTTAGAAATGCTGGCATTCAGGGCCAGGGATCGAGGGTGGCTAGGTGGGAATTTACGCTTTCTCTCAAATGTTTGTGAGATGGAGAGCTGAACGCTGCCGTGTGACATGGTTGAGATGCTTGGTGACGCAGGTGGTGGTGTTGGTGGTACATCCCATGTTTGCTGGGCGGCAGGTGCCAACGTTCCTCCAGAGGCGGAGGAAGAGGCCGAGGCGGCGGCAGCAGCAGAAGAGGCCGAGGCAGCAGCAGCAGAAGAGGTAGCAGGGGGAGCCTGAGTGACTTCTTTGTTTTTAAGGTGTTTACTCCACTGCAGTTCATGCTTTGCATGCAGGTGCCTGGTCATGCAGGTTGTGCTAAGGTTCAGAACGTTAATGCCTCGCTTCAGGCTCTGATGGCACAGCGTGCAAACCACTCGGGTCTTGTCGTCAGCACATTGTTTGAAGAAGTGCCATGCCAGGGAACTCCTTGAAGCTGCCTTTGGGATGCTCGGTCCCAGATGGCGGCGGTCAGTAGCAGGCGGAGTCTCTTGGCGGCGGGTGTTCTGATTTTGCCCACTGCTCCCTCTTTTGCTACGCTGTTGGCTCGGTCTCACCACTGCCTCTTCCTCCGAACTGTGAAAGTCAGTGGCACGACCTTCATTCCATGTGGGGTCTAGGACCTCATCGTCCCCTGCATCGTCTTCCACCCAGTCTTGACCCCTGACCTCCTGTTCAGTCTGCACACTGCAGAAAGACGCAGCAGTTGGCACCTGTGTTTCGTCATCATCAGAGACGTGCTGAGGTGGTATTCCCATGTCCTCATCATCAGGAAACATAAGTGGTTGTGCGTTAGTGCATTCTATCTCTTCCACCCCTGGTGAAGAGCTAGGTGGATGCCCTTGGGAAACCCTGGCAGCAGAGTTTTCAAACAGCATAAGAGACTGCTGCATAACTTGAGGCTCAGACAGTTTCCCTGATATGCATGGGGGTGATGTGACAGACTGATGGGCTTGGTTTTCATGCGCCATCTGTGCGCTTTCTGCAGAAGACTGGGTGGGAGATAATGTGAACGTGCTGGATGCACTGTCGGCCACCCAATTGACTAATGCCTGTACCTGCTCAGGCCTTACCATCCTTAGAACGGCATTGGGCCCCACCAAATATCCCTGTAAATTCTGGCGGCTACTGGGACCTGAGGTAGTTGGTACACTAGGACGTGTGGCTGTGGCAGAACGGCCACGTCCTCTCCCAGCACCAGAGGGTCCACTAACACCACCACGACCATGTCCATGTCCGTGTCCGCGTCTCTTATTAGATGTTTATTATTGTTCCCGTTCACCACAATTTTGAGAATGGCAAATTTGGGAATAGTTTTTCAACCCAGAAAAAAAAGTGTGCTTTTACGGTCACTACAAATAACTTGAGCAGCTAAAACAGTACAGATTTGCTTGAATAGAAATGTGAGACCTGTTTTTTTTTGCACTGTGTGACAGGTTAAGGTTTAATCTCAGAATCAGACTTCTATCTGCACGGTAGCCTGTGTCTTAGGTTTTTCTGAATGACACTATCAATACCTTCAATGTAAGATATCCTTTTTGGGATAGATTTCAAGTAGGCCTCAAATACCAGAAACTAGTTATTTTGAGAATGGCAAATTTGGGAATAGTTTTTCAACCCAGAAAAAAAAGTGTGCTTTTACGGTCACTACAAATAACTTGAGCAGCTAAATCAGTACAGATTTGCTTGAATAGAAATGTGAGACCTGTTTTTTTTTGCACTGTGTGACAGGTTAAGGTTTAATCTCAGAATCAGACTTCTATCTGCACGGTAGCGTGTGTCTTAGGTTTTTCTGAATGACACTATCAATACCTTTAATGTAAGATATCCTTTTTGGGATAGATTTCAAGTAGGCCTCAAATACCAGAAACTAGTTATTTTGAGAATGGCAAATTTGGGAATAGTTTTTCAATACAGAAAAAAAGTGTGCTTTTACGGTCACTACAAATAACTTGAGCAGGTAAAACAGTACAGATTTGCTTAAATAGAAATGTGAGACCTGTTTTTTTTTGCACTGTGTGACAGGTTATGGTTTAATCTCAGAATCAGACTTCTATCTGCACGCTAGCGTGTGTCTTAGGTTTTTCTGAATGACACTATCAGTACCTTCAATGTAAGATATTCTTTTTGGGATAGATTTCAAGTAGGCCTCAAATACCAGAAACTAGTTATTTTGAGAATGGCAAATTTGGGAATAGTTTTTCAACCCAGAAAAAAAAGTGTGCTTTTACGGTCACTACAAATAACTTGACCAGCTAAAACAGTACAGATTTGGTTAAATAGAGATGTGAGGCCTGTTTTTTTTTGCGCTGTGTGACAGGTATAGGTTTAATCACAGAATCAGACTTCTATCAGCACGCTAGCGTGTGTCTTAGGTTTTTCTGAATGACACTATCACTAGCTTCAATGTAAGATATTCTTTTTGGGATAGATTTCAAGTAGGCCTCAAATACCAGAAACTAGTTATTTTGAGAATGGCAAATTTGGGAATGGTTTTTCAACCCAGAAAAAAAAGTGTGCTTTTACGGTCACTACAAATAACTTGACCAGCTAAAACAGTACAGATTTGGTTAAATAGAGATGTGAGGCCTGTTTTTTTTTGCGCTGTGTGACAGGTATAGGTTTAATCACAGAATCAGACTTCTATCAGCACGCTAGCGTGTGTCTTAGGTTTTTCTGAATGACACTATCACTAGCTTCAATGTAAGATATTCTTTTTGGGATAGATTTCAAGTAGGCCTCAAATACCAGAAACTAGTTATTTTGAGAATGGCAAATTTGGGAATGGTTTTTCAACCCAGAAAAAAAAGTGTGCTTTTACGGTCACTACAAATAACTTGACCAGCTAAAACAGTACAGATTTGGTTGAATAGAAATGTCAGGTCTATTTTTTAGGCGCTGGGTGACAGGCTCAACTTGCCCCTGATGTAATATATGGCCAAAAAATAACCACACTGTTGATGGTTAAATGCACTTGGGTGACACAGGCTCAGCCTGCACCAGATGTAGTATATGGCCAAAAAATAATCAGACTGTCGATGGTTAAATGCACTTCGGTGACACAGGCTCAGCCTGCAGCTGATGTAGTATTTGGCCAAAAAATAACCAGACTGTTGATGGTTAAATGCACTTCGGTGACACAGGCTCAGCCTGCAGCTGATGTAGGATATAGCACAAAATAACCACACTATCGATGGTTAAATACACTTGGTGATAGCTTGTGCTGGCGCACCACAAGTCACAAAATGGCCGCCGATCACCCCAGAAAAAAAGTGATCTAAAAACGCTCTGGGCAGCCTCAAAAAAGTGAGCAAGTCAATAATAGCACTTCAATGATCCACAGCTGCAGATCGATTACAGAATGAAGTCTTTTGGAGGAGTTAATCACTGCCTAATCTCGCCCTAACGTCGCAGCTGCAACCTCTCCCTATACTGATCATAGCAGAGTGACGTGCGGCGCTACATGACTCCAGCTTAAATAGAGGCTGGGTCACATGCTGCACTGGCCAATCACAGCCATGCCAATAGTAGGCATGGCTGTGATGGCCTCTTGGGGCAAGTAGTATGACGCTTGTTGATTGGCTGCTTTGCAGCCTTTCAAAAAGCGCCAAGAAAGCGTCGAACACCGAACCCGAACCCGGACTTTTACGAAAATGTTCGGGTTCGGGTCCGTGTCACGGACACCCCAAAATTCGGTACGAACCCGAACTATACAGTTCGGGTTCGCTCATCCCTAGTTAACAACCAATCACATCGCAGCTTTTATTTTACCAGAGCAGTTAAATAAAGGAAAGCTAAGCTCTCAATAGTTGCTAAGTGTATGACATCACCTAGAGACAGACATCAATTCTCCTGCACTGGGAGGATGACTATGCTGCAAATACTTCCACATCGTGTATTTTAATGTTTTTCATGAAAAATTTAAGAAATGATCAACAAGAGTTTTCTAGAGCACATTGCAATAGGCATACAGAGGTGATGGCATGCAAGGGGCCGAGTAGTGACTTACCCAGGGGACAGTGGTGGCATACCCATGGGACAGAATGGTGGCATTTAGGTGATGGAGGAATGGCATATTAGGGAGTAAAGTTTTCTAGAGCCCATTGTCATCATAGAATACAAGATCACAGGCTGAGTAAATGTATACAGGTCATGGAACCCTAGAGCGACTTCTAATATTCGGTATCATTTATAGGAGGGGGTATTCTCCATTATGTCATCAGCTTATGATTGGATGAGCCTGATGACAAAAAGGGATTGTTAAACCAGACTAAGGGTACATTCAGAATTTCGCGAATATTATCCGTTATAAAAACTGAGAAAAATGACAAAACATATTTTTTCTTTAACCTATTAATTTCAATGAATGTTCAATAGCATCTGTTCATGTTAGTTATTGTCTATTCTGTCATTAATCCGTTTATTTTTTTGTTTTTTTAATGGAGAAAAAAGTCCACCTCCTGACACCTCACCCCACAACACCTGCAGGATATCAGGGACCGAGAAAAGGCAGTGACCCAGAGGATCACTGCTAAAGAGTTAATCCTATGTTAAAGAGTTATTGCTGTGATTTATTGCTAAAGTATTATTTTCTTTATGCACCTTGTAACCCAACTGGTTTTCTATTGGCAGTAAATAGTTCAATGTGGCAGTCTTAGTTAAGTTGCTAGAGTGATGGACTGGCCCCACCCCCTGGTTAGGAAAGAGTCTATGCTCAGCGGGCCTAGAGGAAGAATGTGTCTGTTTGAGCTGCTAAAAACTTGACCTGGTGCGGGGAAGTTTCATCCCTGAGACTGAAAGCTGCAAGAAAACAACTGAACTGAAAAAATACCCTGAGAGAAAGAGAATGGACATTTATAGAAAGTTTAGAACCACTTCAGTGACTGTGCCTGAGAAGAATGTAAGGTAAACACTGGTTTATGACGAAAGACTTACCTGCATATGGAAAGGGTTCATTGCCTCAGCTTTCTGACACTGGGCCCTACATTGCGACCTAAAATCCTTTAGTAATCTTCAGATTTTATGATGCCTTGCACACAGTCAAGGTACCCAGTGCCAGAGGCAGCAAAACAACCCCAAAACATCTTTGAACCTCCACCATATTTGACTGTAGGTACTGTGTTTTTTTCTTTGTAGATCTCATTCAGTTTTTGAGAAACAGTAGAATGATGAGCTTTACCAAAAAGCTCTATCTTGGTCTCATCTGTCCACAAGACGTTTTCCCGGAAGGATTTTGGCTTACTCACGCACACTTTGGCAAACTGAAGTCTATCTTTTTTATGTCTCTGTGTCAGCAGTGGGGTCCTCCTGGGTCTCCTGCCATAGCGTTTCATTTCATTCAAATGTCGACGGACAGTTGAGGCTGACACTGATGCACCCTGAGCCTGCAGGACAGCTTGAATTTATTTGGAACTTTATTGGGGCTGCTTATCCACCATCCAGACTATCCTGCGTTGCAGCCTTTCATCAATTTTTGTCTTCCATCTACATCCAGCGAGATTAGCTACAGGGCCATGGGTTGTAAACTTCTCCCTTTTTTGTGCTTTTTATATTTTCCCACACCTGTTACTTGCCACAGGTGAGTTTAAACGTAATTCTGAAAAGGTGCCAACAATTTTGTCCCGCCCATTTTCGGAATTTTGTGTGAAATAATATCCAATTTGCCTTTTTTTTTTCCTGTTTTTTTCTGTTGTTCCAATACACACAAAGGAAATAAACATGTGCATAACAAAACATGTGTAATGGCAATAATTTTCTGGGAGAAATACTTTTTCTGGAAAAATCTCAGGGGTGCGAACACTTTCAGCTATGACTTGTATCTGTTTGTAGTTTCAATATTTCATTGGTATCCTTTAATGTATATTATCATTCCTGTATTTGGCTTTATTTTTACATGTACTAGATAGTACCACATTATTGTCTATATATATCGTTCATTTACTGTGATAAGCTAGCCCGAAGAAGACAGTGGATCGCCATCAGAATGCGTAACATGCTTACTTTTGTCTATTTGATGACTAGTGTTGATCACGAAAATTCTAATTGCAAATTTTTTGCGCGAATATAGGTACTTTGAAAATTCACGAATATTTAGAATATAGTGATATACACTGCTCAAAAAAATAAAGGGAACACTTAAACAACACAATGTAACTCCAAGTCAATCACACTTCTGTGAAATCAAACTGTCCACTTAGGAAGCAACACTGAGTGACAATCAATTTCAAGTGCTGTTGTGCAAATGGGATAGACAACAGGTGGAAATTATAGGCAATTAGCAAGACACCCCCAATAAAGGAGTCGTTCTGCAGGTGGTGAGCACAGACCACTTCTCAGTTCCTATGCTTCCTGGCTGATGTTTTGGTCACTTTTGAATGCTGGCGGTGCTTTCACTCTAGTGGTAGCATGAGACGGAGTCTACAACCCACACAAGTGGCTCAGGTAGTGCAACTTATCCAGGATGGCACATCAATGCGAGCTGTGGCAAGAAGGTTTGCTGTGTCTGTCAGCGTAGTGTCCAGAGCATGGAAGCGCTACCAGGAGACAGGCCAGTACATCAGGAGACGTGGAGGAGGCCATAGGATGGCAACAACCCAGCAGCAGGACTGCTACCTCCGCCTTTGTGCAAGGAGGAACAGGAGGAGCACTGCCAGAGCCCTGCAAAATGACCTCCAGCAGGCCACAAATGTGCATGTGTCTGCTCAAACAGTCAGAAACAGACTCCATGAGGGTGATATGAGGGCCCGACGTCCACAGGTGGGGGTTGTGCTTACAGCCCAACACCGTGCAGGACGTTTGGCATTTGCCAGAGAACACCAAGATTGGCAAATTCGCCACTGGCGCCCTGTGCTCTTCACAGATGAAAGCAGGTTCACACTGAGCACATGTGACAGACGTGACAGAGTCTGGAGACGCCGTGGAGAACGTTCTGCTGCCTGCAACATCCTCCATCATGACAGGTTTGGCATTGGGTCAGTAATGGTGTGGGGTGGCATTTCTTTGGAGGGCCGCACAGCCCTCCATGTGCTCGCCAGAGGTAGCCTGACTGCCATTAGGTACCGAGATGAGATCCTCAGACCCCTTGTGAGACCATATGCTGGTGCGGTTGGCCCTGGGTTCCTCCTAATGCAAGACAATGCTAGACCTCATGTGGCTGGAGTGTGTCAGCAGTTCCTGCAAGACGAAGGCATTGATGCTTTGGACTGGCCCGCCTGTTCCCCAGACCTGAATCCAATTGAGCACATCTGGGACATCATGTCTCGCTCTATCCACCAACGTCACGTTGCACCACAGACTGTCCAGGAGTTGGCAGATGCTTTAGTCCAGGTCTGGGAGGAGATCCCAAAGGAGACCGTCCGCCACCTCATCAGGAGCATGCACAGGCGTTGTAGGGAGGTCATACAGGCACGTCGAGGCCACACACACTACTGAGCCTCATTTTGACTTGTTTTAAGGACATTACATCAAAGTTGGATCAGCCTGTAGTGCGTTTTTACACTTTAATTTTGAGTGTGACTCCAAATCCAGACCTGCATGGGTTGAAAAATTTGATTTCCATTTTTTTATTTTTGTGTGATTTTGTTGTCAGCACATTCAACTATGTAAAGAACAAAGTATTTCAGAAGAATATTTAATTAATTCAGATCTAGGATGTGTTATTTTTGTGTTCCCTTTATTTTTTTGAGCAGTGTATATTCGTAATTTCGAATATTCGAGATTTTTTTATAGAGAATTTTCGTAATGCAAATTTTTATCGCAAATTTTTCAATTGTCGAGTAAAAACATGATTCCTCCCTGCTTCTTGCTTGTGGGTCAATGACTCATTGGCCCACAAGAAAGAAGCAGGGAGGAATCATGACTTTAAATGGGAAAAATGATGAATATTCTAAAAAACAAACATATAGCACTATATTGAATATTTGTAATATTCTAAAACAAGAATATATAGCAATATAGCGAATATTCGAAAAAACGAATATAGAGCAAATTAGCTAATATAGTGCTATAATCTTCTCTGTGTAATAGTTGTAATTTTTTTCTCATCTGAAGTCCAGATTGGAAAAAAAAATTCAACTATTGAAAAAAAAGATTATAGCACTATATTAGCTAAATTGCTCTATATTTGTTTTTGTTTTTTTCGAATATTCGCTATATTGCTATATATTCTTGTTTTCGAATATTACGAATATTCGGAAAAATGAATATATTAGTTTTTTCGAATATTCGTAATATTCTAAAACAAGAATATATAGCAATATAGCGAATATTAAAAAAAAAAGAATATAGAGCAAATTAGCTAATATAGTGCTATAATCTTCTTTGTCTAATAGTTGTAATTTTTTTCTCATCTGAAGTCCAGATTTGAAAAAAATTTCAACTATTGAAAAAAAAGATTATAGCACTATATTAGCTAAATTGCTCTATATTTGTTTGTTTTTTTATATTCGCTATATTGCTATATATTCTTGTTTTAGAATATTACGAATATTTGAAAAAACAAATATATTCGATATATTGCTATGACTAATTGGCCCACAAGCAAGAAGCAGGGAGGAATTATGTTTTTGCTCGGCAATTGAAAAATTTGCAATAAAAATTCGCATTACGAAAACTCACATATTATGCGATCATTACCTTATCGATTTTTCAAGTAAAAAAAATCGTAGAATATAACGAATATTCGAATTCGGTAATATTCGACGAATATTATACAAAATATTCGCAAAATATCACGAATTCTAATATGACCCCTGCCGCTCATCACTATTGATGACTTCTTTTCTACTTGTTACCTATTCTAAATGGGCACAACTCTAACAGAATTATCTCAAAGGGAGACCCATTCTGTAAACTTAATGGGTATTTCCAGCATGTCTGTGACACCAGCCGCCCAAGCTTTTTCATTTATTACTTAATCAGTTCTTATTTTTTGTAAATCCCCATCTTCTAAGTGATTTTTACAAATTTCTTATTTGGCTTGTGAATGTTTTATTGTTTTAAATTAAATTTCTGGTAAATGGTATTAAAGTTCTGTGAAATCAAAAATTTCAGAATTTCAAAGGAAACCCCAACAAGTATAATTCCCCTTTGTGTAATAATTTTTTGTTTATATTGTATCTGTTGCCATTTTTCTGTCTGGTCAGGCTTTAAAAACCTTCACAAGAACTTTCTGGTAGGAAGTTGTTGAAGGTTATTTTAGTTTTAAGCTTCACGTTGACCCCTGCACAGGCCGGCACAGTAGCATCACTGCATTGTGTTATTGATTAAAGAGGTCCCAAAGGGACACCATTACTGAGTGGATGGGCGCACTAAGGTGACACTTTGGAGGGTCAATAAGGGAGTACTGTTACTGTGTAGGAGGTTCTAAGGTGGTGCCTCTTTACTTTGTGAAGAGCATTATGTTGGTGCCAGCGCTGGTGAGCACTTTTACTGTGGGGAAACTAATGGAGCACTATTATTGTTTGTGGAGGGCAGTAAGCAGCCAGTATTACCGTATTGTACACTTTTACTGTGTGATGTACTAACCAGGGTAGCAAACTCTGCCAGGACCAGTCATGCCAAGTAGAAGTTGTCATGATAGTCTGGGTCAGATGAAGAGAAATGGGAAAATGAATGACAAAGTGTAAAGTTTATTTTTAATACAGTTTGGGGACAGGAATGTTAAATATTTTTTAATGTACTTTATGAGGGAAAGATGTTTTTGTACTAGAAAAAAAGGTGTAAATAGTCTTCTTAGCAAAGCTTTAAATGAGGGTCTTCAGTCTTAAAGTGTAACAATTTTTATCTTTATTTTGTAATGTATAGGGGCAATGATGGTGACCATTTTTGTAATATACTTTAATTACTAAAATCGTACATTTCTATAAAAAAAAAAGTGACCCATTTTGAGCCTTAGCAACGCTTCTCTGTCTTCTGTTTACATAACACAGTCAATGTTGAGCAGGTCTCCACAGTTATGTAAACAGAAGATAGAGGAGCATTGCTAAGGATCAAAAAGGGCCACTTTAGAGCTATTTTACTAATAGAAATGTACAAGTTAAGTAATTAAAGAATATTACAAAAATGGTCAGTGTCACTGCCCCTACACATTACAAAAAAAAAAAAAAAAAGAATGACAGTTACACTTTAAGCATTCTACTGAGCACTGAAGATGCCTGTGCAACAAGTTAGATAGGCAGGAAGATGGGCAGTAATAGTTAGGGCACATGTACATAGTCAGGTGTAGCAGATTGCGTTTGGCTACAATGGATGTTTCAACTGGACTGTTGATTGGCTTTGCAATGTTATGATTAATTCCCTATGGTTTATTACTTGTGAGACAAAAAGTAATCAGTAACCTGCTGAGCATTCGTCTGGTTGTGCGGGAGAAACACAATGGCAACAATGTATGTCTCAACTGGACTGTTGATTGAATTACTTCTCAGGCTGAGGGGAGGGGATGTGTGGGCTGTAACCAGTCTGTGATTGAAGAATGGATAATTTTCTGTAGGTGTCTCCCTTGCATGGGAGAGTGGCATAAAAGTAGGGTATGTGGCATTAAACAGTGTCCTGCTCCTGATACTGTGTGTCGTCCAGTTATTGAGTTTTTGTGAAGAGTGATGGGATATTCGTGGATGGTATTATTTACTACTGATGCTGTGCTTCCTGTGCTAATAACCGGACCTGAAGTACCGTTTTTTTTGCCCCATAAGACGCACTCCCCCCCCCCCAAAAGTGGGGGAAAAATGCCCCTGCGTCTTATGGGGCGAATGCTGCCATTTTACATCGCAGTCTGCAATGTATCAGCTGGAGGGGGAGGGAGGAGGGGCCAGTGTCATGCAAATGCGGCAGGGCCGGTGCGGTCACTTTACTCCGGCCCTGCCGCTCACTCACTTCCTTAATGCCTAAACCTTTTATAATAATAACAACTTTAATTGAAGTTCCGATCCCCAGCCCCATCTGTACTACTTACTAAATGTCCTGTAGCAGGCAGAGCGTGGGCGGCCGGCCGTAACTCACTGATGTCACATGCCTGCGCCGCCTACTTCATTCATAAAGTAGGCGGCGCAGCCACGTGACATCAGTGAGTTACGGCCGGCCACCCTGCTCTGCCTGCTACAGGTGAGCGGCGGGGCCGGAGTACAGTGACCGCATCGGCCCCACCGCATTTGCATGACACCGGCCCCTCCCACAGGTTTAGCTCCGGTATATTAGGGCATCTGAGGATGCCACTATTATGGGGTGGGGATATGTGGATGGCACTGTCATGGGGTGGGGGATCTGTGGGTGACACATATATAGCAGTGCCATCCACAGATCCAACCCCCATAACAGTGCCATCCACAGATCAACCCCCCATAACAGTGCCATCCATAGATCACCCCCATAACAGTGCCATCCACAGATCACCCCCCCATAACATTGCCATCCACAGATCACTCCCCCATAACAGTGCCATCCACAGATCACCCCCCATAACAGTGCCATCCACAGATCTCCCCCCATAACGGTGCCATCCACAGATCACCCCTCATAACAGTGTCATCCACAGATCACCCCCCATAGCAGTGCTATCCACAGATCCCCCATAACAGTGCCCCCCTCAGATCCCCCCATAACAGTGCCATCCACAGATCCCTCATAACAGTGCCATCTACAGATCCCCCCATAACAGTGCCATCCACAGATCCCCCATAGTAGTGTCATGCACAGACCACCATTAGTTCAAAACCCACCAAAATCACACCTTTTGGTTAAAAATAATTTTTTTCTTATTTTCCTCCTCAAAAACCTAGGTGCGTCTTATGGGCCGGTGTGTCTTATAGGGCGAAAAATACGGTAACTCTTGGAATACCGGCGGAGAAAGCTTATGTCGCACTAGCGCTCCGCTACATCAGGGACTGTAGGAGTGACAAGAAGTGCATCTTCAGTGCTCAGTAGAACTGAAGACTGAAGACAGACTGTCCTTAGCAATGATCTGTATATTGTTTGTATTGTTGTTATTTTGGACTTTACATATAGGGATGAGCAAACCCAAACTACAAAGTTCGGGTTCGTACCGAACTTTGCGAGTTTGGGTATCTGGACCCGAACCTAGACTTTTTCACTGAAGTCCGGGTTCCGTGTTCGGGTGATTTTATTATTTTCCATTATAATATGGTTATATCAGAAAATAATAGCATTCTTAAGACAGAATGCAAAAGAATATGGCCATTTACGGGGGAAAAAAAACTCACCTCATCCACTTGATTGCGCTGCAGCAGTCTCTTCTATCTTCATTCAGCAGGACCTGCCAAAGGACCTGCGATGTGCGCAATGAATTCACCGCACTCACCACGTGGGCCCTGCTGAATGAAGATAGAAGAGACTGCTGCAGCGCGATCAAGTAGATGAGGTGAGTTGTTTTTCTTTTTTTTCAACCCCTAAATGGCTATATTCTTTTGCATTCCGTCTTAAGAATGCTATTAGTTTCCAATATAACCATGTTATAACGGAAAATAAAGTGAACTTCGGGTCCCCATTGACTTCAATAGGGTTCGGGTTCGGGGTCAAGTTCAGGTCCCGAAACCGAACCCGAACTTCCATGGGTTCGCTCATCCCTAGTTACATTGTTTTTTCATTTTTATTGTTACAGCTTTTTGCATTCTGTCAAAAACTGGTAACTTCTTCTATTGTCATCTGTACAATGGAAAAGGATTGTGTCATACAGTGAGACATTGAGCAGGTGCTACATTAGTCACACAAATTTCTCTAGTACATCAGCAATGAATTAATAATAGTTACCTTGTTTAGGGGGAAATGCTCGGCAGTGAAGAGTTGACCGTAATGTTTCTCCATCTGATTCAGTGTAAAAAGGGAACCGAGCTCTCACAACGTTTCTGATATTGCTGCATTTCGTTCACTTCCTCCACAGCTGGTAACATTGATAATTACTAACAAATGCACAAACTGAGGTTTGCATACAAGCTCCAAGCTGTGAGCAGCAGAAGAGTTGCCAGTTATTGTGTAACAAACTGCTAAGAGGCCCACATTTGGGGATTCTATGACCTAGTGTGTCTATGAGTTCTGATTGACTTTCATATGCTCAAATTTAGAATTCTATAAATATCAAGAATATGGTGTTTTATTCAGAAAACCACCTTATTTGGGCTTGGGGGACAGTAGAAGACAGTTGGGATCCTGGCATGAATACACCAATGCTGGGTGATTTAGTGACCAACTGTAATGTGTTGGAATTTGGAAAAACAATAAAAAGTGTTTAATTTCGCTGCAACATCACCACAGGAGAAATTAGGTATTACACAGTTCCCATTTAAATTAACAGGTTGCCTGTGTAATGCACAGAGGGTCCAGGCTCGACAGAGACAGAGACACCCGATAGAGCAGTTCTCCACCATGAAGATCTTGAATGAGGCATTATCCTTCAATTAATTCCGAATTCTCAAACTGGGCTTTTGACTTTTTTTTTACCAAACTAGATAAAACATCAGAGTGGACCCACAAACACACACATAATGGGCTTCTTATGTTTAGAAACATGTATTAAAAGGGTTATCCAAGCCCTATAATAACCCCCCACATGCCCGGGCCCCTCACAGAGGTTGTACTTACTTTGCTCCCCGGGACCCACGTCACTTCTGATGCCGGAACAGCCGCCGCTGCATCTCCATGTCGCACGGATGAAAACATCCAGTGATGAGGTAAGGGGTGGGGCAGCCAATAGCAGGCCACGACAGGAACGAGCCTCCCTAGAATCAGGGGTGACGCTAGGGAGGCTCGTTCCCGTTGCGGCCTGCTATTGGCTGCCCCTTCCCGACGCCGGATGTTTTCAACCGTGCGACGGGGAGATGCAGCGGTGGTCGTGCCGGCATCAGAAGAAATGTGGGTGCCGGCTAGCAAAGAAAGTACAACCTCTGTGAGGGGCCCGGGCATATGGGGGGGCATTATAGGTCTTGGATAACCCCTTCTAGTAAAATTAAAAGTAAAGCTGGTAAAATTAATGTGGATTTTGTCTAGAACAGGCAGAGAGAGGCCAAACAAGTTATAAGAGCTTCCAAAGCACAGGCAGAAGAGAAATTAGCTCAGTCAGGGAAAAAAAGGCGAGAAGGCATTCTTCAGATACATAAATGAAAAAAGGAAACTAAAACAAGGAATTACCAAATTAAAAACAAAAGAAGGAAGGTATATGGAAGAAGATAAAGAACTAGCTGACTGCCTCAATGAATACTTCTGTTCAGTTTTTACAAAGGAAAATGAAGGAGAAGGACCTCAGTTAGGAAAGAAGACTAATGAATCTTTTGATGCATGTGTCTTTACAGAGGAAGAGGTTCTAAGTCAGCTGTCTAAAATTAATACAAATAAGTCACAGGGGCCTGATGGGATACACCCAAAGCTATTAAAAGAGCTCAGTGGTGAACTAGCAAAACCATTAACAGATTTATTTAACCAATCACTGGCAACAGGAGTCGTCCCAGAAGATTGGAAATTAGCAAATGTTGTGCCCATTCACAAGAAAGGTAGTAGGGAGGAATGGGGCAACTATAGGCCAGTAAGCCTGACATCAATAGTGGGGAAATTAATGGAAACCATACTTAAGGAGAGGATTGTGGAACATCTAAAATCCCATGGATTGAAAGATGAAAAACAGCATGGGTTTACTTCAGGGAGATCATGTCAAACTAATCTTATTGATTTTTTTGATTGGGTGACTAAAATAATAGATGGAGGAGATGCAGTAGACATCGCTTATCTAGACTTTAGTAAGGCTTTTGATACTGTCCCACATAGAAAGCTTATCAATAAAGTGCAGTCTTTGGGCTTGGACTCCCATATTGTTGAATGGATTAGGCAGTGACTGAGGGACAGGCAACAGAGGGTTGTAGTCAATGGAGTATATTCAGACCAAGGTCTTGTTACCAGTGGGGTACCTCAGGGATCTGTTCTGGGACCCATATTGTTTAATATCTTTATCAGCGAAATTGCAGAAGGCCTCGATGGTAAGGTGTGTCTTTTTGCTGATGACACAAAGATTTGTAACAGGGTTGATGTTCCTGGAGGGATACACCAAATGGAAAAGGACTTAGGAAAACTAGAGGAATGGTCAAAAATATGGCAACTAAAATTTAATGTTGATAAGTGCAAGATAATGCACCTGGGACGTAAAAACCCAAGAACAGAATATAAAATCAGTGATACAGTCCTAACCTCAGTATCTGAGGAAAGGGATTTAGGGGTCATTATTACAGAAGACTTAAAGGTAGGCAGACAATGTCATAAAGCAGCAGGAAATGCTAGCAGAATGCTTGGGTGTATAGGGAGAGGAATTACCAGTAGAAAGAGGGAGGTGCTCATGCCGCTCTACAGAGCACTAGTGAGACCTCATTTGGAGTATTGTGCTCAGTACTGGAGACCATATCTCCAGAAGGATATTGATACTTTGGAGAGAGTTCAGAGAAGAGCTACTAAACTGGTACATGGATTGCAGGATAAAACTTACCAGGAAAGATTAAAGGACATTAACATGTATAGCTTGGAAGAAAGACGAGACAGAGGGGATATGATAGAAACTTTTAAATACATAAAGGGAATCAACAAGGTAAAAGAGGAGAGAATATTTAAAAGAAGAAAAACTGCTACAAGAGGACATTGTTTTAAATTAGAGGGGCAAAGGTTTAAAAGTAATATCAGGAAGTATTACTTTACTGAGAGAGTAGTGGATGCATGGAATAGCCTTCCTGCAGAAGTGGTAGCTGCAAATACAGTGAAGGAGTTTAAGCATGCATGGGATAGGCATAAGGCCATCCTTCATATAAGATAGGGCCAGGGGCTATCCATAGTATTTAGTATATTGGGCAGACTAGATGGGCCAAATGGTTCTTATCTGCCGACACATTCTATGTTTCTATGTTATACACTCACCTAAAGAATTATTAGGAACATCTGTTCTATTTCTCATTAAAGAGGACCTTTCATCAGAATCAAGTATGTAAACTGAATATACATACATGGAGAGCGGCGCCCAGGGACCCCCCTGCACTTACTATTATCCCCGGGCGCCGTTCCATTCTCCGGTGATAGCCTCCGGTAAAGTCATAGTTAGGCTCCACCCATTTGAGCCTGCCGGCGTCTCTTTCTCCTATGCTGTAGCGCTGGCCAATCGCAGCGCTCAGCTCATAGCATGGCTAAGAGCTGAGCGCTGCGATTGGCCAGCGCTACAGCATAGGAGAAAGAGACGCCGGCAGGCTCAAATGGGTGGAGCCTAACTATGACTTTACCGGAGGCTATCACAGGAGAACGGAGCGGCGCCCGGGGATAATAGTAAGTGCAGGGGGATCCCTGGGCGCCGCTCTCCATGTATGTATATTCAGTTTACATACTTGATTCTAATGAAAGGTCCTCTTTCATGCAATTATCTAGTCAACCAATCACATGGCAGTTGCTTCAATGCATTTAGGGGTGTGGTTCTGGTCAAGACAATCTCCTGAACTCCAAACTGAATGCCAGAATGGGAAAGAAAGGTGATTTAAGCAATTTTGAGCGTGGCATGGTTGTTGGTGCCAGACGGGCCGGTCTGAGTATTTCACAATCTGCTCAGTTACTGGGATTTTCACGCACAACCATTTCTAGAGTTTCCAAAGAATGGTGTGAAAAGGGAAAAACATCCAGTATGCGGCAGTCCTGTGGGCAAAAATGCCTTGTGGATGCTAGAGGTCAGAGGAGAATGGGCCGACTGATTCAAGCTGATAGATTCAAGAGCAACATTGACTGAAATAACCACTCGTTACAACGGAGGTATGCAGCAAAGCAATTGTGAAGCCACAACATGCACAACCTTGAGGCGGATGGACTACAACAGCAGAAGACCCCACCGGGTACCACTCATCTCCACTACAAATAGGAAAAAGAGGCTACAATTTGCACGAGCTCACCAAAATTGGACTGTTGAAGACTGGAAAAATGTTGCCTGGTCTGATGAGTCTCGATTTCTGTTGAGACCTTCAAATGGTAGAGTCCGAATTTGGCGTAGACAGAATGAGAACATGTATCCATCCTCTGATGGTGTCACGGCTGAGGATGAGGAAAACCCTCAGCCGTGCGGTATCAGGAGATGGAAGGTCGCTACTTGGCCAGTACCACAGAAGTAGGGAGCAGGTCACCTTCTAGAGCTTCCCTAATCTGACCCTGACTCCTAGCTGCATGAGCCGCCCTTGAAGGTAGGAGGGCTCATGCTCAGGAACCTTGGATCCCTACTGACCCTCCGCCGATCCCTGCGCTAGGAGCTGGAAAGACAGCCCGTTCCTCCTGGACACGGAGTAACAGGAGTCTAAAGTGGCCAAGCTATAAAGAAAGGGGAACAGAAAAAGACATATGGCAATGGCAGGTATGTGCAACTAATACCACACCTACCTGCCACAGACACAGAGCCTGGAACCCAAGTATAAGTGCTGCTGTCCACAACAACACAAGAGACACAGCACACAACACACATCACACGGGAAACCAGGAAACCATATGCTGCAATAAATAAAGACCAAAGAAACATCTACTTAACACCATACATAAAGCTTATGGCCCCCACTGGCAGATGGAATATACACGGGAGGATGACTCCAGCCTACATAGCTGAAGTACTCCTCAGACTTCTGAATCACAGCAGAAGCTATATAGGCCCAAGTAGCCACACCCACACAGACACACCCAGTGCTCACATACTAGGAAAGGATTTAACCCTTCTCACACCAGGGAAGGGAAGACAGCCACTTAAAGGGGACATGCACACATAAACACACACTTCACCTGTTGCCGCGGGCAACGGCATGCGTGGCAACCATGTCCTGGGGATCAGCCATAGGGCTGAGACACTGCCACCACATGCACACAACACCACACGTTGCCATGGGCAGCCAAGTGAAGGAAAGTGTCACAAAACACACCATAGGCCGTGACAGATGGCTACTTCCAGCAGGATAATGCCCCATGTTACAAAGCTCGAATCATTTCAAATTGGTTTCTTGAACATGACAATGAGTTCACTGTACTAAAATGGCCCCCACAGTCACCAGACCTCAACCCAATAGAGCATCTTTGGGATGTGGTGGAACGGGAGCTTTGTGCCCTGGATGTGCATCCCTCAAATCTCCATCAACTGCAAGATGCTATCCTATCAATATTGGCCAACATTTCTAAAGAATGCTATCAGCACCTTGTGGAATCAATGCCACGTAGAATTAAGGCAGTTCTGAAGGCAAAAGGGGGTCCAACACCGTATTAGTATGGTGTTCCTAATAATTCTTTAGGTGAGTGTATGTTCTAAAGCATTTTTTGGCTTGTATTAGTGGGGAAGAAAAGGGCTTATTAGTAGTGATGATCGAGCACCAAAGTATTCGGGTGTTCGGCTCGAACACATTGCTATACCCGAGTATAATGGAAGTCAATGGGAGACAACCAGGCACCCCTGCTCTGAAGAGGGGAGGGTGCCTGGTTCATTGGAAAAGTGACAGAAACACCACCGAAATGGATCAGGAACAGCATGGGGACAATGTCTGGATGCATCTTGGACTCCCAGGTCGCTGCTGGGAACCATGCTGTCCGAGTTGTACGCCACTTTTACAGACTGACAAAGATACGCACAAAACCCCCCCAAAAAATCAGTTTTACAGGAAAAATTGTTAGGAAACATTCTTTCCTGTATATTCAATTGTATATAAAGCGCAAGAGCTCCAAAAAATTACCAAGGAAGAGGCACTCCGAAAAAGCCTGTATATCACATAAAGGAGGGCCTCATTCACATTGTGGTACAATAGTTCAGTTAGTGGGACTACTACACTCATCAAGCCTATGCACTAAGTGGAAGGGCTGGCAAAAATTACCCTTTGTTACACATAAAGGAGGGAATCATACACACCCTTGAAAAATTATGATTGATGGACTGCTGGTGACCCTCAAAAACATTTGGAGCAAGGGCCTGCTGATCTGACCATCTAAAACCTTAGGGGCGAGGGCCTGCTGCTGCATTGGTGACTCTAGATAAGCTCTGGGCGATTGCACGTCCCCGTGACGGCGACGATCCATTTGGATGTCTGCCCTATCAACATTCTATGTTCTTTTCTGCGCCTACCATGGTGATCACGAGTAACGGGGAATCAGGGTTCAATGCCGGAGAGGGAGCCTGAGAAAGGGCTACCACATCCAAGGGAGGTCAATGGCTGAAATCTGATTGGCTGTTGTTGCCTTGGCCCTTTTTTTTCCTAATTGTGAACCACCCAGAGAGGGTGGGTCCAGTTATTAAAGCGCAAGCATGCAAGAAATGCAGCAGGCGCGCGGAAATTACCCACTCCCGACTAGGGGAGGTAGTGACGATAAATAACAATACAGCACTCCTAAGCGGCCCTATTAGTGGAATGAGTACACTTTCTGTTAACGAGGATCTATTGGAGGGCAAGTCTGGTGCCAGCAGCCAACTTTCTCCCGGCCTCCACAACGTTCACCCAGTGTGCCATCATGGTGAGGATTGTGCTGACCAGACTCTTGGCTACTGAGACTGGACTTGTGGGTGAGGGCCTTGTTGACTCTAGATAACTTCTAGGCGATCGCACGTCCCCTATCGCACGTCCCCTATCAACTTTGGAGCAATTTTTCAATACCTTCTGGTATTGCACCATTTTGCTTGTCCTCTCCACCAGAGGAATGAGAGATGAGAAGTTCTCTTTGTAGTGGGGGTTGAGAAGGGTGAAAAACTAGCAATCCGTGTTGTAGTAAATGCTTTTAACACGCGAGTCGTGGGAAAGGCAGCCTAACATGAAGTCAGCCATGTGTGCCAGAGTACCAACAGGCAAGACTTCGCTGTCGTCATCAGAAGGTGAGCTGACCTTGTAAAAGATTGTAGGTGAGGGCCTGCAGGTGAGCTGACCCTGTAAAACATTATATGCAAGGGCCTGCAGTTGAGCTGACCCTGTAAAACATTATATGCGAGATCCTGCAGTTGAGCTGACCCTGCAAAACATTATTTGCCTGTTCAAATGACGCTCTAAAACATTATATGCGAGTGCATTGAGGTGAGCTGACGCTCTAAAACATTATATGCGAGTGCATGCTGTTCAGCTGACGCTCTAAAACATTATATGCGAGTGCATGCTGTTCAGCTGATGCTCTAAAACATTATATGCGAGTGCTTGCAGGTGAGGTGACACTCTAAAACATTATATGCGAGTGCATGCTGTTCAAATGATGCTCTAAAACATTATATGCAAGTGCATGCTTTACAGACGATGCTCTAAAACATTATTTTCAAGTGCATGTTGTTCAGCTGATGCTCTAAAACATTATTTGCGAGTGCCTTCAGGTGAGCTGACGCTCTAAAACATTATATGCGAGTGCATGCTGTTCAAATGACGCTCTAAAACATTATATGTGAGTGCATGCTGTACAGCTGACGCTCTAAAACATTATATGCGAGTGCATGCTGTTCAGCTGACCTTATAAAAAAATTGAGTTGAGGGCCTGCAGTTGAGCTGACCCTATTAAAAAAATTTGAGTGGAGGGAATATATACAATCTGGATGAGGAGGAGAAGGAGAAAACAAGATTCAACCATATACTTTTTTTTGTGGTGGAAAAGGTGCATGGGATTACACTACAGTAGATTGAGTACATTATAAATGATAGATTGAAATTGCCTTTATGTTCATCCTCTGGTGGAGTTGGGAAGTCAGGGGTAATCCAGGCCTTGTTCATTTTTATCTGAGTCAACCTGTCAGCATTGCCAGTGGAAAAGCGGATACGCTTATCTGTTATAATGCCACCAGCAGCACTAAATACACGCTCAGACAAAACGCTGGTGGCAGGGCAGGCCAGCACCTCCAAGGCGTAGAGTGCAAGTTCGTGCCACGTGTCCAGCTTGGACACCCAGTAGTTGTAAGGCATTGAGGGATCATTTAGGACGCTGACACGGTCTGCTATGTATTCCTTCACCATCTTCCAAAACCTTTCCCTCCTTGTACAACTAGCCCGCGCTTCAGGGTGAGGTTGCTGGCGGGGTGTCATAAAAGTGTCCCATGCCTTGGAGAGTGTTGCCCTGGCTTTGCTGGAACTGCTGTGTGTTCCCCTTGTCTCTCTTCCTCGGTTGCCTAAGGATGTACGGACTCTGCTGGCCACGTTGTCAGATGGAATATTTTGGAGCAATCTCTCAACAAGCACAGTACCTTATGGTATTGCACCGTTTTACTTGTCCTCTCCACCAAAGGAATAAGAGATGAGAAGTTCTCTTTGTAGCAGTGGTCGAGAAGGGTTAGCACCCAGTAATCCGTGTTATCTAAAATGTGTATAACGCGAGAGTCGCGGGAAAGGCTTCCTAACATGAAGTCACCCAAGTGTGCCAGAGTACCAACAGGCAAGACGTCGATGTCGACATCAGGATGACTCTCTATCTCCTCATCCTCCTCCTCCTCTTCTGCCCATCAGCGCTGAACAGATGGAATTAAAGTTCCATGGGTACTACCCTCTGTAGCAGAGGCAACTGTCTCCAGCTCCTCCTCCTCTTCATGGTCCAATTCGCGCTGAGAAGACAAACTGTGGGTGTAATGTCCTTCCCCATTTCCTCGTCTTCACATTCAGAGCGTTGTCCTTAATTGTGAGCCGCGATCGTTTGAATAGATACAGCAGTGGGATGGTTACACTGATAATAGCGTTATCGCCACTAACAATCTGTGTGGATTCATCAAAGTTTTTTAAAACCTCACAGAGGTCTGACATCAATGCCCACTCCTCGCTTTTGAATAGTGGCAGTTGACTCAAAAGGCGACGACCATGTTGCAGCTGGTATTCCACAACTGCCCTCTGCTGCTCACAAAGCCTGGCCAACATGTAGAACGTAGAGTTCTAGTACGTGCTCACATTGCACAACAGCCAGTGAGCTGGAAGCTGCAAGCGCTTCTGCAGCGTTGACAGACCGGCTGAAGCTGTGGACGACTTGCAGAAATGGGCACACACGCGGCGCGCCTTCACTAGTAGCTCTGGCAAATTGGGGTAGGTTTTGTTAAACCGCTGAACCACTAAGTTTAAGATGTGGGCTAGGCATGGGATGTGTGTCAGGTTGCCGAGCTCCAAAGCCACCACCAAGTTACGGCCATTGTCACACACAACCATGCCTGGTTGTAGGTTGAGTGGCGAGAGCCACAGCTTGGTCTGGTCCCTTATGCCCTGCCACAGCTCTGCGCCGCTGTGCTGTTTGTCCCCTAAGCAGATCAGCTTCAGCATGGACTGTTGACGCATACCCACAGCAGTGCTACCCTGCTTGCTGCTAGCGACTGATGGCTGACTGCTGCTGTAGGTGGAAGTGGAGGAGGAGGCGGCTGAGGAGAATAAGTGGGGTTTGGAGCCAGTAACATAGCTGCTGGCAGAGACCCTGATGGACGTAGGGCATGCAATCCTGGGCATGGGTATCTCAGGTCCCTCTTCAAGCGTGCAGGATGCGAGGGCCAAATGTAATAGTGGCGCTGGAAAGAGCTCCTTGGAATATCCAAGTGTGGGATCACTCGTTTGGCAAGCCTCTCCATGGTGGGAAGAAGGATGATCAGAGTGAGGATTCGGTTGACCAGACTCTTGGCTACAGAGACTGGACTTGGTGGAAAAGAGGGTGGTGTTTAACCGACTGGAAGCATTACCTTTAGCAATTCAACCGACCAACGGTTCGCACTGGTCCGACTTGGACAGTGTTGTTCTGCGCCGCCCAGCTAAGTTGAACATGAAGCTGGGTACGATGGATATATATTTTTTTTCTGGTGCACTGGCAGCTTGCACATTTTCATTGCGCCCAGGGCCACGGCCTCTGATTGCACCATCAGCATCACGCCCAGTTCCCCCTCCCTAAGTGCTCGCCTACTTCCTATTAATGGTTTTGTCACTAGATGTGGCGCAGATTGTTTTGCAGTCCGCTAAAGACACAGTTTTCGGATGCAGGACAGTATATGTCACAGAGACACACAGAATATGGACACTATATTAGGCCCATATTATTGGAATTTGCAATACAGAGACTGTTTTCTGATGTAGTACAGTATTAGTTACAGAACACCACAGATTATGGACACTATATTAGGCCCAGATTAATGGAATTTGCAATACAGACACTGTTTTCCGATGTAGTACAGTATTGGTTACAGAACACCACAGATTATGGACACTATATTAGGCCCAGAATATTGGAATTTGCAATACAGACACTGTTTTCCGATGTAGTACAGTATTGGTTGCAGAAGACCACAGAATATAAACACTATATTAGGCCCAGATTATTGGAATTTGCAATACAGAGACTGTTATCTGATGTAGTACAGTATTGGTTACAGAACACCAGAGATTATGGACACTATATTAGGCCCAGATTATTGGAATTTGCAATACAGACACTGTTTTCTGATGTAGTACAGTATTTAAATTTACGCTAAAGAAACAGTTTTCGGCTAGAGTACAGTATATGCCACGGATGTGTATTACACGCACACACTACAGAAACAGCAGATGAGGGCTGGCCCCTAATTATTAAAATTTACGCTAAAGAGACAGTTTTCAGATGGAGTACTGTATATGTCACGGATGTGTATTAAACGCACACTATAGACAATAAATGTGGCGCTGATTATTTGAATTTACGGAAAAAGACACAGCCTGCAGATGATGTACACAGTATATGTCACTAATAGGTATTAAAGAAAAAACACACACACAGTAGTGCTTAAAAGGACTTTGGGGTCTTTGAAAAGCTTTTAGTAGTAAAAACAGCAAGTTTCTCTCCCTGCACTATATGCCCCTTCCTCAGCACGGATGTCCCTGAGACTGATAAATTTAGCGCAGGTAAAAATATATTGCTGCTCTAAAACACACACACGCACACAGTAGTCCTTAAAAGGACTTTTGGGTCTTTGAAAAGCTTTCCTAGAATAATAACTGTGAATTTCGCTCCCTACACTGCCTTTCCCTGCAGTTCAGCGGTGCAGTTATATGTTCTAAAGCCCTTTTTGTTGTGTATTAGTGGCAAAAGTAAAATATATTTGCCGTTCAGCGGTGCAGTTATATTTTCTAAAGCCTTCTGTGGCATGTATAAGTGGAAAAAAATAAGGCATATTTGCCGTTCAGCGGTGCAGTTATATGTTTGAAAGCCCTTTTTGTCGTGTATTAGTGGAAAAAGGAAAATATATTTGCTGTTCAGCGGTGCAGTTATATGTTCTAAAGCCTTATTTGTCGTGTATTAGTGGCAAAAGTAAAATATATTTGCCGGTCAGCGGTGCAGTTATATGTTCTAAAGCCTTCTGTGGCGTGTATAAGTGGAAACAAATAAGGGCCTATTTGCCGTTCAGTGGTCCAGTTATGTTCTAAAGCCCCTTTTGGTGTGAAATAGTGGCAAAATAAATATATATTTGCCGTTCAGCGGTGCAGTTATATGTTCTAAAGCACTTTTTGTCATGTATTAGTGGCAAAGTAAAATATATTTGCCGTTCAGCGGTTCAGTTATATTTTATAAAGCCCTTTTTTATGTGTATTAGTGGGGGGAAAAAGAGCTTATTAGCCATTGTGTGGTGAAGTAAGAAAATTACAGACTTTTTTAGGGTGTTTTAATTTCCTTTTTATTTTATTTATTTGATCTAACAGTATGTCAGACAGAGAAGTGCCAGGCCCTGCACAGGGGAGTGGCAGAGGCCTAAATGTTTTTGGCGCAGGCAGAGGTTGCAGCAGAGTAAGGGGCCGTGGCAGCAGGGGTCACTTCGAGAGGCCTGAGCTCCCAGTGTCAGCTAGCGGTCGTGTCTTGACCAGCAACCCAGTGGTTCTTGAATGGTTGACTCGATCTTCGACTTTGTCGCAAGTGACATCAGACACCCCCAGCCAAATGTTGGTGGGTTCATCAGACACAACCCTTAGTTGGCATGGCCCGGGAGCAGTCCTTGTGCCCTCACCTGTCCTCAACATGCCTCTGTTTTTTTCTGTTACCTCAGCCAGAGAAGTATTGCATGCTGTGAGGACGAGCTACTGTACAGTGAGGACGAGCTACTGAAAGAAAGTCAGCAGCTACTGGCCAGCCAAGATGTGGAAGAGACATCCGCAGCTTCCTCCACTAGGTGGGCAAGTAGTGCTGAGGAGAGGGGCGTAGGTGTTGGTGTCGCGAGCGGTCAGGCTCCTAACCCAGAGACGGTTGAGGAGGACATCAGTGACATGCAGACAGTACTCGATGGTGATGATGTAGCTGACCGCACTTGGGAGCCAGGTGGCGAAGGGGCTTAGCCAAACATACCCGGGGTAGACCACTCGCTTCGCACGAGCCTACCTGCCAGGGAAGTAGCGGTGCACGGGTTCATGGAGGCAGCGGCGGTATCAGTCAGTCAGTGCGTAGTGTTGGGGGTAAAATCACCTACTTGGCAGTGTAGCAGTTTTTTGTTAAGCCACCGGAGGAGGTGAACATGGCCATATGTAGAATCTGTGGGCAGAAGTTGAAGCGTGGCCAGGGTGCACCACGGCCCTGCGTCAACATATGCAGCGTCACCATAAAGTGGCCTGGGAGAACTGTGGCTCCGATGTGGTGTTCAAGCCTGCCGCAGCAACCGCTGCCTCACCCAGTGGCACACAGCCTATTTCAGGCAGTCAAGGCTCCACCACCTCAGCTGAAGGGAGCTGTCTGTCCTTTAAGGTATGAGAAAATTAAAGGTATGAGGAGGGAGTCAGACTCAGACTCCGAAACGCATCTGGTAAATCAATACTGTACCCGCAAACCCCACTTCATGATGGACAGTATCTAACGATTCCTTGGGAAGCGCTTCCATATTTGTGTCTTCATTTGCCTCTTCATCTGTTTTCATCTGCCTGTGAGTCCGCTTAATAGCCCGGCATACAACACGTGGGACGCTAAGCAAGTGGCGATACAACCACGTGGGACGCCAACTGCAGAGCGGAGACCACAAACCGGCCATACACAAAAGTGGAGCAGTCTGTGAAGACGACGTTAAAGGTAACAGCAGTCAGTGTACCGATGCCATGTGGGTCGCCACAGGAGGCATATGAAAGTACCTGACTGCCACTATAAAGCTCACAGTACAATTTAATGAATATGATATAAAAGGATGAACTGGGCATAAGAAAATTTTACCAAATCACTATATCGCAATTCAGCTGGAACTATACATCACAGTGTGAATATTGTAATATACCTAGCTGAACTAACAGGAGACAACACTGACTTAAGCGATTATATTATGGCAACACAGTACCGTTAACATTGATTGGTGCATTCTTCGAATATGTGGATATAATAAGATTAAATACAGTACATATCTCCTAATATCTCTCATTAAAGAGATCATTTGTATGACGGATCAACTGTATAATCATGCGTTTTTAAATATACTGTTGCAGCAATGATGGTGACCATTTGTGTGATTGTGTGAACCATACTATTAACACATCTGTCAAACTTAGCTCCTAATTGTTATATATATTTCTTAGCAGGTTCATTCACTTTTTTATTTCATTATATTCATTTTAGGGGGATTTTATGCTATTCCATTACTTGTTATGTTATTTTATTATATTTTAGTTGGCGCCTATACCTGTTAGCGGTACTACCGCATGTTTTCTCCCGACTGCGTCCACACCTTTGTGACTCCCTCCACCAGCGGCACTAGTCTGATGAAGGCACGGAGGTGCCGAAACGTCACTCCGCCGCAGCAACCACCATTGATATGCAAATAAAACAAATTGCACTAAATACGACTTGGCTGGAGTCTTTGTATCTGTTATTTTATTATATGTTACATTTGTATATATTAAGCAGGTATTAATCCATTTAACTCTCTCCGTTTGATGCCAGATGAAAGTGCCTGTCTCTACATTAGTTACTAGCTGTCTGTCCTTCCCATCATCTGCTGGTCCTGATGCTCCTGCTCCTCCTCCTCCTCCTACTCCTCGTCAGTCATTCCATCAGCAATCGATCACCGAAGCGATTGCCAAGAGACAACAGTATGCTTGCGCTCATCCAACGGTGCAGAAGCTGAATGTGCTCCTGGCCAAGTTGCTGGTGCTGCAGTCCCTCCCTTTCCAAGTGGTGGACTCTGCACCTTTCAGAGAACTGTTGGCTTGTGTTGAGCCGAGGTGGAAAGTCCCAAGCCGTCATTTCTTTGCCAAGAAGGCAGTACCAGCCCTGCACACACAAGTAGAAAAGAAGGTGGGCCAGTCCTTAAGCCTGTCGGTGTCTGCCAAAGCTGTAACTACTGTCAGGGACATTACATGTCCTTTACGGCCCACTGGGTGAATGTGGTTCCTGCACAGCCACACCAGCAACTTGGCCAGGTGATGCCGCTTCCTGCTCCATGTTCTCACGCCGTTGGTCCTGCGACAATGTCCGCCTCTGCCTTCTCATCCTCCACGGTGTTCTCATCCTCCACTGCAGGGACAATTCACAGTGCCCCTCCAGCATACCACATGTGCAGGGCTTGGCGGTGTCACGCTGTTCTGCACCTTGTTTTCCTGGGGTAATGGAGTCACACAGGGCAGGAACTGCTTTGTGTCCTTCATCACGATATCGAATCCTGGCTTTCACCACGACAACTCAAAATCGGAACCATGGTGACTGACAACGGGAAGAACATGGTGTCAGTGATGCGGCAAGGAGGTCTGAGCCATGCGCCCTGCATGGCACACGTGTTCAATCTGGTTGTCAAGCGGTTCCTGAATTCTTCCACTCATCTACAAGACATCCTAAAAATGGCCAGGAAACTTTGCATCACTTCAGCCACTCGTACAGCGCAAAGCACACCCTCCTTGAGCTGCAAAGGTAGAATGGCATCCCTCAACATAGGCTGATATGCAACGTTTCCATCCATTGTAATTCCACCCTCCAAATGTTGGACCATTTATATGAACAGAGAAAAGCCATAAATGATTTCTTGATGATACAGGCGGACAGAGGTACTCCCCTGTGTAACTTCGATGTTAGCCAGTGGCAGCTCATGCGTGACACCTACCATTTGCTCGGGCCCTTTGAGGAGGCCACATTATTTGTCAGTCACCAGGACTACGGGATGAATAACATCATTCCACTGATTCATGTCCTGGAACAGATGCTGCTAAATCTGGCTGGCCAGGGGACAGGAGACGTGGTGACTATATCTCACGGCCACATGAGTCCTGTGGAGGCTGAACTAGAAGAGGAGGAGGAGGAGGACATTCGAGCACAAGCAATGCATAGAGAAATGGCGGTTTTTTCTACACAGGTGACAGGAGAGAAGGAACAGGAGCAGCCAGAAGAGCTACAGGGCGATGAGGAAGATGAGGCAGAGGATCCAGACACACCGTGGCAGTATGCAGCGGAGATGGAGGCAGGGAGTTCCTCTGAGTCACTTGCGCAAATGGCCCCATGCATGCTCACTTGCTTGCGTAGTCACAGCCGAATTGTCACCATTCGGCAGAGGGATGACTACTGGCTCTCAACCATTTTAGACCCTCGCTACCGGTCCAAAATGGGGGGCTTTTTTCCACCCAGTGAGAGGGAGGACAAACTGAACTGCTATTGCGACATCCTATGTAGCCAGTTGGTCGCTGCCTATGTGCGCCATCGCCCATCCTCTCACAGGTCTGACGGGGGGGGCCCTCTGGCCCACGTTCCACTGCCATGGCTGCCAGGGGGGTGGTGGTGTGGCAGGAACAGTACCAGCTCCTTTAGCAGCAACTTAAGTCTAGAGTCACTGATGAGCAGTAATCTTCACCCGCCTACTGAAGAAACTATTCACGAGCAGCAGCAGCTAGACATAGAGCAGAACCTGAACCAGCAGGTTGTGGCATACTTGGAGTGCACCCTGCCACTCCACATCAAAGATCCCCTGGACTGCTGGGCAGCCAAACTCTATTTGTGGCTGCAACTGGCCGAGTTTGCCCTGGACAAGTTTTCCTTCCCGGCCAGCAATGTGGCATCAGAGTGGGTGTTTAGTGCGGCGGGGGTCATAGTTACCCCAAGGAGCACTCGTCTGTCCACCCAAAATGTGGAAAAACTGCCCTTTGTGAAGATGAATCAGGTGTGGATCAGCCAGAATTTCCACACAACAGTGCCTGAAGCATCAGACTAGATCATCCTTGGTGCCACACTTAAACTTTGTCACAGGAGACCTGTTTCTTCTGGCTACTGGCTTCAGCTACTATTTTGATACTGCCAACCTGCCTGATGCCACACACCTGCTGCCATGTGCTCCTACTGCCACCCACCATCTTCAGCTGGTACTGGTATTGCCCCCCACCTCACCACTATGCCACTGGGCCACTCTGTGGTCTCATCATGCATGTGCCACCTCACCACTCTGTGATCTCCTCATGCTGCTGCCACCTCACCATTCTGTGGTCTCATCATGCTGTTGCTACCTCAACACTCTGTCATTGGGCCACTCTGTGGTCTCCTCATGCTGCTGCCAACTCAACACTCTGCCATTGGGCCACTCTGTGGTCTCCTCATGATGCTGCCAACTCACTACTATGTCACTGGGCCACTCTGTGGTCTCCTCATGCTGCTGCCATCTCACCACTCTGTGGTCTTCTCGTGCTGCTGCCTCCTCAACACTCTGCCATTGGGCCACTCTGTAGTCTCCTCATGCTGCTGCCAACTCACAGTATTGTTTCATTATCACAGCAGACTCCCTATATGTGTGTTTCTGCAAGGCACAGTGTTCTACACCACTATACAGGCTCTCTGCAGCCAGAAAATAGCTTTTTTTTAACGAGATTCTTCCCAAATAAATTCGGATCAAACCAAATTTTTGGGGAGAATTAGGCGAACCGACCACTCAAATTTTTGAGAAATTCACTCATCTCTAATAGCCACCTCTCCTTTAACCACTGTGGGCAACTTTTAAAACTCCTATAGAGGTAAATGGAGGGTGGCTGTGCTTTCGCAAGGCGCACTCCTTCACTTCAGGGGGTCCTTTCTTCAGATAGAAGTGGGTCCCACAGGACCAACCTGCACCCAATTGACATGTAATACCGATATCTCATCAATGTCTGAGATGGGAATACCCCTATAATGCAAAAACATGGCAATTCGCTTTAACATATGTATTTTATTGTCAGACTGAATGAGCACAGTGGTCAGTAGGCAGAATATCATATATTATATTTATCATTATGATCCATCCAAGGTATATTGAGGAGATAAAGGCACAATCACCAACAAAATGTATAACTCTGCCCAAAACATCCTTAAAAGAAATGTATTACCTCTAAAGTTACTATCAGTAGTTAAAATCAGTTACATATTCCTTTTTCCTTTTCTAATTAGTTTTTATTTTCTGGTTGCAATTTTTTATTCTATTTTAGGACATGATTGTGGGGGGCAGCCATTTGGCATGAGCTGCTAATAATGGCATTCAGAGATTTGCTTTACAGCAGCCACACGTAGAGTGTTGTGGGCATGCTTTGTGACCTGTGCAGAGTTCATTGTGCAGGGAGGGCGACTAGATAAGCTGTGACCATCACCTGGTGTAATTGTGCAACCTGTGTTATTGACATATAGGTGATATCTTTCACTGTGTTTTTGAGGTGACTGCTAAGGGTTGATCTCTACAGAACAGGAAGTATCAGCCTGCTATAAAGATCAATGGAGGTTCAACACTGAATTTTTCCTGCTGCTTCCCATCACACTTCATTTGCTTTAAATGGTAAAATTCTGGTTATCTGCAGCCACCACTGTGGGCATATTATAGTATACAGATCAGTAAAAAGCTATAATCTCCTCCTAATGGCAGATACAAGCAGCCACATGGTGATAGTTGTAGGCATGCTCTGTGACCCATGTTGTGGTTATTGTGCAAGGAGGGGGAGTGGATAACAACAATGAGGAGGAGTTTGGAGTGGCAGTCGAGCATGTTTATGGTAGTGCTCCACTGAAAGTCTAATAGAACTGATGGAGATAGACAATCAATGGAGCAGCACCTCACAAACTCGACTACCACTCTATTCAAACCCACCCTCACTGTGGTCATCCAGTGAGGAGGAATGAAAGACTTGGGACCCTCGTTATGGTGATTGTGGCACTCCCAGCGGCGGGGCCTTCAGTCATTTATCATCTCTCCTATGCGGATAGCAAAATAGGCTCCTGTGAATCAATCATCATAATCTTCCTCCTACACTGATGACTACAAATGTAAAACCTTGCACAGTTAAAACACAAGGGGATTATTCACTCTGTTTTTCCTAGGATGTAAATGGGCGTCGTCATGTTAGATATCATCTGCACACATGAGGCTGATATTCACAGTGCCTGTTATAAAGTGTATGCAGCGGGTTAATCAGGTCCCCATCAGGCGTTGCACGAGGAACAACAGGTTTTATTCAGAAATAACAGCAACACATATGAATATAACTTTCAGTAAGATCAGGATCTCAGCACATCTGCTTCTGGCTTTCTTCTCTCTCTGTTCTCTCTCTGTACATGTGCAGCAAGTCTCCTCCCCTTCCTGCCTTTTTTGTGTCTGGAAACAGGCAATGACATAAAATTACACAGAATAATAAGCATTATTCCAACATAAAGCATGGGGTCTGTCAGCGACCACAGCTCTCTGCCATCTACTTATGGGTTATTGCTGAGCTCTACATTGCTCCAGCTGATGACTGTTCCACAATAGAGATGGCCCGAACTATCCGACGGCGAACAGTTCCCGGCGAACATAGCTTGTTCGCGTTCGCCTCTGCCGGGCGAACACATGCGATGTTCGGTCCGCCCCCTATACATCATCATGAGCAAACTTTGACCCTGTACCTCACAGTCAGCAGACACATTCCAGCCAATCAGCAGCATACCCTCCCTCCCAGACCCTCCCACCTCCTGCACAGCATCCATTTTAGATTCATTCTGAAGCTGCAGTCTTAGTGAGAGGAGGGAGACTGTAACTGCTGCTGATTTAATTGGGAAATCGATAGCTAGGCTAGTGAATTCAGTGTCCACTCCAGTCCTGAAAGACTCATCTGATCTCTGCTGTAAGGACAGCGTCCTGACAGCACCCCAAAAAGCCCTTTTTAGGGCTGCAACATTAGTCTGCTTTTTTTTTTTCCTTTATATACATATTGCAGTTGCCTGGCCTGCCTGTGTGTGAGGAGCTGCAGGCCCACAGACTGTAGTGTGCCCACTGCCAGTGCTCACCCCTGTCATTCCGTGTGGCACAGGACTTTGCTTAAAAAAAGGCACTTAATTTTTACACTTTAATCTAAGGTTAGTTGCCTGCCAGTGTGTGTCAGGCTGACTTCCACTGACTGTAGTGTGCCCACTGCCAGTGCCCACCACTCATACCGGCTGGCACAGGACTTTGCATAAAAAAGGCATTTAATTTTTACACTTTAGTGTAATTTCAGCTGCTTGCCTGCTGCTAGTGTGTGTCAGGCCGACTTCAACTGACTGTAGTGTGCCCACTGCCAGTGCCCACCCCTGTCATCCCGTGTGGCACAGGACTTTGCTTAAAAAAAAGGCACTTCATTTTTACACTTTAATCTAAGGTTAGTTGCCTGACAGTGTGTGTCAGGCCGACTTCAACTGACTGTAGTGTGCCCACTGCCAGTGCCCACCCCTGTCATCCCGAGTGGCACAGGATTTTGCTTAAAAATAGGCACTTAATTTTTACACTTTAATCTAAGGTTAGTTGCCTGCCAGTGTGTGTCAGGCTGACTTCCACTGACTGTAGTGTGCCCACTGCCAGTGCCCACCACTCATACCGGCTGGCACAGGACTTTGCTTAAAAAAGGCATTTAATTTTTACACTTTAATGTAATTTCAGCTGCTTGCCTGCTGCTAGTGTGTGTCAGGCCGACTTCAACTGACTGTAGTGTGCCCACTGCCAGTGCCCACCCCTGTCATACCGAGTGGCACAGGACTTTGCTTAAAAAATAGGCACTTAATTTTTACACTTTAATCTAAGGTTAGTTGCCTGCCAGTGTGTGTCAGGCTGACTTCCACTGACTGTAGTGTGCCCACTGCCAGTGCCCACCACTCATACCGGCTGGCACAGGACTTTGCTTAAAAAAGGCATTTAATTTTTACACTTTAATGTAATTTCAGCTGCTTGCCTGCTGCTAGTGTGTGTCAGGCCGACTTCAACTGACTGTAGTGTGCCCACTGCCAGTGCCCACCCCTGTCATACCGAGTGGCACAGGACTTTGCTTAAAAAATAGGCACTTAATTTTTACACTTTAATCTAAGGTTAGTTGCCTGCCAGTGTGTGTCAGGCTGACTTCCACTGACTGTAGTGTGCCCACTGCCAGTGCCCACCCACTCATACCGGCTGGCACAGGACTTTGCATAAAAAAGGCATTTAATTTTTACACTTTAGTGTAATTTCAGCTGCTTGCCTGCTGCTAGTGTGTGTCAGGCCGACTTCAACTGACTGTAGTGTGCCCACTGCCAGTGCCCACCCCTGTCATACCGAGTGGCACAGGACTTTGCTTAAAAAATAGGCACTTAATTTTTACACTTTAATCTAAGGTTAGTTGCCTGCCAGTGTGTGTCAGGCTGACTTCCACTGACTGTAGTGTGCCCACTGCCAGTGCCCACCACTCATACCGGCTGGCACAGGACTTTGCTTAAAAAAGGCATTTAATTTTTACACTTTAATGTAATTTCAGCTGCTTGCCTGCTGCTAGTGTGTGTCAGGCCGACTTCAACTGACTGTAGTGTGCCCACTGCCAGTGCCCACCCCTGTCATACCGAGTGGCACAGGACTTTGCTTAAAAAATAGGCACTTAATTTTTACACTTTAATCTAAGGTTAGTTGCCTGCCAGTGTGTGTCAGGCTGACTTCCACTGACTGTAGTGTGCCCACTGCCAGTGCCCACCACTCATACCGGCTGGCACAGGACTTTGCATAAAAAAGGCATTTAATTTTTACACTTTAGTGTAATTTCAGCTGCTTGCCTGCTGCTAGTGTGTGTCAGGCCGACTTCAACTGACTGTAGTGTGCCCACTGCCAGTGCCCACCCCTGTCATACCGAGTGGCACAGGACTTTGCTTAAAAAATAGGCACTTAATTTTTACACTTTAATCTAAGGTTAGTTGCCTGCCAGTGTGTGTCAGGCTGACTTCCACTGACTGTAGTGTGCCCACTGCCAGTGCCCACCACTCATACCGGCTGGCACAGGACTTTGCTTAAAAAAGGCATTTAATTTTTACACTTTAATGTAATTTCAGCTGCTTGCCTGCTGCTAGTGTGTGTCAGGCCGACTTCAACTGACTGTAGTGTGCCCACTGCCAGTGCCCACCCCTGTCATACCGAGTGGCACAGGACTTTGCTTAAAAAATAGGCACTTAATTTTTACACTTTAATCTAAGGTTAGTGCCTGCCAGTGTGTGTCAGGCTGACTTCCACTGACTGTAGTGTGCCCACTGCCAGTGCCCACCACTCATACCGGCTGGCACAGGACTTTGCATAAAAAAGGCATTTAATTTTTACACTTTAGTGTAATTTCAGCTGCTTGCCTGCTGCTAGTGTGTGTCAGGCCGACTTCAACTGACTGTAGTGTGCCCACTGCCAGTGTCCACCCCTGTCATACCGAGTGGCACAGGACTTTGCTTAAAAAATAGGCACTTAATTTTTACACTTTAATCTAAGGTTAGTTGCCTGCCAGTGTGTGTCAGGCTGACTTCCACTGACTGTAGTGTGCCCACTGCCAGTGCCCCCCACTCATACCGGCTGGCACAGGACTTTGCTTAAAAAAGGCATTTAATTTTTACACTTTAATGTAATTTCAGCTGCTTGCCTGCTGCTAGTGTGTGTCAGGCCGACTTCAACTGACTGTAGTGTGCCCACTGCCAGTGCCAACCACTGATACCGGGTGGCACAGTAGCTTGCCGATAAATAAGGCATTTAATTTTTAGACAGTAGTCTAAATTCAGTTGCTTGCCTGCTGCCAGTGTGTGTCAGGCCCGCTTCCACTGACTGTAGTGTGCCCACTGCCAGTGCCAACCACTGATACCGGGTGGCACAGTAGCTTGCCGATAAATAAGGCATTTAATTTTTAGACAGTAGTCTAAATTCAGTTGCTTGCCTGCTGCCAGTGTGTGTCAGGCCCTCTTCCACTGACTGTAGTGTGCCCACTGCCAGTGCCAACCACTCATACCGGGTGGCACAGTAGCTTGCCGATAAATAAGGCATTTAATTTTTACACTTTAGTGTAATTTCAGTTGCTTGCCTGCTGCCAGTGTGTGTCAGGCCCGCTTCTACTGACTGTAGTGTGCCCACTGCCAGTGCCAACCACTCATACCGGGTGGCACAGTAGCTTGCCGATAAATAAGGCATTTAATTTTTACACTTTAGTGTAATTTCAGTTGCTTGCCTGCTGCCAGTGTGTGTCAGGCCCGCTTCCACTGACTGTAGTGTGCCCCACTGCCAGTGCCAACCACTGATACCGGGTGGCACAGTAGCTTGCCGATAAATAAGGCATTTAATTTTTAGACAGTAGTCTAAATTCAGTTGCTTGCCTGCTGCCAGTCAGTGTGTCAGGCCCTCTTCCACTGACTGTAGTGTGCCCACTGCCAGTGCCAACCACTCATACCGGGTGGCACAGTAGCTTGCCGATAAATAAGGCATTTAATTTTTACACTTTAGTGTAATTTCAGTTGCTTGCCTGCTGCCAGTGTGTGTCAGGCCCGCTTCTACTGACTGTAGTGTGCCCACTGCCAGTGCCAACCACTGATACCGGGTGGCACAGTAGCTTGCCGATAAATAAGGCATTTAATTTTTAGACAGTAGTCTAAATTCAGTTGCTTGCCTGCTGCCAGTGTGTGTCAGGCCCGCTTCCACTGACTGTAGTGTGCCCACTGCCAGTGCCAACCACTGATACCGGGGTGGCACAGTAGCTTGTCGATAATAAGGCATTTAATTTTTACACTTTAGTGTAATTTCAGTTGCTTGCCTGCTGCCAGTGTGTGTCAGGCCCGCTTCCACTGACTGTAGTGTGCCCACTGCCAGTGCCAACCACTGATACCGGGTGGCACAGTAGCTTGCCGATAAATAAGGCATTTAATTTTTAGACAGTAGTCTAAATTCAGTTGCTTGCCTGCTGCCAGTGTGTGTCAGGCCCTCTTCCACTGACTGTAGTGTGCCACTGCCAGTGCCAACCATTCATACCGGGTGGCACAGTAGCTTGCCGATAAATAAGGCATTTAATTTTTACACTTTAGTGTAATTTCAGTTGCTTGCCTGCTGCCAGTGTGTGTCAGGCCCTCTTCCACTGGACTGTAGTGTGCCCACTGCCAGTGCCAACCACTGATACCGGGTGGCACAGTAGCTTGCCGATAAATAAGGCATTTAATTTTTAGACAGTAGTCTAAATTCAGTTGCTTGCCTGCTGCCAGTGTGTGTCAGGCCCACTTCCACAGACTGTAGTGTGCCCACTGCCAGTGCCAACCACTCATACCGGGTGGCACAGTACCTAGCACGCGTAGTACCACTTATCTAAAAAAAAAATGACAGGCAGAGGCAGGCCACCCCGCAGGGGCCGTCGTGGTCGTGGTGCTGTGATTTCCACTGTCCCTGGAATAATGCCCAGTTTTCAGAGGCCACGTACCCTGAACCCGAAAATTCAGAGGACGTAGTTGACTGGCTTAGACAGGACACCCAATCTTCAACAGCTTCCGCTAAGAACCTTGACGCACCATCCTCCTCCAACTCAGCTTCGGTCACCTGCTCTCAAGTTACCACGCACCCGCCCGTCGCCACTACCACCACAGCCATACAGCCGCTTCACTGATCCGTCAGAGGAGTTATTTACACATCAGTTGGATGCAATTAGTGATGCGCAACCATTATTGCCAGATGATGTAGATTACGGGGATATGTCTCAGTCAGGCAGGATTACACACATGGACGTACAGTGTGATGATGATGATGTTGTACCCGCTGCTGCTTCCTTTGCTGAGGTGTCAGATACAAGTGAAGCGGTTGATGATGACGATGTGTCCACGGATGCCACGTGGGTGCCTGCTCGAAGAGAAGAAGAGGGGGAAAGTTCTGAAGGGGAGACAGAGAGAATGAGGAGACGAGTTGGAAGCAGGGGGAGGTCGTCGCAAGGAGTTAGTGGCACAGTCAGACAGCATGTATCGGCACCTGGGGTCAGCCAGACAGCACGCCAGTCAACGCATGCTGTTGCCACCACTAGAATGCCGTCATTGCAAAGCTCAGCAGTGTGGCATTTTTTTTGTGTGTCTGCCTCTGATAAAAGCAATGCCATTTGCAACCTGTGCCAAAAGAAACTGAGTCGTGGAAGTCCAACACCCACCTTGGTACAACTGCTTTGCGAAGGCACATGATCTCACATCACAAACGCCTATGGGATCAACACATGAGTACAAGCAGCACACAAACTCAAAGCCACCATGCTCCTCCTGGTCCTGCATCTTCAGCCACGTCAACCACTGCTGTCCTCCCTGCCCCCTCTCAACCACCCGCCACTCCATCTCTCACCTTCAGCAGTTCCTGCTCATCTGCCACAGTCAGGTGTCTGTCAAGGACATGTTTGAGCATAAGAAGCCAATGTCACAAAGTCACCCCCTTGCCCGGCGACTGACAGCTGGCTTGACGGAACTCTTAGCCCGCCAGCTTTTACCATACCAGCTGGTAGAGTCTGAGGCCTTCAAAAAATTTGTCGCTATTGGGACACCACAGTGGAAGGTACCCGGACGAAATTTTTTTTCAAAAAGGCAATCCCAAAACCTCTACCATGTCATTGAAAAGGAAGTCATGGCATCTCTGGCATACAGTGTTGGGGCAAGGGTCCATCTGACCACTGATACCTGGTCTGCAAAGCACGGTCAGGGCAGGTATATCACGTATACTGCGCATTGGGTCAACCTGCTGACGGCTGACAAGCATGGAATGCGTGGCTCTGCAGCGGAGTTGGTGACACCACCACGACTTGCAGGCAGACCTACTGCCACCTCCTCTACTCCTACTCCATCCTCTTTAATTTCCTCCTCGGCTGAGTCCTCTTCTGCTGCGGCGTCTGGCTGCACATCAACTGATTCCCCCCAGCTCCCCAGGGCTATTCCACATCCCGGATACGACAGTGTAACGCTATCTTGGGGTTGACTTGCCTGAAAGCAGAGAGCCACACAGGACCAGCAATCCTGTCCGCCCTGAACGCACAGGTGGATCAGTGGCTGACCCCGCACCAACTGGAGATCGGCAAAGTGGTGTGTGACAATGGAAGCAATCTGTTGGCGGCATTAAATTTGGGCAAGTTGTCACATGTGCCGTGCATGGCACATGTGTTGAATCTCATCGTACAACGTTTTGTGTCTAAGTACCCAGGCTTACAGGACGTCCTCAAGCAGGCCAGGAAGGTGTGTGGCCATTTCAGGCGTTCCTACACGGCCATGGCGCACTTTTTCCGATATTCAGCGGCGAAACAACATGCCAGTGAGGCGCTTGATATGCGACAGCCCGACACGTTGGAATTCAACACTCCTAATGTTCGACCGCCTGCTCCAACAAGAAAAAGCCGTCAACGAGTATTTGTATGACCGGGGTGCTAGGACAGCCTCTGCGGAGCTGGGAATCTTTTTGCCACGTTACTGGACACTCATGCGCAATGCCTGTAGGCTTATGCGTCCTTTTGAGGAGGTGACAAACCTAGTCAGTCGCACCGAAGGCACCATCAGCGACCTCATCCCATTTGTTTTTCTTCCTGGAGCGTGCCCTGCGAAGAGTTCTGGATCAGGCTGTAGATGAGCGTGAAGAGGAAGAGGAAGAGTTGTGGTCACCATCACCACCAGAAACAGCCTTGTCATCATCGCTTGCCGGACCTGCAGCAACGCTGGAAGAGGGAGTATGAGGAAGAGGAGTCAGAGGAGGAATGTGGCGGCTTTGAGGAGGAGGAAGACCAACCACAGCAGGCACCCCAGGGTGCTCGTTGTTGTCACCTATCTGGGACCCATGGTGTTGTACGTGGCTGGGGGGAAGAACAGACCGTCAATGACATCAGTGAGGACGAGGAACGGGAAATGAGAAGCTCTGCATCCAACCTTGTTCAAATGGGGTCTTTCATGCTGTCATGTCTGTTGAGGGACCCACGTATAAAAAAGGATAAAGGAGAACGATCTGTACTGGGTGACCACGCTACTAGACCCCCCGGTATAAGCCAGAAAGTGGCAGAAATGTTACCAAATTACCGAAAAGTCGGAAAGGATGCAGCAGTTCAAAACCAAACTAAAAAATATGCTTTACACAGCTTATAAGGGAGATGTCACAGCACAACGGGAATCTAACAGGGGAAGAGGTGAGTGTAATCCTCCTCCTACCACGGCGGCAAGGACTGGACGATTTACAGATGTGTTGTTGATGGAGGACATGCGGAGCTTTTTCAGTCCTACTCATCGCCACAGCCCTTCGGGATCCAGCCTTAGAGAACGACTCGACCGACAGGTAGCAGACTACCTCGCCTTAACAGCAGATATCGACACTCTGAGGAGCAATGAACCCCTTCACTACTGGGAGTGCAGGCTTGACCTGTGGCCTGAGCTATCCCAGTTTGCGATTAGAACTTCTGGCCTGCCCTGCTTCAAGTGTCCTGTCAGAAAGGAGCTTCAGTGCAGCAGGAGGCATTGTCACTGACAAGAGAAGTCGCCTCGGTCAAAAAAGTGTTGATTACCTCACCTTCATAAAGATGAATGAGGCATGGATCCCGAAGGGACTGACAGTGGGGGATACGTTTGACTAACAAAAGGCCTGATTACATGCCTTGGCCTCAAAATGGTCCCCACGCTGCTGTATTTAATGTCTGCATACCGGAATGACTTTCGTGAATTCTCCACCACCAACTAGGGTTCAAGCCGTAATGGTTTTAGTCACTTTTCTGCCTGGAAAACATAAATTTTTCCGGCCGCTGCTACAATAGCGTCTGCAACAGTGCCATTATTTTTCAGGGCATGTGTACATGCCTAATTTTTCTGTCCTATGGTGCAGCACTGTGGCTGCAAAAACAAACCAAAAAAAAAAGGCACATACAAGTGTCAATTCCCCTTCGTGATCGTTACCTTGTTGTGGTGAAGGGGCTTGCGTATCACAATGAAGCAATCATCATCACCTCTATAAAAGTGTGTTGGCAATGTTGTCACAAGCCAGATGATAAGGCCGTTGCTTCATTATGGTCAGACCAAAAGCGATCGGGTGGCCACGCTACTAGACCCCCGGTATAAGCAGAAAGTGGCAGAAATGTTACCAAATTACCAAAAGTCGGAAAGGATGCAGCAGTTCAAAACCAAACTAAAAAATATGCTTTACACAGCTTATAAGGGGGATGTCAATGGGGATTCGACAATGGTTACTCAATTCGACCGGATAGGGTCCGTAACAGGGATTAAACTGTTAGCAATAGTACTAGTTAAGACACCACTCATCTAGGGTGTCACAGCACATTGCTCTGTGCAACGCGCTGTGCCCCAAATTGGGAGTAAGAGGACCGTCCTAGCTGCTTTTTCCATCTCCCGTTCCTGAAATCAATTCAGTTTAGTGTATGAGAGTTTGGTCTGTCACTGTGAAGGCAGTCGAGGTACCGGCCTAAATTTTTTTTCATAAAAGGCAATTCTTGATATGGGACGTAACAGGGATTAAATGTTGAGAATAATACTACAGAATATACCACTCATATCGGTGGAGGGAGCCAGCGTTTTTTTTAAACCACTCTCCCCGTCAAAAAATCTATTTAATAAATGGCCCCCAGATTGGGGATGTTAGAGGGATTAATCTGATGAGAATAGTACTACAGAAAATACCACTCATATCGGGTGTGACAGTAAATTGCACGGCGCAGATTGCAGTCACCGTGGTTTAAAACAGAGTGGAGGGAGCCAGCGTTTTTATAACCATCTCCCCGTTCGAAAAATTATTCAATAAATGGCACCCAGATTGGGGGACGTTAGAGGGATTAAAACTGATGAGAATAGTACTACAGAAAATACCACTCATATCGGGTGTGACAGTAAATTGCACGGCGCAGACGCAGTCACCCGTGGTTTATAAACAGAGTGGAGGGAGCCAGGTTTTTTTTAACCATCTCCCCGTTCGAAAAATCTATCAATAAATGGCACCCAGATTGGGGACGTTAGAGGGATTAAACTGATGAGAATAGTACTACAGAAAATACACTCAATATCGGGTTGTGACAGTAATTGCACGGCGCAGACGCAGTCACCGTGGGATTAAAACAGAGTGGAGGGAGCCAGCGTTTTTTTAACCATCTCCCGTCCGAAAAATCTGTTTAATAATGGCCCCAGATTGGGGAGTCGGGGACGTTAGAGGGATTAAACTGATGAGAATAGTACTACAGAAAATACCACTCATATCGGGTGTGACAGTAAATTGCACGGCGCAGACGCAGTCACGTGGATAAAAACAAAGGGGAGGGAGCCAGCGTTTTTTTAACCATCTCCCCGTTCGAAAATCTATTCAAGAAATGGCACCCAGATTGGGGACGTTAGAGGGATTAACTGATGAGAATAGTACTACAGAAAATACCACTCATATCGGGTGTGACAGTAAATTGCACGGCGCAGACGCAGTCACCGTGGGATTAAAACAGAGTGGAGGGAGCCAGCGTTTTTTTAACCATCTCCCCGTCCGAAAAATCTGTTTACTAAATGGCCCCCAGATTGGGGAGTCGGGGACGTTAGAGGGATTAAACTGATGAGAATAGTACTACAGAAAATACCACTCATATCGGGTGTGACAGTAATTGCACGGCGCAGACGCAGTCACCGTGGATAAAAACAACGGGGAGGGAGCCAGCGTTTTTTTAACATCTCCCCGTTCGAAAAATCTGTTTCAATAAATGGCACCCAGATTGGGGACGTTAGAGGGATTAAACTGATGAGAATAGTACTACAGAAAATACCACTCATATCGGGTGTGACAGTAAATTGCACGGCGCAGACGCAGTCACCGTGGATTAAAACAGAGTGGAGGGAGCCAGCGTTTTTTTTAACCATCTCCCGTCCGAAAATCTGTTTAATAAATGGCCCCCAGATTGGGAGTCGGGGACGTTAGAGGGATTAAACTGATGAGAATAGTACTACAGAAAATACCACTCATATCGGGTGTGACAGTAAATTGCACGGCGCAGACGCAGTCAACCGTGGATAAAAACAAAGGGGAGGGAGCCAGCGTTTTTTTAACCATCTCCCCGTTCGAAAAATCTATTCAATAAATGGCACCCAGATTGGGGACGTTAGAGGGATTAAACTGATGAGAATAGTACTACAGAAAATACCACTCATATCGGGTGTGACAGTAAATTGCACGGCGCAGACGCAGTCACCGTGGATTAAAACAGAGTGGAGGGAGCCAGCGTTTTTTTAACCATCTCCCCGTCCGAAAAATCTGTTTAATAAATGGCCCCCAGATTGGGGAGTCGGGGACGTTAGAGGGAATTAAACTGATGAGAATAGTACTACAGAAATACCACTCATATCGGGTGTGTGACAGTAAATTCGCACGGCGCAGACGCAAGTCACCGTGGATAAAAACAAAGGGGAGGGAGCCAGCGTTTTTTTAACCATCTCCCCGTTCGAAAAATCTATTCAATAATGGCACCAGATTGGGGACGTTAGAGGGATTAACTGATGAGAATAGTACTACAGAAAATACCACTCATATCGGGTGTGACAGTAATTTGCACGGCGCAGACGCAGTCACCGTGGATTAAAACAGAGTGGAGGGAGCCAGCGTTTTTTTTAACCATCTCCCCGTCCGAAAAATCTGTTTAATAAATGGCCCCCAGATTGGGGGAGTCGGGGGACGTTAGAGGGATTAAACTGATGAGAATAGTACTACAGAAAATACCACTCATATCGGGTGTGACTGTAAATTGCACGGCGCAGACGCAGTCACCGTGGATAAAAACAAAGGGGAGGGAGCCAGCGTTTTTTTAACCATCTCCCCGTTCGAAAAATCAATTCAATTGACCTTTCGGGGACCCTTGGTGTTGTACGTGGCTGGGTGAGGAAGAAACCTTCAATGACATCACCGGGACGTGGCTAGCTTGGTATCCAACCTTGTGCAAATGGGGAGTTTGCGGTTGTGCAAATGAACTGTTTGCGGTGCATTAAAAGGGGAGTTTGGTCTGTCAATGTCTGTGATGCGGGCGTAACCCTTACACTACCTGATCGATACAACATCATACCTGATCGTATACACACACTGGATGTTTTAAAGCACGTTATTCCAAACAATTTAGGAATGTTAGTTGATTTATGCCCTTTATGGATTAAAACCCGACTCTGCGTCCACTACGTAATTTTTCCATGGGAGTTTTGCCATAGATCCCCCTCCGGCATGCCACAGTCCAGGTGTTAGACCCCTTGAACAACTTTCTCATCACTATTGTGGCCAGAAAGAGTCCCTGTGGGTTTTTTTAATTCGCCTGTCTATTGAAGTCTATGGCGGTTCGCCCGGTTCGCCAGTTCGCGAACATTTGCGGAAGTTCGCGTTCGCTGTTCGCGAACTGAAAATTTTATGTTCGCGACATCACTATTCCACAAGTCCTAGAGTGTGAGGGCAGAGTCAGTTTTCACAAGTCGCTCATTTTATTAATTAGTAGCCCCAATCAATATACAATAAGTAAATAATTTTTCCCATCATTCAATATTGTGCATTTTTTTTGCTTAAAGGAGTTGTCTGGTTTCATGATATTGATGGCCTATCCTCAGGATAAGTCAACATATTAGATTGACAGGGGGGGTCTGATACCAGGGAACCCCCACCAATCAGATGTTTCAGACAGCCGCTGATGCCAGAAACCAGTGATGAGAAAAGTATTGAAAAATTAGATTTGGCAGCTTCGCCGAATTTTACAAAAAGATTCGCTTTGTGACGAATTACTTCACATTTCTTTGCAAGTAGTGGGTGCAATGACAGAGATCGGTGATTGCACCGCCCCCGTCATTGTACCTTTCCGATGCCCCATTCATAGCTGATTGCGGCATCTGACAGTAATAGCACAGTGTAAATTTTTTAAAAAAAATTATAAAATCATACTTACCTGCATTCATTTGATTGCAAAGAGCCGGCCGCCTCCATCTTGATTGAAGATCTAGCCCGAAATCTTGTGGGGCCCGTGATGACGTTATTTGACGTGCGAGATCTTCAATCAAAATGGGCAGCTCTTCGTGCTCAAATGGATGAGGTAAGTATGATTGTAACGGACCGTTTCAGCAGACAAGGGGTTAAAATCCATTTAGGCGATATGCCCCTTTCTGAGAGACAGGCACAGCTACTGCAGAACACCAAACTCCCGAACTGGATACAAAATAGCACTCCAAACTGGAACCTCACGAATAGCTGCTGGCAGACGAACAGGAAAAGCATACAATCAGCTTACACTCCTGGCAATCAGTCTCTAACAGCATACAGTGGATCCCCCCAATAACGAGACAAGGCTCCGTGTTGAGGGTCAAGCAGTGGTCTCACTGTACTTCAAGTACAGCCTCTTTTATTCACAAAAAAACAAACATAGTACTGCCCACAGGGTTTTGAAATACAACCAATCAGTATATTACAACACATACAATGTAAGTACAGCAACCAATCGTTCACGCCCCCAGAGGACCAGAAGGGAGACTGCGACACAGGACAGATACAACATATCCCCACAATGCATCATGGTTTCCTTCTCTCTGTCCTGGAGACAACCGAGGAGCAATCCAATTATCTCTCAGGACAAAGGGAAATCGCCAATACACATGTGGGGACAACAGAACAGGACATCACCATTTAAACACACAATGGCACAATGGGACAATAGAAACACACCCAGCATATTCCTCCCAAGCTGACAAGTTACACTTATTATAAATTGTTACAAACTTTGTGAGTTTACATTGTCCATACATATAACTTACATCAATTTAAACAGTATAACTTTGGGACAAACCTATCCAAAATTCACTTGAATAGGTTCAGGGGTTTAAAAGTTAGTATGGGCCATAATCCTGAGGCAAGAGGCTTTTAAACAGGCCTCTCCAAAAGCCAGTGGTGAGGTTGGTTTCGCCACAATGATTTATTTTATTTTTTACCTCAATTCAGGGAAAATCTATTTGCTACCACGAAGAACGAGGAAATTCGGCTTTGCGGCGAATAAAATTTTCCCTGAAATTTGCATTGAATTACACTTTAGGGAGTTCTATTAGCTTAATCCTACTGGAAACTATATAGTGGACTGAACCCAATGCACAATATTCCGTCCACTGTGTAGTGGCCATGCTGGGGTACTGCAGTGGTCGATGCCTGAGAACTCCTCCTGAGCTGGGTACATGAAGATCTGATGCTCCTAGAAAAGGGAGGTACCTACAGTATGTATCAGGTCGGTGGCCACAGGTGTCATTCTGAATTAAACTGTATTGCTGTCCTCGGAAGTTATCATGGCAGTCTGGGCTGAAAGAAGAAGATGAGGAATGAGAACTTCTACATCAGAGTAAGAGTGATGTACAGCTGTATTCTCCTGTATGGTGCTGTCCATCACATAGGGGCATCTTCTTGGCAGTATTTTGTGCTCCATTGTGGTATTTAATTCTGTTGGGGATATTTTGTGCAGCACCCTTGTATTACTGGTCCAGCCTACTTGTGCCAAGCTCCCCTTCAGCATAGGACAACTTTAAATTTTGCTCCTCCACCACCACTTTAGGTTCACAAGTCTGCCTCTGGGTAGAATACAGGTGTTTTGATGCTTAACAGCATTTCTCATAAAAAAAAATCTTTGGATTTGAAACTGAGTGATCCCCATGGTTCCCCCAAGATTCTCTTACAGAGTTAATCTCTGTTCTGGATCATAGATAGGGGTATTCTTTTTCATTGTGTCCATATACCCTAATAGGACATATGGACATTGCTTGTCTCTTTGAGGCAACTTCTAGAATATTCTACTTCTGGCCCATGATCAAGAGAACCCTCATCTCAGGGAACGAGGCCTCATTTTTTTTTTACTACATTATGGACTACCCTACCCACCCTTTTCTTGTGAAAAGATGAAAAGGGTCAAGAGATTGTGTAACACTGTGATGCTTGCTCCAATTTTTCCAGTTCCTGAAAAAATTCTAATGTTATATTATGTTGTTATGCATTGTAAAGGTCAAATGGCAATGACTAGTATTTCTTGATGGGTGTGGAAGCCAACAGGATGATAACACAATGAGTGGTTGGCCATGGTTATAGTCACTGTCCACATATGTGGAGGGGAACCCCCATAGTCAGGATGTCCTGTATTGTGCTGCCTGTGTTTTTTCCTTCTTTTATATATCTTGAACATCTGAACATCCATGTTCACATATTTTGTCCTCCCTTGACAGCATGGAATATGTTCAGAGAGCTTTAGTAGGTTGTACCTCTCGGCAAGAAACTGTCAACCATTTGGCTCTGCTTTGATTTAAGCCTTTATGCTTAGAATACAGTATTAGATCAATTCCAGCCTTGCCCAGGAAAAGGTCCCAGCATCTTCTCTTCATCCTCTAAATCTGTCAAGGAGCACAAAAGCAAATGTATTCAATATTCCATTCACATGAATCATTCATTCATTCAGTTTCAAGCTTTAATGAAAAAAGGAACTTATTTCACAATGACGAGGAGCCCAGTCAATGAAAGAAAACTATTTTTTTATAGTTCACAATTTCCTGAAATTGGTTTCCCCTGACTAAATCTCGGTTAACCTCTTTTTGTGCCAGATTTAATAGAACAACAACTCTGGGATCATACAATTTTATGGCTGTTATTTAGTTCTTCTGATGTTTGCCAAAAATACTACATTGAGCTGTAGAATTAACTGGTATGTTAAAAAACAAGAGACAAAATGGTGGAAAATTAGGATCCCTACAGGAACAAAGGTGTAGAAGGTGCAGAGATAGCAGTTGTACTTGGGCCTGAGCACTGCATAGAGCCCTGCTACAGATTTTAAACTGGGACCCAGGCACTTTTTTCAGGGGTTTGCTGTCTTGGAAAATCTGTGCTTGTAAAAAAAAACTGTAATTGAAGCAGCACAGAGATATAAGTAAACAAAAAATTGATACAATTGACAAAAAAGAAAGAAAGAAAAGAACGGCAGGTGCACATTTTCAGGGAGATAAAATCAAAATCCTCACCAGTGCATAGAAAGCACAAGGAAGGCAGCACTCCAATGAAAATTCAGGCATGCTTGAAAATGGCTGAACCGTTGCTAACATTAGGCAAATAGAAGCCTGATTTTCATTGGAGTGCTGCCTTCCTTTTGCTTTCTATATGCCTGTAAATGGGGTTTTCCAGGATACAGATATTGATGGCCTATCCTCTGGGTGGATCATCAATCTCAGATCGGTGGGATTCCAACACCTGACACCCCCATGATCATCTGTTTTGGGATGGGGCAGCGCCAGAATCTAACAGTGTACAGCGGCATGGATGTGATCACCTTGTACCACGGTTGAGGTGTTATACAGGGTGGGTCATTTATATGGATACACCTTAATAAAATGGGAATGGTTGGTGATATTAACTTCCTGTTTGTGGCACATTAGTATATGTGAGGGGGGGAACTTTTCAAGATGGGTGGTGACCATGGCGGCCATTTTGAAGTCGGACATTTTGAATCCAACTTTTGTTTTTTCAATAGGAAGAGCGTCATGTGACACATCAAACTTATTGGGAATTTCACACGAAAAACAATGGTGTGCTTGGTTTTAACGTAACTTTATTCTTTCATGAGTTATTTACAAGTTTCTCTTTGTTTACAGCCATTGACATGTCGCCCAGGTTAACACGTGAGGAGCGGATAGAATTGTGTTGATGTCTGGTGAACGCAGTAACCGGGTCATTGCAGCAGATTTCAATGCAAGACACCCTACGAGACCCACCCATCTCCCATGCTACAGTTAGCAAACTGCTTGCTAAGTTTCGTGAAACTGGTTCAGTGTTGGATTTGCCAAAATGTGGACACATGAAATCTGTCTCTAATGAAGAAACATCAGTGGCTGTCCTAGCTTCATTCAGCAAGAGCCCACAGCGTAGCACTCGCCGCATGTCACTAGAGAGTGGCATTAGTCGAACATCCCTTCGGCGGATATTAGCTACTCACAAATGGCACCCTTACAAATTCCAGCTACTGCAGCATCTCAACAAGGATGACCCAGATCGCGCACTGAATTTGCAGAATGGGCAAAACAAAAATTGGTACAGGACCCTCAGTTTACGCAGAAGATTTTGTTCAGTGATGAGGCAAACTTTTATGTGAATGGTGAAGTTAACAAACAAAACCACCACTATTGGTCTGACACTAACCCACATTGGATAGATCCCTCCAAGACTGTTGGAACAAAAAAATTGATGGTATGGTGTGGTATATGGGGTACAAAGATAGTGGGGCCATTCTTCATCAATGGAAACCTCAAGGCCACTGGTTAGCGAAATTGCTACATGATGATGTGTTTCCCTCTTTATGCACTGAAGCTAGCACATTCCCTGAGTTTTTCCAGCAAGAAGGTGCACCACCACATTATGGGTGTCAGGTCCGAGCATTCCTAGATGAACAGTTTCCTAGAAAGTGGATTGGTCGTCGTGGGCCAGTTTAATGGCCCCCAAGTTCTCCCGATCTGACCCCCTTAGACTTTTATCTTTGGGGTCATCTGAAGGCAATTGTCTATGCTGTGAAGATACGAGATGTGCAGCACCTGAAACTACGGATACTGGAAGCCTGTGCTAGCATTTCTCCTGCGGTGTTGCTATCAGTGTGTGAAGAGTGGGAGAAGAGGGTTGCATTGACAATCTAACACAATGGGCAGCACATTGAACCCATTTTATAAGTGGTCATAAACTTGTAAATAACTCATGAAAGAATAAAGTTACGTTAATACCAAGCACACCATTGTTTTTCTTGTGAAATTCCCAATAAGTTTGATGTGTCACGTGACCCTCTTCCTATTGAAAAAACAAAATTTGAATTCAAAATGGCCAACTTCAAAATGGCCGCCATGGTCACTACCCATCTTGAAAAGTTTCCCCCCTCACATATAGTCAGTTAACACAACCAAAATAAATGTTTGGTCAAACTGGCACTAATGTACTGGGCTAAACCCTTAAATCCAACAACTAATCACAGTAATGGGTAGCTTATTAATACTTAACATTTAATTGTATCAAAAATTAAAATAATAGGCCCTTATAGTGTAGATTAAAAAATCTATGCTGAATGCAATTAGAGTGCTGCCTACAAGTCTCCTGTTGGCAGGTGCCAGTTAGGAGAAAGGGGGACCAAAAAGGAGGGGATAGTAATATGGATAGATTGAGGAGAAAGGATACACAGTTAGAGGGACACACTGCTGGGTCAAAAGCCCTAGGAGTCCCTAGCTATCGCTCTTTAACACCCTGTTTCCTATCACTAACCCTATGTCCCCCTACCTAGACGTGGACTGCCCAGCTTTGTCCGATAGATAGAAGGTGGTCCCTAAGATCTAAAGAGGACAAAATATATCAGAAAAAGGAGGGCAAGGAATATGGACTGACAAACAACAGATGTGAGGTAAGCTATGCTATATGTTAGTATGGTAATTTAAACAAGCATAGTCCTCTGGGGTCAACAATGGATCCCAATACAGGTAAACAATAAAATGTCCCTATTTTATTGTTTACCTGTATTGGGATCCATTGTTGACCCCAGAGGACTATGCTTGTTTAAATTACCATACTAACATATAGCATAGCTTACCTCACATCTGTTGTTTGTCAGTCCATATTCCTTGCCCTCCTTTGTCTGATATATTTGGCCCCCTCACATATACTAATGTGCCACAAACAGGAAGTTAATATCACCAACCAATCCCATTTTATTAAGGTGTATCCATATAAATGGCCCACCCTGTAGAAATCCAGGTGGCTTTGATCACTATAAAAGCCACCTGGGCTTCCATAACACCTCAACATTGGTACAAGGTGGCCTTCAGCTCATCTACATTGTTGAGTCTGGTGTCTCTAAACTTCCTCTTGGCAATTCCCCATGGATTCTCTGGAGGTTTAGGTCAGGCAAGTTTGCCAGCCAATTAAGCACAGTGATTCTGTGGCTATTATATCAAGTATTGAAACTTTTGGCTGTATGGGCATTTGCCAAGTCCTGCTGGAAAATGAAATCAGCATAAAGCTTGTCAGCAGGGCATGAAGTGCCCTAAAATGTCCTGGTATATGGCTGTGCTTACTTTGGACTTGATATAACATAGTGGACTAACACCAGCATATGACATTGCTCCCCAAACCATCACTGACTGTGGAAACTTCACACTGGACCTCAAGCAACTTGGATTGTGTGCCTCTCGACTCTTCCGGACATTTGGATCTTAATTTCCAAATAAAATGCAAAATTTACTTTTATCTAAAAACAAGACTTTGGATCACTGAGCAATAGTCTAGTCCTTCTTCTCCTTAGCCCAGGTAAGATGCTTATGACATTGTCTCTGGGTCATGAGTGGTTTGACATAAGGAATGTGAAAATTGTAGCCCATGTCCTGGATACGTCTGTGTGTGGTGGTTCTTGAAGCTGTTGACTCCAGCCGCAGTCCACCCCTTGTGAAACTCCCCCAAATTTTTGAATGGTCTATTCCTGACAATCCTTTCAAGGCTGCGGTTATCATTCTTGCTTGTGCACCTTTTTATTCTACGTCTTTTCTTTCCACTCAACTTACCATTTAATACATTGTATTGTATTGTATGTTTGGATACAGCGCTCTGTGAATAGCCAGCTTCTTTAGCAATGACCTTTTGGGGATTACCCTCCTTGTGCTGGGTGTTAATGTTTTCTGGACAACTGTCAAGTCTGCAGTCCTTCCAATGATTTTGTAGCCCACTGAACCAGACTGAGGTACCATTTAAAGGCTTAGGAAATAGAGATGGCCTTGCGGTTCGCCCGGCGGTCGTTTCGCGGCAAACTTTGCATGTTCGCGATTCGCCGAACATATGGCGATGTCCGCCGGCGCTGTATTCTTTTGCATTGTGCTGAACTTTGACCCATGATACACACATCAGGTGGGACAGGACAGCCAATTGAGACGTTTCAGCAAATGGACACACCCCCCCTCCCTATAACAGAACCCGATCTGGCAGCCATTTTTACATTCTGTGTTTTGCCAGTGTAGGGAGAAGTTGCTTTGTGGAGCAGGGACAGACTGTTAGGGACACCAAATGCTAGCTAATAGGGCCAGAAAAGTCCTCTTAAGGACTGGTATAGGTGTGCTATCGATAGGTGTGACATACTGAGGGGTGTGATATACTTATACTTTCTAACATAAGAAATACAGTCGTGGCCAAAAGTTTTGAGAATGACACAAATATTAGTTTTATTGACAAAGTTTTCTGCTAAACTGCTTTTAGATCTTTGTTTCAGTTATTTCTTTGATGTAGTGAAATATAATTACACGCACTTCATACGTATCAAATGCTTTTATCGACAATTACATGACATTTATGCAAAGAGTTAGTATTTGCAGTGTTGGTCCTTTTTTTTCAGGACCTCTGCAATTCGACTTGGCATGCTCTCAATCAACTTCTGGGCCAATTCCTGACTGATAGCAACCCATTCTTTCATAATCACTTCTTGGAGTTTGTCAGAATTAGTGGGTTTTTGTTTGTCCACCCGCCTCTTGAGGATTGACCACAAGTTCTCAATGTGATTAAGATCTGGGGAGTTTCCAGGCCATGGACCCAAAATGTCAAAGTTTTGGTCCCCGAGCCACTTAGTTATCACTTTTGCCTTATGGCACGGTGCTCCATCGTGCTGGAAAATGCATTGTTCTTCACCAAACTGTTGTTGGATTGTTGGAAGAAGTTGCTGTTGGAGGGTGTTTTGTCATGCTTTACTGTTGGCATGACACAGGACTGATGGTAGCGCTCACCTTTTCTTCTCCGGACAAGCCTTTTTCCAGATGCCCCAAACAATCGGAAAGAGGCTTCATCGGAGAATATGACTTTGCCCCAGTCCTCAGCAGTCCATTCACCATACTTTCTGCAGAAGATCAATCTGTCCCTGATTTTTTTTTGGAGAGAAGTGGATTCTTTGCTGGCCTTCTTGACACCAGGCCATCTTCCAAAAGTCTTCGCCTCACTGTGCGTGCAGATGCGCTCACACCTGCCTGCTGCCATTCCTGAGCAAGCTCTGCACTGGTGGCACTCCGATCCCGCAGCTGAATCCTCTTTAGGAGACGACCCTGGCGCTTGCTGGACTTTCTTGGATGCCTTGAAGCCTTCTTAACAAGAATTGAACCTCTTTCCTTGAAGTTCTTGATGATCCTATAAATTGTGGATTGAGGTGCAATCTTAGTAGATACAATATCCTTGACTGTGAAGCCATTTTTATGCAACGCAATGATGGCTGCACGCGTTTCTTTGCAGGTCACCATGGTTAACAATGGAAGAACAATGATTTCAAGCATCACCCTCCTTTTAACATGTCAAGTCTGCCATTTTTAACCCAATCAGCCTGACATAATGATCTCCAGCCTTGTGCTCGTCAACATTCTCACCTGAGTTAACAAGACGATTACTGAAATGATCTCAGCAGGTCCTTTAATGACAGCAATGAAATGCAGTGGAAAGGTTTTTTTGGGATTAAGTTAATTTTCATGGCAAAGAAGGACTATGCAATTTATCTGATCACTCTTCATAACATTCTGGAGTATATGCAAATTGCTATTATAAAAACTTAAGCAGCAACTTTTCCAATTTCCAATATTTATGTAATTCTCAAAACTTTTGGCCACGACTGTACACTCACCTAAATAATTATTAGGAACACCTGTTCTATTTCTCATTAATGCAATTATCTAGTCAACCAATCACATGGCAGTTGCTTCAATGCATTTAGGGGTGTGGTCCTGGTCAAGACAATCTCCTGAACTCCAAACTGAATGTCAGAATGGGAAAGAAAGGTGATTTAAGCAATTTTGAGCGTGGCATGGTTGTTGGTGCCAGACGGGCCGGTCTGAGTATTTCACAATCTGCTCAGTTACTGGGATTTTCACGCACAACCATTTCTAGGGTTTACAAAGAATGGTGTGAAAAGGGAAAAACATCCAGTATGCGGCAGTCCTGTGGGCGAAAATGCCTTGTGGATGCTAGATGTCAGAGGAGAATGGGCCGACTGATTCAAGCTGATAGAAGAGCAACGTTGACTGAAATAACCACTCGTTACAACCGAGGTATGCAGCAAAGCATTTGTGAAGCCACAACACGCACAACCTTGAGGCGGATGGGCTACAACAGCAGAAGACCCCACCGGGTACCACTCATCTCCACTACAAATAGGAAAAAGAGGCTACAATTTGCACAAGCTCACCAAAATTGGACTGTTGAAGACTGGAAAAATGTTGCCTGGTCTGATGAGTCTCGATTTCTGTTGAGACATTCAAATGGTAGAGTCCGAATTTGGCGTAAACAGAATGAGAACATGTATCCATCATGCCTTGTTACCACTGTGTAGGCTGGTGGTGGTGTAATGGTGGGGGGGATGTTTTCTGGGCACACTTTAGGCCCCTTAGTGCCAATTGGGCATAGTTTAAATGCCACGGGCTACCTGAGCATTGTTTCTGACCATGTCCATCCCTTCATGACCACCATGTACCCATCCTCTGGCTACTGGCTACTTCCAGCAGGATAATGCATCATGTCACAAAGCTCGAATCATTTCAAATTGGTTTCTTGAACATGACAATGAGTTTACTGTACTAAAATGGCCCCCACAGTCACCAGATCTCAACCCAATAGAGCATCTTTGGGATGTGGTGGAACGGGAGCTTCGTGCCCTGGATGTGCATCCCTCAAATCTCCATCAACTGCAAGATGCTATCCTATCAATATGGGCCAACATTTCTAAAAAATGCTATCAGCACCTTGTTGAATCAATGCCACGTAGAATTAAGGCAGTTCTGAAGGCAAATGAGAAATAGAACAGGTGTTCCTAATAATTCTTTAGGTAAGTGTATATTATAGTGCAATTGTATTGTGCAGCAGTTGTGTGCGGTTCTGTTGCGATACCGCAGCTATATAGAAGGACAAACGCTATTTGAATAACTAATTGCAACTGGTGTGATATACCTGTTGCCCCCCAAAAAACTGATTGAGTGGGGTTATATACCTATAATATACTTTCTAACATAGAAAGTATTTAGTGCATTTGTATTGTGCAGCAGTTGTGTGCGGTTCTGCTGTGCAGCAGGTATATAGAGGGACAAGGGCTATTGGAACAACCATTTGCAACGGGTATGATATACCTGTCGCCCCCCAAAAAACTGATTGAGGGGTGTAATATACCTGCTTCCACAAAATTCTGATTAAAGGGTTTGAAATACCTGCTTTCACAAAATACTGATTGGGGAGTGCGATATACCTGCTTCCACCAAATATTGATTGAGGCCTGCGATATACAGTACAGACCAAAAGTTTGGACGTACCTTCTCATTCAAAGAGTTTTCTTTATTTTCATGACTATGAAGGCATCAAAACTATGAATTAACACATGTGGAATTATATACATAACAAACAAGTGTGAAACAACTGAAAATATGTCATATTCTAGGTTCTTTAAAGTAGCCACCTTTTGCTTTGATTACTGCTTTGCACACTCTTGGCATTCTCTTGATGAGCTTCAAGAGGTAGTCCCCTGAAATGGTCTTCCAACAGTCTTGAAGGAGTTCCCAGAGATGCTTAGCACTTGTTGGCCCTTTTGCCTTCACTCTGCGGTCCAGCTCACCCCAAACCATCTCGATTGGGTTCAGGTCCGGTGACTGTGGAGGCCAGGTCATCTGGCGCAGCACCCCATCACTCTCCTTCATGGTTAAATAGCCCTTACTTTCAAAGTTTTCCCAATTTTTCGGCTGACTGACTGACCTTAATTTCTTAAAGTAATGATGGCCACTCGTTTTTCTTTACTTAGCTGCTTTTTTCTTGCCATAATACAAATTCTAACAATCTATTCAGTAGGACTATCAGCTGTGTATCCACCTGACTTCTCCTCAACGCCACTGATGGTCCCAACCCCATTTATAAGGCAAGAAATCCCACTTATTAAACCTGACAGGGCACACCTGTGAAGTGAAAACCATTTCAGGGGACTACCTCTTGAAGCTCATCAAGAGAATGCCAAGAGTGTGCAAAGCAGTAATCAAAGCAAAAGGTGGCTACTTTGAAGAACCTAGAATATGACATATTTTCAGTTGTTTCACACTTGTTTGTTATGTATATAATTCCACATGTGTTAATTCATAGTTTTGATGCCTTCAGTGTGAATCTACAATTTTCATAGTCTTGAAAATAAAGAAAACTCTTTGAATGAGAAGGTGTGTCCAAACTTTTGGTCTGTACTGTACCTGCTTCCACAAAATACAGATTGAGGGGTGCGATATACCTGGTTCCATCAAATATTGATTAAGGGGTTCTATATACATGCTTCCACAAACTACTGATTGAGGGGTGCGATATACCTGCTTCCACAAAATACTGATTAAGGGGTTTGATATACCTGCTTCCACAAAATATTGATTGAGGGGTGCGATATACCTGCTTCCACAAAATACTGAATAAGGGGTTTGATATACCTGCTTCCACAAAATACAGATTGAGGGTTGCGATATACCTGCTTCCACAAAATATTGATTAAGAGGTTCTATATACCTGCTTCCATAAAATACTGATCAAAGGGATTGATATACCTGCTTCCACCAAAATTGATTGAGGCCTGCGATACACCTGCTTCCACAAAATATTGATTGAGGGGTGCGATATACCTGCTTCCACAAAATACTGAATAAGGGGTTTGATATACCTGCTTCCACAAAATACTGATTGAGGGGTGCGATATACCAGCTTCCACAAAATATTGATTAAGGGGTTCTATATACCTGCTTCCATAAAATACTGAACAAAGGGATTGATATACCTGCTTCCACCAAAATTGATTGAGGGGTTCTATATACCTGCTTCCACAAAATACTGATTGAGGGGTGTGATACACCTGCTTCCCCAAAATACTAATTAAGGGGATTGATATACCCGCTTCCACCAAATATTGATTGAGGCCTGCGATATACCTGCTTCCACAAAATACTGATTAAGAGGTTTGATATACCTGCTTCCACAAAATGCAGATTGAGGGGTGCGATATACCTGCTTCCACCAAATATTGATTAAGGGGTTCTATATACCTGCTTCCACAAAATACTGATTGAGGGGTGTGATATACTTGCTTCCACAAAATACTGATTAAGGGTTTTGATATACCTGCTTCCACAAAATACTGATTGAGGGTTGCGATATACCTGCTTCCACAAAATATTGATTAAGGGGTTCTATATACCTGCTTCCATAAAATACTGAACAAAGGGATTGATATACCTGCTTCCACCAAAATTGATTGAGGGGTTCTATATACCTGCTTCCACAAAATACTGATTGAGGGGTGTGATACACCCGCTTCCACAAAATACTAATTAAGGGGATTGATATACCAGCTTCCACCAAATATTGATTGAGGCCTGCGATATACCTGCTTCCGCAAAATACTGATTAAGAGGTTTGATATACCTGCTTCCACAAAATGCAGATTGAGGGGTGCGATATACCTGCTTCCACCAAATATTGATTAAGGGGTTCTATATACCTGCTTCCACAAAATACTGATTGAGGGGTGTGATATACTTGCTTCCACAAAATACTGATTAAGGGTTTTGATATACCTGCTTCCACAAAATACTGATTGAGGGGTGCGATATACCAGCTTCCACCAAATATTGATTAAGGGGTTCTATATAGCTGCTTCCACAAAATACTGATTAAGGGGATTGATATACCTGGTTCCACCAAATACTGATTGAGGCCTGCAATACACCTGCTTCCACAAAATACTGATTAAGAGGATTAATATACCTGATTCCACCAAATATTGATTGAGCTCTGCAATACAACTGCTTCCACAAAATACTGATTACGGGGATTGATATACCTGCTTCCACAAAATATTGATTGAGGCCTGCGATGAACCTGCTTCCACAAAATACTGATTAAGGGGTTTGATATACCTGCTTCCACCAAATATTGATTGAGGCCTGCGATACACCTACTTCCACAAAATACTGATTGAGGGGTGCGATATACCGGCTTCCACCGAATATTGATTAAAGGGTTCTGTATTGCTGTTTCCACAAAAAACTGATCAAAGGGATTGAATATTGATTGAGGCCTGCAATACACCTGCTTCCACAAAATACTGATTAAGGGGATTGATATACCCGCTTCCACCAAATATTGATTGAGACCTGCGATATACCTGCTTCTGCAAAATACTGATTAAGGGGTTTGATATACCTGCTTCCACAAAATGCAGATTGAGGAGTGCGATATACCTGCTTCAACCAAATATTGATTAAGGGGTTCTATATACCTGCTTCCACAAAATACTGATTGAGGGGTGTGATATACTTGCTTCCACAAAATACTGATTAAGGGTTTTGATATACAGTACAGACCAAAAGTTTGGACACACCTTCTCATTCAAAGAGTTTTCTTTATTTTCATGACTATGAAAATTGTAGATTCACACTGAAGGCATCAAAACTATGAATTAACACATGTGGAATTATATACATAGCAAACAAGCGTGAAACAACTGAAAATATGTAATATTCTAGGTTCTTCAAAGTAGCCACCTTTTGCTTTGATTACTGCTTTGCACTTGGCATTCTCTTGATGAGCTTCAAGAGGTAGTCCCCTGAAATGGTTTTCACTTCACAGGTGTGCCCTGTCAGGTTTAATAAGTGGGATTTCTTGCCTTATAAATGGGGTTGGAACCATCAGTGGCGTTGAGGAGAAGTCAGGTGGATACACAGCTAATAGTCCTATTGAATAGACTGTTAGAATTTGTATTATGGCAAGAAAAAAGCAGCTAAGTAAAGAAAAACGAGTGGCCATCATTTCTTTAAGAAATGAAGGTCAGTCAGTCAGCCGAAAAACTGGGAAAACTTTGAAAGTAAGGGCTATTTGACCATGAAGGAGAGTGATGGGGTGCTACGCCAAATGACCTGGCCTCCACAGTCACCGGACCTGAACCCAATCGAGATGGTTTGGGGTGAGCTGGACCGCAGAGTGAAGGCAAAAGGGCCAACAAGTGCTAAGCATCTCTGGGAACTCCTTCAAGACTGTTGGAAGACCATTTCAGGGGACAACCTCTTGAAGCTCATCAAGAGAATGCCAAGAGTGTGCAAAGCAGTAATCAAAGCAAAAGGTGGCTACTTTGAAGAACCTAGAATATGACATATTTTTAGTTGTTTCACACTTGTTTGTTATGTATATAATTCCACATGTGTTAATTCATAGTTTTGATGCCTTCATAGTCATGAAAATAAAGAAAACTCTTTGAATGAGAAGGTGTGTCCAAACTTTTAGTATGTACTGTACCTGCTTCCACAAAATACTGATTGAGGGGTGCGATATACCTGCTTCCACCAAATATTGATTGAGGTCTGCGATACAACTGCTTCCACAAAATACTGATTATGGGGTTTGATATACCTACTTCCACAAAATATTGATTGAGGCCTGCGATGAACCTGCATCCACAAAATACTGATTGAGGGGTGCGATATGCCGGCTTCCACCAAATATTGATTGAGGCCTGCAATACACCTGCTTCCACAAATACTGCTCTTCTCTAGGGACTTTGGCACATGGTCATTTTGAAAATGACAGGCAGAGGAAGAGGCAGGCCTTTCCGCAGGGGTAGTAGGTAGTGTTGGGTGCGAATATTCGAATAGCGAATATTAATTGCGAGAATAGGCACTTCGAGAATTCACGAATATTTAGAATATAGTGATATATATTCGAATATTCTGGATTTTCTTTTTTATCGGTAACCTCCCTTCTTGCTTGTGGGCCAATGAGAAGGCTGCAATGTCTTTGTCTGAGCTTAGCAACATCCCTAGCAACAAATAGGAAAGTTGCCTACTACTTATTATATAAGAACCTCCCCAGCAGCCTTTGTATGCAGTACTTTGCAGATCTGAGAGAGACAGCAGTGTTATTGCTGTGCTCTCTGCTTTCCTGTGTCATTACATTTTAGTTAGTTAGCTTATACACTGCCTGTCCAAAAAAAAAGTCGCCACCTGGATTTAACTAAGCAAATAGTTATGAGCCTCCTATTGGATAATTACTGCATGGGCGATTATCTTTCAGCTGGCAACAAGTTATTTAACCCCAACTGGTGCAATGAGTTGCTTCTCATTTCTTAAACAACCATGTCGAAAGACGCATCTCGTGGTCGTGGAAAAGATGTTAGTCTGTTTTAGAAGGGTCAAATCATTGCCATGCATCAAGCAGAGAAAACATCTAAGGAGATTGCAGAAACTACAAAAATTGGGTTAAGAACTGTGCAACGCATTATTAAAAACTGGAAGGATAGTGGGGACCCATCGTATTTGAGGAAGAAATGTGGCGGGGAAAAAAATCCTGAATGATCGTGATCAGCGATCACATTTGGTGAAATCAAATCGAAGAAAAACAACAGTAGAACTCTAGACTATGTTTAATAGTGAATGTAAGAGCATTTCCACACGCACAATGCGAAGGGAACTCAGGGGATTGGGACTAAACAGCTGTGTAGCCGTAAGAAAACCACTAATCAGTGAGGCAAACCAGATAAAGGCTTCAATTTGCTAGGGAGCATAAAGATTGGACTCTGGAGCAATGGAAGAAGGTCATGTGGTCTGACAAGTCAAGATTTACCCTTTTCTAGAGTGATGGGCGCATCAGGGTAAGAAGAGAGGCAGATGAAATGATGCACCCATCATGCCTAGTGCCTACTGTACAAGCCTGTGGGGGCAGTGCTATGATCTGGGGTTGCTGCAGTTGGTCAGATCTAGGTTCAGCAACAGTATGTGCTCCAAGAATGAGGTCAGCGACTACCTGAACATACTGAATGACCAGGTTATTCCATCAATGGATGGATTCATCGGGCTCATATTGTGAAAGAGTGGTTAAGGGAGCATGAGACATAATTTCTACACATGGATTGGCCACCACAGAGTCCAGACCTTAGCCCCATTGAGAATCTTTGGGATGTGCTGGAGAAGGCTTTGTGCAGCAGTCAGACTCTAACATCATCAATGCAAGATTTTGGGGGAAAATTAATGCAACACTAGATGGAAATAAATCTTGTAATATTGCAGAAGCTTATCGAAACAATGCCACAGCGACTTTTGCCACTAATACACACCACAAAAGGCTTTAGAACATATCACTGCACCGCACAAGGGCAAATAAGACGTATACATATTTCCTTGTAATAAACCCTGCTAATGCCTGTATCAAACAGCACTTGCACCTTAATAAGAACAGTTTGCTGTAATTACAGAGCTGTATAATGGCAATTTGGATCCCCAGTCAGTGCAGCAAGGTGTAATAGGATTGTTCCTATTACCCAGGCTGTAACCTCCCCTGCTTAACCCTGTTCAACATAAGTGCTGTGGAATGATTCCGCCCTCTACTTTCCCTACAACTTGAAAAATCTTTCCCTGCACTTGTAAATTATTTTTTTTTTTAGCACAATGAAGTCTTTCCTATCACTGTCCCTAGCGCCTTCTGACGTCTCTCTCCCTGCTCTAAGTACACTGGAAATGGCAGAATCCAAGATGGCTGAGGCTATTTATAGAGCTGTGACATCCCATGGCTGGCTGGCTGCTGATTGGCTGCATGCATGGAATTATGGGTGATCCTACCTTCCCAGAGTTCCTTGCTCCATGTCCTCACACGCTCAGCAACCATTTTAGGAAAAAATGTGATTCGTTACCGCAAATTGTGAGGAAATACGGATTTGGTGTGAATCAAATTTTTCCTGAAATTTAGGTTGAATTTTACTTCTTCAACATCAATTCGCTCATCCCTAAAAATGATACTACTTAAAAAACTGCGGTTTCTACACAAACATAGAAGAGGATTCTTTACGGTAAGAGCAGTGAGACTATGGAGCTCTCTGCCTGAGGAGGTGGTGATGGTGAGATCACTAAAAGAGTTAAAGAGGGGCCTGGATATATTTCTGGAGTGTAATAATATTACATGTTATAGTTATTAGATTTCTGGAGAACAGTAGCTCATCCAACGAGTTATTCTGATTGTCTGTTTGGAGTCCTTTGAGCAACAATCTATGACTTCTCCCCGCTCAAGCCAGGTCTAAAAAAGTGGGCGTGGCATGGGTGGGGAAGAGGAGGGGCTGGCAGGGTTATGATTAGGGTTTTCTACGCCTCTTTATAACTCCAGCAGATCCACCACCAGAACAGGACCTTATTAAGACTGGTGTCTAAAACGCCTGTCTTAATAAATGTGCTCCTAAGTTTGCAAAAATCAACCAAATGCAATTATGTCAGTAAAAAAAATAGAACAGTTATGGCTGAGTGCAGTGAGACATGTAAGTTGGTAGAAGGAAAACAATGACCCAGACTTCTGACTCAACTTTGGCATAAAATGCTGCACTATTTGGAGGAAAAGGTCCTATCTAGTGTATTAGGGCCAGTTTATAGCACTTTATCAGGGGGCTGTTTTTAGCACAGAATCTGCATAAAAAACGCAATATGTGTCTGCGTGATTTTTGTGTGTTTTTTGGTGCGGATCTACACCAAACCGCACAAGCTGGAAATGCAGGTTTGCATTGAAGCAAACATCCATTGGTAAAAAAAAAAACAATCGAAAAAACATTGATTCCGTGCTGAGTTTTGTAGGTGGATTTCAAATTCTGTTGTGTAAACATACCCTTAGGCCTCATGCACACGGCCGTTGTTTGGGTCCGCATCAGAGCCGCCGCATCGGTTGCTCTCCGTTCCGTAGCCCCGCAAAAAAAATAGAACATGTCCTATTCTTGTCCGTTTTGCAGACAAGAGTAGACATTTCTACAATGGGCCGCCCGTTCTGTTCCGCAAATTGTGGAAGGCACACGGGCGGCTTCCGTTTTTGGCGGATCCGCGGTTTGCAGACCGCAAAAAACGAAACGGTAGTGTGCATGAGGCCTTAGATAGTTTTTTTGGCATGCTTGACAAGGGGGTATGGCTTGGTTAAAAAGGGGTGTGGGCTACTGGGAAAGAAGGTGTGGCTTAAAGTGGTTATCCCACGAAAAATATTCTACGATTTTGAAACCAGCACCTGGATCTGAATACTTTTGTAATTGCATGTAATTAAAAATGTAGCATAGCCACTTAGTTTTTTGATAAAATCTATCTGTATAGCGCCACCTACTGTTTGTTTCTCTTTGTTATTACTTTGTCTGAAATGGCTGCACATGCTCAATTCCATCCTTCAACTGCCTCTTGAGCTGTGATAGGGAGATCATGGACACACCCCCTGAGCTGCAGCAGAAAAGACACTCCCCTGAGCTGCCAGCTTGATATAAATCTAGCAGAGCAATGAATGTGGAGATCTCTGGATCCATGTGAGGTACAGGGCTGGTTCTAGCTTTGTTAGAAATGGATTGTCATGTTCTTAATGATGTCTTTTGCATTAATCATGGCATAACCCCTTTAACATTAGCTAACATTTATGGAGTAAAAAATCTGAAAGAAACTAAGACAAAAAGATTTAGATACCCTGTATCTCTCAAAAGTGAGTACACCCCTCACATTTTTGTAATTATTTTTTTAATCAGTACACATGATCCCTCCCTACTTCTAGCTTGTGGGCCAATGAGAAGGCTGCAATATCTTTGACTTTAGGAGTAGTGTTGATTGCGAATTTTCATAATGCAAATTTTTTCGTAATGAGAATCAATGAGATTGTGAAAACTCAGATCCGATGGTATATTCTAACCCCCAGGCGTTCCAATGGTGACGGGGACGCTCGTCGGGGAGGAGTATGCCAAAGTGGAACAACTGTACAGATAAAAAAAAAAAAAGACTAATATTCTAAAAAACTAATATATTTGTTTTTTAGAATATTCTTAATATTCTAAAACAAGAATATACAGCAATATAGCGAATATTCGGAAAAAAACGAATGTAGAACAATTTTGCTAATATAGTGCTATAATCTTTTTTTTTATGGTTGTAATTTTTTTCCAATCTGAACTTCAGATGAGAAAAAAATTACAACTATTAGGCCCCTTTCAAACGGGCGGTGAGGTGAACGCATTGCACCCGCACTGAATCCGGACCCATTCATTTCTATGGGGCTGTGCACATGAGCGGTGATTTTCACGCATCACTTGTGCGTTGCGTGAAAATCGCAGCATGCTCTATATTGTGCGTTTTCCACGCAACGCAGGCCCCATAGAAGTGAATGGGGCTGCGTGAAAATCGCAAGCATCCGCAAGCAAGTGCGGATGCGGTGCGATTTTCACGCCTGGTTGCTAAGATGACAGTCTATTCACTGTATTATTTTCCCTTATAACATGGTTATAAGGGAAAATAATAGCATTCTTTAATACAGAATGCTTAGTAGAAGGTCAATTGAGGGTTAAAAAATAAAAATAATTAACTCACCTCCTCCTCTTGATCGCGTAGTTGCCAATCTCTTCTTACTTCTTTAATCATGAGCCGCCGGCTAAAGGACCTGTGGTGACGTCACATCACATGCTTCAATCACATGGTCCATCACCGTGGTGATGGACCATGTGATTGGACCATGTGATGAACTCAGTGACGTCATCACAGGTCCTTTGACAGGTCCTGAAGAAAGAACAGGAGACTGGCAGCTACGCAATCAATTGGAGGAGGTGAGTTAATTTATCTTTTTCTTTTTTAACCCTCAATTGACCTTCTACTAAGCATTCTGTATTAAAGAATGCTATTATTTTCACTTAGAACCATGTTATAAGGGAAAATAATTACATCTACACAACACCGAACTCAAACCTCAACTTCAGTGAAGAAGTTCGGGTCTGGGTACCACATTCAGTTTTTTTATCACGCGCATGCAAAACACATTGCACCCGCGCGATAAAAACTGAACAACGGAACGCAATCGCAGTCAAAACTGACTGCAATTGCGTACCTACTCGCGCAGGTTTGCCGCAATGCACCCGGGACGCATCCAGACCTAATCCGGACACGCTCTTCTGCAAGGGGCCTTAGACAAAGAAGATTATAGCACTATATTAGCTAAATTGCTAAGAATATATAGCAATAAAGCGAATATTCAAGATTTTTTTTAATCGGTACACATGATCCCTCCCTGCTTCTAGCTTGTGGGCCAATGAGAAGGCTGCAATATCTTTGACTTTAGGAGTAGTGTTGATTGCGAATCTTCGTAATGCGAATTTTTGTAATATAATAATTCGCTATATTGCTATATATTCTTGTTTTAGAATATTACGAATATTCTAAAAAACTAATATATAGCAATATAGCGAATATTCGGAAAAAAACGAATATAGAGCAATTTAGCTAATATAGTGCTATAATCTTCTTTGTCTAATAGTTGTAATTTTTTTCTCATCTGAAGTTCAGATTGGAAAAAAATTACAACTATTAAAAAAAAGATTATAACACTATATTAGCTAAATTGTTCTACAGTATTTATTTATTTATTTTTCGAATATTCGCTATATTGCTATATATTCTTGTTTTAGAATATTACGAATATTCTAAAAAAGTAATATATTTGTTTTTTAGAATATTCGTCTTTTTTTTTTTTTATCTGTACAGTTGTTCCACTTTGGCATACTCCTCCCCGACAAGCGGCCCCGTTACCATGGGAACGCCTGGGGGTTAGAATATGCCATCGGATCTGAGTTTTCACAATCTCATTGATTCGCATTGCGAAAATTTGCATTACGAAAATTCTCATTGCAAAAATTTGCATTACGAAAATTCACAATCAACACTACTCCTAACGAATATTCGAATTCGCGAATATTCGATATATATTCTACGAAATATTCGCGAAATATTGCGAATTCGAATATGACCCCTGCCGCTCATCACTAGTCAGTGTACGGCTTGTATAACAATGTAAATTTGGGGTGCCCTCAAAATAACTCAACACACAGCCATTAATGTCTATACCACTGTCAACAAAAATGAGCACACTCCTAAATGAAAATGGCCAAATTGTGCCCAATTAGCCATTTTCACTCGCTGGTGTCATGTGACTCGTCAGTGTTACAAGGTCTCAGGTGTGAATCATTGGCGGATCCGGGGAGGGGGAGGCAACGGGGCAATTGCCCCCTCCCGAGAATGTAGTGAAATATTGTGTAAGCACTCATCTCCATATTCATCTGTATCGCCGTCCTCAGGACAGTGATACAGATGAATGGTGCGGAGGAGCAAGGGAGAGGCGTCTCCCTTGCCCGTTCCTCTGATAGGCTGCTGGCCTAATGCCTGTAGCCTATCAGAGGCCGGTGCAGGCGGCGATGACGTCATCGCGCCGCCTGAGCCTTTCAGAGCAGGACACAGGCCGGAAGAGGCCTGCATTGCTGTGTCATGGAGGTAAGTATACGTTTTTATTGTTTTCATTATTTTTAGCAGGTGCGTCGTTAGGTCAAAACATTCGGGGCTGGAGCCCCGAATGTTTTGTCCAGTGCCCCGAATGTTTATGCTGGTGGTGGGCATAGGCATTGAGGTTGTGTCACGGCCCGGGAAGCGCTATACTCACCTCTTCCTTCCTGGTCCTCGGTGCTCCACTGTGAAGGCTGCGCACAGTGTGAGGCCACGCTGTGACCTCACAATGTGCGCGCCCACACAGCAGACTATACAAGAGGATTACCAAGTGGGGGCGGTGAAGAGCGGCAGCATCCAGAGCAGAAACGGTAAGTGTTTTTTGTTGTTTTTTAAATTGGGGGCTGATGGAGGCACTGGGGGCTGAAAAGAGGCTGATGGGGGTCTGATAAGAGGCATTGGGGGCTGAAGAGAGGCTGCTGGGGGGCTGAAGAGGGGCACTGGGGGCTGATATGAGGCAGGGGGGGCTGAAGAGGGACACTGGGGGCTGAAGAGGGTCACTGGGGCTAATATGAGGCACTGGGGGCTGATATGAGGCACTGGGGCTCTTATCTAAGGTCTGAGGCAAGTGGGGGTCTGAAGAGGGGCATTGGGGGCTGATATGAGGCACTGGGGCTCTTATCTAAGGTCTGAGGAAAGGGGGGGGGGGTCTGAAGAGGGGCATTGGGGGCTGATGTGAGGCACTGGGGGGCTGAAGAGAGGCTGCTGGGGGGCTCAAGAGAGGCTGCCAGGGTGCTGAAGAGAGGCACTGGGGGGCTGTTATGAGGCACTGGGGGCTGATATGAGGCACTGGGGGCTGATATGAGGCACTGGGGGGCTCAAGAGCGGCTGCTGGAGGGCTGAAGAGGGGCACTGGGGGGCTGATATGAGGCACTGGTGGCTGATATGAGGCACTGGGGGCTGATATGAGGCATTGGGGGGCTGAAGAGGGACATTGGGGGCTGAAAAGGGGCACTGGGGGCTGATGTGAGGCACTGGGCAGCTGAAGAGGGACACTGGGGGGCTGAAGAGGGGCACTGGGGCTGAAATGAGGCACTGGGGGCTGATATGAGGCACTGGGGTTGATATGAGGCACTGGGGCTCTTATCTAAGGTCTGATTGGGGGTCATTCACATTGGGGTCTGATCTGAGGTCTTATTGGGGTCTTATTAACATTGGGGGTCTTATTGGGGCTGTCAGCTGAGGTCTAATTAACATTGAGGGTCTGATTGGTGGTCTCTGACCTCGGGTGTAATGAAAAATATTTTTTTCTTATTGCCTCCCTCTAAAACCTAGGTGCGTCTTATGGGCCGGAGCGTCCTTTAGGGCAAAAAATACTGGTAAGTAGGGATGAGCGAACCCGAACTGTATAGTTCTGGTTCGTACCGAATTTTGGGGTGTCCGTGACACGGACCCGAACCCGAACATCTTCGTAAAAGTCCGGGTTCGGGTTCGGTGTTCGGCGCTTTCTTGGCGCTTTTTGAAAGGCTGCAAAGCAGCCAATCAACAAGCGTCATATTACTTGCCCCAAGAGGCCATCACAGCCATGCCTACTATTGGCATGGCTGTGATTGGCCAGTGCAGCATGTGACCCAGCCTTTATTTAAGCTGGAGTCACGTAGCGCCGCACGTCACTCTTCTCTGATCAGTGTAGGGAGAGGTTGCAGCTGCTGTTAGGGCCAGATTAGACAGTGATTAACTCTGCAAAAACACTTAATTCAGTGATCGATCTACAGCTGTGGATCATTGAACTGCTGCTATTTAATTGCTCACTGTATTTAGGCTGCCCAGAGCGTTTTTATGTCACTTTTTTCTTGGGTGATCGGCGGCCATTTTGTGTCTTGTGGTGCGCCAGCACAAGCTGCCACCAAGTCCATTTAACAATCAATAGTGTGGTTATTTTTTTGCTATATCCTACATCAGGGGCTTGGCTGTGCTTGCTATTTTATTGAGGGGTAAAATACAATTGGCCAAAATAGCAGTACCCTAAATCTGGTGTTTCAGCTGTGGCTAGCCAATTGTAATACTGTCTGCTGTCTGCCGAAGCACAGTTTTTGTTCTGGGTTGAATACAATTCCCAACTTAGCAATCCCCTAAATAATTTTTTTCTGCTGTATCAGGCCAAGTTTAAATTGATCCATAAAAGGGTATATTAGATTGAAGGTGCGGATAGTGTCATCCTCAATAACTTCACACGCTACCGTGCATTTCCAAGTTTAAATAATTCTGTCCGTAAACGTATACCTGTCACCCAGCGCCTAAATAATAGGCCTAAAATTTATATTCTGCTAAATCTGTGTTTATTGCTGAGGCTGGTCAATTTATTTAGTGTCCGCCAAAGCACAGTTTTTGTTCTGGGTTGAATACAATTCCCAACTTAGCAATTCCCTAAATCAGTGGTTTCTGCTGTATCAGGCCAACTTTAAATCTATCCATAAAAGGGTATATTAGATTGAAGGTGCGGATAGGGTCATCCTCAATAACTTCACACGCTACCGTGCATCTCCAAGTCTAATTCTGTCCGTAAACGTATACCGGTCATCCACCGCCTAAATACTAGGCCTACAATTTATATTCAGCTAAATCTGTTGATACTGCTGTGGCTGGTCAATCTATTTAGTGTCTGCCAAAGCACAGTTTTTGTTCTCGGTTGAAATACAATTCCCAACTTAGAGCAGAAACCACAAATTTAGGGAATTACTATCAGGCCAAGGTTTAAATCTATCCATAAAAGGGTATATTAGATTTAAGGTGTGGATAGTGTCATCCTCAATAACTTCACACGCTACCGTGCATTTCCAAGTTTAATTCTGTCCGTAAACGTATACCTGTCACCCAGCGCCTAAATACTAGGCCTACAATTTATATTCAGCTAAATCTGTCGTTACTGTTGTGCCTGTATTAGTGTAATACGATACCTAAATAGATAGCCAGATAGTGTTAGGTGCCTGTAAAAAAAGGCCTGAATTTGAATTCAATACATTGGGCCAAATAATTTTTTTCTTATTGTGGTGAACGGTAACAATGAGGAAAACATCTAGTAAGGGACGCGGACATGGTCGTGGTGGTGTTAGTGGACCCTCTGGTGCTGGGAGAGGACGTGGCCGTTCTGCCACAGCCACACGTCCTAGTGAACCAACTACCTCAGGTCCCAGTAGCCAGCAGAATTTACAGCGATATTTGGTGGGGCCCAATGCCGTTCTAAGGATGGTAAGGCCTGAGCAGGTACAGGCATTAGTCAATTGGGTGGCCGACAGTGGATCCAGCACGTTCACATTATCTCCCACCCAGTCTTCTGCAGAAATCGCACAGATGGCGCATGAAAACCAAGCCCATCAGTCTGTCACATCACCCCCATGCATATCAGGGAAACTGTCTGAGCCTCAAGTTATGCAGCAGTCTCTTATGCTGTTTGAAGACTCTGCTGGCAGGGTTTCCCAAGGGCATCCACCTAGCCCTTCCCCAGGGGTGGAAGAGATAGAATGCACTAACGCACAACCACTTATGTTTCCTAATGATGAGGACATGGGAATACCACCTCAGCACGTCTCTGATGATGACGATACAAAGGTGCCAACTGCTGCGTCTTTCTGCAGTGTGCAGACTGAACAGGAGGTCAGGGAGGAAGACTGGGTGGAAGACAATGCAGGGGACGATGAGGTCCTAGACCCCACATGGAATGAAGGTCGTGCCACTGACTTTCAGAATTCGGAGGAAGAGGCAGTGGTGAGACCGAGCCAACAGCGTAGCAAAAGAGGGAGCAGTGGGCAAAAGCAGAACACCCGCCGCCAAGAGAGTCCGTATGCTATTGGCCACCGCCATCTGGGACCCAGCACCCCAAAGGCAGCTTCAAGGAGTTCCCTGGCGTGGCAGTTCTTCAAACAATGTGCTGACGACAAGACCCGAGTGGTTTGCACGCTGTGCCATCAGAGCCTGAAGCGAGGCATTAACGTTCTGAACCTTAGCACAACCTGCATGACCAGGCACCTGCATGCAAAGCATGAACTGCAGTGGAGTAAACACCTTAAAAGCAAGGAACTCACTCAGGCTCCCCCTGCTACCTCTTCTGCTGCTGACGCCTCGGCCTCTTCCTCCGCCTCTGGAGGAACGTTGGCACCTGCCGCCCAGCAAACAGAGGATGTACCACCAACACCACCACCACCTCCGTCACCAAGCATCTCAACCATGTCACACGGCAGCGTTCAGCTCTCCATCTCACAAACATTTGAGAGAAAGCGTAAATTCCCACCTAGCCACCCTCGATCCCTGGCCCTGAATGCCAGCATTTCTAAACTACTGGCCTATGAAATGCTGTCATTCAGGCTGGTGGACACAGACAGCTTCAAACAGCTCATGTCGCTTGCTGTCCCACAGTATGTTGTTCCCAGCCGCCACTACTTCTCCAAGATAGCCGTGCCTTCCCTGCACAACCAATTATCCGATAAAATCAAGTGTACGCCATCTGTGGCAAGGTCCACCTAACCACAGATACGTGGACCAGTAAGCACGGCCAGGGACACTATATCTCCCTAACTGCACACTGGGTAAATGTAATGGCGGCTGGGCCCCAGGCGAAGAGCTGTTTGGCGCACGTCCTTCCGCAGGCAAGGATCGCAGGGCAACATTCTTTGCCTCCTGTTGCCTCCTCCTCCTACTCGGCTTCCTCCTCTTCTTCTCCCACCTGCTCATCCAGTCAGCCACACACCTTCACCACCAACTTCAGCACAGCCCGGGGTAAACGTCAGCAGGCCATTCTGAAACTCATATGTTTGGGGGACAGGCCCCACACCACACAGGATTTGTGGCGGGGTATAGAACAACAGACCGACGAGTGGTTGCTGCCGGTGAGCCTCAAGCCCGGCCTGGTGGTGTGCGATAATGGGCGAAATCTCGTTGCAGCTCTGGGACTAGCCGGTTTGACACACATCCCTTGCCTGGCGCATGTGCTGAATTTGGTGGTGCAGAAGTTCATTCTCAACTACCCCGACATGTCAGAGCTGCTGCATAAAGTGCGGGCCGTCTGTGCGCGCTTCCGGCGTTCTCATCCTGCCAGGGCCGGACTGGGGATAAAAACCAGCCCTGGAGTTGCATACCAGCCCCACAGCTTTGCATCATTATTTACTTGTTTATAATAGGAGAAAGCATTCATTTTAAAACACGTGTGTAAACACGAATATGAACTTTGCCCCACGATAGTTTTTTTGTAGAACCCCCATAAAAACTTACAGTTACTTGACTTGGCCCTTGGGTATCTCGGACACCACTTCCACACTTTGGCCGGGGGCTCGTCGGATCTGATGTGTTTTATCCTAATGAGAAAGATTTCATAATAAGGATTTGGAGAAAGGGCAGAGGGATAGCAGAGCAGGGAGAGGCTGGTGCTGCTTCTAGGGGGTCATACCATGGGGGAGTAATAAAGCCCACCATAATGCCCCCCAGTAGTAATAATTCTCCTTATAATATGCAAAACATACCCCTTTGTAATGCCCCCAGTTGAGCTAATGTTCCCATAATGTGCCAATATAAAATACCCCTTCTCAGTGCCCCCGTAGATGACCCCCATAGTGCTCCCACCTTCCCCATAGTACCCACCATAATGTGTCCCAGTATAAAATGCCCCTATACAGAACCCCCATATAAAATATCTTCTTTTTAGCCTCAGTAGATGCCCCTAGTGCCCCCCAATAATCTGCTGTAAGATGTGCCCCCATAGATGCCCCCAATCATGTGCCAGTAATAAGAGCCCCCCCACCATCATGTGCCAGTAGCCAGAGCCTCCCCCATATCATGTGCCAGTAGCCAGAGCCCCCCATATCATGTGCCAGAAATAAGAGCCCCCCCACCATCATGTGCCAGTAGCCAGAGCCCCCCATATCATGTGCCAGTAGCCAGAGCCCCCCCATATCATGTGCCAGTAGCCAGAGCCCCCCCATATCATGTGCCAGTAGCCAGAGTGCCCCCATATCATGTGCCAGTAGCCAGAGTGCCCCCATATCATGTGCCAGTAGCCCCCCCATATCATGTGCCAGTAGCCCCCCTTATGGGCCAGTAGCCCCCCTTATGTGCCAATAGCCCCCCTTATGTGCCAGTAGTCCCCCTTATGTGCCAGTAGCCCCCTTATGTGCCAGTAGCCCCCCTTATCATGTGCCACTAGCCCCCCTCATCATGTGCCAGTAGCCCCCCTTATGTGCCAGTAGCCCCCCTTATGGGCCAGTAGCCCCCTTATGTGCCAGTAGCCCCCCTTATGTGCCAGTAGCCCCCCTTATGTGCCAATAGCCCCCTTATGTGCCAGTAGTCCCCCTTATGTGCCAGTAGCCCCCTTATGGGCCAGTAGCCCCCTTATCATGTGCCAGTAGCCCCCCTTATCATGTGCCAGTAGACCCCCTTATGTGCCAGAGCCCCCCCACCATCATGTGCCAGTAGCCAGAGCCCCCCATATCATGTGCCAGTAGCCAGAGCCCCCCCATATCATGTGCCAGTAGCCAGAGCCCCCCCCCATATCATGTGCCAGTAGCCAGAGCCCCCCATTATCATGTGCCAGAGTGCCCCCATATCATGTGCCAGTAGCCCCCCTTATCATGTGCCAGTAGCCCCCCTTATCATGTGCCAGTAGCCCCCTGTCACAGCCAGACAGCTGAGAAGCGCTCACAGGAGCTTCTCAGATTCTCCTCCTTGAATTTCTTTGTTTTGGTTTAGTTTCTCATCTCGTTAGTCTATCTCAGCTGTCATGCAGTCAGACTGATCGCTACCCTTTAAGTTCCTCCCCATAATGCAGTAGTGTGCGGCTGATACAACTTCCTGGAGTGTGTGTGCATGCAGTTCCCAGTTCCCAGTTCCCGGTTCCCAGTTCCCAGTTCCCAGTCTCCAGTTCCCAGTTCCCAGTCCCCAGTCCTCAGCAGATAAGTGCTGTTTATGTATTTATGTTTTAGTCTTTTCTGGATCCAGGTGACCCTGACTCCCTCCGTGTCAGTGTAGGGAGCCGGTGGTCGTGTCCCTTCACTATTGTAGGGTCTTCAGGTAATAGATAGCCGAGGAACGTGGATATGCGGCCATCCACCTTTGGGGTGTTCGCATAGGCTGAGCAGTGAGGGAGAGCGGCAGCTCTATTGCAGGGGTCTCCCTTTGTTCCTTAGTTGTGGATCCAGAGAGACATTGTTTATATGGTATTGTCTTGTTTCCTGTACACCATCCGTGACATTATCAGCCGCCAAAACCGTCTCAAGCATGGATCCGGTTTCACTTTTGGCTGAACGCCTCCAGGGTCTTTCATTGGAGGTAGCTGATCTCCGTAGGATTTTTTCTCAGTTTCAATTGACCGGTTCAGCTTGCGTTCATGGAGTTTGTGCTGAGCCCAAGGTCTCGCTCCCGGATACGTTCTCTGGGGGTAGTGAGAATTTTGTGCGTTTTAAAGAGGCTTGCAAACTCCATTTTCGCCTTCTTCCCCATTCTTCTGGTGATGAAGAACGGAGGGTGGGGATAATTGTATCGCTGCTCAGGGGTAACGCTCAGTCTTGGGCCTTTTCGCTACCGGAGGGGGCACGGCCCCTCCGCTCAGTGGATGAATTCTTTTTAGCCCTGGGTCAGATATATGATGATCCGGATCGTATTGCTCTGGCTGAGTCTAGACTACGTCTGTTATGCCAGGGTAAACAATCCGCAGAGATATACTGCTCCGAATTTCGGAGATGGGCAGCTGATACTGGTTGGAATGATGCTGCACTCCGAAGTCAATTTTGCCATGGTCTTTCAGAGGGATTGAAAGATGCATTTTTCTTTCATGAGAGGCCTATCTCCTTGGACTCTGCTATGTCTCAGGCCGTTCGTATTGACAGGCGTCTTAGAGAGAGACGAGAGATCTCTCCTTCCTGTCCTACTCAGTCCCGGAACAGTGCAGCGGTCTCATTCTGTGCGCAGGAGTCTCAGTCGCTGTCAGTCCCTTCTGAGCAGGAGCCCATGCAGCTGGGGTTGATTGCCTCTGACGATAGAAGATTCAGCCCGCATGGGAGTGTTCGTTTTTGTTGTGGAGGTATAAATCATTTGGCAAATGTTTGTCCCTCAAGGAGATTCAGGCAGTTTTCTGGGAGTAATAAAGAGACAAAAAGGAAAAAATCTTTTAAAAATGTTCCGTCTGTTACTATTGGCAGGGTTGAGGCGGAAATTGAAGGTTTTCCGTTTGCTTGTAGTTCCCGTTTTGTCCTGCCTGCTAGGGTGGCGCTAGAGAGCAAGAGCATTTTTTGTGAGATTTTTGTGGATAGTGGAGCAGCTGTCAACCTCATTGATAATCGATTTGCAATAACTCATGGTTTCCAGGTATGCACTTTGGGAAGGGATATTCCTGTTTTTGCTATTGATTCAGCTCCACTTTCTCAGAAATCATTAAAGGGCATAGTTCACAATATCCGTTTAATTGTGAGTGATGCTCATGTTGAGGATGTGTCATGTTTCGTCCTTAGCGGTTTGCCTACTCCTCTAGTGTTGGGGCTACCCTGGCTCACTAAACATAACCCCACCATTGATTGGCAAGCGAGGCAAATAAATGGTTGGAGTAACTTTTGCAGAGAGAATTGCCTCATAACATCTGTTTCTGAGGTTTCTACTAAGACTGTACCACCTTTCCTCTCTGAATTTTTGGATGTCTTCTCTGAGAGTGGAGTTCAGGGTTTGCCTCCGCACAGGGAGTATGATTGCCCTATTAATCTCATCCCAGGCGCCAAGCTGCCTAAATCTCGTTTATACAATCTCTCCCAACCTGAGAGGGTCGCTATGCGGGCTTATATCTCTGAGAGTTTGAGAAAAGGACACATACGACCCTCAAAGTCACCTGTTGCCGCTGGTTTTTTCTTTGTTAAGAAAAAAGATGGTTCTTTAAGACCTTGTCTGGATTTCAGGGAGCTGAACAGTATCACTATTCGTGACCCTTATCCGCTTCCTCTGATCCCGGACCTGTTTAACCAGGTTGTTGGGGCTAAAGTCTTTTCCAAATTAGACCTAAGAGGGGCATACAACCTGGTTAGGGTCAGAGAAGGAGACGAATGGAAGACGGCTTTCAATACCCCTGAGGGCCATTTTGAGAATTTGGTTATGCCTTTTGGTTTGATGAATGCCCCAGCCGTTTTTCAGCATTTCGTCAACAGCATTTTTTATCATTTAATGGGAAAATTTGTATTAGTGTATTTGGATGACATTTTGATTTTTTCTCCTGATTTCAAGACTTATAAGGAACACTTACGTCAGGTCTTGCTCATTCTGCGGGAGAATAAATTATATGCGAAACTGGAAAAATGTGTGTATGCGGTTCCAGAAATCCAATTTCTGGGGTTTCTTGTTTCCGCTTCTGGTTTTCGCATGGACCCCGAGAAGGTCCGCGCTGTGCTTGAGTGGGAGCTTCCTGAGAACCAGAAGGCTCTGATGCGTTTTTTGGGCTTTGCCAATTATTACAGGAAATTTATTTTGAATTATTCCTCTGTTGTTAAACTACTCACTGATATGACCAGAAAGGGGGTAGATTTTTCTTCCTGGTCGGTAGAGGCGCGTAAGGCCTTTTCTAATATCAAGGAGAGTTTTGCTTCCGCTCCCATCCTAGTACAACCTGATATTTCGTTACCCTTCATAGTTGAGGTTGATGCTTCTGAGGTAGGGGTGGGTGCGGTCTTGTCTCAGGGTTCCTCTCCTGCCAAATGGCAACCGTGTGCCTTTTTCTCAAAGAAACTCTCCTCCGCAGAGAGAAATTATGATGTGGGAGATAGGGAATTGTTGGCCATCAAGTTGGCTTTTGAGGAATGGCGCCATTGGCTAGAGGGAGCCAGACACCCTATTACCGTGTTTACTGACCATAAAAATCTGGCCTATTTGGAGTCAGCCAAGCGTCTGAACCCGAGACAGGCCAGATGGTCTTTGTTCTTTTCAAGGTTTAATTTTGTTGTTACGTTCCGCCCTGGGGTTAAGAATGTGAAGGCAGATGCCCTGTCACGTTGTTTTCCAGGAGGTGGGAATTTTGAAGACCCGGGTCCCATTTTGGCTGAAGGTGTGGTGGTCTCTGCTCTTTTTCCTGAATTGGAGGCAGAGGTGCAGGCAGCCCAGTCAGAAGCTCCTGATCTTTGTCCTCCTGGGAGGTTGTTTGTGCCTCTCGCTTTGAGACACAAGATTTTTAAAGAACACCACGACACGGTCCTTGCTGGGCACCCGGGGGCAAGAGCCACAATGGATCTCATCGCTCGGAGATTCTGGTGGCCTGCGCTTCGTAAGTCGGTTGAGGGTTTTGTGGCAGCTTGCGAGACTTGCGCTCGTGCCAAGGTCCCTCATTCACGGCCATCAGGTCCTCTCCTTCCTTTGCCCATTCCTTCCCGTCCTTGGACACATCTGTCCATGGACTTCATAACGGACTTGCCTCGTTCCTCGGGGAAGTCTGTGATTCTGGTGGTGGTGGACCGTTTTAGCAAAATGGTGCATTTTATCCCTTTTCCTGGTTTGCCCAATGCTAAGACGCTGGCGCAGGCATTTATTGACCACATTGTCAAATTGCATGGGATTCCTTCAGACATAGTCTCTGATAGGGGCACGCAGTTTGTTTCCAGATTCTGGAAGGCTTTCTGTTCTCGCTTGGGGGTTTGGTTGTCATTCTCTTCTGCTTTCCATCCGCAGTCGAATGGCCAGACAGAGCGCGTCAATCAGAATCTGGAGACATATCTGCGCTGTTTTGTAGCAGAGAATCAGGAGGATTGGTGTTCTTTTTTGTCCCTTGCTGAGTTTGCTTTAAATAACCGTCGTCAGGAGTCCTCTGATAAGTCACCATTTTTTGGTGCATATGGGTTCCATCCGCAGTTTGGGACTTTCTCGGGAGAGGGCTCTTCTGGTTTGCCTGATGAGGACAGATTCTCCTCGTCTTTGTCATCTATTTGGCAAAAGATTCAGGATAATCTAAAGAGCATGAGTGAGAGATATAAGCGTGTGGCGGATAAGAGACGTGTGCCTGGTCTGGACCTGAATGTTGGTGATCTGGTGTGGTTGTCTACTAAGAATATCAAATTGAAGGTTCCCTCCTGGAAGTTGGGTCCTGGGTTTATTGGGCCTTACAAGATCCTGTCTGTCATCAATCCTGTTGCCTACCGTCTTGATCTTCCTCAGACTTGGAAGATCCATAATGTTTTTCATAAGTCCTTATTGAAACCTTATGTTCAACCTATTGTACCCTCGCCTTTGCCTCCTCCTCCGATTATGGTTGATGGAAATCTTGAATTTCAGGTCTCTAGGATTGTGGATTCTCGTCTTGTCCGCAGTTCCCTCCAGTACCTCGTTCATTGGGAGGGTTATGGTCCTGAGGAGAGGATGTGGGTCCCAGTGACGGACATTAAGGCCTCTCGTCTCATCAGGGCTTTCCATAGGTCCCATCCTGAGAAGGTGGGCCCTGAGTGTCCGGAGTCCACTCCTAGAGGGAGGGGTACTGTCACAGCCAGACAGCTGAGAAGCGCTCACAGGAGCTTCTCAGATCCTCCTCCTTGAATTTCTTTGTTTTGGTTTAGTTTCTCATCTCGTTAGTCTATCTCAGCTGTCATGCAGTCAGACTGATCGCTACCCTTTAAGTTCCTCCCCATAATGCAGTAGTGTGCGGCTGATACAACTTCCTGGAGTGTGTGTGCATGCAGTTCCCAGTTCCCAGTTCCCAGTTCCCAGTCCCCAGTCCTCAGTCGTCAGTCGTCTGCAGATAAGTGCTGTTTATGTATTTATGTTTTTGTCTTTTCTGGATCCAGGTGACCCTGACTCCCTCCGTGTCAGTGTAGGGAGCCGGTGGTCGTGTCCCTTCACTATTGTAGGGTCTTCAGGTAATAGATAGCCGAGGAACGTGGATATGCGGCCATCCACCTTTGGGGTGTTCGCATAGGCTGAGCAGTGAGGGAGAGCGGCAGCTCTATTGCAGGGGTCTCCCTTTGTTCCTTAGTTGTGGATCCAGAGAGACATTGTTTATATGGTATTGTCTTGTTTCCTGTACACCATCCGTGACACCCCCCTTATCATGTGCCAGCCCAGTAGTCCCCCCTTATCATGTGCCAGCCCAGTAGTCCCCCCTTATCATGTGCCAGCCCAGTAGCCCCCCTTATGTGCCAGCCCAGCTCAGTAGTCCCCCCTTATCATGTGCCAGCCCAGTAGCCCCCCTTATCATGTGCCAGCCCAGCCCAGTAGTCCCCCCATTATCATTTGCCAGCCCAGTAGCCCCCCTTATCATGTGCCAGCCCAGCCCAGTAGTCCCCCCTTATGTGCCAGCCCAGTAGCCCCCCTTATCATGTGCCAGCCCAGCCCAGTAGTCCCCCCATTATCATGTGCCTGCCCAGTATTGTACCTATATTTAAAAAAAAGAAAAAAAGAAAATACTTATACTTACCTCCAGCGATGTGATGCGATGCAGGCCGCTTCTTCCGTCTGTGTCCCTCGCTATACGGCTCTCAGAGGAACAGGAGGGGACACACCTCTCCCTCCTCTGCCGCAGCACAGGCATCTGTATTGCCGTCCTGAGAGGACCGCAATACAGATGACTATGGAGATGAGCGCTTCCACAATGGAGGCGCTCATCTCCTGCTCTGCCCTGCCGCCGGCCGCGGCCGCCCCCACTTCTCACCAGGGCCGCGGCCTTTCGGCACTCAGGCTTGCCGGCCCACCGGGAAATCTCCCGGTATCCCGGCAGGCCAGTCCGGCCCTGCATACGGCCGCTGCTCGCCTGTCTGCGCTACAGAGTAATTTCGGCCTTCCCGCTCACCGCCTCATATGCGACGTGCCCACCAGGTGGAACTCCACCTTGCACATGCTGGACAGACTGTGCGAGCAGCAGCAGGCCATAGTGGAGTTTCAGCTGCAGCACGCACGGGTCAGTCGCACTGCTCAACAGCACCACTTCACCACCAATGACTGGGCCTCCATGTGAGACCTGTGTGCCCTGTTGCGCTGTTTCGAGTACTCCACCAACGTGGCCAGTGGCGATGACGCCGTTATCAGCGTTACAATACCACTTCTATGTCTCCTTGAGAAAACACTTCGGGTGATGATGGAAGAGGAGGTGGCCCAGGAGGAGGAGGAGGAAGAGGGGTCATTTTTAGCACTTTCAGGCCAGTCTCTTCGAAGTGACTCTGAGGGAGTTTTTTTTGCAACAGCAGAGGCCAGGTACAAATGTGGCCAGACAGGGCCCACTACTGGAGGACGAGGAGGACGAGGATGAGGTGGAGGAGGATGAGGATGAAGCATGTTCACAGCGGGGTGGCACCCAACGCAGCTCGGGCCCATCACTGGTGCGTGGCTGGGGGGAAACGCAGGACGATGACGATACGCCTCCCACAGAGGACAGCTTGTCCTTACCTCTGGGCAGCCTGGCACACATGAGCGACTACATGCTGCAGTGCCTGCGCAACGACAGCAGAGTTGCCCACATTTTAACGTGTGCGGACTATTGGGTTGCCACCCTGCTGGATCCCCGGTACAAAGACAATGTGCCCACCTTACTTCCTACACTGGAGCGTGATAGGAAGATGCGCGAGTACAAGCGCACGTTGGTAGACGCGCTACTGAGAGCATTCCCAAATGTCACAGGGGAACAAGTGGAAGCCCAAGGCGAAGGCAGAGGAGGAGCAAGAGGGCGCCAACGCAGCTGTGTCACGGCCAGCTCCTCTGAGGGCAGGGTTAGCATGGCAGAGATGTGGAAAAGTTTTGTCAACACGCCACAGCTAACTGCACCACCACCTGATACGGAACGTGTTAGCGGGAGGCAACATTTCACTAACATGGTGGAACAGTATGTGTGCACACCCCTCCACGTACTGACTGATGGTTCGGCCCCATTCAACTTCTGGGTCTCCAAATTGTCCACGTGGCCAGAGCTAGCCTTTTATGCCTGGGAGGTGCTGGCCTGCCCGGCGGCCAGCGTTTTGTCTGAACGTGTATTCAGCACGGCAGGGGGCGTCATTACAGACAAACGCAGCCGCCTGTCTACAGCCAATGTGGACAAGCTGACGTTCATAAAAATGAACCAGGCATGGATCCCACAGGACCTGTCCATCCCTTGTGCAGCTTAGACATTAACTACCTCCCCTTAACCATATATTATTCTTCTCCAGGGCACTTCCTCATTCAATCCTATTTTTATTTTCATTTTACCATTATATTGCGGGGCAACCCAAAGTTCAATGAACCTCTCCTCTGTCTGGGTGCCGGGGCCTAAAAATATCTGACAGTGGCCTGTTCCAGTGGTGGGTGACATGAAGCCAGATTCTCTGCTATGACATGAAGACTGATTCTCTGCTGACATGAAGCCTGATTCTTTGCTATGGGACCTCTCTCCAATTGATATTGGTTAATTTTTATTTATTTTATTTTTATTTTTATTCATTTCCCTATCCACATTTGTTTGCAGGGGATTTAAAGGGTTTCTATCACTTGGTATGACATAATTAGCTGTCAGACACTAGCGATCTGCTAGTGTCTGCTCTGGCCAACCATCCTACTATAATCACTTGTGGGGCAGCGGTTTTGCTAAAAAACTAACTTTTATAAATATGCTAATGAGCCTCTAGGTGCTATGTGGGCGTCATTAGCACCTAGAGGCTCCGTCTACCTTCATACACAGCCGCCGCCCAGCGCGTCCCTCCAGCCCGCCCATGTCCTCCTCCGTGTGACGCAGAGGACGAGTTCTCGCGCATGCGCCGTGCGCGGCTGTATTCGGCGCATTTGAGATCTCAGCTCGGAGCGGTCAGACATTCAATGCGCATGCGCCGAATACAGCCGCGCATGCGCATTGAATGTCTGACCGCTCCGAGCTGAGATCTCAAATGCGCCGAATACAGCCGCGCACGGCGCATGCGCGAGAACTCGTCCGCTGCGTCACACGGAGGAGGACATGGGCGGGCTGGAGGGACGCGCTGGGCGGCGCCTGTGTATGAAGGTAGACGGAGCCTCTAGGTGCTAATGACGCCCACATAGCACCTAGAGGCTCATTAGCATATTTATAAAAGTTAGTTTTTTAGCAAAACCGCTGCCCCACAAGTGATTATAGTAGGATGGTTGGCCAGAGCAGACACTAGCAGATCGCTAGTGTCTGACAGCTAATTATGTCATACCAAGTGATAGAAACCCTTTAACTACATTTTGCTGCCTTTTGCAGCCCTCTAGCCCTTTCCTGGGCTGTTTTACAGCCTTTTTAGTGCCGAAAAGTTCGGGTTCAGGACGAAGTTCGGGTCGGGTTTGGATCCCGAACCCGAACATTTCTGGGAAGTTCGGCCGAACTTCTCGAACCCGAACATCCAGGTGTTCGCTCAACTCTACTGGTAAGTTTAAAAATGATTTCTTCTCCCTTCATTATATTGATAGTGTAGGTCTGTATGTATGCAGATTGTATTTGTGTATATAGTGTGTGTGTATGTGTATATAATATATACATACATACACGCGCGGCGTGTGTGTTTGTGCTTTAGGGTGCACACTCTAATGCAATAGGCTGTGCACGCCTATGCTGGTGGGATTATTTTTATTTATTAGGCTATTCCTAGCCATCTGGGCAATCCCACAGATCATCCCCCAACCCCCCTTGTACTTGTTCCGCTACTTGCAGGCTGCGCGGGCATGAGTTCAGAACTTTAGTCACTTCGGTCCGAAGTTCTGAACTCATGTCCGTGCAGCCTGCAAGTAGCGGAAAAGTACAAGGGGGGTTGATGTGTTCCAACTTCTGTGATTAGTTTATAGTTGGGGGGTTTGCTTAATTTTAAATTAGGCTGACCATAAGATAGGATGACCTGTGGGGTTGCCCAGGCGGCTAGGCCCTTCACTGTAGTTATTAACCCCTTTCAGCAGTCCCCCATTCACTGAAGGGGTGACTGCTGAAAGTGGTTAATAACTACTGTGAAGGCCCCACCTAGTGCCGATGAGGGCGTGGCTTCATGGGATGGGGGCGTGGCTTCACGTGGGCTCGTGCCCCGGATGTCTTCGGACCCTAGCAACGCCCCTGATTTTTAGTACAGTATGGCAAGAAGAGGGGTGGGGCCCTATATACTGGCACATTATGAGGGGAGCACTATGGAGAGGGGGGAAGGAGCACTATGGGGGCATCTAATTGGGGCCCTATATACTGGCACATTATGGGGGGCACTATGGAGAAGGGGGGGAAAGAGCACTATGGGGGCATTATATAGGGGCATTTAATACTGGCACTCATTTTTGTGCCACTATAGGGAAGGGGGGAGAGAAGCATTATGGGGGCATCTATGTGGGCAGTCTATAGGGGCATTTTATACTGCCACATTATGAAGGGCACTATGGCGACGGGGGAGGAGCACTATGAGGGCATCTTCTGGGGGCACTAAATAGGAGTATTTTATACTGGCACAAATTATAGGGGCACTATGGGCAACTTAGCTCAACTGGGGGCACTAAGTGTTTTTTGTAGTGGCACACAGTAGGGGTCATTGGATCACATGAGGGCACTCTGGGGACATTGACTGGGGGCAGTAAGAGGAGGTTTTTTTTTTGGGCACACAACGGAGCATTTTTTGTACTGGCGCACATTATAAGGGGACTTTATTACAAATGGGGGACTATGGGAGAATTATTGATTCTGGGACACAATTACTGTTGGGGGCACTGTAGGAGCACTATTACTACTAAGTGCACTCTGGCACGGAATTATTACTATTGTTGGGATTTTGGGGAGCACTATTACTGTGGGGGGCACCCTGGCACAGTATCAGCTTAGCACAGTAATTTTTGGGGGACATTATGGTTACACTATTAGTGTCAGGGACACTATTTGCTGGGTGCAGTTATTTCTTAGGGCATTGTGTTCCAATAATTATTGAAGGGGGCGCTATCTGTGTGTTACTAGTATTTTCAGGGGGTTTATCTATTTCTACAGAAAAGCGCTTTACAAATGTTTTGTTGTTGTACAGTATAGTTTTGGGGAGCACAGCGTCTCAGTATTGGGGGTGCATAATGGGATGTTGAGAAGATGGGAGGAAAAGTAGGAAACTAAGATGTCTGTCTGTCTGTCTGTCAAACTCTGCAGAGATGAGAGATGGCTGAAAGAAATCATCATGGTGGTCTGGTCTGAATGGAGAAGATGAAGAAAGAGAACGTCTACATCAAAGGAGACGTCACTGGATGTAAGAGGTATGGGCGCGATATATGGGTGGGGCTGTGTGTGGGTGTGGCTTGAGGGTGGGCGGGGACACAGGGGCCCTAAAATCTCCTATTTCCCGGGGAAGTGCCCCTCCAGAGACCAGGCTCTGGATCCCCCACTGGTGTGAATGGGGAGCAGGTGTGGTAAATTTAGTGTTACCGCTCTCACACTCTCTCATATTGGTCACTGGAAGTTCAACATGGCACCTCATGGCAAAGAACTCTCTGAGGATCTGGAAAAAAGAATTATTGCTCTATATAAAGATGGCCTAGGCTATAGGAAGATTGCCAACACCCTGAAACTGAGTTTAGATTTCTATCTTCATTCAGCAGGACCTGCGCTGACGTCACCACACTCACCACATGGTGAGCGCGATTACGTCATCAAAGGTCCTTTTGCAGGTCCTGAAAGATGAAGAAAGAAGACCATGCCGACTGCGCGAACAACAGGATGAGGTGAGTTCATTTATTTACTTATTTTAACCCCTTAACCCCTTAAGGACTCAGGGCGTACCGGTACGTCCTAACTTGAAATCAGTATTCCGGCGCCCGAGGGGTTAAACGGAACGGGATTTCGGCTGAAATCCTTCAGCCGGCATCCTGTGACAACGCCAGGGGGGGTCATGTGACCCCCCCGTGTCGGCGATCGCAGCAAACCGCAGGTCAATTCAGACCTGCGGTTTGCTGCGCTTTTTGCAGTTTCTGATGCCCGCGGTCCCTGACCGCGGGGATCAGAAACTTTTGAGTGCCTATAATCAATATTTTTCACCCCCCCCTGCACCCCTGCACGATTTTATGCCGGCGGGTGGTGCGGGGGGGGTGTCGCATGCGGTGGGGGCGGTGCGGGAGGCGGGCGGTGCGGCAGGCGGGATCGCGATCCCCCGCCCGCCTCCCCATGAACGATCGTTGGCTTCTAGTGGTTATACCAGGGTGCCAGCACATTGCTGGCACCCTGGTATAAACGGCTGACATCTGTGCAGATGTCAGCCGTTTAACCCTTTCCATACCGCGGTCCGTACGGACCGCTGTATGGAAAAAGTTAACTGTCGTCGGTCAGGGAGCTCCCTCCCTCTCCATCGGGGGGCTGCTGTGCCTTTGCAGCCCCCCGATGGAGAGGGAGAGAGCCCCCAGAGAGCCCCCCTCAGCCCTGTGCTTACCCTTCCCCGTCTGCGAAGTTCTGAGCAGACGGGGAAGGTTCCCATGGCAACAGGACGCCTGCTCAGGCGTCCTGCTGTCCATGGTGCTGAACAGATCTATGCTGAAAGCATAGATCTGTTCAGTGTAAGTAAAATACAGTACAGAACAATATATATTGTACTATACTGTATTATACAGACATCAGACCCACTGGATCTTCTAGAACCAAGTGGGTCTGGGTCAAAAAAAAAGTTAAAAAAAGTGAAAAAAGTTAAGATAAAAAAAAAACCATTCATCACTGAATAAAAATTAAAAAAATAAAATACACTACACATATTAGGTATCGCCGCGTCCGTAACGACCTGATCTATAAAACGGTCATGTTACTTTCCCCGCACGGTGAACACCATAAAAATAAAAAAATAAAAACTATGAGAAAATTGAAATTTTGCCCACCTTACTTCCCAAAAAAGGTAATAAAAGTGATCAAAAAAGTCACATGTACGCCAAAATAGTACCAATAAAACCGTCATCTCATCCCGCAAAAATCATACCTTACCCAAGATAATCGCCCAAAAACTGAAAAAAACTATGGCTCTCAGACTAAAGAAACACTAAAACATGATTTTTTTTGTTTCAAAAATGAAATCATTGTGTAAAACTTACATAAATAAAAATAAAGTATACATATTAGGTATCGCCGCGTCCGTATCGACCGGCTCTATAAGAATATGACATGATCTAACCCCTCAGGTGACCACCGTAAAAAATAAAAAATAAAAACGGTGTAAAAAAAAGCCATTTTTTGTCATCTTACGTCACAAAAAGTGTAATAACAAGCGATCAAAAAGTCATATGCACCCCAAAATAGTGCCAATTAAACCGTCATCTCATCCCGCAAAAAATGAGACCCTACTCAAGATAATCGCCCAAAAACTGAAAAAACTATGGCTCTTAGACTATGGAGACACTAAAACTTTTTTTGGTTTTAAAAATGAAGTTATTGTATAAAACTTACATAAATAAAAAAAAAGGTATACATATTAGGTATCGCCGCGTCCGTGACAACCTGCTCTATAAAATTACCACATGATCTAACCTGTCAGATGAATGTTGTAAATAACAAAAAAAAAAAAAAACGTGCCAAAAAAGCTATTTCTTGTTACCTTGCCGCACAAAAAGTGTAATATAGAGCAACCAAAAATCATATGTACCCTAAACTAGTACCAACAAAGCTGCCACCTTATTCCGTACTTTCTAAAATGGGGTCACTTTTTTGGAGTTTCTACTCTAGGGGTGCATCAGGGGGGCTTCAAATGGGACATGGTGTCAAAAAAACCAGTCCAGCAAAACCTGCCTTCCAAAAACCGTATGGCATTCCTTTCCTTCTGCGCCATCACGCGTGCCCGTACAGCGGTTTGCGACCACATATGGGGTGTTTCTGTAAACTACAGAATCAGGGCAATAAATACTGAGTTTTGTTTGACTGTTAACCCTTGCTTTGTTACTGGAAAAAAAATATTAAAATGGAAAATCTGCCAAAAAAGTGAAATTTTGAAATTGTATCTCTATTTTCCATTAAATCTTGTGCAACACCTAAAGGGTTAACAAAGTTTGTAAAATCAGTTTTGAATACCTTGAGGGGTGTAGTTTCTTAGATGGGGTCACTTTTATGGAGTTTCTACTCTAGGGGTGCATCAGGGGGGCTTCAAATGGGACATGGTGTCAAAAAAACAGTCCAGCAAAATCTGGCTTCCAAAAACCATACGGCGCACCTTTCACTCTACGCCCCGCTGTGTGGCCATACAGTAGTTTACGGCCACATATGGGGTGTTTCTGTAAACGGCAGAGTCAGGGCAATAAAGATACAGTCTTGTTTGGCTGTTAACCCTTGCTTTGTTAGTGGAAAAAATGGGTTAAAATGGAAAATTAGGCAAAAAAATGAAATTCTCAAATTTCATCCCCATTTGCCAATAACTCTTGTGCAACACCTAAAGGGTTAACAAAGTTTGTAAAATCAGTTTTGAATACCTTGAGGGGTGTAGTTTCTTAGATGGGGTCACTTTTATGGAGTTTCTACTCTAGGGGTGCATCAGGGGGCTTCAAATGGGACATGGTGTCAAAAAAACTGTCCAGCAAAATCAGCCTTCCAGAAACCAAACGGCACACCTTTCCCTCTACGCCCTACTGTGTGCCCGTACAGTAGTTTACGACCACATATGGGGTGTTTCTGTAAACGGCAGAGTCAGGGCAATAAAGATACAGTCTTGTTTAGCTGTTAACCCTTGCTTTGTTAGTGGAAAAAATGGGTTAAAATGGAAAATTAGGCAAAAAAATGAAATTCTCAAATTTCATCCCCATTTGCCAATAACTCTTGTGCAATACCTAAAGGGTTAACAAAGCTTGTAAAATCAGTTTTGAATACCTTGAGGAGTGTAGTTTATAGAATGGGGTCATTTTTGGGCGGTTTCTATTATGTAAGCCTCGCAAAGTGACTTCAGACCTGTAGTGGTCCCTAAAAATTTGGTTTTTGTAAATTTCTGAAAAATTTCAAGATTTGCTTCTAAACTTCTAAGCCTTATAACATCCCCAAAAAATAAAATATCAATCCCAAAATGCTACAAACATGAAGTAGACATATGGGGAATGTAAAGTCATCAAAATTTTTGGGGGTATTACTATGTATTACAGAAGTAGAGAAACTGAAACTTTGAAATTTGCAAATTTTTCAAATTTTTTGGTAAATATGGTATTTTTTTATGCAAAAAAATTAACTTTTTTGACCCAATTTTAGCAGTGTCATGAAGTACAATATGTGATGAAAAAACAATCTCAGAACGGCCTGGATAAGTCAAAGCGTTTTAAAGTTATCAGCACTTAAAGTGACACTGGTCAGATTTGCAAAAAATGGCCAAGTCCTTAAGGTGAAATAGGGCTGAGTCCTTAAGGGGTTAAGCAACATTTTACTAAGCATTCTGTATTAAGAATGCTATTATTTAACCTTATAACCATGTTATAAGGGAAAATAATAAAATGAATAGAACACCTAACCCAAACCCAAATTTCAGTGAAGAAGTCCGGGTTCGGGTCTGGGTACCACATTCAGTTTTTTCTCATGCGCGTGCAAAACGCATTGCACTCACGCAGAAAAAACTGAACATCGGAACGCAATTGCAGTCAAAACTGCAATTGCGTGCCTACTCGCACCGTTTTCCCGCAATGCACACGCAGCGCATCCGGACGCCCGTGTGAAAGAGGCCTAAGTGTGTAGACTCAATTTTACTTTTAGACTGACCTTCTCTTAGCTAGGACTAGCCTGCTTGTCTCTATTAGAAGAACATGCCAGACACCAGCCAGCTCTGCTCAGCTCAGATGTAGACACATTGTACATGGTATTGGGCGTGAGATATTACAGGCTGCTCATTATTACATGTTATTAAAAATAATAAACCCAGACGCCCAGATTAATTCAACTGCACAATTTTTCTTTTTGTTTTTTTTTAAAAACTTTTAAACAATTTTTTTTGTTTTCTCTCATGTAATGTCTCTGAACGGGATATATCCAATGCATCCGTTTAACAGCGGCGTCCACATTGTCTGCATTCTCTGTAAGCTCTCAGACAATTGAAACCATGACATACGCAGACTCGGGTGGAGTATCTTATTGTTGGAAGATTTTGCACCAGACACTTATAGAAAGGTCAGCTCGATTCCAGGAGCGTTCAATCGAGTGTTTAAATTTTACGAAGTGTCTTAAATTCTTCACATTTACTTTTTTTATTATATTTAAAAGCCAAAGTTGTGACTCAGAGTAGTATTTATACAAGAATTATATTGAAGGATGGCGAGAACAAAAAACTATTCCCTCACTGGGAGGTGTCTGTTAAAGTTGGATAACATCCTAGACATCTTAATGGCCCTTCTAAATCTGATCCCGTTTATTGTATATATTCAGGATTTTGGAGCCTAAAGATATGAGCCTTAATAGAATTATGGCCTAATATACATCAACATAGGGAAAGAAAAAGAAAAACTGTAAAGGTTCAAATTCAAACCCAAACTAATGGAAACTAAATGGACACTGCAAAAGATAAAAATGAGACCCGTCCCTTCCAGGAGCTGTTTGAAACCACAATCTGCAGCAAACCCCTGAGGAGCTGGATGGGAGTGGTAGTGGCTCCTGTAATTACACAGTCTCTCACAGTGACTGTTCTTTCACCATTGCTTCCTAGGGCCAGTGTAGTGTAAGGAGGGGGCACTCTCACATCCCTTGAGGCACACCCTGATTCTGGGGCCCCTGCCTGATGGTAGCTGGGGTCCCTTTGATGTTAGTTGTTTGGATGGGTGCAAGGCAGGGCGTATGCAATGTACAATGGCTGGCATATGGTACAGGAGTCAGTAACCAGACCAGATTAACCAGAAGAAGCAAAAAGTAAAGCACTCCAGCACTGGAAAATCTTGCGTTGTCTGTCTTTATTGAACAGCCAACATTGAACAACTCCAAACTGGATTTATCTTTTCTATGTAACCAGAAGAAATGTTTTTTTTTTTTTTACTGTAGTGCTAAATGGGAGTTGTAGCATATCCAATTATTGCAGTCACAGTTCCAACTGTACACAGTGCAATTCTGTCCTAGATAGTGATGTATGGATTTAGCTAAGGATGGGAGTTATGGCCCTCTTTCATTTCATCTTGCTAAAGTCTCTATCTCAGTAGAATGTATTGCAGGTGACTTTACTTTTGCAATTATACTTTTAATATACACTGCGGTGTACAGATTGAATGATACAACTGGCTGTGTCATTCCTTAAGTGGGTAGGATGTCGTGAGAGTAATCCCTCCACAACAGTAAAATTTGTATTGCACAGTTTCAATTCTCTCTCAACTCCATATTCAGACTCCCTAGTTAAAAGTGCAACCAGCCCTCTTCTGCTCCTCCTAAGAGGGTTTGGCTAAGATTGTTAACCTTGGGTTTGCCCATCATACCAAGCTATGCTGGGTATCAGTGGCGTGTCTAGGAAGGGGGGGGGGGGTCCGCCCCGGGTGTCAGGCTGTCTGCCCCGGGTGTCAGGCTGTCAGCTATACAAGAGGGTGCTGCCCTGCAGGGAATTGTGAGAGAGTTCAGAAATCAAAGGCAGGCGGCAGCCTCTACTGAGAGTCTAGCGGCGCTAGCGCATCCTGCCATTGCCATTCATTGAATCATTTAATGAACGGCTTAGGTGGGATGAGCAGCAGCGCCCATCCCAATGTCTCTGCAAGGAAGGAGAGCTGTGATTCTCTTAGGAGAAAGGACCCTTGATGACATCATCACCATGTGACCAGTAACATATCAATATTATTGGTCACATGGCTATGAGGTAATAAAAGGTCCTTTCTCTCTACCAGGAGTGTTGCTGCAGAAGTTTGCCATAATTGTGGAGCTTTTTTTTGTGTGAAGATTACATCAGGAAAAGGTGACAGGGGCTGTTATTCTATTATACTGTAAGCTACAGTATAGTGTGGGGTGCTGTACTGCTCTACTGTATACTGTGGGGTGCTGTATACTGTGGGTTGCTGTATACTGTATACTGTGGGTTGCTGTATACTGTGGGGTACTGTATACTGTGGGGTGCTGTATACAGTATACTGTGGGGTACTGTATACTGTGGGGTGCTGTATACTGTGGGGTGCTTTACTGTATGCTTTAGGATGCTATACTGCATACTGTGGGGTGTTATATTATGTATTGCATACTGTGGGGTACTATATACTGTGGGGTTCTATATACTGTAGGATGCTGTATACTGTGGGGTGCTATACTATATATTGCATACTATGGGGTACTGTATACTATACGGTGCTATACTGCATACTGTGTTGTGCTGTATACTATAGGGTGCTATACTGCATACTGTGGGGTGCTGTACACTATAGGGTATAGAGGAAAGGAGAGAAGAAAGAGACAGGAGGCCGCGCCTCGTGTGTGTGGCTGTATATTTGGTCTAAACGCACTGTATACAAGAAGCGCTTACCGTATGTTGTTGTGTGAAGCCACAACAACTGTAGAAAGCTTGTGCTGGTATTCTCCCGTCCAGCATGCGGGGTCCTGTACTGCTGCCAAGGGTTCCTTTTTCTCTGCCCCAAACGGTGGCAGGAGAAATAAGAATGAAGATAAAAGATAGTGGTTTTTGAACCCTATTTTCGGCGCTGGAAACAGGAGGCAGATTCTCATAAAATATTTGTAAAAAATTGAATAGCTTATTTATTCTTTTGTCAACGCATTTCAAGGGCGCACAGCCCTCTTCGTCAGGACAATAAAAGTATATGTTGTATCATGTTAAAACATCGTCTTTTAAAAGGGGGTATTTTGGCGCGCAGGCCAGTGGTTCGTTGGGTAGGGAGCTGATGTGTATGACGTCATTAGTGGCGTCACTGGGGGGACGTCCTTCACTATCTGGCTGATGCTGAAGGTACGGTGATCACTCTTTTTTGTATATGTATATAGCGCGCCTGGTTGCCGTTTTTATGGTCTTTTTGTCTTTTTATTATTATTATTCTTATTCCTCTGTAAGTATTATTGTGTGCTGGCCGATCATTTTTATATATTGTAGTGGTGTACGGCATATTTCGGTACTCTGATCTAGTGATTCTTGTATGTTTTCGGCTGCTGCCGGCACTGTAAAGTAAGGGGGATAAGTGCCTCGGTAGAGCTCCAGGTGCCTGTAGATGTCAGGCTTTGGTAGCACTTATAGTTTGCTGTGGTGACAGCGTGAGAGAAGGGGAGAGAGGGGGGCAATGTTCCGTCTTTGATGGCTTTTCAAATTGCTGCAGGGTGGCGGACTATGTTGGCGCTATGATCTTGGATGTGTGTTGGGAGCGGACTGTGGTCTGCTGTTAGGTGTTCCCATGGATACGGAGATGTTTCATTGGGAGGCAGCCAGAGGGGAGCGCATTGTAGATAGCCGCATTTTAGCATATATGAGTGCGGCAGGGTCCCTGTATTTAATCTCTGACGGTGGGAAGGTATGTCCTTTGGAGTTGTTATCTGGCATTTTGGTCATGTAGAACGAAAGGAGTGCGGTGGTTCCTCTTGGTTGGGGATTGTATTGTATTTTTATTACTATATTTTCTGTTTGGGTGTATATATATAGAGAGGCCCAGGGGTCTGTATTGTCATATGTAGTGAAATTGCTGTCGGTAAAATTGTTATGTTTGTGTGTACTGTTGGTACACGGATTATGTGTGTGTGTTAATATTTTCGTTCTTATTTTTGTAGAATGTGCTGTTTGCTGTGATTCCAGGCTGGAGACTGTCACTCCGTCCGCAGGTAGTGTCACTTTGTTTGTCATTCGTTTTATAGTGCAGAGTTTTGTAACAGAAAAACGCTATAAAACGAATGACAAACAAAGTGACACTACCTGCGGACGGAGTGACAGTCTCCAGCCTGGAATCACAGCAAACAGCACATTCTACAAAAATAAGAACGAAAATATTAACACACACACATAATCCGTGTACCAACAGTACACACAAACATAACAATTTTACCGACAGCAATTTCACTACATATGACAATACAGACCCCTGGGCCTCTCTATATATATACACCCAAACAGAAAATATAGTAATAAAAATACAATACAATCCCCAACCAAGAGGAACCACCGCACTCCTTTCGTTCTACATGACCAAAATGCCAGATAACAACTCCAAAGGACATACCTTCCCACCGTCAGAGATTAAATACAGGGACCCTGCCGCACTCATATATGCTAAAATGCGGCTATCTACAATGCGCTCCCCTCTGGCTGCCTCCCAATGAAACATCTCCGTATCCATGGGAACACCTAACAGCAGACCACAGTCCGCTCCCAACACACATCCAAGATCATAGCGCCAACATAGTCCGCCACCCTGCAGCAATTTGAAAAGCCATCAAAGACGGAACATTGCCCCCCTCTCTCCTCTTCTCTCACGCTGTCACCACAGCAAACTATAAGTGCTACCAAAGCCTGACATCTACAGGCACCTGGAGCTCTACCGAGGCACTTATCCCCCTTACTTTACAGTGCCGGCAGCAGCCGAAAACATACAAGAATCACTAGATCAGAGTACCGAAATATGCCGTACACCACTACAATATATAAAAATGATCGGCCAGCACACAATAATACTTACAGAGGAATAAGAATAATAGTAATAAAAAGACAAAAAGACCATAAAAACGGCAACCAGGGGCGCTATATACATATACAAAAAAGAGTGATCACCGTACCTTCAGCATCAGCCAGATAGTGAAGGACGTCCCCCCAGTGACGCCGCTAATGACGTCATACACATCAGCTCCCTACCCAACGAACCACTGGCCTGCGCGCCAAAATACCCCCTTTTAAAAGACGATGTTTTAACATGATACAACATATGCTTTTATTGTCCTGACGAAGAGGGCTGTGCGCCCTTGAAACGCGTTGACAAAAGAATAAATAAGCTATTCAATTTTTAAAAAATATTTTATGAGAATCTGCCTCCTGTTTCCAGCGCCGAAAATAGGGTTCAAAAACCACTATCTTTTATGTACACTATAGGGTGCTATACTGCATACTGTGGGGTGCTGTATACTATAGGGTGCTATACTGCATACTGTGGGCTGCTGTATACTATAAGGTGCTATACTGCATACTGTGAGGTGCTGTATACTATAGTGTACTATACTGCATACTGTGGGTGCTGTATACTATAGGATGCTATACTGCATACTGTGGGGTTCTGTATACTATAGGGTGCTATACTGCATACTGTGGGGTGCTGCATACTGGGATATGTTATATACTGCATACTGTGGGGTGCTGTATACTGGGCGATGTGATATATTGCATACTGTGGGGTGCTGTATACTATAAGGTGCTATTCTGCATACTATGGGTGTGAGGAATATGGATTATTGTTCCTTGTCAGCCATGTTCCCACACCAGCCATCAGCTGTAAGATAGCAGAGGTAGTGAACTCCACAGGAGGGCCCTGCTTCAGCCATATGGCAGAGAACTTCTTGCAGGCCACCTTTGTTTACAAGTTCACACATCCATTCAGCCAGCCAGGAACCCAGCTAATATAACAGGAAAGACCTCTCTGCAGGGGGTCTAGGCCAGTCCCCAGTTCAGTCAAAATTATCAGACATCACGAAACCAGATTTATAAGGAATTATGAATCGCCCGTCCATCACAGACATAAACCAGATGCATGTTTGTGTCCCAGTGGCCACGATGAAGAGGCCTGTGGTCATAGTCTGGCGGTGGGATGCCAGGGAGGGGAGATATACATATGGCATATATACATAGTCTGGCGGTGGGATGCCAGGGAGGGGAGATATACATATCTCCCCATAGAAACCACACAACAGTACCAGGTTTGGACTCTACTGGTAGCCGTAACCCAGGCGGATCCATTGGTCCCAGAACCACCTCCCTGCGACATTCTGGTCTGGAGCCAAGAGCCCTAATTGGTTTTGTGGCTCATGTGCTGCCAGCCCAGCAGAGGGGGGGGGGGGTGGACCTCTCCCAGAGGCCGGGAGGGGAGGGGCTGGCTACAGGTTAAAAGGCTTGTGCCAGCAAGCGGGCGTGTCTTTCTCTGAAGGGAGGTCACATCGTGCCATGTGTTTAGAGGGACCTGCAACCAGCTGACATCACTGCCTCCGATGTGAATACAGCTAAGAACTCATCACAACCCAAAGGACTCCTATATCTGGTAAACTGACTTCTGCCCTGTTTAATCCTGTTTGTAACATACCAGATACCATCTGTATTTGTAACCTCAGACCACTGTATATATTCTTTGTGTGTATTGTGTTTTTTCTAGTGAGCCCTTAAGGTGAATAAATATATAATTTAATCTTGTGCTGTCTTGTATCTCGTTTGCGAATCCCCACATCCGTGTTTCGGTCTAGTCATACGCTACCGCGGGTTTGTTTCTTACCCTATATAATCCCGTTAGCGGACCGGCTTATATCAAACGAGAAGCTGGTGGCAGTCTTCCCGGGCTGAGAACGCGCTGTTTCACTGGGATAGTGACCAGGCTCTCTCAGCTTGTTGCCTCTCTGTGCCCGTGTGGACAGGAGGAGTCTGTGAAAACTGTACCAAGACTGACCTTACCTGCTCCTCCAGGAGGGCGTAACGCCACGCCTTGGTAACCAGTGACCATACCGTATCTCGTGAGCGCGACGTAGTTGACGTCCGACGTCAGTCGGGGCACGAGGGGTGGTATTCGTCACAATGGGGTACTGTATACTGGGCGGTGTTATATACTGTATACTGTGGGGTATTACACTGTATACTGCGGAGTGTTGTACGCTATACACTATGACGGGCTGGGGGTGTTACATGATAGACGTCAATTCAACAAATCTGACCGAGATAAATGAAGGGCATTAGGGTCTCCTAAATAAAAACTGCCCCCCCCTCCCCTACGGCTGATAGCCCCCAATTTACATTTATCCTATAATCTGTAATAATAAGTCACCACTCGTCCCTCTATTGCTTCCTTTTCATTGATTAATCACATTGATTATATGGTTTAGGGTCAGCGCTGGCAATAGCCGTCTTCTAAAATCGCTTCATACGCTGCCCCATAATGTTTGCCAGATCCCTGGCATTCTCAGGGGTAATGGGCAACAACACTATATACGTGGCATAGTTTTCTTTAATATTTACCAGAAAAAAATAAACATAGCGCACAATGCGAAAGACGGCGCGGTCGTGGCAAATGGACAAAGTAGTAGTGATGGACGAACATCGGCCGGGACGGTTTGCGAACGTGATCAAATGTTCGCGAAGCGCAAGTTTGCGGCGGGCCCCATTCACTTTAATTGCAGGCGGACCTGAAAAACCTTCAGCTCATATTTGCAGCCAGCAAACACTTACTAGAACTACACAAATAGTCCCACAACATGGACAGTGATATACCAGAGGGGGATTATTGGAAAAAATTCCCACAAAAAATATGTATTTTAATCAGGGGCTATTTTTATGTGTCTTAAACGGAAACTCTCAAAAATGTGCCCTGCTGGAGCCTAGAAATTTTTTAATTCCTATCGGTTTGATGTATACAAATATGCAGCACTCCACGTTTTTGTATCCTGTAGAGTCTATTAAAAAAAAATGCATACGTTAATGTAAATTTTATTTCTACCATAGAACTGTATGGTGAACGGACTGTACGGCATCAGTCTGATGCATCTGTTAACGCATAAATTTTTGGTATGCATTAAATGGATGGCAAAAATAGGATGTGAACCCAGCCCTAGTATCAGAATAACATCGGAGCAGCGTGGCGGAGAGGGGAGGCCACCATGTACTGACAGAGCGCTAACTGGTCCCGGTGGTCGCGGATGAGGATTATGTTTCCCAAGGATCATTTTCTACTGGGAAATACAGGGCACAGTATAATACACTAGAATCTATATAATATAAAGATATTAGCCCTACCCCTGAATGATAATACAATTAGGTGGTCATTTATTATATAGAAATACTTCTATATCAGGCGTATTTCTGACACAGATTGTGGCGCAAAGGTCCTTAGCACCACAATCTGCATATTTTTCCCGCTCATGCCAGGTCTAAAAAAGGATGGCGTGGGTAGGGAAAGGAATACAGTTATGGCGATCCAGTTATTGGATACCACCACCATACATTGACCGGATAACACCTCTGCACAGTGACCGGATAACACCGCCATACCGTGACGGGATAAAAGAGTATAAGAGTGCACAATGCAGGGTATAAGGGGGCACAGTACGGGGTGAGGGGCACAGTACAGGGTGGGGGGCACAGTCATATGACCCTGTGATATTAGAAGGTCCTTATGGTGAATGCGGTTCATACTCCACCATAATGAGAGGCAGAGGCGTGAGACAAGGGTGTGGTTATGTGGCTAGAGATAAAAAATGTAACTGTCGGCCAGTAAAGGGCCCAAAAATTAGCCAATAGGCATTCACCTGACATCAAAGAACTTTGGATTCTGTGGCTGTGGGTACATTAGGCGGTCACATGATAAATATGTAACTGTCGGCCAGTACAGCCCCAAAAATTAGTCAATAGGCATTTACCTGACAGCAAAGAACTTTGGATTCTGTGGCTGGAGGTATATTAGGCGGTCACGGAGTAAGAATGTAACTGTCGGCCAGTACAGGCCCAAAAATTAGGCATTCAACGGACATAAAAGGCCTTTTATGCCGCTGTATTTACCTAAGACAGGGACCATGATTTTTTCTGAGTGGTGGCGGATATTTGTGGGCTGGCATAAGGAAATTCAATTAAACGTGGTCGACTTGTCACATGTGTTGAATTCCTCCGAGATCCATGCCTCATTCATTTTTAGTCCACACTGTCGTGAGCTAGGCGAGTGTGCTTATTGGTCACGATCCCCCCTGCTGTGCTGAACGTCCTTTCGGACAGGACACTGGATGAGGGGCAAGCCAACAGTTCCAAGGCAAATTGTGCCAGCTCTGGCCACAGGTCAAGCCTGCACACCCAGTAGTCCAGGGGTTCATCACTTCTCAGAGCGTCCACATCGACTGTTAACCCGATGTAGTCGGACACCTGTCGGTCTAGGCATTCCCTGAGACTGGACCTGGAGGACGGCTGTCGATGGGTTGGCTGCAAGAATGATCCCATATCCGAAGTGACCAACACATCTTCAAACCATCCTCTTCTTGCATGTGCTGTTGGATTGGTACCCGCAACTGTTTCTCTGTGAGTGGAAATTCCTCTGCCAGCACCCGCAAAAGCACAATGCAGCATTTCTCGAAGCAAGGCCTGGAAGTGCTGTATTCTGACAGCCCTCTGTGATGGTGGTAAAATTTCACGCATTTTGTGTTTGTACCGGGGGTCTAAGTGCGTTGCCACCCAGTACTGGTCCTTGCCCTTTATGCTTTTTATACGGGAGTGCCTCTTCAAACACTGGAGCATGAAGGCCCCCATTTGCACTATACTGGAATCGGTGTAGCTCCCTGGCTCCTGTTCATCATCTAGGATAATGTCGTCCTCGTTCTCCTCCCCCCAACCACGGACAACACCAGTGATCCCAGAAATGTTTAAAGCATGCTCTTTTTGCTTTTCCTCCGCCCCGGCACCATCCTCCTCTGACTCCTCTTCAGACTCCTGTTGTTGACTTGTCTCAGATGGAGTCGCCCCCCCTGCGAATTCATCCAGCATTGCGACTTTCTCATCTTCCTGCTCCTGCTCCTCGGCGGCTTGATCAATGACACGACGCAATGCACGCTCCAGAAAGAAGGCGTAAGGTACGAAGTCACTGATGGTGCCATGGCTGTGACTGACCAGTTTGGTGATCTTAACAAATGGCCGCAGAAGTCTGCATGCGTCGCGTATGAGCAGCCACTAGCAGGGTGAAAAAAAAACAAGCTCCCAGAAACTGTCCTGCCGCAGAGTTCGTACAGGTAGTCTTTAACTGCATGTTTCTGCTGGAGCAGCCTATCAAGCATATACAAGGTGGAGTTCCATCGCGTCGGGCTGTCACAAATCAGACGTCTGACGGGCAAGTGGTGTTGTTGCTGAACGTCAGCAAGGTGAGCCATGGCCGTGTAAGATCTTCTAAAATGGCCAGAGATTTTCCTGGCCTGCCGCAACACATCCTGGACCCCGGGGTATTTGGCAACTAATCACTGCACGACTAAGTTCATGACGTGTGCCATGCACGGCACGTGTGTCATTTTGCCCTGTTTCAGCACGCGCAGCAGATTGGCACCGTTGTCACACACCACTTTACCAACTGTCAAATTGAGCGGGGTTAGCCACTGATCGGCCTGTGACCGCAAAGCTGAAAGTGTGGGACCGGTGTGGCTCTTGGCTTCCAGGCACAACAGACTCAGCACAGCATGGCAACGCCTCACCTGGCACGTCGAATAGGTTCTGGGGAGCTTGGGGGGCGCAGCAGAAGAGACGGTAGCAGCGGAAAAGAAGGAGTCAGCCGAGGAGGAGAGGGAGGATGGAGTAGGAGGAGGAGAAGAAGAGGCAGGCCTGCATGCAATCCATGGTGGTAACACCAAATCTACACAGGTGCCACTGGTTGCATGCTTGGCGGCCGTCAGAAGGTTCACGCAGTGAGCAGTAAAAGTTATGTACCTTCCCTGCCCGTGTTTGCTAGACCACGTGTCTGTGGTCAGATGTATCTTGGCACCGACACTGTGTTCCAGAGATACATTCACTTGCCGCTGAACGTGGCCATAGAGCTCTGGGATACCCTTCTGGGAGAAATATTTCCTTCCGGGGACCTTCCATTGCGGTGTTACTATGGCCAAAATTTTTCTAAAGGCCCCCGAGTCCACCAGTTTATATGGCAGCAGTTGGCGGGGTAGCAGTTCTGACAAGCCAGCAGTCAGCCGTTGGGCAAGAGGGTTATCCGGCATCATCATCTTTTTTCACTCTAACATATGCCTTTTGCCATATGAACGCGACGATGGCACGTGGTAGGTGGAGTGGAGGACAACTGGGAGGAGAGAGGAGAAGGAGAAGAGGCAGGACGGGGAGCGCCGGGATGTTGGCTTTGTGGGTTTTGACGGTGTTGCTCCCACTGGGCTCGGTGATGGGAGGCCAGGTGCCTTCTTAAGGCGGTCGTCCCTAGATGAGTGTTGGGCTTACCGCGACTTATGCGTTGACAGCACAGACTACAGATGGCAACACAATTGTCTGCAGCGGACACGTTAAAAAAAGCCCACACTGAGGAGCTATGTGCCGGCGTCCTGGGAGCGCCAGATGTGACCGTGCATGGTGGATGGCTGTCACGGATGTTGTAGGGGAGAACACCAAAAGACAACAAGACGGAAGGGAAAAGACACTAGGCCTCACCGCTAGGGAAGGAAAAGGGTCACCACCTATGAAACCCTGCTCCTGGCCCTAACTCCTATCCGTATGGGCACCTCTCGATGGTAGAGATGCCCATACACAGGAACCTAGAAAACCCTAGTGGCCCTCAGATGCCCTAGACTTATGACAGGGCAGAGACAACCCGCTCCTTCCCTGGTGAAGGAACCAGAGTCTCACTGAGGCCTAGTAAACAGGGGCGTGGGCCGGTCCTGACGCAAGTTTTTTTTCAAAGTGCGGCGATGGCGGCGGGCCCTCCCTCGCATCGGGTGACCATGACACCAGTCTGATGGAGTGACGAGAGCCTCAGGCGGCTGCCGCACTGCCCGGGCTGCCGCGTCTATGAGGGTGCACCGCCCGGGCGCAGTATGAAGAGAGTTACTGACAGGAGGGAAACGCCTCTAGTGTAGCGTGGCCGAGCTCTGTCCGGTCCGCGGTACAGGAGCTTTTGTTTCCTGTACCTGACCGGACTGACAGGAAGTGCTCACTTAGTGTGCACTTCCTTTTAGTCCGGCTGGGTACAGGGAACAAATGCTCCTGTACCGCGGACCGAACAGAGCTCAGCCACGTTACACTAGAGGTGGGGGGGAGAAGAGAGTGACAAGGGAGGGGGGGGGGAATGAGAGTGACAAGGGAGGGGGAGAATGAGAGTGACAAGAAGGGGGAGAGAGTGACAAGGGAGGGGGGATGAGAGTGACAAGAGAGGGGGAAGAAGAGAGTGACAAGGGAGGGAGGGGGGAGAAGAGAGTGACAAGGGGCAGGGGAGAGAGATTGACATCCATCACAATGCACCCCTTGCACACATACACAGAAATATACAATGCATCCCTTACACACAATGCATCTCTTACACACAATGCATCTCTTACACACACTCAATGCACCCCTTACAGAAACACACCTTGCAGCCCTTACACATACAAACACAGATTCACACAACACATTCCATACACACATTCAGACAGACACAGTACATACCTTATACACAAACACAAACTTCTTTCTATCCCTTACACGAAAACACACTGCAATCCACTACACACACACACTGCATCATCTACACAATCTGGCATCCCTATACACACATTCGATTCTCTACAGCAACACATAACACATCCCCTACACACTTCACCCACTGTGAACAAACTCATGGGTGGACCATATAGGTGGACGTATGGGTGGGCCTTATGGACATACTCACCGTCAAGCCCTGGGGCCCAGACCTTGAGCTGTGTAAAGGGCCGCAAAAAATGGAGCTGCTTCCCGTTCTCCCAGAACATTGATTTTTGTGACCACAGTTACAAACAGCCTCCAGAGAGCCTGTTCTACACAAGACCCGTGGAGCCAGACTGCAGCTAGAGCCCATCATCATCCTCATCTGGTTATAAGGAGGCAATCTAGTATATTATTCGTGGCACTAATCTCTAATTTATCTCACATTAAAGGGACACTATAGTCCCCAGAACCACTGCAGCTTAATGAAGTGGCTCTGGTCTTTATAGCCCATCCCTGCAGGCTTTTTAATGTGAACACGGTGGCACTGCAGCACTGGCGTTAGTTAATATGGCAGATCATATGGGTGGGGCATTGTGATGTCACATGGGGGGGGCGGCAAACTTTTCTTTTGCCTAGGGCGGCAACAATCCTTACACCAGCCCTGGGGCACATATCTGGCATAACTACTGTGGGGGAGGCATATATCTGGCATATCTACTGTGAGGGGGCACATATCTGGGCATAACTACTGTGAGAGAGGCACATATCTGGCATATCTACTGTGAGGGGGCACATATCTGGCATAAATACTGTGAGGGGACACATATCTAGCATATCTACTGTGAGGGGGCACATATCTGGGCATAACTACTGTGAGGGGGGCACATATCTGGCATATCTACTGTGAGGGGGCACATATCTGGCATAAATACTGTGAGGGGACACTTATCTGGCATATCTAATGTGAGGGGCACATATCTGGGCATAACTACTGTGAGGGGCACATATCTGGGCATAACTACAGTAAGGGGGCACATATCTGGGCATAACTACTGTGAGGGGGCACATATCTGGGCATAAGAACTGTGAGGGGCACATATCTGGGCATAACTACTGTGAGGGGGCACATATCTGGGCATAACTACTGTGAGGGGGCACATATCTGGGCATAACTACTGTGAGGGGCACATATCTGGCCTAACTACTGTGAGGGGCACATATCTGACATAACTACTGTGAGGGGTTACATATCTGGGCATAACTACAGTGAGGGGGCACATATCTGTCATAACTACTGTGAGGGGCACATATCTGGCCTAACTACTGTGAGGGGCACATATCTAGGCATAACTACTGTGACAGGAACAAAGGTGGGCATAACTGCTGTGAGGGGCCACAAGAAGGACATAACTCTTGTGAAGGGACCACAAGGTGAGCTTAATTACTGTGAGGGGCCACAATGTGGTCATTAGTACAGTGTGGTAGCATTTAGGGGAAATGTCCTAGATTACCCTGCTATACATTGGCATGGCACAGTCTTACAGGACCAGCACAGCGCCCCCTGCTGGTGATTTCACAGGGGCAGTCACCATCCCTTCCTCATGTGATTATTCTTTTTTTCTCTATCACTACAGGGACCTTGTTCTGGATCCAGAGGACCATCATGCCGACACCCTGGATAAGGTAGAACCAGATTTTATTAGGACTGGGTGAGTGTAGCCATGCAATGGGCTTAGGGCTCTTTAACACGAGCGGATGCCATGCGGGTAAACAAGAAAATGACGTTGTGCTGGACTGCTGGTATAATTACACAATCCTATGGGGCTGGTATGTAATTTTTTCCAGGGCTGGTTTTCATACCCAGTCCGGCCCTAGATGAATGTCATTCCCCACTTTCCACTGCATTTCATTGCTGTCATTAAAGGACCTGCTGAGATCATTTCAGTAATCGTCTTGTTAACTCAGGTGAGAATGTTGACAAGCACAACGCTGGAGATCATTATGTCAGGCTGATTGGGTTAAAATGGCAGACTTGACATGTTAAAAGGAGGATGATGCTTGAAATCATTGTTCTTCCATTGTTAACCATGGTGACCTGCAAAGAAACGCGTGCAGACATCATTGCGTTGCATAAAAATGGCTTCACAGGCAAAGATATTGTGGCTACTAAGATTGCACCTCAATTAACAATTTATAGGATCATCAAGAACTTCAAGGAAAGAGGTTCAATTCTTGTTAAGAAGGCTTCAGGGCGTCCAAGAAAGTCCAGCAAGCGCCAGGATCGTCTCCTAAAGAGGATTCAGCTGCGGGATCGGAGTGCCACCAGTGCAGAGCTTGCTCAGGAATGGCAGCAGGTAGGTGTGAGCGCATCTGCACGCACAGTGAGGCGAAGACTTTTGGAAGATGGCCTGGTGTCAAGAAGGGCAGCAAAGAAGCCACTTCTCTCCAAAAAAAACATCAGGGACAGATTGATCTTCTGCAGAAAGTATGGTGAATGGACTGCTGAGGACTGGGGCAAAGTCATATTCTCCGATGACGCCTCTTTCCGATTGTTTGGGGCATCTGGAAAAAGGCTTGTCCGGAGAAGAAAAGGTGAGAGCTACCATCAGTCCTGTGTCATGTCAACAGTAAAGCATCCTGAGACCATTCCTGTGTGGGGTTGCTTCTCATCCAAGGGAGTGGGCTCACTCACAATTTTGGCCAAAAACACAGCCATGAATAAAGAATGATACCAAAACACCATCCAACAGCAACTTCTTCCAACAATCCAACAACAGTTTGGTGAAGAACAATGCATTTTCCAGCACGATGGAGCACCGTGCCATAAGGCAAAAGTGATAGCCAAGTGGCTCGGGGACCAAAACGTTGACATTTTGGGTCCATGGCCTGGAAACTGCCCAGATCTTAATCCCATTGAGAACTTGTGGTCAATCCTCAAGAGGCGGGTGGACAAACAAAAACCCACTAATTCTGACAAACTCCAAGAAGTGATTATGAAAGAATGGGTTGCTATCAGTCAGGAATTGGCCCAGAAGTTGATTGAGAGCATGCCCAGTCGAATTGCAGAGGTCCTGAAAAAGAAGGGCCAACACTGCAAATTCTGACTCTTTGCATAAATGTCATGTAATTGTCGATAAAAGCCTTTGAAACGTATGAAGTGCGTGTAATTATATTTCACTACATCACAGAAACAACTGAAACAAAGATCTAAAAGCAGTTTAGCAGCAAACTTTGTGAAAACTGATATTTTTGTCATTCTCAAAACATTTGGCCACGACTGTACATGCCATCAAAATAAGCAAATCACAGTGCCTATGGGAGGTGCTGAGATCAAAGCACCCCCCACCACTTAATTTGGTCCACGGGTAGACGGGAGTCAATCCTGTATATATAAGCCACAAATGCACTAGTCAGATGGCAGGTATGTCAGAGTATTAAATACATCACAGGAGATACATGAAAGACAAGGGAGACAATTCAAGACAAATACCGACCTCAGTGCTTTTGAACCACCACTGCTTCCCCGACGTACGTTTCGCCCTTCATCTTCCTCCAGGGGGCATGTTACATATGTGCCCCAGCCGGGCCTAAATACCCTCCAGGTTATCAAGACTCCTCCCCTCTTCCGTTTGTCATAGATCACATGTGGATCACCTGTATACATACTCTACACCTGTGCGCACTCCCCGTCATATCCGGCGTATTCCACCAGCTCACAGAAGAATACGGCACCTCGCCTGCCGCATTTCTAGAACCGGAAGTCCCCATACCGCCATTTTAGATAGGGGCAGCCAGCACAATGTAACGCGGAACCAGAAATGCCCCTTCCACCATTTTACAAGAGGGCAAGGGACGATATAATAAGACCGGAGACCCCTTTTGGACCGGATGATCAGCAAATATCCCTATTGGTGCGATCAAATTGCTCTAGTATATATATACATACATATACAGTAATATGCCATTCCTATCAGTCTAACCAATTCAACCATATGAATAGCTATGTGAAGACAATACGAAGGTGCAAAAAACGTGAAAGGTGCAGAAGTGCCATGCAGTGTGAAAACATGCAAAAATAAAGTGCCGGGTGCTAAAGTGAATAAATCATAATGAATAAATTACAAATATATAAATATATAAAAACCTATCATACAGTGAGACACTAATGATTAATTAATATTCAAAGAATAATTGCATTTGAAGAATATTTGCATAATTAATATAACTATAAGCCCTGTGCTATATCACCATATATATCTATACAACTAAGGAAAGCCCATCATGTACATGTAAAAGGCCGTGATTCCATACATTCCTAGCCTTATCTATACTAGATGCCCCATCCATCGCACAATAGTCCCATATCCTTCCATCGTCCCTCCCTCTTCTTTCTATTTCATGATTATGTTCTTTTTTATCTCTCTTTCTCTATTCATTTAGACGTCACTTGCGCATGCCTTTTCTTTTCACATGTGTCCAGAGAGTTTTTTTTTTCCATTTTCAACAGTAATCAAGCAAACAATAATCACTGCAAAAAAATGCACCAAAATGATACGCAACTGACAATACTAGCTAATTCTTCAGGCCGATGTTAAAAGCTGAGAACTTTGCCAATATCTTCCAGTCAGGAACATATCGGAGCCCCTCATGCACCACGTCACGGTGTCTCAGCAAGCATGGGGTCCTACCACTAAACTACCCGTGGTGTGCGAACAGGGTCTGAACAATGCTAGAAATTAACTCACAGCCAGACTCCCACATGCCTCCATAGTGGTATCACCAATGCACTGTGAGGCAGGATAAAGCTGTGAGACGCACCCACAACAGACCATGTGGCACAGAAGCTACCAGGTGCAAAAGAACGTTACCAACAAAATAAAGTGGTTCTTGTAGATCTGCTTATTGCTCAAGTTCTACCTTACAACAACAACTCACTAACTAAGAGAGGAAGCTAAACCCAGGGGGTTGAGCCCACACATACCTGGCAATAGGAGTTTGCCCTTGATATGCCAGCCAGAAATTAACATAACATCACAGAGATACAATTAGGGGTTGTCCTCTTTTCAGGATCCTCATCTCTCTTAGCCAAAGTGGAGAGCCATGACAAAGAGCATCTCTTACTTTGGAGGATCTGTTCTGTCCTGCATGAAACAGACAAACCATTTATTTGAATAGGAAAACCTATTTTGCCCTGTAGTGGTGCTTCTGGGAAATTAAACATTTAGGGGGCGATTTATTAAATTCAAAAGTTTAACCTCAAAGGTGTTTAGAAAATGGTTCTACTTTTGTCCATATTCTGCATTATGAATTGTAGATCATCCCCATTCAAGTGAATTAAGCTAAGCTGCAGTACCAGATACATCTCATGGTCAAAAGTTTTTCTGTTTCTGGGGCAAAAGGCAGACCCTTTTTTGTAAACCTGGGTAAACTCTATAATATCATGCAGGATCTACAGTACAGATCAAAAATTTGGACACACCTTCTCATTCAAAGAGTTTTCTTTATTTTCATGACTATGGGAAATTGTAGATTCACACTGAAGGCATCAAAACTATGAATTAACACATGTGGAATTATATACATAACAAACAAGTGTGAAACAACTGAAAATATGTCATATTCTAGGTTCTTCAAAGTAGCCACCTTTTGCTTTGATTACTGCTTTGCACACTCTTGGCATTCTCTTGATGAGCTTCAAGAGGTAGTCCCCTGAAATGGTTTTCACTTCACAGGTGTGCCCTGTCAGGTTTAATAAGTGGGATTTCTTGCCTTATAAATGGGGTTGGGACCATCAGTTGCGTTGAGGAGAAGTCAGGTGGATACACAGCTGATAGTCCTACTGAATAGACTGTTAGTGTCACGAGTGTATGTGAGCAACGATAGTAATTCACAGTACAGAGCAACTGACTGGACCCAGAACTAGGGAGGATAAAGGGTGACCCCTGTCCGACCCTCAACGCTTTCCCTATTCTGCTAAAGCACATGCCCGGATCCAAAAGGTGGAACGAGGCATGCCCACGTGCCTAAGACTAATGACCACTGTAACCCCTACAATAGTGGAAGGGGCACGGCCACCAGTGCCCTACTCAGTATATGGAGGGAACCGTGGCCACCTCAGATCCAGTCAGAAAACAAACAGGAATACAACAATGTCTGCAGACTTAGCTGAAGGTGTTGTAGCCGCAGAGAAGACGGATCCAAGGACAGGCTGGCAAAATCCGGAGTGCTAGCTGCAGCAGAACACAGGTCCAGTGGACTGATAGCTACAAGTGAAGAAACCAAAGCAAGAGCCACAACTGAAGTGAGAACTATAATCCACATCCTATCATAGGAGGAGGGGTGATATAAAGAGAGGGAAATCAAACACATGAAGGACAGCTGTGGTGAAAGAAACCAGAAGTAAACAGAGTAGTGAGAACGCCTCCCAGCTCTAGTAGTGACATCATCACAGGGGTGGAGAAACAGAGCTGTGAGAACGTCCCAAAGCTCTGGTAGTGACAGTTAGAATTTGTATTATGGCAAGAAAAAAGCAGCTAAGTAAAGAAAAATGAGTGGCCATCATTACTTTAAGAAATGAAGGTCAGTCAGTCAGCCGAAAAATTGGGAAAACTTTGAAAGTAAGGGCTATTTGACCATGAAGGAGAGTGATGGGGTGCTGCGCCAGATGACCTGGCCTCCACAGTCACCGGACCTGAACCCAATCGAGATGGTTTGGGGTGAGCTGGACCGCAGAGTAAAGGCAAAAGGGCCAACAAGTACTAAGCATCTCTGGGAACTCCTTCAAGACTGTTAGAAGACCATTTCAGGGGACTACCTCTTGAAGCTCATCAAGAGAATGCCAAGAGTGTGCAAAGCAGTAATCAAAGCAAAAGGTGGCTACTTAGAAGAACCTAGAATATGACATATTTTCAGTTGTTTCACACTTGTTTGTTATATATATAATTCCACATGTGTTAATTCATAGTTTTGATGCCTTCATAGTCATGAAAATAAAGAAAACTCTTTGAATGAGAAGGTGTGTCCAAACTTTTGGTCTGTACTGTACATATTTTCTTTCCCAATCCGTCTTCTCCAAAGTCTTCATCAATGCTACAGCTCAAAGGTACAAATACCTTTTCCTGTTTTGCTTCTTTATCAATCCCATCCATCAAGAACCACAGAAGATACCATGGTCTCCATAGAAACCACTACAGTACCTCTTAGAAACTAGTGAGTCCCTGGTCATGATCCTGATCCACGTAGTATTCATACATTGCAAGCTATTTAAGAGCCAAGATGAGTCACTTTAAAACCACTGTAATCATTTCCATTTTCCCATGAGATGTTAGATCTGGAAATAATCAGATTCTGTGAATCCATGGTGGTCTAAGTTCAGAGACTTCACCAAATTGATAGCACTGCGCCCTTTAATGTGAATGGAAGCAGCGCTGCACTACAAACAATGGATGAGGCTGTAGTTCCTTCCAATACTGGAGCTACTACAGAACAAGCAATTAGCAGGGTGTCAGACCTGTACAGATCAGATATAAATGGACAATCCTGAGGACAGGCCATCAATATAAAATGACCAGAAAACCCCTTTGACGGAGACTTGGCTCCTATCACGATCTGTTTGTTTTAGTGAATATGTGTATTTCCCATGAAACAATTCTGGAGCACCTGCACACGTATATTCAGGCTGTATATCTGCTGGATACCAGGCTCTTTCTGGGTGGTTGTAGAGGTGGCTGTAGAGGTGCTAGGACATCCCCTCCCCCCAAGACTGTTTCCTGGGATGACCCTCCAGGCCCTGGACAATACACTGTCCTTATAAGTAGTCCTCTTAGCTGCTGACTAAGACCCTTACTTAGTACACAACTCCCCCAAACAGCAGCTAGAATTTGTAGTGCTTGCTACTGTCACATTCTGATATTCACCTGTTCCCGTTCTTGCACTTCTCCTCATTCTTGGTCATCACCATAGAGGTTGTCTGTGGTGGCGGGTGGGAGAAGAGGGAAGTGCAGGTGTGGGGAGAGGTAAATATGCATTAGACCCAGAAGACTTGCTAGCTCTTCAACAAGTACGTCTTAACCAGTATTGGCGTTCCCTTCCAATTATCCATGATGACCATTTTAGAGAAGCAGAGTATTAAAAACTATCTTCACAGTAAAATCATAGAATTCAAGGTTGTCCTTGATAAGTTTTCCTACAATATAGAAACATTTAGGATGCACTGTGATCAATTTTACCTCAACTAAAGCCAAATGTCTTGGCTAAATCAGGTATTAAGCATTTGGAACCATCACCAGTTCCATAATTTCATATGGAAAGTCCATAATACCATATAGAATATTACCATAATTCCATAATGGTCCAAATTACAACCAGTGCTCCCGGTAAACTGAAAGGAAAAGGGGTTATGGAAGGCAGGGATTGTTCTCAACCTTGGTGGAGGTCTGAGTTCTTGGACTCCCACCTACTGTATCTTTCCAGATTTATGTGGACATCTCAGCAACACAATCACAGTGGACTCACTATTTCTTGGATTGAAGTGTAGAGCATGTTCGACGTACATCGTCATAGACCTCCTGAATCCAATGGGCTCTAGTAATTGACTTGGTTTTTCTGGTGGTGTCACAGCCTTGAATCTTCTTTTTATGTCATGTCTGGATTTTGTTTTTGTCTGAACATAGCTACATATTAGAAGAGTGTCTATAAGGGCAACTATATGTTCCAGTATTTATCATATCCCAGTGTACGTCAGAACTGGAAATGCAGACGTATTTTGGAATCTTTCCTCATCTGGCCATGAAAATAAGTGTACTGGCTGTGATTTCAGACCGGGGGAGACCCCTAGTTCAGCAATTGAGCAAGATTAATGACATCAGCAACTTTCAGGAAATTGTATCCATTAAGGGAGGGGAACCCTATGAAGAACGGTTCAGACCAGCAGACTGTTGTAGCCGGGTGTGCCAAAGAAATAATGATCCCACCAGTAGAATATAAAAACTTACTTGTAAGTGACAGGGAAAGTGGAAGGGAGTTTGCTTGACGCAAGATGAAAGTGGTGGTCCCGGGGGCATGGTGCATAGTAACAGTCTGAGTATTGAGGAGTAAGCACATGAATCAGATCGCTATCACTATCGCTGCTGATTCACTGGACAATTAACAGTAACCAGACTTTTTACAGTGATCCGACAAATGCTTCAGACCGTGATTCACAGACTATATCGTATTGTGGACTAGGAGGCCAGGTCCAGCTGTGGAGTTTGACATGGCGTATTATCTTACAGGCATGCAACATCATTAACCCCCTAGTTTTGGCCTTAACCCTTTAAGGATCAGACCTATTTCAGGCCTCAAGGATGCTTTTTTTTTTTTGTTTGTTTTTACATAAGTGTATATTTTACTATTGGCATGGCTGTAGGAGAACTTATAGAACGAGAGGTTTGACCCTCACACTCACAAGGGACACACAGACAAATTAATTCTTTTCCGTCGCCGGAACTGCCTGCCGGATCCATCAAAACGCATGCAAACTGATGGCATTTGTCAGACAGATCTGGATCCTCATCCGTCTGACAAATGCATTGAAATGCCGGATCCGTCTCTCCGGTGTGATCCGGAAAAAACGGATCCGGCATTTATTTTTTTTACATTTTTTGCGGTCTGAGCATGCGCAGACCGCAATGCCGGCAAGTATTCCGGAGTTTTGGACGGAGATAAAACCGCAGCATGCCGCGGTATTATCTCCATCCTGAAAAGGCAAAAAGACTGAACTGAAGACATCCTGAAGCATCCTGAACGGATTGCTCTCCATTCAGAATGCATTAGGATAAAACTGATCAGTTCTTTTCCGGTATAGAGCCCCTGTGATGGAACTCAGTGCCGGAAAAGAATAACGCTAGTGTGAAAGTACCCTTACACTGTACACGGCCAGTAAAAATGGATTACTGTTATAGAGATGTATAGTCCTATGACTCCATTTTGGAGTTCATGTAATATATTATTTAACATATTCATTTTTGGGGTATAAAAAGACAAAACTTCTCTATTTTTTTTTTTTACTTTGACATGTAAACTTCATTCAGAGGCTAAAGTTAAAGCTCCTGGGTCCCAGTGCAAAATCTGTAACAGACTCCTCACCTGCCATTTTCCATCCATAATACTGGTGTCTTCTTATATGGCAAAGGGGATATTGGGCCCCTCAGGCATAAGGGTCCAGATGCAATTTCTACCTCTCTACATCCATAGCTACAGTGCTGATAGTATGGGATGTTATGATTATGGCAAATAGGTATTTTTTTATAATAATAATAACAATAATAAATATTGCAATAATAGCAATGAATTGACTATTTTTTATGTATAATTGTTATTATTATTTATTAGCGTTGAGCGAATTGTGGACTTCGATCCGAATTTCAGGATAAATTTGATTCGCCGTGAAGCCGAATTTCCTTGTGCTTCGCGGTAGTGAATCGATTTAACCTGAAATTGTGTAAAAAAATTAAATACTTACCTAATCCATTTGATCGCGATGGGTTGCTCGCCACCATCTTGATTGAAGATCTCGGCCGAAATCTCGTGCATGGCGACGTATGACGTCACAGAGCCAGCCCTCGTGATGACGTCATCGCGGCCCACTTGAGATTTCGCGCCAGACGAATAAATTTATATATATTTTCTTAATTTTTTTCTATATATATATATTTTTTCATGTATGAACGCGGCATATGAGGGGTACAATGACGAGGGGCGGTGCAGTCGCTGCTCCCTGTCATTGCACTTAGTGATTACAAAGAAATGTGCTTCGTTACAAATTAATTCGTCACAAAGAGGATTTTTTTGTAAAATTCACCGAAGCAGCCGAATCGAATTTTTATGAACTTTGCTCATCTCTAATTATTATTCTTATACAAGAAAAAAAATATATAATATTTTTGGAGCAAGGGTTTGTTCATATTTAATTTTTAATTTTATTTTATATTTTCCTCTAGTTCATAGATCTCCATTCACAAAAGGCTTCCAAAAGAGTGAAGCCTCATTAGGCTGGTATACATTGTGATACCTTTTCTTCCAACTGTATGGTATAGCGCAGTTTACTGGACTGTATACTTATTTTAACATTAGAGCCTTTGTATATTACACAGTGGCATATGTCAGAGGCGTACATCAGAGGTGTTAGTTGGAAAATTTACATTACGTACCTCCTACTTATACTAAAATCATCTAAACTGAATCAACTTTGATTTGCTGAGAATTCGGCTTAGATGAGCTTGAGCCCAAGTCATCAGAGAGCCCGTCTGATGGAACTGATTAATAGCATTCGGCACCTAGCAATGTATTGCAATACATGCAAGTTGCAGAAGCCGAACAGTGGGACATTTATAATATAAACCAATAAAAAAAAATGTTTGCTAGTCCTTAATAAAGGCAACACAAAAACACAAATGACCCTGTGGTGGTCCTAGCCTTTAAAATACTTATAATCTGTTACAATTTGACCCAGTGGCATAGCAATACTAGGTATAAAGTAAGTAGCTTCAACTAGGCCCATGCTCCTGAAGGCACAATAATGATAAAGTTAAAGACATTTTTTGAGACTCATCAACCCACCTTTATTAATCCAAATTTGGAAGAAAGTTTGCAATACACTTAGGATTTTGAACTCGTGTTGGAATCTAGTTACGTCACACGCCTCTTTTCAGAAATCTCAACTGTTGCAATCTCGAGACAATAAGTATATTTGAAACATTTTTCTACAAGCAAATTAGGATTAAGGTGGGTTGATGGGTCCTCCTGCATAAATGAAAACCCCCTTAATTATACTGTGATCTATTTATACTGTGCACACTTAACTTCTATACTATAAAAACGCCTTTGTAATGATTCATTAGGGAATTTTTTTTAACTCTGTTTAGTTTCTAGGAGTTATCTAATCTATCTGGCCTGTTGTCTAGCAGTGGATTCAAGAGGAAGTATCCAAAAAAGCAGAAATCCAGCTTCCAATACAAACATCGTCATGAGTCATGAGTAAGGACCAGTATTATATGATCCAAAACACGGAGACATGGATTCCAACATTGGTTTTTAATGCACTATTTCAATAAAAGCTGCCACGTTTGTATTGGAAGCTGGATGTTTGGATACTGACTTCACGCTTTGTTCCCGCCGTGTTCCGTGCTTCCGCCATCGTTCACAGCCAGGTGAGCGCACCTCCCTCCTTTTTCTGTTTATTAAAGAGGAAGTGGTTGACAACGTGAAATTGCTGTGGTTGCCACTAGAGATGAGCGAATCGAAGCTGACGAAGTGGAATTCAATCCGAATTTCAGGAAAAATTAGATTCGCAACGAATGTGAATTTCCTCGCGCTTCGTGGTAACGAATCACAATTTTTCCTAAAATGGCAGCTAAAATGGCACGTGTGAGGACATGGGGTAAGGAACGTTGGGAAGGCGGGATGACCCATAATGCCATGCATGCAGCCAATCAGCAGCCAACCAGCCCTGTGATGTCACAGCCCTATAAATACGGCGGCCATCTTGGATTCAGACATTTTCCAGCGTTCTGAGTGCAGGGACAGACGTTGGAGGCGCTAGGGAGAGTTATACTGATAACCTCATTGTGAAAAAAAAAGCGATTTATAAGTGCAGGGAAACATTATTTAAATTGCAGGGAAACGATAGGGAGGAATCGTTTCACAGCATCTTAGTGCAGGGAAAGACGTCTGAAGTCGCTAGGGACAGTGCTTGAAAAACCTAATTGTGAAAAAAAAGCAATTTACAAGTGCAGGGAAACATTATACAGCTCTGTCATTCCAGCAATTTGTTCTTGTTTTTGGGGTGCAATTGCTATGTTGAAAAGCCTTTAGTGGCTTATACCTGTGGAAAAAGAAAAATATATACGCAGTTCACTTCTGCAGGCCACTGAGGAAGGGGTAAGAGGTCCCGAAACGCGTCTGGCGTAACCAGCTGATAACTCCCATTTCGACCAAGGCCTTCTTACAGATGACACAGATGATACAAAGTCTGTGAACAATCTTCTTTAAAATCTGGAGTGCTCCAGTGAAAATCCTTTTCATACAGGATCTGCCGAGCACAGTTCCCGCGATACTTTGCCATAACCACAGACCAGAAGCACGTCAGTTCCCACGACACCTCGCTACAGTCTCGGACCAGAGGTACGTCACAGACCACGTGAGACGCGGGCGCTCTGGGATACAAGCAACTTGCTGCAAACTAAGCCAGAAGTACGCCACAGACCGCGCTACTTCGGCGTCCGGCTTTACCAACGCGGGACTAAGGCTCATTATAGGAGTCAAGTAAGCGGGAGTTACCCTGACCTTGAATCATTATCCGGGCCAAGGTAAGACCCATCTCTCTTACCTCGGAGCACACAGCACTTTATTCACTCATTGAATTAGGTTGCAACCAAAGACATTTTGGTCCGTGTTCAAACTGTGGATAGGACCCACAATTACAGAACTAAGCAGTATTTAGCCCTCTCTATACAGATATTGTCGAGAGAAAGGACGTTATTTTGTTGTGTTTCCTATTCACGGAACTATACGCAGAAAGAATATTCTTGAACCTATTTGATTACTAGAACCTAATATAATCGGAACATTCTTATGAAGTACTATATATCATTGATACTATATGACATTTGATCACTAGAACCTAATATGATTGGAACATCTTTATGAAGTACTACATGTCAGTGCTGCTACAAATTTTTTAGCTATTTTTATTACAGATTTTATTTTTAATTGTGTCTTATATACATATTATACATATTTTTGTGCATTTTATTGTAATTTGAGTTTTTTGTGAATTAAACTGTGTGATCGCCTTATATTGTATTTTAGTCCATTTTTATCCATATTAACACTTTTTTCTGTATGGGTGATACAGATTTCCTGGCCTAGAGCACCTGGTCCCTATTCGCATAGGAGTGAGCTATTCCTATTACTTTTCCCTCAAGTTCACTTCTGCAGTTATTTGCGTTGAAAGAGTTTAGTGTCCTATTTCAGTACAAAAAGTAAAAATATATACGCACTTGACTGTTGCATTTATTTGTGGTGAAAGAGTTTAGTGGCCTATTTCAGTACAAAACAAAAAATATACACGCATTTCACTTCTGCAGTTATTATTATTTCAGTAGAAAAACAAAATATATTCAGCGTTCACTCTTACAGTTATATATGGCAAAACCTTTAGTGACGTATTTTGGTCGAAAAACTAATTTTATTCAGCGTTCAGCGCTGCAGTTATATGTGGTAAAAGCTTTTGGGATGTATTTCGGTTGAAAAACAAATTTTATTCAGCGTTCAGCACTGTCGTTATATGCGGTAAAATCTTTAGTGACGTATTTTGGTCGAAAAACTAAAAATTTTCAGCCTTCACTGTTGCTGTTATATGCGATAAAATCTTTAGTGACATATTTTGGTCGAAATACAAACATTTTTCAACCTTCACTGTTGCCGTTATATGCAGTAAAATCTTAAGTGACGTATTTCGGTCGAAAAACCAAATTTATTCAGCGTTTAGCGCTGTAGTTATATACGGTAAAATCTCCATGATATCTCTATGATAAATCTGCAGTGTAGGGGCCCTGCCCCTGTGTGGCTTCTACACACTTTCAAAATAATCCTTCAGTGGGGCAAAAAGATATTGGATGACCAGGACACTCCATGACCTTCCCAGGAGCTGCTGTCGGGAGCAGCGGTTCATTTCTGAGACGTCCGTATAGTGCAGGGGGTATCCGAAGACCTTCTCCATCTCTGTGCACCACAGGATGTCCTCCTTCCCATCCATGATGACTGGGAACTCATGAGGTTTTCCCTGATGAAGAGACCAGGGGCTGGTAGTTATGGTTTCAAACATGATGAACTTCGCGACTCTTCCGGGCTCCAAGCTATCTTGAAGCTTTGTTTTCTCATTGTCTGTAGCTACTAGAGGCCTGCTCATGCCAGGCAGGTTCCCCCAGAAGTATCTGGCTCGATGAGCAGCCGATACCGCACTTGCATCAATCTTGACAGGATTCGTCTCCAGGTGGAGAGCAATTGTTTTTTGGAATACTTTCTCCATCTCAACCACGTCGTCGATTAAACAGAAGACTGGCGGATTCTCTCCTGTCTTGGGACACATAATTTTTATTATTAAATTTATTATAGATTTATTATTAAATTGAACCAAAACTTTATTAAAATTATAAGAAAATTAACTTAAATTTGCCAATATATTATTCAAATCTTCAAGGGAAATTCACGGACAATCAATTTGCCAAGCCTTTTGTGCCGGAGAACGTATATTATTAAATCGTCTTTTAAGCAGCACTTTATAAAGTTCTGAAATTTTAACCTTCTGTTCTGTCACATATTCACTATAAATTAATAGACGAAGCGGCCACTCTGTGGCCTCCTCATGCTGCTGCCACCTCTGCAATCTCTCGTCGTCGTGCCACTCTGTGGCCTTATCATGCTGCTGCCACCTCCACCTCCACACTATGTCACCTTGCCACTCTATGGCCTTCTGATGCAGCTGCCACCTCCACACTATGTCACCTTGCCACGCTGTGGTATCCTGATGCTGCTGCCACCTCCACACTCGGTCATTGTGCCACTTGGTGGCTTCCTCATACTGCTGCCACATCCACACTCTGTCATTGTGCCACTCTGTGGCCTCCTCATGCTGCTGCCACCTCCAGAATCTGTCATTGTGGAAATTGGTGGCTTCCTCATACTGCTGCCACCTCCACACTCGGTCATTGTGCCACTCTGTGGCCTCCTCCTGATGCTGCTGCCGCTGCCACTTCCACAGTCTGTCATTGTGCCAGTCTGTGGCCTCCTACTGATGCTGCTGCTGCCGCCGCCACCTCCACACTCTGTCATTGTGCCACTCGGTGGCTTCCTCATACTGCTGCCACCTCCACACTCTGTCATTGTGCCACTCGGTGGCTTCCTCATACTGCTGCCTCCTCCACACGCTGTCATTGTGCCACTCTGTGGCCTCCTCCTGATGCTGCTGCTGCCATCACCTCCAGACTCTGCCATTGTTCCACTCTGTGGCCTCCTCATGCTGCCGCCACCTCCACACTCTGTCATTTTGCCACTTGGTCGCCTTCTCCTGATGCTGCTACTGCTGCCACCTCCAGACTCTGCCATTGTGCCACTCTGTGTCCTCCTCATGCTGCTGCCACCACCAGACTCTGTCATTGTGGCACTCAGTTGCCTCCTCATGCTGCCACCACCTCCAGACTTTGTCATTGTGCTACTTGGTGACTTCCATATACTGCTGCCACCTCCACACTCTGTAATTGTGCTGCTACTGCTGCTGCCGCCACCTCCAGGCTCTGTCATTGTGCCACTCAGTGGTTTCCTCATACTGCTGCCACCTTGACACTCGGTCATTGTGTCACTCGGTGGCCTCCTCATACTGCTGCAAACTACAGACTTTGTCATTGTGCCACTCGGTGGCCTTCTCCTGATGCTGCTACTGCTGCTGCCGCCACCTCCACGCTCTGTCATTGTGCCACTCTGTGGCCTCCTGATGCTGCCGCCACCTCCACACTGTAATTGTGAAACTATATGGCCTCCTGATGCTGCCGCCACCTCCAGACCCTGTCATTGGGCCACTCTGTGGTCTCTTCATGCTGCTCCCACCCTCCCCACTTCATGACTGGGCCACTATTTTGCCTTTCGTCCTGGCTGACATCATCATTTGTTTGACCCTTCTTCTGATCTGTCAGAAGGAAGGAAAAATGAGATGCACAACAGATCCTGTCTGTGTAACAGCTATAAGGCCTGTATGGTCCCATCACAATTGGCTTATGATTTGGTAGCCAAAAGCAGGAGTGGGTACAAAACACAGAAGACGTGCAAATATTCCATTCACGTGTCATCTCTGTTTTAGACCATTTTTTGGGCATTGGCAATACTGATGGATTATTGAGCAAATGCTGACCGAGTGAAGGCGGATGCTCCAAAGACAGGATCAGTTTTTTGTGAGTTATTGTTCTGACGGATCAGAGGAAGGGCAAATTAATCAGTGACGTCAACACAAACTTACTGCTGACACCCTCTCCACTCTGTCGGGGATGCTCTACTTGTATAAGCATTTAATAGAACAAGTTCTGTAGACATCTATGTGGAATCAGCTGCCGATGGTGTAAAAGGAGTGCGCTTCTTGTTGACGCTAACATCGACCTGTCAGGCTGAGTTCATACTTCAGTTATTTTGACGATTTTGGTCCCGTGACTGCCCAAATAAGTGAAGTGTGCAGTGATTCTAAGAGCAACGCCTGTCATACGGACTCACAGTATTATTTCACTACCACAGCACACTCCTTATGCATGTTACTGCAAGGCACAGTGTTCTACACCCCTATCAAGGCTCTTTGCAGCCCAGAAATAGCCGTTTTTTAACGTGATTCACCGTGAATACATTTGTATCGAAGCGAATCTTTTCGAAAAATTCGGCGAACCGCCAAATCTAATTTTTAAAATATTCGCTCATCTGTAGTTGCCACCCAACTGGAGGTGGATGACACCATCCACACTTCTGATCTTTGAATCCATGGATTGAAGTTGGCTATCCAATCCTAAAAATATGATCATTATAATTTTGTTAGGGTGCCTATATTTTGACTGAAATCCTGCAGAGAGTCCACATTGATCCTCAACACTTGGTGTGTTGGTCTGAAGATCTCCAAATGAATTGTTACTCATCCAGGAAGGCTCTTTTATATCTCTGGCTCTGGTTCTGCTCTTTTACACTGTGGCGCTAGGTTGCTAAAGCATTTGGCACCCAAAGATGATGGCATGGGCGTAAGGTTTAAAACCACTTCTTGGTGTCACGTGCCAGAGGCCCAAGTGCAAAGGGCGTCTCCCCATAGGGCCCTCTATATAACGCATTCCAGGTGTAGGAAATGCCAAGTGGTATGTTGCGGCCTAAAATGTCTCTTTGTGTGTGTCAAAGTGCTCCTACCTGGATACCGCCGGACCCCAGACTTTGGCTCCGAAGCAATAAATAAAGGGAATAATTGAGGGATTAAGGAAGAACTTGAGTCCAGACCTTGAGATGAAGTTCAATGGCAGCTTTACTTGAGTAAACGTTTTTCCAAAGCAGATTTCAGGCTTTATCTTGGTTCCAGCAGGCTTTAGCATTAAAATGGCAGGCAAACTGAACTCTTCTAAATTTGTTTATCTCTGAATGTACTGTACTGACAGGCTGGCTGTATAACTCAGCTTCTTCTGTATGCTGCACTTAACATTGTAGTCTGACTCTAGGTTATGCCAGGGAACTTTCCTTCTGGCTCCTGAGGATTTAAGCTTTGGCCTCCATGGCCAGCAGAGACATGCCCCTGCACACCCTTCCCCTAGCTGAGGGTAAGCTAGACTGACTAGAACTTCTGCCCCACTCTTCCTGCAGGAAGTAGGACTCTTCCACCTCTCTCCAGAGGGGGATGGGGGTTAGAATGGAATGGAAGGTTCCATTCTATCTAAGTATAGCTCTGCCATGTTTGCTGCCACCTGCTGGTGAACCAGGCACATTACATGAACAGTTACATAACATTAGAAATGCACAATGTGGAGGACCTGGAATAAATGAATAAGATGACATGGGGTTAGACCAATAAAGACAGTAGCAAGGTGCAGAAGTGGTAACACCACTCTGGGGTGTTACAGAAGGCAGACCTCCAGGACGTCTTGCAAACAGGACACAGGCAGAAACAGTCCAGGGAACAATAGAATACTTTGTTACACATGTAATAAAAGAACATAATGCAGGTTAGGCAATAGTGGTAGCTCTACCACAGAACCAAGTGTACCGGCAGACGAGAGGCAAAACCCAGAGGGCAGAGAGCCAGTGAGCCAAGTTCTTCACAGAGTCCCTGGTGGTGGGGATAAACTGGGCCGAGGGCTTATTGGTTGCACCTCCAGGAAGGTCTTGGTACACTTGACCCCTACCTGCAAAGAACCACGCTGGTGCAAGCACCAGCGGAAACAGACAACAGAACTTGAAGCCATACAAACACAGGACATGGAGCAGACAACAAGACAAATGGGAACCAGCACAGAAGCAGGTGCATGGACTCTACATTGAATGGAAGCATGGCGGTCTCAGGCAGAGCTGCACACAGACTAGAGATCCTCCCTCCGGAGAACCCAGGAGCCCTCTCATGAAGGCAGGACAAACACAGGAACAGAAGCAGTAAGGCACTGCTGGACAGACAAGGAACCGACTAGATCAGAAGCAGTAGGTACTGCCAGGCTGGACGTGGAAAAGGCAGGATCAGAAGCAGTTAGTACTGCCAGGCTAGACGCAGTTAGAGCACTGCTAAGCTAGACATGAAACAGAGTGGATCCAGACAGAGAGCAGGTACAGGAGATCAGGCAAGGCATGGAAAAGGATAACAACATCAGACAAGGCAACAATAACAACATATTACCAGGCGACACCACACAAAAGAGCAGAGGGAAAAAAAATAAAAAAAATCTTCAGCAAAGTGCTACACCCAGCAAGACACAAGAACATAACTGACCAAAAGCCCCACAGCAAACAGATAGATATAGCTTGATAACGAGGGCATCTGATAAGCCACACCCAGGAACAGATCAGGGAATGTTAACCCCACCAGAACCAAATAGGGAGGGGAGCCTGCATGAACAGGGAAGTGAACACACAGGCTGCAGTACTGGAAGTTGCCCCTGGCAACCAGCATACACGGGGTCCAACGCAGCCAGTACGCCAGAGCACAAACAACCCGTGTCACAAACAGAAATGCATCTACTCAGACCCTGTTCACACGCAAGGACGCAACCAGCACGCATAACAGAACCAGCATACATGGGAACACCCACAGCCAGTACACAAAGAGCATGCAGCCAGCCTGCACGGCACCAGAGACAGGAACCACAGATATGCAGACACGGAAGTCACAAACACAGGCCACAGTTCACACACTACACTGCAGTCAGCACGCAGCCCCAAGCAACCAGCATACACAGGAGTCAGCCTGCAGCCAGTACATGAGAGAGCCTGCAGCCAGCCTACATGGACACAACTGTCACAGTGAACCGTACCGTGACACTTGGTCTGCAGACTCTCTCTATCTTCTCTCTGACCTGTTTATTCCCGGATTACTGAGGCCTGTTGTCCATCAACTTGGTTTGTTAACACTTTGTTACTCTCTCTCTCTCTGTCCTTGAATTGCTGACACTTGCAGTTCTGTGCCTCTATCCTTGACTTGCTTTGGGCTTGGTTATTCTCTTTTCCACTGGTACTTCTGCTGACCTTCTGACCAACTGGACTAGGGTTGCTACTGCCACATCATCACTGCCACTCTGAGACTACTCTTGGTGAGATCCACTTATGTCCATTCCTCCATGTGAAGGGAATAGGTTGAAGAACGCATAATCCTTTAAACACCATGACTTGGTGTAACCTGTACTAATGTGATTATGGCTTTGAAGATCCACTGCAGCACCAACACATGTTGAAACCTCGTCTTCCATTTCCAAGACAGACAGAAATCAAGCTCTCATGGGGATGCTTTTTTATGTCCACCAGGAAGCTTCTCCCCTATCACTCAGGTCTCCCTCGAAGCCTATCACAGAAACATAGAAACATAGAATGTGTTGGCAGATAAGAACCATTTGGCTCTTCTAGTCTGTCCAATATACTGGAAGACAGCAATACAACTCTGTTCCTCTTGCTTTTACTGGACAATAAAATCTAACTTCAAATATTGATAGTTTAAAACTAAAAGTAGATTTATAAAGGCCATTAAAGCGAGTTTATAACAGTTTATTTGGGTTTTTGGGCTCCTTTAATGAGATATCTGTATGCCGCCAATCAGCCATGACAGTGCCCATCCAGGTTTCCATAGATCCTGAAAGGCAAATCAAATTTTTTATGCTACATTAGTGTCAGTCTCAACTGCAAAGTTGACATTATATTAATGAACAAAGTACAGGGTAGAACTACAGTGTATGGAATTTTGGGAAAATAGGGAAAAAAACTTTAAACTAAAGCTCCAATTACTTTCCGTCGCCCACCCTACTTTAAATGACAGGGTCAGGCAGTGTAGATGCATGCCTGGCTCTGAACTCCCATGCCTGCTTTGTTCGCCTCTGCAACCAGCAGACATATAGTACGGGCCAGAAGTTTGCTGGGCCATAGGATTCTGTACTAGTGTTGGTCGAGCACCAAAGTGCTCGGGTGCTCGAGTAAAACATCTCTGAATTCTCTCGTGCTCTACCAAGCACCCGAGCACAATAGAAGTCAATGGGAGAACCCGAGCATTAAACCAGGCACCCCTTGCTCTAAAGAGGGGAGGGTGCCTGGTTCATAGTAAAAGGTCAGAAATTGATGTAAAACACAACTGAAATGGTTCTGGAACAGCATGAGGAACATGTCTAGATGCATCTTGGACTCCCAGGTCACTGCTGGGAACGATGTTGTCCGAGTAGTACGCCACTTTTACAGACTGACAATAATACGCACCAAACCGAAGATAAAATCGATTTTAGAGGAAAAATTGTTAGGAAACATTCTTTCCTGTATATTTACTTGTATATAAAGTGCAAGTGCTGCCAAAAATTACAAGGAAGAGGTACTGCGATACAACCTGTATATCACATAAAGGAGGACCTCATTCACATTGTGGTACAATTGTTCAGGTAGTGGGACTCCTACACTCATAAAGCCTATGCACTAAGGGAAAGGGCTGCCAAACATTACAAGGAACAGGCACTCCAATACACCCTTTATTACACATACAGGAGGGCATCATACACACCCTTGAAAAATTATGATTGATGGCCTGCTGGTGAGCCTCTAAAACATTAGGGGTGAGGGCCTGCTGCTTAGTTGACCATCTAATAAATTTTGTGGGCGAGGGCCTGCTACCGAGCTGACCATCAAAAAATTTTATGTGCGAGGGCCTGCAGCCAGGCTGACCATCTAAAACATTATGGGTGAGGGCCTGCTGCCGAGCTGACCATCTAAAAAAAATTGTGGACGAGGGCCTGCTGCCAAGCTGACTATCTAAAACATTATGGGTGAGGGCCTGCTGCCGAGCTGACCATCTAAAAAATTGTGTGGATGAGGGCCTGCTGCCGAGCAGACCATCTAAAAAAAATTGTGGGGGAGGTCCTGCTGCCAAGCTGACCATCTAAAAAATTTTGTGGGCGAGGGCCTGCTGCCGAGCTGACCATCTAAAAATTTTTGTGGGCGAGTGCCTGCTGCCGATCTGACCATCTAAAACATTTTGTGGGCGAGGGCCTGCTGCCGAGCTGACCATCTAACAATTAAGGGGTGAGGGTCTGCTGCTGAACTGACCCTCTAAAACATTATGGTTGAGGGCCTGCTGGTGACCCTCAAAAACATTATGGGTGAGGGACTGCTGGTGACCCTCAAAAACATTATGGGTGAGGGCCTGATGGTGACCCTCTAAAATATTAGGAGCAAGGGCAGCCTAATAAGCATGTTGATATGATAGAAGAGGAGTACGAGAGAAGGGAGATTGAACCATATACCTTTTTTGTGGTGGAAGGCGTGCATGGGAATACAGTGTATTCAATACACCATAAAAGCCACATTTAGAGTGCCTTTATGTTCAGCCGCTTTCCTCTGGTGGAGTAGATAAAGTCAGGGGCAATCCAGGCCTTGTTCATTTTTATAAGAGTGAACCGGTCAGCATTTTCAGTGGATGAGCTTATCAGTTATTATGCCCCCAGCAGCACTAAATACACGCTCTGACAAAACTCTGGCGGCGGGGCAGGCCAGCACCTCCGAGGCGTAGAGCGCCAGTTCGTGCCACGTGTCCAGCTTGAACACTCAATAGTTGTAAGGTACACATGGATCACTGAGGACGCTGACACGGTCTGCTACGCACTCCTTTACCATCTTCCCTAATTTTTCCCTCCTTGTGGCACTAGGCCGCGCATCAGGTTGAGGATGCTGGCAGGGTTTCATAAAACTGTCCCAGGCCTTGTAGAGTGTTGCCCTGCCTCTGTTGGAACTGCTGTGTGTTCCCCTCATCTCCCCTCCTCAGTTGGACAAGGAACTACGTACTCTGCAGCCAGCGTTGTCAGCTGGAAATTTTTGTAGCAATTTTTCCACAAGGACCTTCTGGTATTGCACCATTTTGCTTATCTTCTCCACCACAGGAATGAGAGATGAGAAGTTCTTTTTGTAGCGGGGGTCAAGGAGGGTGAACAACCAGTAATCGGTGTTGGCCAAAATGCGTACAATGCGAGAGTCACATGAATGGCAGCCTAACATAAAGTCAGTCATGTGTGCCAGAGTCCCAACAGACAAGACTTTGCTGTCCTCATCAGGAGGATGACTCTCAATCTCCTCATCCTCTTCCTCCTCTTCTACCCATCCACGCTGAACAGATGGAATAAAACTTCCATTGGTACTACCCTAAGTAGCGGAGGCAAACGTCTTCTGCTCCCCCTCCTTCTCAACATCATCCAATTTGCGCTAAGAAGACGAACTGAGGGTGGTCTGGCTATCACCCTGTGTACTTTATTCTCCCATTTCCACCTCTTCCACATGCAAATTGTCCGCCTTAATTGTGAGCAGGGAGCGTTTGAATAGACACAGAAGTGGGATGGTTACACTGATAATAGCGTTATCGCCGCTCACCATCTGTCTTGATTCCTCAAAGTTGCGTAAAACCTCACAGAGGTCAGACATCAATGGCCACTTGTCGCTTGGAAAGAGCGGAAGCTGACTGGAAAAGTGATGACCATGTTGCAGCTGGTATTTCACTACTGCCCTCTGCTGCTCACAAAGCCTGGCCAACATGTGGAAAGTCGAGTTCCAGTGCATGCACAACAGTCGGCAATTGCAAGCACTGCTGCAGCATTGCCAGACCGGCGGAAGCTGATGATGACTTGCGGAAATGGGCACACACGCGGTGCACCTTCACCAGTAGCTCAAGCAAATTGGAGTAAGTTTTGAGAAACTGCTGAACCACTAGGTTAAACACGTGGGCTAGGCATGGTATGAGTGAAGTGCTTATGCCGCTGTACAGAACACTGGTGAGACCTCACTTGGAGTATTGTGCGCAGTACTGGAGGCCATATATCCAGAAGGATATAGATACTCTAGAGAGAGTTCAGAGAAGAGCTACTAAACTAGTACATGGATTGCAGGATAAAACTTACCAGGAAAGGTTAAAGGACCTTAACATGTATAGCTTGGAAGAAAGAAGAGACAGAGGGGATATGATAGAAACTTTTAAATACATAAAGGGAATCAACTCGGTAAAGGAGGAGAGCATATTTAAAAGAAGAAAAACTACCACAAGAGGACACAGTTTTAAATTAGAGGTACAAAGGTTTAAAAGTAATATCAGGAAGTATTACTTTACTGAGAGAGTAGTGGATGCATGGAATAGCCTTCCTGCAGAAGTGGTAGCTGCAAATACAGTGAAGGAGTTTAAGCATGCATGGGATAGGCATAAGGCTATCCTTCATATAAGATAGGGCCAGGGACTATTCATACGATTCAGATATATTGGGCAGACTAGATGGGCCAAATGGTTCTAATCTGCCGACACATTCTATGTTTCTATGTTTCTATGTTTCCTGCCGAACTCCTAAGCTGCCACCAAGTTATGGTCATTATAAGACACAAACATGCCTGGTTGTAGGTTGAGTGGCGAGAGCCACAGCTCAGTCTGATCCCTTATCCCCTGCCACAGCTCTGCGGCGGTGTACTGTTTATCACCTAAGTAGATCAGTTTAAGCACGGCCTGTTGCCACTTCCCCACTGCAGTGCTACACTGCTTCCAGCTACTGACTGATGGCTGACTGGTGCTGCAAGATGATAATTCAGAGGTGGAAGTAGAGGAGGCAGAGGATGAGAAGGGGGGGTTTGCAGCCACTAATGTAGGTGGGATGGAAGTAGGGCCCGCAATCCTTGGCGTCGGTACCACCTGTGCCATCCCAGGGTACGACTCGCTCCCGGCCTCCACAACGTTCACCCAGTGTGCTGTCAGGGAAATGTAGTGTCCCTGGCCAAAAGCACTTGTCCATGTGTCAGTCGTTAAGTGGACCTTCCCAATAACTGCGTTGGTCAGGGCACAGGTGATGTTAAGGGACACATGCTGGTGTAAGGCAGGGACAGACCATGAAAAATATTGGCGGCTGGGCACAGAGTACCGCGGGGCAGCCACTGCTTTTAGGCTGCGGAAAGCCTCAGTGTCCACAAGCCTAAATGGCAACATTTCCAGGGCCAGCAATTTGGAAAGGTGCACATTTAGTGCTATGGTCTGTGGGTGGGTGGCTGGGTAATTGCGCTTTCGTTCAAAGGCTTGGGATATAGACATCTGTACGCTGCGCTGGGACACAGAAGTGGATGTGCTAGCAGATGGTGCTTGCGAAGGTCCAGGTGCATGGCGGGAGGCATCTGGGCCTGCGTCTTGGACAGGGGATTGGCCAGCACGTAACACAGGGGAAGATGAGGCAGTGGTGTGACCCGCAGACACTGGTTGTGGACCCAGGCGTTCGGCCCACCTATTAGGGTGCTTTGATGCCATGTGGCGGATCATGCTGGTGGTGGTGAGGTTGCTAGTGTTCATGCCCCTGCTCATTTTTGTACGGCACAGGTTGCAAATGACAATTCTTTTATCGTCCGCACTTTCCTCAAAAAAGCGCCAGACTGCGGAACACCTACCCCTTGGCAAGGGAGATTGCCGCAAGGGGTGCTTCAGGAAACAGTTGTGGGCCTGTTTGGTGTGGCCCGCCTTCTCCCTTTTGCCACCCCACTGCCTTTTGCAGCCTGTTGTGGGGCTGTCGATCCCTCCCCCTCTGTACTGCTGTCCTCGCTCGGCTTGCCACCTTCCCAGGTTAGGTCAGTGACTTCATCGTCCAGCACATCCTCTTCCACTTCCTCACTCTGGTCATCCTCATGACTTTTTGACCTAACAACAATCTCAGTTATTGAAAACTGTGTCTCATCCTCATCATGAACATCTTGAGACACTAATTGCGGTTGACTTATTGGCAACTGTGTTTCATCATTATCATCCACCTCGTGAAACACTAATTGCCGTTCCCCACCGTCATCTTGTTTTGACTGTGGATGCTCCAGAGTAAGGGAATCAGGGCACAAGATCTCCTCATGTCCCTCTTCCAGCGGGCTTGGCGAGAGGCCCAAATTATTGAATGCCGATGAAAACAGCTCCTCGGAATATTCGAGTGTGGTATCACTTGTTTGCCAAGACTCTCCATGGTGGGTGGAAGGAGTATCAGGGTGAGGATTCTGTTGACCAGAATCTTGGCTTCTGAGACTGGACTTTGTGGAAGACAGGGTGGTGCTTAACCGACTGGAAGCATTATCTGCTGAAATCCAACCGACCACCTGGTCGCACTGGTCTGACTTTGAGAGTGGTTTCCTGTGCCGCCCTGCAAACTGGGACATGAAGCTAAGTATGGTGAACGAGTGTGTTTCTTGTGCTCTGGCAGCAGGCACAGTTTCATCGCGCCCAGGGCCACGCCTCTGTGTGCACCATCAGCAGCACGGCCACTTCCCTGTCCCTTACTGCTCTCCTTGCGCATATTAAATGGTATATATGCTTGCAAGTATGTCACACGTACAGTAGCGCAGGTTTTGTAAGTGTATGCGCAAATAAAGTACACAGAATGTTACAGATATTTTTACGATGCGCACGCGTTAAACAGGAGGTATAGCGCAAGTAATGTCGCTGTCACCACCGCCTAATAAAAAATTACACTGAATTAATGTCACTGATATTTAGGATGGGCAAACGTTATACAGGAGATGTAGCGCAGGTAATGTCGCTGCCACCAGCAGCAAAAAAATGAGACTGAATGTCACTGATATTTCGGATACGCAAAGTGTTATACAGGAGATGTAGTGCAGGTAATGGTACTTTTCGCAGCGGACACCGTCTACAGAAAAAGTACACTGGATGTCACAGATATTTTTAGGCTCCGCACACGTTAGACAGGAGATGTAGCACAGATAATGTTGCTGTCTGCAGCAGCCAAACAATTGCAAGCTATTTAGCACAGATTGCGCTAAAAATATATATTGCTGCCAGATACAACTATAGTCCTTAAAAGGACTTTTGGGTCTCTAACAAGTTTTAGCAATTTAGCGCAGGTTGCGCTAAAAATATATATTGCTGTCACACACAATAGTCCTTAAAAGGACTTTTGGGTCTATAACAAGTATTAAAACAAAAATATTCCTATTTCACTCCCTACACTATCTCTCCCTTCTGCTCTCCAGCTCTCCCTGACTAAGACTGAGCCGAACACGTGTCATTGGGTGCTATATAGCACCCGATGACGCGTTCCGGCCATCCAATCACTGTAATGTCAGCAGCCAACATGGCTACAGCATTACAGGGAATTGTAGTACTTACCTGCACGTTTATTGGCTGCATAGCAGCCAACAAATGTGCAGAGAGGAGACCCGAGCATCACGCTCAAGCACACGCGGTATTCGGCCCAACACTAATCTGTACTGCACATGCGCTGATGATGGTTGGTGCAAAGTGATGTCATTAGCCCAAGTGCACTACAAATTACTTCAGCATGAGAAACTTCACACCTCTACTGTGAGTGCACTGAACGCATAGGTGAATGAGCAAATTGGGGAGTTCATTGAGTGACAGTGCCAGGCAATGTAGACGTAATCAAGCCTGGCCCTGTCACTCAATGCTGGGGGATGCAGCCTACAGGGAAAATGAGTGAAGCTTTAGGTGCAATGGTGACACCCTTGTTGCACCAAGGGGCTCATTTGCATAAAATAAAAACATGATTATCTTGGCAAGTGTTGAGCGAATCAAAGTGAAACAAATTGACTTTGATCCAAATTTCAGGAAAAATTTGCCACGAATCCAAAAGTCCTCGAGCTTCATGGTAACGAATATTTTTTTTTCCTAAAATGGCAGCTACACGTGTTAAAATAGCAGCTACACAGTGAAAGTAGGAAGTCCGGGAACAGGAGATCACCCATAATGCCGAGCATCCAGCCAATCAACAGATCACTGTGAACTATTTTAGAAAGCTTTTAATTGTAAAATATTTATAGGAGGCGAGCACATGCTGCCTCACATAAGGAGAATAGACACGCCCGCACACACCCTATATGCACACAAGGAAGTCTGAACCAGAGTGCAAGCTTTTCTCACATCCAGGAGGGGGATGTCGGCGGCAGGAGCCCTTATTTTGTTTCACTAAAGAGTCATTTTGACACAGCTCCTGCAGGGGCCCATAGAGTTTTTATTTTGTTTGCTGAAGGCTGCTGTATGCTTTTCTTTTGGTTTCGCTAGGGGTCAGTTAGGACTGTTGGTGGCCTGCATGATGATGTGCATGGCCATATATGTGACCAAGTGGCGTACTGCCAATATAGGCAGACCACGCAGCTGCTATGGGGCCCGTGGCACGGGGGGGCCCGGAGCGCATGGAAGGCCCCACCCACTTTTCTTTTGTTCCGTTTCGAGCCTTGCTTGATTCCCCTATGCTCAGTCATGGCCCCCCTTCCCCTCCATGCGCCGATGTCTCGAGTACAGACCATGACCCTGTCTTACCAGTCCATCCAGGCACGCCCCCGGCCAGGAGCCTCTACACACCAGGGACCCACCCCCATGCTCTGCTGCCGACGGCTGCCGACAAGGAAATCCAGGAAGTTTGTTGTGAGCCTCCTGCGAGAGGTGAAGATCCTGTACACAAAGGCGAGGGTACCGCTGCGGTACCGCAGGGGGAGGAGGCGTATACGTCAGGTGCCGAAAACCATCCAGGGACAGAGGCATGTCAGATCCTGTGGGAGTCATAGGTGAGGAGTGTGGATGATGGGTGTAGTAGGTGAGGAGTATGATGGATGTAGTATGTTATTAGTATGGTGGATGATGGGTGTAGTAGGTTAGTAGTGTGGTGGACAGTGGGTGTAGTAGATGATCAGTATGGTGGACAATTGGTGTAGTAGGTGATGGGTATGTTGGATGATGGGCATAGTAGGTGATTTTTCGGCTGGACGGTTGGTTGTGGGGAGGCCAGTAGTATGGTGGACGATGGGTGTAGTAGGTTAGTAGTGTGGTGGACGATAGGTGAATTAGGTGTTCGGTATTGTGGACGATGGGGATAAAAGGTGATGTATAGGGTGGGAGGTTAGTTGTATAGTGGATGCTGGGTGTAGTAGTGTGGATAGAATCTCTTCCTCTGCTCTTTACTTCTGGTCACATCATTTTTGAACTTGTGCGGATTTTGAGGAATTTTTTGCTGCAGATTTCCCAGCCGCCATCTATAGGACGGTGGGTCCAGCCATCAGCCACCCACCGAATCGGACTGGAGAACCGTTGGTCATTGAACATAGCCAGGCTGCCGCCGGCCCAGAATAAACACTTGCCTGCCCCTGATGTGTGCCACAGCCAAGCCGCCCACAGTAAGAAGAGTGAAAAAAAAAAGTTAATGTTGGTATTCTCTGCTTGCTGATAAACCCAGCTTGCTGATGGAGGACAGTGTGCCCAGCCAGCACAGCAGCAGCACATCCCCACTCAGTTACCTTGCAGAGTTATGCAAACTAGTGGGCTGAGTTATGTGGGCCCAATTCAGATTCTTGCTATGGGGCCCAATGATTTCTATGTACGCCCCTGATGTGACCTGCCTGTCATTCTGACGCACAGGAACTGTTTCACTACCAGAAAGGACTAGCTATGCATGTTGCTGCACTGCACAGTGATGTACACTGAGATACATTCTCCCTAAGGTTTAACTGCAGATAAGGATAGACCTGATTTAACACTCTTCGTGACAAATTAATTCATAACAAAGCAAATTTCTTGGAGAAATTCGACGAAGCAGCCAAATTAAATTTTTGTAAACTTTGCTCATCTCTAATTTTGGCAATGGGAACAGTGATTGAGATGGGGAAAATGTGTTGGATTCAGCTGCCAGACACACATCTACGAAGTCATTTGCAATGCAGGTAGCGTTTTCCTTCAGTATGTAATATTATATCCCAGACTCCATACGTTCCCATGTTTTGCTCTGTGGATACATTCATTTTTCCCATACACAATTTCCTTTTAGCTCTCAAAAAATGTCAAAAGCCAATTCCATGGTATGTTCACCGAGACCGCGGCAATGAGTAAACACAGCTCCATATGAAATCATAGCCTGAGGCATCTTTAGTCATCGGCACAGCAGCATATGAATTAGATGAATATAAGGCTATCAGTCTTTGAAAGGAAATTAAAATGATGCAAAATTATCAGCTCATCTTTCTGAAGTTGCGTCTGTTGCTGTGGGGCACTCTTATTTATACAGACGCGAAGCGACGGGAACTATACATACGCAAGCCCAGGATTTCCTGTATGACTGTAGGGATATTGAAGAAGAGGAGGCTTGCTAGAAGAGTTTCAGCTAGTCAACAGTGTAGTACAAGGTCATGGAAAATTAAAGTATAGCGACCATCATCATCAATCATATGCAGGGTGGGGCTGATATTTTGCTCACTCTCAAATCTTATGGGTTTAAATGGTCAACAAGAAGCTGATCACAGGATGTTCTCTACTGATCATCTGTAATCTATGAGAGCACTTATAGCAAGTGTTCAATTGTTCTACAGCACCACCCCAGGAGAAATAAAGTATTACAAAACTCCTCCTGAAATCAATGGCCTGTCCATGTAATGCAAGGTGGTGCTGGGTCCTCCAGAGTGAAGGACACTCTTCATAGTTGCTCTCTGCTATAAATGGGGGTCTCTATTACCCTACAACCGTCTATCAACTGAGTATTCAAGAATGATTTTTTTAACCAGCCAACCCATTTAGTATTGATCAGTGATGAATAGTCAGTTTGTACTGCTAGTTATACCCAGGTTAATTTTACCAAGTAAGGTAGCAGAAAATGGTGCAATCTCATTAGAAGCAGAACTACCATAATGATTGGAGTAAAAAGACTAGTAGACAAGCAGGGTCAGAACCAGGAGGACCAGATAGGGCCCAAACAGAAGAGAAGGGTTTAATCCAGAAACTAGCCACAGTCAGAATACCAATTCAGCAGATGAGGGCGTTAATCCTGAAAACAAGTCATGGTCTGTACACAGAGGGTTAATGAGCAGGTCTACAGTTCAGGTACAAAGCACAGGGGTACACAGCCAGGACACATATACACAGTCACCAGCAGCTGGCCATCACTTACTGCCTGGCACACATGAATTCCCCAACGAGCTCTGAGATTGGACGCTGACAGGGTTGACTTCCAGCCTCACTGATAGGTCGATTAGCTAGGTCCTGTCCGTTTGGCACAGCAACCATCCTGGAATTTTGGGTAAACAATTAGTGAACCTGTTCAGGGATCTTCTCTACAAGGGTCTACAACAAGAATCATTGAAAGGTGAAGCTGGCAAACAACCATCAAGTCCTTCTGTCCCAAGGGTTTAGAGATATAATGGGTCCCCCTTGTCTCTATGTAAGCCCCCTGAGCCTAGTTTTTTTGCTATTTAGAGAATAGGCTACATAGGTTAACATTGCTGCCATTCTGCAACAGCTCTAAACAACATGATGAGATTTTCACAAATGCAGCCCTAACATCAGCTATCTGACTTGTCCACAAGGAGACCTAAACACAGTGATCAACAACAAAGAACATAGTTACTCATTTCCGGTTGGCCGTGCGCGTCTGGTGCTTTTAAACACACACACACACAGATCCAATTACCTGTTGTTATGTTTTTAAGAAATCCATTTCATAGCCAGATGTCATTTTCAAGGAAATCTCTGGAGGCCCTTTGACCATGGGGTGTAACTTCTGACGGTCATTCTTAGGGTGGAGACATCTGTCTGCATTAACCTAACGGGTGTTGGGTGGAGTGAGGGAGGTGGTAATAATAGGATGGGTGCTGTCCAACTCAGCCTTCATTAAAATCAGATGCTTTGAATCTTTATGACAACAAACTTCAAGTTTCGTAACATGAAGAATAAGAACTGGGTCCCCGTGTGATGGGTAAAAATAATATGCTTTGGTTTGATAATGAATTACAAAGGTCAGCTCCTCTTGAAATAAAGTCTAAAATTCTGTGCTGTTTAATTTTGTTTATATATTTTTCTAGAGCTTTGAGCTTCATTTTTCTTTTACAGAGATCCAAATCCCCTGCATAGACACATAATTAAAATGTACATGTCAGATAACCTGCAGCTGCAGTGAGCCCCTATGGGATCTGGTGTAGAGGATGGGAGTGGTAGTGACCCTGATGTAGTGTTGTAGTTTCATGGTGTCCTACCTCAGGCCATCACTCCTTGGGGTCCATTGCAGTGAAAGTTATAATACTGAAGAATGAGGTCAGACTTGAACATAACAAAGTCCTTTTTACTAAGTGCAATGTAGAACTTGAAATACATAGAGTAGCAACAGGCTTTAGGGGAATTCTTCACTGGCATCAACTAAGGAGATTGGATGACTGTAGTGCTGTGCTTAGATGATACTGGCCTAGAAGTCTTTTGGTGATGGGTGTCTGAGCCGTAGTCCCTCACCTCAAGTTATTGTCTTCAGTACAAGTCTGGAGAATTGGTGCTCTTCAAGCTACTTCCCAACTCTCTCCGACAGGATCTTGAGAATTGGTGCTCTAAGAACTACTTCCCAACTCTCTTGCAGGAGAGTGATGTCTGGATCCTAACTCTCAGAAGTAGTTCCACAGAGTTGGTGCTCTGTGAGCTGCTTCTTTACTCCCCCCCCCCCCCCCCACACACACACACTATCAGGACAGGATCTCTTATGTCCCCTCTCTGCCCTACACTCTATTCTAGACTGAACTCAATGTGATATTTTTACTGATCAGGTTGTTATGGACGCGGTGATACATAATAAGTCCATATTTTTATTTTTGCTACGTTTTTACACAGTAAAAGCATTTTTTAAAAGAAAAAATCTTGGTTTTGTCTTGCTATTTTCTGAGAGCGATATACAGTACAGACCAAAAGTTTGGACACACCTTCTCATTCAAAGAGTTTTCTTTATTTTCATGACTATGAAGGCATCAAAACTATGAATTAACACATGTGGAATTATATACATAACAAACAAGTGTGAAACAATTGAAAATATGTCATATTCTAGGTTCTTCAAAGTAGCCACCTTTTGCTTTGATTACTGCTTTGCACACTCTTGGCATTCTCTTGATGAGCTTCAAGAGGTAGTCCCCTGAAATGGTCTTCCAACAGTCTTGAAGGAGTTCCCAGAGATGCTTAGCACTTGTTGGCCCTTTTGCCTTCACTCTGCGGTCCAGCTCACCCCAAACCATCTCGATTGGGTTAAGGTCCGGAGACTGTGGAGGTCAGGTCATCTGGCGCAGCACCCCATCACTCTCCTTCATGGTCAAATAGCCCTTACTTTCAAAGTTTTCCCAATTTATCGGCTGACTGACTGACCTTCATTTCTTAAAGTAATGATGGACTATCAGCTGTGTATCCACCTGACTTCTCCTCAACGCAACTGATGGTCCCAACCTCATTTATAAGGCAAGAAATCCCAATTATTAAACCTGACAGGGCACACCTGTGAAGTGAAAACCATTTCAGGGGACTACCTCTTGAAGCTCATCAAGAGAATGCCAAGAGTGTGCAAAGCAGTAATCCAAGCAAAAGGTGGCTACTTTGAAGAACCTAGAATATGACGTATTGTCAGTTGTTTCACACTTGTTTGTTATGTATATAATTCCACATGTGTTAATTCATAGTTTTGATGCCTTCAGTGTGAATCTACAATTTTCATAGTCATGAAAATAAAGAAAACTCTTTAAATGAGAAGGTGTGTCCAAACTTTTGGTCTGTACTGTATATATATATTTTTTGGGGGTGATTGTCTTATGTAAAGGCTATATTTTTACAGGATGAGGTTAATTTTTCATTGATACTATTTTGTGGTGCATATGCCTTTTTGATCACTTGATATTTCAATTTTTGTGATACAAGGTGACCAAAAATGACTGTTTTGGCACAGTTTTTATTTAAATTTGTTTACAACATTTGCCTGATGGGTTAGATCATGTGATATTTTTGTAGAGCCAGTCGTTACGGATGCAGCGATACCTAATATGTATTTTTATTATTTTTGTTAAGTTTTACACAGTAAAAGCATTTTTGAAAAGAAAGCCATACTCTTAAAGCCCTATTTTTTATATTTTTCAGGTGATTGACTTATGTAGGGACTAATTTTTTGCGGGATGAGATGACGGTTTGATTGGTATTTTTGGGTACATGCGACTTTTTGATTGCTTGGTATTGCACTGTTCATGAGGCAAAGTAAATGGGTGTTTTGGCGCCATTTTTATTTATCTATTTTTTTACGTCGTTCATTACAGACATGGCAATACCTAATATGTCTATTTTTCTTTTTTTTTCTATTTTTTACAATTTTATATGACTTAATTATGGGAATGGGTCCTTTTTATTTTAATTTTTTTATTATGTAAAACACTTTTTTTTACATTTTAACATTTTTGTCTCACTATGGGACTTCAACTTTTGTGGGTCTTATCCACTCTACAATGCATTACAATACATGTGCATTGTAATGCATTGAATGTCGGTGTAATACAATGACAGTCTGCTTATGAAACCAAACCTAGGGGCTGGATCTCAAAGACTTCCATAAGAGGCAAGCCCCGATGGATGTGTAACATATCAGACTGCCGTTCCAACCATCGAGTCCACATCACCTCAGCACGGGGACCCGATGGCAATGGGGAGGGAGTCCCCTCCCTCTGCAAACCCTTTAGATCACGGGTGTCAAACACAAGGCCCGAGGGCCGAATCCGGCCCGCCAGACCTCGTCATGTGGCCCGCGTGGCCGCCGCCGATATGCGGCAAGCGAGCGAGCTGGCGGCGGCGGCTGGGCACAGGGAGATGAGCGCTTCCATTGTGGAAGCGCTCATCTCCAGTCATCTGTATCGTCATCCTCAGGACAGCGATACAGATGCCTGCCTGTGCTGCGGTAGGGGAGGGAGAGGCGTGTCCCTTTCCCTTCCTTTGATGGGCTGCAGGCACTAGGCCGGCAACCTATCAGAGGCCGGAGCAGGCGACGCAATGACGTCATCGCGCTGCCTGAGCCATACAGCGTGGGACACAGGCCAGAAGAGGCCTGTATCGCATCACTGACATGGAGGTAGGTATGTGTTTTTTTTATTTTTTTTATTATGTACATTACTTTTACTGGCGGGGGCTGTTATTACTGGCAAAGGGGGGGCTGTTATTACTGGCGGGGGCTGTTATTACTGGCGAAGGGGGGCTGTTATTACTGGCAAAGGGGGGGCTGTTATTACTGGCAAAGGGGGGGCTGTTATTTCTGGCAAAGGGGGGGCTGTTATTACTGGCAAAGGGGGGGCTGTTATTACTGGCAAAGGGGGGGCTGTTTGTTATTACTGGCAAGGGGGGGGCTGTTATTACTGGCAAAGGGGGGGCTGTTATTACTGGCGGGGGCTGTTATTACTGGCAAAGGGGGTACTGTTTGTTATTACTGGCAAAGGGGGGGCTGTTATTACTGGCAAAGGGGGCTGTTATTACTGGTGGGGGCTGTTATTACTGGCACAGAGGGGCTGTTATTACTGGGGGCTGTTATTACTGGCACAGAGGGGCTGTTATTACTGGGGGCTGTTATTACTGGGGGCTGCTATTACTGGCAAAGGGGGGGCTGTTATTACTGGCAAAGGGGGCTGTTATTACTGGCGGGGGCTGTTATTACTGGCACAGAGGGGCTGTTATTACTGGGGGCTGTTATTACTAGGGGCTGCTATTATCTCCAAATACTTATGAAATCTTTCTCATTAGGATAAAACACCTTATCAGCTCCACTGAGCCCCCGGCCAAAGTGTGGAAGTGGCGTCCGAGATCCCCAAGGGCCAAGCCAAGTAACTGTAAGTTTTCCGGCCCTTTGAGGGTGACCAAACTGCTGATGCGGCCCCCGATGAATTTGAGTTTGACACCCCTGCTTTAGATAGAAACCCTGTACATAGAAATCCTAAAGGGGTTAATGCACCGGTATCAGTGTACTCACTGATGCTGGCGTATACAGCATGGGCTCGGCTTTCAGGAACAGTCAGACCCCTGCTCCTGATCAAGTGGGTGGAGTTCCTGCAAGTCACGTCCCGCAGCGCCATACATGTACGCAACTGGTCAGGAAGGTCCTCAGGATAGGTCATCCATATCAGATTACTGGGGGTCTGACACCCGGAACCCCTACCAATCATGCAATATATGTGAGATAATTTTTGCCCAAAAAAATCTGGATTTTGCTGATGAAGAAAATCCTCAGTGGGTTTGCCATGTGTGGCCCATACAAAACTGCTGCATTTATCTGGACCGTGTACTGAGAGAGTTTGTACTTACATTGCCATCTTATACGAGGGATACGATGGATTTTCTGAGGAAAATTCAAACAATCAATGTTGACAAAAAGGATACCCCAATTGCTAGCCACGTGATTGATAAGCATGCAGGGGACCCCAATGTATTGCGTTTCTAGGTGTTGGAAACGATTCCCTCACCACTGAGAAAGGGGGACTGGGATAGGAAAATTCTTCAAAAGGAATCGGAATGGATTTACCGTTTCCGATCCCAGTCCCCCAGAGGTCTCAATGAAAGATTGACCTTTAGCTGCTTTCTGGAGATACCTGATTTTCTTTTCTGGGATCTGGGAGCTCACTGTAATAATTTTTGCACTTTACCCCCTGTAGCGGCCATGGATACGCGAAGTATACGATTGTATATGTGGGTGACGTTTATCCTGCCACCAGGCTATTATCAATTATGTTTATTTTTATATGATTCCCACTGCATCGTCTGGGATTCCGCCCTTTTCAGATTTCGTTACACTGACTTTTTCTGTATATGTGTGGCTGTGTTTCCGTACTACCTTGATCATTTGTTATATATGTCTCCAGTCTCTCTAAAATTAGTAGCATTTGAGCCTTATTCAGTAATTAATTGACCTTTATTATGGTCATCTTCCATTTCTATATCCTATATTTGTTTTATTTTACCAGCTTAATTACGTTTTTTCCTCCTATTTTATTACATTGTGGGAGACAATGCTAGGCTCTGCGCCATCGCCTCCTCTTGATTGTGAAGGCAGGAAGATTGTCTTTTAGATCGCTAAACTAGAAGTAAGATAACTTGCGCTCCAGCATGCGTTCCACCTACAGTAAGTGGTGTGCGTTCCATGTTGGAACGTACTGGAAATCGGAAGTCACACGACCATTGGCGCGAATAAGCACATCTGGCACGGGTATTGTAACCTGCGCTCGCAGCCTCAACACAGGTCCGCTTTTATCTTGGTACCTCTGGTGGGGCTGGACTCTTGACAGTGCATATGGAATTGTGAGTACTGTTCTTTCTTCCTTTTTTCGATTAGGATTGTGTGCTGCATTTGACTGGGTGACTGACTGGGGTCTCCTCCATTTATATCTTTTAGGAGGAACCCAGCCATCTCTATATTGGATCACATATCCACTTCAAGTATCGTGGTTTAAACCAGCCCCACCTCTTGGCTTCACTTTTCCTCTCCCCTTTTTTTGTAGACGAAGGATGGTTAGCCCTTTTACCCACCCTCTATGTGTACCCCCTGATAAACCCAAATACTGGAGGAAACGCTTCGGGGTGATAGGGTACTAATTGGCTTACTAGGGCACATTTAGGGCAATCCAGGGCAGGTACGAGGACAGAGGATCCCCATCACTAGGTGATGCCCCCAGGCTGGGGATCAACCTACCCCTGGTCCCTTGACTGTTGTTGAATAAGGGTATTTTTGTTTATTATTTAGTTCCATTTGACCACCAAGGGTCGTTTTAAGGATAATAATAAATGCTTATGTTTTAAGGGTTCTACTACCTATTTTCGATTATTCTCTTTAATTTAGTTGGAACTCACTATAATTGCTTTATCAGAGTACTTTTTTGTCATCTGTGGCCCATACTCTAGTAACTCTGTATGCAATTAGCTCCAACCCCCCCCCCCCCCCCCCCCTTCTTAGTGGTGGCTGCAGAATATCAGAATTTTTTAATGTAGTTCTCTAGTTGTGTGAAGGGAAACTGGCAGGTTAGAGCCCTGTATAAGTAAACATGAAGATATATTTACAAGAATTTTGGTACTTAATGCAACCTGGTATTAAAATATGGACATTGCCTTCAGGGGCCATTGTAAAACACCTGTAGCCTTTTGGGTTTTTCACCTGGCTGAGAATCTCGTTGCCCTACTAAATAAATCCATGTAGATACAGCTATCCACAATGGACAGTGGTTGTCTCTATCCATTCCGTGAGTCTCACTATGACACTATGTACCCTGGTGCCAGACTGGGACTGAATTTTAGCCCTGGCATTTGAAGGCACATAGGCCCACATGTTATATTTTTCACCAATAAAGTTGTACACTCACAATAGAACACGTATGGCCATGCACCACTCACATGTAGGACACATGACACCTATAGGGCACATGATGCACATGTTACATTCATGCATCTCTCACACAATGGACACAAGCAACAAACATAAGAGACACATTCTGGGCATGCACAGCCTATAGATAGCCCACACGATGGACAAACATAGGACACGCGCTCTCTGCAGAATCTAAGACTGGCAATAAGGTTCTTTCAAAATGTGCCTGAATTTCCTAGCGTACAGGAAAAAAGATACAGCGGGCCAGGCCGTGTTAAAATGTGGAAGGGTATATTAGCAATGTCCCCTTTCACAGCAGTAAGGTGTGTAACAGCTTTAAACGAGCGCAGTACCTTCTCTCTTTCCAGAGTACTTTGATTTTCTAGTAGTGTTGAGCGCGAATATTCGAATAGTGAATTTTTTTAGTGAATATCGGCACTTCGCTAATTCGCGAATATTTCAAATATAGCACTATAAATTCGCTATTTCAAATATTTGTTTTTCTTTCCCACTTCCCAAAAGTAGTTCTTACCTGTCTGGAGGATTTCTGGCTTCCTGGATGCTCCAGTCAGTGCCCGTTGCCGGTTCTGCCGACTTCCGTGCTCATGGAGCGTCCCCATCACCATGGGAACGCCTCCATACTAGAATGTACTGTCGGATGTGAGAATTAAGTTGAAATCGCAATGCGATTACTTCAAGTTATATTAATCGAATTGCGATTTCAACTTAGCACTGCTATATTCCATATTCGTTAACTTCGTTAATTCTAGCAGGCTGACCCATTGGAAACACAGCTCTAAGTTGAAATCGCAATGCGATTAATATAACTTGAAGTAATCGCATTGCGATTTCAACTTAGACCTGGTTTACTATGGTTGGCTTGGTAGAATTAGCGAAGATGACGAATATGACGAATGTATTCGTCCTATTCCTCAAAAACGAAGATAACAAAGTATTCTCCATCTTCGTTTTAGCTCCATATTCGTCAACTTCGCTAATTCTAGCAATCAAATAGGAAGGTTGACTAGAGAGACAGCTGTGTTTAATTCGCTATGCGATTATATTACTTTGCTTTTTTTAAAATAAATAGAATAATTATAATAATTATCAAGTATTATAATTATTTTATTTATTTTAAAAAAAAGCTAAGTAATATTATCGCATAGCGAAAAACTTAGCTGTCTCTAGTCAACTTTCCTGTTTGATTGCTAGAATTAGCGAAGTTGACGAATATGGAGCTAAAACGACGATGGAGAATACTTCATTATCTTCGTTTTGAGGAATATGACGAATACATTCGTCATATTCGGCATCTTCGCTAATTCTAGATAGCAAACCAATAGGAAAGTTACCTTAAGTTAAAATCGCAATACGCGATTATTTAAATCGCAAATTAATCGCGATAACTAGAATAAAGACGAACATTCGATTTCGACGAATATGAGAGGAATATTCAAGCGAATATTCGCAAATTTCGTCGAAATCGAATATGGCACCTCCCGCTCATCACTATTCTCTAGGACTCAGACCTAATTATTTAAGTAATGAGCACATGTAGCTCCCCTCTCTTCCTGAGCTTTCGCACACATATAGTAAACTAGGGGCAGACCTAAGTCCATCGCCTAGCCTCCTAAATTAGATTTTTAACCCAGACAGAACCATACAAAACTATCAAGTGTACAATTAAGAAAATCAGAAAACTACATTAGATCAATTAACGTATAATAACAATAAACCTTTTTGTAAGTGCTCGGTTCTGGGGTATTGCACTTACAGTATATAACTTATTCTATTTTTAGCACTTGTCAGATCTTGCTTTTTATTATCTAAAAATAGATTACTGGCTTCAATTTGTCTTACAAGATGTTTCCTTCATTAGTCACCTTGAATGTGTGGAAAGCCCTGGTAACGACCACAAAAATAGGTTCTGCAATTTCCAAGTTCTATCCATGATGTCATCATCTCGTTTTTCCATGTCAGCAAATAATAGTAATGAGTGTGGAAGTCATTCCCCAAGAGATGGACGGACTGACAGTTTCCGCACAGAAATGCAATTTACTGGTGAATATATTGAATATATAAAGTTAGTAGGACACATATAAATGTGAATCAGCCATAACAATAAAAACAACTGCCTATGCCTAATATAGGTGCCCTTCATTTTGCCAAATCCACTCTAACCTATCGAGGCTTGGACTACACTAGATCTCTGAAGGAGTCCTGTGGAATCTGGCACCAAGAAATTTGCAGCAGATTGTTTAAGTCCTGTAACTTGTGAGGTGCGGGCTCCATGGAGGGGATTTGTTTTTCCAGCAGGTACCACAGATGACGATTAGATTGAAATCTGGTATCATTTGAAGGTCAAGTCACCACCACAATCGCTTTGTCATGTTCCTCAAACCATTCTGAATTGTGTTCAGGCATTATCCTGCTGAAAGGGGCCACTGCTATTAGGGGACACCGCTGCCACGAAGGGGTTACTTGTCTGTACAATGTCTAGGTAGGCAGATTGTGTCACATCCGCATGATGTCAGGAACTAAGGTTTCCAGCAGAATATTGTTCAGTGCATCACATTGCCTCCACTTGCTTGTCTTCTTCTCATAGTACACCCTGGTGTCATCCTTCCTCCAGGTAAGTGATGCACACAAACCCAGCTGTCCACATGATTTCAATGAAAATATGATTTATCAGACCAGTCTGCCTTCTTCTATTGCTCTAGGATCCAATTCTGATGCTCACCTGTCTATTGTGGGTGCTGTTGGTGAAGGACAGGGGTCATCGTGGGCATTCAGACCATCCTGTGGCTACACAGCCCCACACAGACAAGTTGTGGTGAACTCTGTGCCCTGACACCTTTCAATCATAGCCAGCACTAACTTTTTCATCAATTTGGGCTACTTCTGTGGAATCAGACCAGATGGGTTATCTCTGCTCCCCATGTGCATCAATTAGCCTTGGGCACCCATTACCATCCTGTTGATGGTTAACAGATTATTCTTTTGTGAACCAGTTTTGGTAGCTACCAAAAACTGTATACCTTTAAGGCTACTTTCACACTTGCGGCAGTGTGATCCGGCGGGCAGTTCCGTCGCCGGAACTGCCCGCCAGATCCGCCGATCTGCCGCTGACTGAAAGCATTTGCGAGACGGATCCGGATGCAGATCCGTCTCACAAATGCATTGCAAGGACAGATCCGTGTCTCCGCTTGTCATGCGGACAGACGGATCCGTCTTGTATCTTTTTTCACATTTTTACCGGTTTGCGCACGCGCAGGCCGGAAGGACAGATCCGGCATTTTAAATGCCAGATCCGGCACTAATATATTCCTATGGGAAAAAATGCCGGATCCAGCATTCAGGCATGTCTTCAGTTTTTTTTCGCCGGAGATAAAACCGTAGCATGCTACGGTTTTATCTTTTGCCTGATCAGTCAAAACGACTGAACTGAAGACATCCTGATGCATCCTGAACGGATTACTCTCCATTCAGAATGCATGGGGATATGCCTGATCAGTTATTTTCCGGTATAGAGCCCATGTGCCGGAAAAGAAAAACGCTAGTGTGAAAGTACCCTAAGACCCCCAAAAGATCTGTCTCTTTGGAGATGCTCCAATCCAGTTGTCCACTGTTGCCAAAAGTCCTAAATTTGATGGGCTGTTCCTATTTTTTAAAGGAGTTATGTCATGATTGATGTAAAAAATTAAAATCAGATAGCATATGAAAATTTCTTACTAACAAAGATTTCACCAGCCCTGTACCTCACATGGATCCAGAGCTCTCCCCATTCATTGCTCTGCTAGATTTATTTCAGGCTGTAGCTCTTTCCTGTAACTGCCACAGCTTCTAACAGAAGTTATGGTTGATGACAGTTGAAGATTTAAACCGAGCGCATGCGACCACCTCAGTGGACAAGAAATAAAGGAAACAGCCAGTGGTGCTGTACAGGTTAGTGTTAAGCGAGCATGCTCGGCCGAACACCACGTGTGCTCGAGTCAGTGTATTTAAATCTAATTTAGGAGTTCCTGCTCTGACTCCATATATAGCTATGTCCAAATATGGAGTCAGTGCTTGGGGACACCCCAGTGTATTTTAATCTAATTTAGCCTGTATTTCAGAAAAGTTTCTGCCAGGATTCAAACTCACAACCTTTTGCATTAGAGGTAAGGCACTTAACCACTCAGCTATAATAGCACATAGCTACTGTACTGTACTTCTACTGAGACCTATACAGTAGAAGTCTGTTTTGTTTTGCTTTTGTGACGGGCTATGCAGCAATATACAGGGAGTGCAGAATTATTAGCCAAGTTGTATTTTTGAAGATAAATTTTATTATTGAACAACAACCATGTTCTCAATGAACCCAAAAAACTCATTAATATCAAAGCTGAATATTTTTGGAAGTAGTTTTTAGTTTGTTTTTAGTTTTAGCTATTTTAGGGGGATATCTGTGTGTGCAGGTGACTATTACTGTGCATAATTATTAGGCAACTTAACAAAAAACAAATATATACCCATTTCAATTATTTATTTTTACAAGTGAAACCAATATAACATCTCAACATTCACAAATATACATTTCTGACATTCAAAAACAAAACAAAAACAAATCAGTGACCAATATAGCCACCTTTCTTTGCAAGGACACTCAAAAGCCTGCCATCCATGGATTCTGTCAGTGTTTTGATCTGTTCACCATCAACATTGCGTGCAGCAGCAACCACAGCCTCCCAGACACTGTTCAGAGAGGTGTACTGTTTTCTCTCCTTGTAAATCTCACATTTGATGATGGACCACAGGTTCTCAATGGGGTTCAGATCAGGTGAACAAGGAGGCTATGTCATTAGATTTTCTTCTTTTATACCCTTTCTTGCCAGCCACGCTGTGGAGTACTTGGACGCGTGTGATGGAGCATTGTCCTGCATGAAAATCATGTTTTTCTTGAAGGATGCAGACTTCTTCCTGTACCACTGCTTGAAGAAGGTGTCTTCCAGAAACTGGCAGTAGGACTGGGAGTTGAGCTTGACTCCATCCTCAACCCGAAAAGCCCCTACAAGCTCATCTTTGATGATACCAGCCCAAACCAGTACTCCACCTCCACCTTGCTGGCGTCTGAGTCGGACTGGAGCGCTCTGCCCTTTACCAATCCAGCCACGGGCCCATCCATCTGGCCCATCAAGACTCACTCTCATTTCATCAGTCCATAAAACCTTAGAAAAATCAGTCTTGAGATATTTCTTGGCCCAGTCTTGACGTTTCAGCTTGTGTGTCTTGTTCAGTGGTGGTCGTCTTTCAGCCTTTCTTACCTTGGCCATGTCTCTGAGTATTGCACACCTTGTGCTTTTGGGCACTCCAGTGATGTTGCAGCTCTGAAATATGGCCAAACTGGTGGCAAGTGGCATCTTGGCAGCTGCACGCTTGACTTTTCTCAGTTCATGGGCAGTTATTTTGCGCCTTGGTTTTTCCACACGCTTCTTGCGACCCTGTTGACTATTTTGAATGAAACGCTTGATTGTTCGATGATCACGCTTCAGAAGCTTTGCAATTTTAAGAGTGCTGCATCCCTCTGCAAGATATCTCACTATTTTTGACTTTTCTGAGCCTGTCAAGTCCTTCTTTTGACCCATTTTGCCAAAGGAAAGGAAGTTGCCTAATAATTATGCACACCTGATATAGGGTGTTGATGTCATTAGACCACACCCCTTCTCATTACAGAGATGCACATCACCTAATATGCTTAATTGGTAGTAGGCTTTCGAGCCTATACAGCTTGGAGTAAGACAACATGCATAAAGAGGATGATGTGGTCAAAATACTCATTTGCCTAATAATTCTGCATGCATTGTAGGGAAGTGGTTAAAGTTCTGGGCTATGGTGCAGAAGCTGTAAGTTCAAATCCCGTCACAAACTTTTTCAGAAATAAAGGTTAAATTAGATTTATATATTTCATATTTTTCTTTAGTAATTGTAAAAAATGTATGACACAAAATAAATGTGTAATTACTAGAAAAAAATAATATATATATATATATATATATATATACACAGTACAGACCAAAAGTTTGGACATACCTTCTCATTCAAAGAGTTTTCTTTATTTTCATGACTATGAAGGCATCAAAACTATGACTTAAAGGGAACCTGTCACCGGGATTTTGTGTATAGAACTGAGGACATGGGTTGCTAGATGGCCGCTAGCACATCCACAATACCCAGTCCCCATAGCTCTGTGTGCTTTTATTGTGTAAAAAAAACCGATTTAATACATATGCAAATTAACCTGAGATGAGTCCTGTATGTGAGATGAGTCAGGGACAGGACTCATCTCAGGTTCATTTGCATATGTATCAAATCGGTTTTTTTAGCGGCCATCTAGCAACCCATGTCCTCAGCTCTATACACAAAATCCATATGTATGTGTAGGCATGGGAGGTTTGTTAAACTATAGAAATCCTCTGCAGCAGTAGTGAAATCCACGTAGTACTCACTTGAAACTCCTGTAGCAGGCAGGCCGGGTGGCAGCGTAACATCACTCACTACGTCACGCGCCTGCTCCTCCCACTTTATAAATGAAGCAGATGGAGGAGGCGCGTGACGTAGCGAGTGATGTTACGCTGCCGTCCGGCCTGCCTGCTACGGGATTTTCAAGTGAGTACTATGTGGATTTCGCTACTGCTGCAGAGGATATCTATGGCCTGCTGCCATTCCAATATCAGTTGCGGGCCCCCAGCCCCTCCTCCCTACTCGCTGACACATCGCCGGCTGTGCTGTCCAGCATCGCAGCTGGCAATGTATCAGTGTTAAATGGCAGCATTCGCCCCATAAGACGCACTGCCATTTCCCCCCCACTTTTGGGGGGGGAGTGCGTCTTATAGGGCAAAAAATAAGGTGTATATATATATATATATATATATATATATATATTTAAATTAAGTTTAGTCTCTCTTTCTGAAAGTGACTGGCTCTGCATCTATATAGTGTAGTGGTTAAGGTTCAGGGCTGTGATGCAGAAGCTGTGTGTTCAAATCCTGTCCATAATATATTTAAATATATTATATATTCTAAATACATAATAATATGTGTAAATATATTATGGCTAAAAACTACACTATATAGCTGCATAGCCAGCCACGAAAAAAAAAATATATATGAGACTTCTACCTTATAGGTCTCATAGAAGTACATGAGACTTCTACCTTATAGGTCTCATAGAAGTAAAGTACAGTAGAAGTACAGTACAGTAGAAGTCAAATATATATATTTTTTTTAATAACTGGCTATGCAGTTATTATAGCTGAGTGGCTAAGAGCCTTTCCTCTAATACAGAAGGTCGTGAGTTTAAATCCTGGCAGAAACTTTTCTGAAATACAGGCTAAATTTGATTTAAATACACTGGGGTGTCCCCAAGCACTGACTTCATATATCGACATAGCTATATATGGAGTCAGAGCCGGGACTCCTAAGCCGAACTAGAGTCCCGACACCCTCGCCTCTTCAGAGCAGGGGGTGCCTAGGGTTCTCCCATTGACTTCCATTGTGCTCAGGTGCTCGGTAAATATAACTAAATAATGGGATAACCTTAAAAATATCTTTAATTCATCAAATATTAGAATAATAGGCCCAATAGTTAATCAAGCAAGACTACCGGAATGTTATGGTTTTGGATATGTATCTGACCTCATTGGTTTTATTTTGAAACATTCGTATTCACATGTGTATATAATTATATATATACACTGCTCAAAAAAATAAAGGGAACACAAAAATAACACATCCTAGATCTGAATTAATTAAATATTCTTCTGAAATACTTTGTTCTTTACATAGTTGAATGTGCTGACAACAAAATCACACAAAAATTTTAAAATGGAAATCAAATTTTTCAACCCATGGAGGTCTGGATTTGGAGTCACACTCAAAATTAAAGTGGAAAAACACACTACAGGCTGATCCAACTTTGATGTAATGTCCTTAAAACAAGTCAAAATGAGGCTCAGTAGTGTGTGTGGCCTCCATGTGCCTGTATGACCTCCCTACAACGCCTGTGCATGCTCCTGATGAGATGGCGGACGGTCTCCTGAGGGATCTCCTCCCAGACCTGGACTAAAGCATCTGCCAACTCCTGGACAGTCTGTGGTGCAACGTGACGTTGGTGGATAGAGCGAGACATGATGTCCCAGATGTGCTCAATTGGATTCAGGTCTGGGGAACGGGCGGGCCAGTCCATAGCATCAATGCCTTCGTCTTGCAGGAACTGCTGACAAACTCCAGCCACATGAGGTCTAGCATTGTCTTGCATTAGGAGGAACCCAGGGCCAACCGCACCAGCATATGGTCTCACAAGGGGTCTGAGGATCTCATCTCGGTACCTAATGGCAGTCAGGCTACCTCTGGCGAGCACATGGAGGGCTGTGCGGCCCTCCAAAGAAATGCCACCCCACACCATTACTGACCCAATGCCAAACCGGTCATGCTGGAGGATGTTGAAGGCAGCAGAACGTTCTCCACGGCGTCTCAAGACTCTGTCACGTCTGTCACATGTGCTCAGTGTGAACCTGCTTTCATCTGTGAAGAGCACAAGGCGCCAGTGGCGAATTTGCCAATCTTGGTGTTCTCTGGCAAATGCCAAACGTCCTGCACGGTGTTGGGCTGTAAGCACAACCCCCACCTGTGGACATCAGGCCCTCATATCACCCTCATGGAGTCTGCTTCTGACCATTTGAGCAGACACATGCACATTTGTGGCCTGCTGGAGGTCATTTTGCAGGGCTCTGGCAGTGCTCCTCCTGTTCCTCCTTGCACAAAGGCGGAGGTAGCGGTCCTGCTCCTGGGTTGTTGCCCTCCTACGGCCTCCTCCACGTCTCCTGATGTACTGGCCTGTCTCCTGGTAGCGCCTCCATGCTCTGGACACTACGCTGACAGACACAGCAAACCTTCTTGCCACAGCTCGCATTGATGTGCCATCCTGGATAAGCTGCACTACCTGAACCACTTGTGTGGGTTGTAGACTCAGTCTCATGCTACCACTAGAGTGAAAGCACCGCCAGCATTCAAAAGTGACCAAAACATCAGCCAGGAAGCATAGGAACTGAGAAATGGTCTGTGGTCACCACCTGCAGAACCACTCCTTTATTGGGGGTGTCTTGCTAATTGCCTATAATTTCCACCTGTTGTCTATCCCATTTGCACAACAGCATGTGATTGATTGATTGATTGTCATTCAGTGTTGCTTTCTAAGTGGACAGTTTGATTTCACAGAAGTGTGATTGACTTGGAGTTACATTGTGTTGTTTAAGTGTTCCCTTTATTTTTTTGAGCAGTGTATATCTGAGTATGACTGGCTTCGAGCTCAAATATTATGCCCATTGACTTATTCTCTTAACTGATTTGTCGCTTTTTGAACCTGTTATGTAAATACCCTGGTAGCGCCTCCTGTGATTCTATGGAAGTGACGCACCCTATTTGGCTATCATCGCCTTTTTGTATGGTTGTTTGTGCGAATTTTAGTGAGCCACTCTTTATTTTCCACATCTCCATCTCTCCGTCCCTTCATATTGCTAGACCTACCTCCTGTTCGTAGAGGGCTGGGCTAAGCTAATGGGCGGCACTGATACACAGTTGGTGCCGATCCCGATCATGTGACTTTGCGTTGTTACGCGGGTAACCTGTGACCATGTACGTCACGACCGATCATGTGATCATAGGGGCGGACCCAATTCAAGCCCACGCTGTCTTAAAAGAACGCCAGCATGGGCACTCGCTCCCCACTGCCATACGCAGAAGAGGAGCGGACCTAGGATTCTATGTATATGGCGAGCTAAGTACTCTTTATTCACTAGCAGTACTGTTCTTTACTAGCTGGCGCCAGTATATCTGGTAGCGTCTTGTACTGGATGAGCGGCCACTATGTGCATTTGTTGATTTCATGGTACTCATTGGTCCCCTAATGACCTGGCCTACTGCCAGTGAAACGCGTTGGGACAGTATACACGTTATATGTTTGTCTGTTTGTCCCATGGTGTGATTGGTCTTTACATTCCGACGAAGCTGGGCAGTCACCATATTGCCTATAAGGGACACCAAGGGACAGACAGAGAGGGTTTTGTTTATGAGCTAAGATCAAGGGATGGTTTAGGGGAAGAGACCCAGCATCTGTCTCCCTCTTTAATTGTATCCCTGTGTTTCTTTACTCACCCTCTGAGCAGGAGTGTAGCTATAGGGGGTGCAGAGGTAGCAGTTGCTACCGGGCCCCTGAGCCTGAGGGGGCCCAAAGACCCTTGTGCCACATAAGAAGACACTGGTATTATAGAAAGCGCATGCTAGTCAAGTTATACCTCTGGCTGAAGGGAAGGGATTTTAATTTTTGCCTCAGGCAGGATGAAGGCTATGTGCTCTCCTGCCCCTGGCCAAAAAGCACTGAGGTAAGGGGGGCCCAAGCTGAAGTCTTACACCAGGGCCATGAACCTTTACCTACGCCCCTGCCTCTGAGTAAGCTAACGAGCATACCTTGTGGCCTCTTTTACTCTCCACCACATCACACTGGTTGGTGGCGGATGACTATCTATTTGGGTAGTCTTGCTTGATTAACTATTAGGCCTATTATTCTAATATTTGATGAATTAAAGATATTTTTAAGGATATCCCATTATTCAGTTATATTCTCCTACATATTTGGGTGCCATATCTACATTATTGTTGTGACTTGCAACCACTCCGGTCAAGTTATCTATTCGGGTGCTCGGTAGAACACCCAAGCACTGCGAAGTGTTCTACTTGAGCACTCGAGCACTTTGGTGCTCGCTCAACACTAATACAGGTACATTTTATTGAATAGCTCAGTGGCCATACCTAAATTCTTAATTGCATGCAATTACAAAATTATTCACATCAGGTGCTGATTTGAAAAACGCTGAATATTTTTACTGGTATAACCCCTTTAAGGCTAATCATGGCAAATATTTGTCCCTGCAAATAAAGGGGTGTCATTTAAAAAAAAATTAGATTAATAATTATTGGACTAATCTAATAGATAATAGCCCATAATAATTACTCATCTTTCATCTTTCCCACCTTCACCTCTGCAGGCCCAGCTCTTCCTCAGCTTCAGGCACAACCACACATAACATCCTGTCTCTCGGCAAGAGGAGACTGGCCAGCAGAGGAGTTGCTTAGAGCGAGGAGAGGTGAGTAAATTAAGGGTATCTGAATTATACTTTTAATATATTGCTTCATATAAAATTAAAATACAACTTGGATCAAAACATCCTATTTGGTGTGTAGAAAACTATCAAGCGTTATTAGTAAGCGGTGGGAGGCTGAGATATTGGGATACTGTATCCCAATATCTCAGCCTCCCACCGCTTACTAATAACCGTTGATAGCTTTCTACACACCAAATAGGATGTTTCAATCCAAGTTGTATTTTCATTTTATAGGAAGCAATATAATAAAAGTTAAGTTTTAGAACTTTGCCTTCAGTGATACACAATGTATATTAGCAAGGGTCCTTTTCAATATTTGTAGTATCTGAATTATGTAGTCTGGTCTAGAGTCTGAATATTGGAATCTGATCTGACCTATGGTTTAGGGTCTATATATTAGGATTTGAATATTGGGTTCTGAATTATTAGGTCTGATCTGGGGTCTGAAGTGTGGGGTTTTGTCCGGGGTTTGAATTTTGAGGTCTGCTCTTAGGTCTGAATTTTGGGCTCTGGAATAAATTTTGGCAACCATAGTCATCTAGCCATCAAAATTTGGCCATTGCAAGGTTGCTTAGATCCTTACGCTTGGACTTTTTACCTGCTTCCAACATCTCATCTTTAGTAACTGATGGTTTACTTGCTGCCTTATATATCCCTCCCCTTGACGGGTGCCATTGTCATAAGATTATGAAGTTTGTAGTAATACCTCTAGAGGCACCTCTATCTAAAGAGCATGTAGACATACAATGCATTTGGAAAGTCTTCAGATCCTTTAGCTTTTTACACAGTTTGTTATGTTGCAGTTAGGGATGAGCGGACCAGTGGATGCTCGGGTTCGCCGTGTTCGGCCGAACTTTGGGTCAATGTGGACCTGAACTTTGGTGCACTAAAATGGCTGTAAAATAGTAGTTATAAGGGCTAGAGGGCTACAAAAGGAAGCAAAATGGGGGTAAGAATGTGCATAGGGAAATGACTTAAATTAACATAGAATAGAAAAAAATAATAATCTTGAACTAGGAGGCAGAGGAGTGGAGTAGGAGGATGAGGAGGCGGTGGACGTGGCGGCGGTGGAGGAGGATGTAGCCAACAGTTTTTTATTTTTTTTCCCTTTATTTATTTATTTTTTATAAATTTGGGAAGACCCCAAAACATTGGGAAATAGAAAAGAGAATGCAAAGAGAAAGTGCGCTGGAGTATAACAATGGCTGGGTGCGGCCGGTATACTTGTCTCCTCAGCACAAGGTACGGACAAGTCCTGTGGGATCTATGCCTGGTTCATTTTAATGAACGTGAGCTTGTCTACGTTGGCTGTGGACAGGCGGCTGCGCTTGTTTGTGATTACCCCCCTGCTGTGCTAAACACATGCTCAGACAATACACTGGCCATAGGGCAAGCCAGCACCTCCAAGGCGTAAAGGGCAAGCTCAGGCCATGTGCCCAATTTGGAGACCCAAAAGTTGAACTGGGCAGACCCATCAGTTGCTGAAATGCTGCCTCCTGCTAAGACGTTCCATATCAGCTGGTGGTGCTGGTTGTTGTGGCGTGCTGACAAAGCTTTTCCACATTTCGGCCATGCTAACCCTGCCTTCTGAGGTGCTGGCGGTGCCCCAGCTGCGTTGGCGACTTCTTCCTCCTCCTCTGCCTTCGCCTTGTGCTTCCACTGAGCCCCCGCTGTAAGGTGTGAATGCCATCAGCAACGCATCTACCAGTGTGTGCTGGTACTCGCGCATCTTCAGATCACGCTCCAGTGATGGAATTAAGAACAAAATGTTGTCTTGTAGCGGGGATCCAGCAGGGTGGCCACCCAGTAATCAGCACTGGTTAGAATATGGGCAACTCGGTGGACGTTGCACAGGCACTTCAGCATGTAGTCGCTCATGTGTGCCAGGCTGCCCAGAGGCAACGAAAAGCTGTCCTCTGTGGGAGGTGTATCGTCTGTGTCCTCTGTATCCCCCCAGCCACGCTCCATTGATGCCCATAAGCTGCTTTGGGTGCCACCCTGCTGTGAAAACGGTTCTTCCTCTTCATCATCATCCTCCTCCTCCTCATACTGCAAAACTGTGTCCTGGCTGGACAGTTGTGTACTTGGCCTCTGTTGGTGCAGGAACCCAGCCTCCGAGCCACTTGTGAATGACTGGCCTGATAACAGTGGAAATGATCCATCTTCCTCCTCCTCCTGTGCCACATACTCTTCCATCATCGCCCGAAGTGTTTTTTCAAGGAGACATAGAAGTAAGATAGTAACGCTGAGGACTGCGTCATCGGCACTGGTCATGTTGGTGGAGTACTCGAAACAGCGCAACATGGCACACACATCTCGCATGGAGGCCTACTCGTTGGTGGGGAAGTGGTGCTGTTCTGCAGAGCGACTGACCCGTGTGTGCTGCAGCTGAAACTCCACTATCGCCTGCTGCTGCTCGCACAGTCTTTCCAGCATGTGCAAGGTGGAGTTCCACCTTGTGGGCACGTCGAATATGAGGTGGTGAGCGGGACGGCCGACCTTATGCTGCAGCGCAGACAGGGGAGCAGCAGCAGGGTCAGAACGCCAAAAGCGAGCACAGACGGTGCGAGGTAAGGGCTCGTTCTGAGCATAAACACATGCAGGACGCCAGTTACGAGACCCCGCTGCTGAACCACAAACAGAGAGTAATGCACATGAAGCTGTGCCACTACTAATATTGGAACTGTGTTTGCTATACAGGTATATATATAGATAAAGCAAAGAGACTATACTGTACCAACTGCAAGCATCCAATATTGCTTCTTGAACTAACAATTACGTTGGCAACATATATACGCTTTTTCACTGTAATTAACAGCACGCATGATAATGCGTTCATATGATTAAGTGGATTCTAGGAAATGCAAGAGGCTAAGACATAATATCCTATTCATTAACATTGGGCCTATACTGTTGACAATAGAGAGTAAACCTAAGATAATAGGGCACATATTAGACATATGGTGACCAACAGTAGTGACAACATCTAGAATTTGATGCACTAATATAATGCACCAATTATCTGTAAGTGGTTGGTTACTGTGAGGATGCCTGTATTTTATTTATATGAATTACCTATATACCTTTTAATCAGGACATAGTTGCAGCCCCTTTTTCAGTGATTACAGCCTCCAGTCTTCTTGGGGAGGACATCACAAGGTTTACACATGGGTATTTTTTTTGCACAATGCCGCAACATAACTAAATGCGAAAAAAATTAAAGGGTTTGAAGACTTTCCAAATGCACTATGTTTCATTAGAAAGGAGAGAGGTGAATAGAGAGTGGCATCATTTGTCCACCATTATCGAGAGTAGTGATGAGCAGGAGGTGCCATATTCGATTTTGTGATATTTCGAGAATATTCGATTGAACATTCGTCTTATATTCGTCGAAATCGAATATTCCTCATTATTCTATTTATCTCGAATAATATGCGATTCAATTTTTCACGTATTGCGATTTTCTTTAAACTGTATAAGGCCACTTTCATATTGGTTGGCTAATATGTGTATTTTACGAATATTCGCTGTATTGCTATAACTTTGTTTTTTAGAATATTACGAATATTGTAAAATACGAAGTTATAGCAATATATCGAATATTCGTAAAATACACATAATTTTGCTAATATAGGGCTATAATCTTTTTTTTATAGTCTAATTTTTTTGTCTCTTCTGAACTTCATTTTTGGAAAAAATTGACACTATTAAAAAAAAATACTACAGCACTATATTAGCTAAATTGCAGTCTATATGTGTATATTACGAATATTCGAAAAAACGAAGTTATAGCAATATAGCGAATATTCGTAATATACACATATAGACTGTAATTTACCTAATATAGTGCTGTACATAAAGAGGAAAATTATAAATCAGTAATGAGAATCGTTACTGATTTATAATTTCCCTCTTTATGTAAGATAATTTATGTTATGCGATAAATCGGCAATTAAATATGCGAGTGAATCGCGTTGTATAAGGGCTGTATGCTATTGGGTTGGCTTGGTCGAATAGACGAAGATTTAGAATATAGCGCTATATTCGCTATATTCGACAATTCTACCAAGCCAACCGTAAGTAACTGTTGGCTTGGTAGATTTGTTGAATGTCGAATATAGCGAATGTAGCGCTATATTCTCTTTCTTCGTCTATTCGACCAAGCCAACCTAATAGCATACAGCCCTTATGCGACGCGATTCACTCGCATATTTAATTGCCGATTTATCGCATAACATAAACTATCTTACATGAAGAGGAAAATTATAAATCAGTAATGAGAATCGTTACTGATTTATAATTTTCCTCTTTATGCAAGATAAGTTTATGTTATGTGATAAATCGGCAATTAAATATGCGAGTGAATCGCGTCGCATAAGGGCTGTATGCTATTGGGTTGGCTTGGTCGAATAGACGAAGATAGAGAATATAGCGCTATATTCAACAATTCTACCAAGCCAACCCATTAGTGATAGTAGTAATTTTTACAAAATTTGTGATATTAAATTACTAACACTAATTTAGTGATATTAAAGTAAATTACTAATATGACTAATGGGCTTAGATGGAAAAAAAACTAATATTCGTTATAACGAATATATTTTAATATATTCGAAATATTCGCGAATTTACGAAGTTGTAATTTTTCATACGAATATTTGCGCTCATCCCTAATCGAGAGGACCTTCATGGTAGGTTCTGCTCGTGCAGTATACATTTTACATCTTCTTCTAAGACACATACATATTTGATTTTGCATTTACAGTATGAGCTCATTCACTGACTTTTGGCCGTTTATTTATTTTTGCCATAATAATTATGCCTAAATATGAAATGATTTGATTTTGGTCAAACGGGATGAAATGCCCTGAAATCGACTTGACTAATAAAATACGGTAAATGGTCGTTAGTAATGCTTACTTTTCCTGGTTCCATGGTTCAGTGGTGCTCTGATTAGAGGGCCCCAATCCTTCTAGAACATCTCTACCTTGGAGAATTATTGCTCTACAAAGATGTAATTAATGCCTGTAGGATTATACATGCCGTTGTGATTCCAATCATAATAATCAATTTCAATCTGAGAGACATTTCTAGAATCTTAAGTCAGGAGACACTGAAGTGTGCAGAAATTCAGAATAATACAGTAATGGTAACTTGAGCAGATGCTTTAAAGTGATTGTTAATTTTCAGTTAATTCTGTGCTGATTCTTTTTTTTATTATAATTATTTTGATACACTGCTCCAAACCCTCTGCAAAGACATAGAGGAGATATATGAAACCGTCTAAAAGAAAAACTTTTTTAGATAGTGTACTAAAAGGGCGTCTGTCAACAGATTTGTCCCTATGACACTGGATGACCTGTTACATGTGAACTTGACAGCTGAAGACGTCTGTGTTGGTCCCATGTCCATATTTGCCCGCATTGCTGAGAAAAATGATGTTTTTGATATATGCAAATGAGCCTCTAGGAGCATCGGGGGCGTTACCATTACACCTAGAGGTTCTTCTCTCTCTGCGACTCCGACGCCCTCTGTACTGCCATGGTGAAGGGCAGGAACGGGGGAGAAGAAAGCTTTCCGATTCTCTCGAAGAGCCAGTTCATACGAATGGCCTTCCGTGTAAAATATGCACTGGCCGTGTCCACCACAGTGAGAGGTGCTGATACTTAGCGGCTCTGCTCTGACTCACAGGGACTCCCAAGCTGAACTCCCCTTGTGACCTCTGTATACGCTTATAGGGAATATGGAAAGATGTTGTCTTAGTGAGCCACGCCCTTTGAATACGACCATTGCATACAGCAATGTAATTGTAGCCCCCGGCAGTCATCTTACACAATGAGCCCATCCACTGTACTGGATTATATGAAAACAAACATCCGCAGAGCTGATGCAGAATATGTAACGCCAATGACGTCTCTTTCTATCCCCGAGGTGCGGCTTCCACTGTAAACCGGAGGATAGTATGACCAAACGCGTCACAGGGAACCGTATTGTGTAATAACCACATTAATGCAAATCTTCTATAATCTATTGTAATGTATTCGTCTTCTGCTAACATAACAAAGTATGTAAAGGAATAACACGAGGAGAGCAAAGTAGTCCCAGAAGACATAACCTGACCGATAACCTCTATATCATGCTGCTGGAAAATACAAGCAAGTTGGAAGAAAGTTACATTTTGTAGTTCTGAGTGGAAACGTGATATTTTATATATTTACTAGTATTTTATACTGTATTTATTATTTATTAATGAATAAATATATTATTTTATTTATTATGAATTTATTAATTTATTATCGTGGTTGCGACCTAACGCTGTCTTTCCACCTCTGCCCGAAGGGCACATGCTCCCTTCGGCTCTTAAAGGGCCAGCCTGTGTGCACCCTAATCATCACCAGCCAATTACTGGAAGTTTTAGGGTAGCTAAGGAACCTTCCCCTTTGGAAAGGTGCCTGAGCAATAAGGTTACTTTGCATGCTAAGCCATCTGCAAAGGTGTTCTGATCTTCTGTCTGCCTGTGTACCAACCTCTGCCCATTTCTAGACTCATTACTTCCTAACCTGAACTGTGCCTGTTACCTGTACAGATCCTACGCTGCCTGCCCTGACCTTGGACCTATTACTGTATAGCATGTACTCTGCCTGTTCCGCCCTCAGCTTGTCCCTGACTACTGTGGGTCAGCTGTCCCATCCATACAGCCCCTCTTGCAGCAAAGTCCAGATTCCTGTATGGGGTTAAAGGGTGAAAAATAGGGTACTGCCAGGATAACACCCTTAGAATTAACTATTAACCAAATCTGTTGGTTAACACAGTGGTTCGACACCCACTGCTGTAACAATAAGTATTGATAATTTCCATGAGATATTAGTATTACTATTAAATGTCTATTGTATGTGATTTTATGTTTATTAATATAACATTTAGTCATTATCTTTATATCTTAATTACTGATTTTATTATATGACTATTACATATTTTTTATTATTATTTCACATATTACATGTTATTATTATTACATCTATATTACCATTCAACACTCTTGCTATTATAACAATGAACACCAATATACACTCACCTAAAGAATTATTAGGAACACCATACTAATACGGTGTTGGGCCCCCTTTTGCCTTCAGAACTGCCCTAATTCTACGTGGCATTGATTCAACAAGGTGCTGATAGCATTCTTTAGAAATGTTGGAACATATTGATAGGATAGCATCTTGCAGTTGATGGAGATTTGAGGGATGCACATCCAGGGCACGAAGCTCCCGTTCCACCACATCCCAAAGATGCTCTATTGGGTTGAGATCTGGTGACTGTGGGGGCCATTTTAGTACAGTGAACTCATTGTCATGTTCAAGAAACCAATTTGAAATGATTCGAGCTTTGTGACATGGTGCATTATCCTGCTGGAAGTAGCCATCAGAGGATGGGTACATGGTGGTCATGAAGGGATGGACATGGTCAGAAACAATACTCAGGTAGCCCGTGGCATTTAAACGATGCCCAATTGGCACTAAGGGGCCTAAAGTGTGCCCAGAAAACATCCCCCACACCATTACACCACCACCACTAGCCTGCACAGTGGTAACAAGGCATGATGGATACATGTTCTCATTCTGTTTACGCCAAATTCGGACTCTACCATTTGAATGTCTCAACAGAAATCGAGACTCATCAGACCAGGCAACATTTTTCCAGTCTTCAACAGTCCAATTTTGGTGAGCTCGTGCAAATTGTAGCCTCTTTTTCCTATTTGTAGTGGAGATGAGTGGTACCCGGTGGGGTCTTCTGCTGTTGTAGCCCATCCGCCTCAAGGTTGTGCGTGTTGTGGCTTCACAAATGCTTTGCTGCATACCTCGGTTGTAACGAGTGGTTATTTCAGTCAGCGTTGCTCTTCTATCAGCTTGACTCAGTCGGCCCATTCTCCTCTGACCTCTTGCATCCACAAGGCATTTTTGCCCACAGGACTGCCGCATACTGGATGTTTTTCCCTTTTCACACCACTCTTTGTAAACCCTAGAAATGGTTGTGCGTGAAAATCCCAGTAACTGAGCAGATTGGGAAATACTCAGACCGGCCCGTCTGGCACCAACAACCATGCCATGCTCAAAATTGCTTAAATCGCCTTTCTTTCCCATTGTGACATTCAGTTTGGAGTTCAGGAGATTGTCTTGACCAGGACCACCCCCCTAAATGCATTGAAGCAACTGCCATGTGATTGGTTGACTAGATAATTGCATTAATGAGAAATAGAACAGGCGTTTCTAATAATTCTTTAGGTGAGTGTATGTGGGGGAAAGAGATCAATATCATCCAGATATTACCCCAATTACGAACACCAAAAACGGCCAGTCCGGATAGGAAATAATAAATTATCTTTATTTATACATATTACATAAAACACAATAAAAATACGTTGGTGGTGCAATTACACATGAGGCAAACAAATTGCCACACAGGAGATAACAAACAGTACCAATGCCGAAATATAAATCATACATAAATAGAGATGTGGGGTCACCACACAAGTTATCATGAGATCATCACATAAAGTGCCAAGTGCTAAACTGCGGATGGATAATACACCAAACCTCCAGAATCTCTGCATAACACATGAATGTACCTGTAAGTGAAGTCTGTATCTCCCGACGCGCATTTCGCTTGATGCTTCATCAGGGGGTAGTGCTAATTGGACTTGTCCCTCCCTACCCATATATACCCACCCTCATCAAATACATATACCCCACCTGAGAATACAAGTACCAAACAGTATCTTGCCGCCAGTTCCGGACCGGAAGTGATGCTGTGCGCACCAGCCTGGAGCGCACACGTCATCATATGCGGCTGGAAGAATGTGCTGGCGGCACGGAGTGCCTCAACTCCCCCCACTGCATCGTCAGCGCACGCTGCGCTCCAGGTAATTCAACAGTGGAACGCAGTGTAAAGCCCATGAGTGGAGGAATCCCTACAAAGGTATCAATTACGGACCATGTATACCTCCAAGGTACCACAGTCTATATCCAGCATAAAGTGCATAATGTATCAAAGCTCATCATTATAAATTAGTATAGAAATGGCCGTGCTACATCCTTAATTATTATGTATGAAGGTGAGGTATGAGCCGATAAATGAAAATCGAAAAACGTGTAAAAAAGGGGTGAACAATGACAAGTGACAGTGAAAAAGTGCTCCCCGTGATGTGATAATAATACAATTTCATAAATGACAGTGCATGATTCCATGCAAACATACTAAACTCAAGTGTTATATACACGTACCTACATACCCAATTCCCACATGATTAGATAATATATTCCTATATATATACACGTACCTACACATATCCTCAGATATGACATGATTAATACATAGTCATTAATGCATTTCCTCATTCATAATAAATAGCAAATTAAAACCATGATTATTTACATATAGTGATTAAAAAGTATCAAAGACATAACATAATACTGCATCAACTCATTATACAAGTGTACCATACATATATAAAAAAAAAAATAATAATAACTCAATAACTCCCTAACGTGGGGGCTAATGGTAAAAGGTAAAAGAGGGAGGCGGAAGGGGAGGGTAGAGAAGGAGGAAAAAAGTGCAAATGCCAAAACAATATAATTATATGCCGGATAAATATCCTAACAAGGTACCATGGAAGTTAATGAACCCCCGGAGATACAGACATCATGAAATAATTCTCAGTATGCACCACAAGGTGTCCAACCATATATGTTTGATAAAATGGCCCCCATCGGACCAACGTGTTATAAACAACCATGGGGTCCATCTTCATGTCGAGTCTGTATAATGGAGCACTTTAGTGCACATGACAATGTGTCTGACGATGTTCCAGATCTATCCGGTAGCCCATGGTGTCAACAATACTTCTATATCTAGAGGGAGGAGGAAATCAGAATGATTATAAATAAGGTGAGTACTCAGACCATACCTAAAAACAATTAAAACCAAGAAAATACCAGGGACCAATATTCCCATATGTATATGTCGCAACCCTAAGTACCCAATTTTACAAGAATGGAGCAAAACTCAACCTCTTATTGAGTCCATGTGGGGTCACCGTATCCAGTATAAATATCCAGCGTGCTTCTCATTGTGCCAGAAGGCGCTTCCAATTCCCCCCCCCCCCGTCATTCAAGTGTACTCTGTCGATCCCTCTCACCTGCAATAGACGACCATCCCTGTTGTGGTATTGTCTGAAATGCCTGGGGATGGTTTTCAGCATGGAGATATCTTGTTCCTCTTTTGCTGCCCAGCACATGTTCCCGTACTCTTCTTTTCATTTCTCGTGTCTTTAAGCCCACATAAAGGAGACCACATGGGCAACTTGCCACATAGATGACTCCGATGGTACTGCATGTGATAGACTGTGTGATTGTATACTGCTTGTCTCCTCCTGAGTTTGTGAAAACCGCGGTTCTGACCACATTGTGACACCGCACACAGTCGCCACACGGTCGGCAACCCCACTTAGGTCCCTTGGAGCCAAAGGCTCTTTCGAGTTTTATTCCCGCGTAGTTCCCTGCCCCGCCGCCGTCCGCCGATCACTGCCATAGGCTTCAGACCTAGTAGGCCTGAAGCCTATGCGGTAGTAAAATCCCGACGCAGGTGGGAGTGATGACGTCATCGCACCGCGTCTGTGCCCGGACACACCATCTATGAGCGAGCGCCGACTGGGACACAGGTAAGTATTAGCTTTTATTTTTTATTTTTTTGGTGTGCCAAATGCCAACTTTGGGGGACATTACTGAAGAGACAGTGGGGGGCAAACTACTACGTGGGGGCAAATTACTAGTGTGGGGGGAATTAATACTGTGGGGGACGATTAATACTGTGGGGGCAAATTACTACCATGGGGGGAGTTAATACTGTAAGGGCAGTGTGGAGAAATTAATACTGTGGGGGCAGTGTGGAGAAATTAATACTGTGGGGGCAGTGTGGGGGGCAAATTACATAATGGATGGCTGTGTTGGGGCAAATTATCTAATGGGGGGCAGTGTGGGGGGTTATTACTTGATGGGGCAGTGTGGGGGGCAAATTACTCAATGAAGGGCAGTGTGGGGGCAAATTACTATATGGATGGCAGTGTCGGGGCAAATTACTTAATGGATGGCAGTGTGGGGGAGAATTACTATATGGATGGCAGTGTCGGGGCAACTTACTTAATGGATGGCAGTGTGGAGGCAAATTATCTAATGGGGGGCAGTGTGTGGGGTTATTACTTGATGGGGGCAGTGTTAGGGCAAATTACTTTGTGAGGGGAATTACTACATGGGAGGCAGTGTGGAAGAAATTACTGTATGGAGCAGTGTGAGGGAAATTACTATATGGAGCAATGTGGGGGAAATTACTGTATGGGGCAGTGTGGGGGAAATTACTATATGGGCAGTGTGGGGGAAATTACTATATGGGGCAGTGTGGGGGAAATTACTATATGGGGCAGTCTGGGGGACATTACTATATGGGGCAGTGTGGGGGAAATTACTATATAGGGCAGTGTGGGGAGATTACTATATGGGGCAGTCTGGGGGACATTACTATATGGGGGCAGTGTGGGGGAAATTACTATATGGGGGCAGTGTGGGGGAAATTACTATATGGGGGCAGTGTGGGGGAAATTACTATATGGGGCAGTCAGGGGGAAATTACTATATGGGGCATTGTGGTATGAAATTACTATATGGAGCAGTGTGGGGAAAGTACTATATGGGGCAGTGTGGGGAAATTACTATATGGGGCAGTGTGGGGAAATTACTATATGGGGCAGTGTGGGGAAATTACTATATGGGGCAGTGTGGGGAAATTACTATATGGGGCAGTGTGGGGGAAAGTACTATATGGGGCAGTGTGGGGGAAATTACTATATGGGGCAGTCTGGGGGAAATTACTATATGGGGGCAGTGTGGGGGAATTACTATATGGGGCAGTGTGGGGGAAATTTCTATATGGAGCAGTGTGGGGAAAATTACTATATTGGGCAGTCTGGGGGAAAGTACTATATTGGGCTGTGTGGGGAAATTACTATATTGGGCTGTGTGGGGAAATTACTATGTGGGGGCAGTGTGGGGGAAATTACTATATGGGGCAGTGTGGGAGAAATTACTATATTGGGCTGTGTGGGGAAATTACTATGTGGGGCAGTGTGGGAGAAATTACTATATAGGGCTGTGTGGGGAAATTACTATGTGGGGGCAGTGTGGGGGAAATTACTATATGGGGCAGTCTGGGGGAAAGTACTATATTGGGCTGTGTGGGGAAATTACTATATTGGGCTGTGTGGGGAAATTACTATGTGGGGGCAGTGTGGGGGAAATTACTATATGGGGCAGTCTGGGGGAAAGTACTATATGGGGCAGTGTGGGGGAAAGTACTATATGGGGCAGTGTGGGGGAAATTACTATATGGAGCAGTGTGGGGGAAATTACTATATGGGGCAGTGTGGGGGAAATTACTATATGGGGGCAGTGTGGGGAAATTACTATATGGAGCAGTGTGGGGGAAATTACTATATGGAGCAGTGTGGGGGAAATTACTGTATGGAGCAGTGTGGGGGAAATTACTATGTGGGGGCAGTGTGGGGGAAATTACTATGTGGGGGCAGTGTGGGGGAAATTACTATATGGGGCAATCTGGGGAAAATTACTATATGGGGCAATCTGGGGGAAATAACTATATGGGGCAGTGTGGGGAAATTACTATATGGGGCAGTGTGGGGAAATTACTATATGGGGCAGTGTGGGGGAAAGTACTATATGGGGCAGTGTGGGGGAAAGTACTATATGGGGCAGTGTGGGGGAAATTACTATATGGGGCAGTGTGGGGGAAATTACTATATGGAGCAGTGTCGGGGAAATTACTATATGGGGCAGTCTGGGGGAAATTAATATATGGAGCAGTGTGGTGGTGTTTCTATTAGGGGACATTATTTTTGGGGACACTATACAGGCAATAATACCTGGTGCACAATATAGGGTGTTATTATTACTGGGGGCACTCTAGGGGACAATATAATTGCTGTAGACACTATAGGGACCTTTGGGGTAATTTATCAAACTGGTGTAAAGTAGAACTGGGTTAGTTATTGGTTGCTATGGGCACCTAAGCCATTTGTACTTTACACCAGTTTGATAAATGACCCCAATTATGGGAACTCTAACGTGTCTGTGTAAGAAACTCTGTAGAGACGAGATGCGGCTGAAAGAATTAGTCATAGCGGTCTGGGTCAAACGGAAGAGAAGAGGAAAGAGAAGATCTACATGACAGGAGATGTCCCTGGATGTAACAGGTATGTGGTGCTGTATTCCCCTATATGTAGAGCTGGCTCACTACTGTGACCTGCGTCTCATCTTCTCATCCAAGTCTTTTTTTTTTTTTATCATAATCATATGTATTTTTAATTTGGCAACAAAAATTTTAATTTGTCAGCTGCAGTCCTATGTAATAGCCCAGATAACAGTGATAACTTTCTGTGTACAGATAATGTAGTAGATGTTCCATGCAGTCCTATGTAACACCCCACATAACACAATAGTTCACTGTGTTATGTGGGGTGTTACATAGGACTGCAGGTAACATCTATGACATCTGTACTCAGAGAGTTATGAGATGGTGGGGGTCTGACTCCTGCCACCCCCGCCAATCAGCTGTTTGAGGAGACCTGTTCCAGTGAGCGCCGCAGCCTCTTTGCTCCTTACCAAGCACAGCGCTGTCCATTTGATAGCACTGCGCTTGGTATTACAGCTCAGACCCAATCACTCAGATGAGACAGAGCTGCACCTAGACCATGTGAACGATGTCATATGACCTAGAAAGAGACTTTGGCGCTTTCGAAGCACCGCAGCCTCTTCATACAGAAAAAAAAAACTAAAACTAAAATGGAGAGGGGGAGGGGGGGGGGGTGAGAATGGGATAGACAGCCCCGGGCCTATCATGCACTTAATCCGCCCCTGGTCCAAACCACCAGTTGCACGGTGAATGGTGGAGTTGGGAGCTGATGGCTCCCGACTTCACCACTGTATTCAGTTGTATCTGTGTCCTGAGAATGCTGGGGCACTTAAAAGTACTGCTCCTGATGGTGGCCACCAGAGGGCCCGTCTGATATCTGTGTGATAGCCAAATCCACCCTGGACCCATGGCAGCAGTGTGGCAGGGCAATCTTAGTAAGTCCTGATGGCACCATTACCTTATCATTCTCTCTCTCTTTCTCTCTCTCTCTCTCTCTCTCTCTCCCTATCTCTCCCTCTTTCACTTTCTTTCTCTCTCTCTCGTAGTACAGTGGCTCAGTGGTTGGCATTGTTGCCTTGCTCTTCTGGGGTATAACATCTGTATGGAGTTTGAATGTTCTCCCCATGTTTTTGTAGGTTTCCTCTGGGTTCTACAGTTTCCTCATACACTCTAAAAAGATACTGATAGGTTAATTGGCTTCCTATGGGCCAACTGTGTATGCGTGAAAGAAGTTGCAGCATGAACCCCATTGGAAACCAATGACTGATATGAATTATGACAATCTCTGTATTTCCGTGAAATATGTTGGTGCTAAATGCTCAGAAAACCAACCAATGACATGTCCAAAGAATGATCCTTTATCGACCAATTAACTACATTAAAACTGGGGTCATTTGAAACATAGAAACATAGAATGTGTCGGCAGATAAGAACCATTTGGCCCATCTAGTCTGCCCAATATACTGAATACTATGGATAGCCCCCGGCCCTATCTTATATGAAGGATGGCCTTATGCCTATCCCATGCATGCTTAAACTCCTACACTGTATTTGCAGCTGCCACTTCTGCAGGAAGGCTATTCCATGCATCCACTACTCTCTCAGTAAAGTAATACTTCCTGATATTACTTTTAAACCTTTGCCCCTCTAATTTAAAACGATGTCCTCTTGTAGCAGTTTTTCTTCTTTTAAATATTCTTTCCTCTTTTACCTTGTTGATTCCCTTTATGTATTTAAAAGTTTCTATCATATCCCCTCTGTCTCGTCTTTCTTCCAAGCTATACATGTTAAGGTCCTTTAATCTTTCCTGGTAAGTTTTATCCTGCAATCCATGTACCAGTTTAGTAGCTCTTCTCTGAACTCTCTCCAAAGTATCAATATCCTTCTGGAGATATGGTCTCCAGTACTGCGCACAATACTCCAAATGAGGTCTCACTAGTGCTCTGTAGAGCGGCATGAGCACCTCCCTTTGTCTACTGGTAATGCCTCTCCCTATACACCCAAGCATTCTGCTAGCATTTCCTGCTGCTCTGTGACATTGTCTGCCTACCTTTAAGTCTTCTGAAATAATGACCCCTAAATCCCTTTCCTCAGATACTGAGGTTAGGACTGTATCACTGATTTTATATTCTGCTCTTGGGTTTTTACGCCCCAGGTGCATTATCTTGCACTTATCAACATTAAATTTTAGTTGCCAGATTTTTGACCATTCCTCTAGTTTTCCTAAGTCCTTTTCCATTTGGTGTATTCCTCCAGGAACATCAACCCTGTTACAAATCTTTGTGTCATCAGCAAAAAGACACACCTTACCATTGAGGCCTTCTGCAATTTCGCTGATAAAGATATTAAACAATATGGGTCCCAGAACAGATCCCTGAGGTACCCCACTGGTAACAAGACCATGGTCTGAATATAATCCATTGACTACAACCCTCTGTTGCCTGTCCCTCAGCCACTGCCTAATCCATTCAACAATATGGGAGTCCAAGCCCAATGACTGCACTTTATTGATAAGCCTTCTATGTGGGACAGTATCACATAGAAGGCTTATCAATTCAAAGATGTTGTTTGATAGCATATCCTCCATATAGGTAATCAAAATCAGTTTGGTGGGGGACCAACACCCAGAACCTGCACCCAATCAGCTGTTTTGGACAGTACCATAAACTATACAGTCGATGAAGTTGGACGCAGAAGGCTCTGTCCACTTAAATGCGTTGGAATACCCCGGCATGACCAAGGCCTTCTTCTTATGCCTCCGTCCACTGTATAATTTCAGGTACTGGTGGTTGCTTGAAACCATTGATCAGCAGCCCCCTAGAGTCCTGAGGATAGGTCATCAATATCTAACCCCTTTAATTGTAATTTAATTGCACACTAATTATGGTTCTGAGAAGTAAATAGTTCACGCAGAAGGTTTCCCATACGTGGCCATGAGTACTATGAATGCAGAACATCGCCAGATCCTAAATGTGTCTCCTGAAGACGCCTCACCACTGTTTTCCCCCTGTAAATCATTCAAACAGTAGAACCATTAACCGTGCTGTTAATCTATTGCCATAAAAATGACATTTTTGTTTAGTTACTTATAAATTTCCAAATCTTTTAAATTATGACTTCACTGAAAAACACAGAGGAGCTTTCATTTAAGAACATGTCTTGTGCCATGGAGGTCATGAACTTGTAAGACTGCAGAAGTGTCACCATCGGCCTTCCATCTGTAGTTAAATGAACTTGCTGTATCTCTGCCTCAGCTGTCCAATAGCTCAGTGTTGAATTATACTAAGGATGACAACGTGACAGGTAAGTAACTTTATTGATCCAGTCACCATTACTGAGTCATAATGTTACCGTTCGTGAGAGAGGGGAGGAGGTCACTTTCACGTAAATAGAAACATAGAAACATACAATGTGTCGGCAGATAAGAACCATTTGGCCCATCTAGTCTGCCCAATATACTGAGTACTATGGATAGCCCCTGGCCCTATCTTATATGAAGGATGGCCTTATGCCTATCCCATGCATGCTTAAACTCCTTCACTGTATTTGCAGCTGCCACTTCTGCAGGAAGGCTATTCCATGCATCCACTACTCTCTCAGTAAAGTAATACTTCCTGATATTACTTTTAAACCTTTGCCCCTCTAATTTAAAACTATGTCCTCTTGTAGCAGTTTTTCTTTTTTTAAATATTCTCTCCTCTTTTACCTTGTTGATTCCCTTTATGTATTTAGCAGTTTCTATCATATCCCCTCTGTCTCGTCTTTCTTCCAAGCTATACATGTTAAGGTCCTTTAATCTTTCCTGGTAAGTTTTATCCTGCAATCCATGTACCAGTTTAGTAGCTCTTCTCTGAACTCTCTCCAAAGTATCAATATCCTTCTGGAGATATGGTCTCCAGTACTGAGCACAATACTACAAATGAGGTCTCACTAGTGCTCTGTAGAGCGGCATGAGCGCCTCCCTCTTTCTACTAGTAATGCCTCTCCCTATACACCCAAGCATTCTGCTAGCATTTCCTGCTGCTCTATGACATTGTCTGCCTACCTTTAAGTCTTCTGAAATAATGACCCCTAAATCCCTTTCCTCAGATACTGAGGTTAGGACTGTATCACTGATTTTATATTCTTTATATTCTTTACCCTCCGAAGCAGCTTATCTGCATGGCACCTGACATACTCCATTGCTACACCTTGCACCAGGCGCTAAGACCTGTACGAGGACTGCACTGCTGTTTATGCCAGCACTCACTTAATGGGAAAGGTACAGTGTGAGGAGGTACCTTCTTCAGTCTCAACCCTGATAGAATCCACAACTACACACTCCTCAAGCCAGTAAGCTATCTTCACCCAACATGACAATTCAGGAACTCCCTCTAACTCGCCATGCCACAATTTCTTGCAGGAACACCACCATTACAATAAAAGATGTGGTGACAACACAGAATATACTTGGGTATGTACTTAAAGAGGACCTGTCACCTCTCCTGTCTGTTTTAATATTTGCTTGCATTGCCCAAGTAATAACAATTTTGGAGCATCTTTTCTTATAGCTCTATGTTGTCCTCTATTATTCTTGCTAGAAGTTTATGAATAAAGGTCCATCTGGGGGTAAGCAGTTGGGTATGTGTCCCTGCACAGTCTGACAATGGCAGCACTGATCGTATAGTGACAGGCTGTGCAGGGACACACCCCTAACTGGTAACACCCAAATTGACCTTTAGGCCTCATGCACACAACCGTATGTATTTTACGGTCCACAGAAAACGGATCCGCAAAAAATACGGACGACGTCTGTGTGCATTCCGTATTTTGCGGACAATAATAGGACGTGTTCTATTTGTTTACGGAACGGACATACGGAAACGGAATTCACACGGAGTAACTTCTGTTTTTTTGTGGACCCATTGAAAGGAATGGTTCCATATAAGGTCCGCAAAAAAACAAAAAACGGAACGGACATGGAAAGAAAATACGTTTGTGTGCATGAGGCCTTATTCATAAACTTCTAGAAGGAATAGTAGAAGAATGGCACAATAAAAAGTTATAGAGTTATATGAAAATATGCTCCAGAATTGCAGAATTCAACCATCTATTCAAGCAGAACTGTCAGGTGTAGTGGCGTGTCTTCTTCCTTGGTATCTCTGTGAACTTATATTCCCTGTAATAAAACAATTCTGGATCATCTTTTGCTAGAATTCTGCATTTGGCCATTCCTCTGTTATTTCTTCTGAACATTCATTCATTTTTTAAATGTTTTTTTTCTCTGGTCAATTTATAAATGAATTTCTTGTAGGATTTAACAATGCAAATGAAGGGGACTTGTTATTGCTTTAACACCACTTTTGTGGTGTTAATAGTCACATATTATGGTGCATGCCATATTTATGCCATAGTTTGCAACTTTTTGAGCTTAGAAAAGGGGGTGGGTCTCAGTGGAGCCCTGTTACATTCCGGATTTACAAGGAAGGCCAGAGATGAGCTTAATTTATTAACCGTTTCAGAACACCATCTATTTTTATTTTTTCATTTTGCTTTTTTCCTCCCCACCTTCCAAGAGTCATATTATTTTTTTTTTTTTGTTTTCTATTCACATAGGCATGTACGGACTTACTTGTTGTGGGAGTTGTATTTTTAAATGGACTGTTAAATTTACCATAGAAAATGCAAAAAAAATTCTCTGTGAGGTGATATTGAAAAATAAAAAAAAGATTTTCTGGGGTTTTATTTTAACCTTTTTGTGCACTAAAAGTGACATGATGAACTTCATGATTATAGTAATGCCAAATTCATATAGTTTTTATTATGTTTTACAATTTTTTTTTACAAACAAAACCTTTGAAAAACATTTTTTTTCTTAGCACCACCATATTCAGACACCCATATTTTTTTGTATTTCTTTCTACAGAGCTGCGTCGGCGATTGTTTTTTTTTTTGTGGATTAAACTGTAGGTTTTACTGGTACCTTTTAGCACATACCACTTTTTATTCAATTTTTTTGAGGGGGGGGGTTAAAAACAGCAAAAGCAAATCAATAATTTATATATTTTTTTCCTGTTACCGCATAATTTTTTTCTGTTATGGGAAAACATTTTTCACATTTTAACAGTTTGGACATTTTTAGAAAGAGGCGATACATATTATGTTTATTTTTTATTGTTTATTTACCTTATTTTTATATGTAAAAGTAGGAAATAAGGCTTATTTACATATTTTTATGTTTTACATTTTTTTACTGTCATTTTGACACTGACTTAGAGCGTGTTCGCATTAGCGTTATGAAATTCCGTTATAACGGAATATACCAGAATTTGAGGACAAATGCAAAACGGAAGCCTTTAAGAGGCATTCCATTTTGCTCCGTCCTAATACATGTCTTCCTACATGTCTACATCAACCCTATAATGGAATTCTATAACGCTAATGCGAATCCGCCCTTACCTGTCCGGGCTCCAGCGATACGCTCTGGAGTTATGAGACATGATGCCGTGCCATACACCCTGTGATACGCTATATAGCCACACCCCCTTGTGACACTAGTGCATTCATAGTTATGGAGTGCTCGCTCCATTTCTTCCCCACAGAGCATGTACGCTGGAGGAAGATTAATCTATTGAGGGTTCAGGTGTTTGATCATTGCAGGCTGAGTGACTTCTCAGCCTGCCTATCATAAAGGTAACTGGTGTTTAGGTCCAATGGGGTGCCAAGTCCTTGGACCTATTAGCTTTGATCCAGGGACTTGGCACTCTATTTAAATCCCCTGCCTGCAATACAACCTTGCCAGTTTTAGGTTTTACTCCCTTGCTGTGCTCCCAGTCCTGTTCTGTGCGTAGTAGATTGCTATTTGTTTTGACCTCAGCTTGCTTTTGACCACTCTCTGCCTCGTGATTTGGTACTGTGACTCCCGTCTGGTTCTGACTTCGGCTTGGCTTTTCTGACCACCCTCTGTCTTCTGATTTGGTACTGTTGTCTGCCCGATTCCGACCCACTCCTGTATGACCATGTTTTGTGTTTTCGCATCTCTGTATGTGTGTTTGTCTTGCACTTCCCATTACAGGGAACCTCGACCAGTTGCGGACTTGCCGCTTAGGCCTTGCATTGCAAATAGGCAAGGAAAGGGGGCTGGGTTCCAGTCAGGGCTCACTATGTGTTTCCTGCCTACTGTGCTGACAAATGTATTGTCCCCTTATGGGACTTAAACACGCAATGATCATTTGTCCCATAGACTGCAGTAGAATACTACAGCAGTCTATTGGATTTTCATAGGCTGCCCATCACACCATGCCTCAGGCATTGCTCTTAAAGCAGCTCACGATGACAGGCTTAGGAGATCATAGCAGAGGAAACAAAATGTGCAAGGATTCACAGAGTGGCCTGCCCTTGGTGCACTTAACTGCTCATTTGCATATGGATTAAAAGTACTTTTTCTTCAGAATGAGGCAACGGATTGCTAAGTGAAAGTTATCATTACATTCAGCTGAGCTAGTCCTACAAAGCATTGTGCCTTGTGTGTTAGTTAATTTCTTGGTCTCTTCTATTTATGTTTTATTCACATGATTTTTTATTTACATTTAATTAAACTAGAATTACATACAAGAGACATTTCCTTAAATATTATTATTTTATAGATTTACGGTATATTCTGAAAAGGTTAAAAGTTTAAATAAATCAGATCCAAAAACTTTTAAAATAAATCCTTACTCATATGGCATCAAATAAAAGTTTTTAATATATGTAAACATCCTGTTATATAGGAGTAGATAGTGACAACTTCATAGATAAACTTTAAAAAAATTGTGATGAAAGAGAAGTTTACTTTCTATTTCATTCTTTTGGACATGAATGGAATTGCGTAAGAAATTGGCTTTAGACCACAACTATGCCGGATTAGTTAGTATTTTAGAGATAGTGGGCTGCTGCTGATGTAACTGCCTTCTTCTGAAAATGAACAGATACTCTGAGATTCAAACATGAATGAAATTGAGCAACTGTCTGCTGGGAATTTGAAAGCATTAAAGAAAAGCCTTAAAACAGGGTGTCTGTGTGTGGGCCAGACAAAGGAGCATACAGTAACCCAAACTAATCCCATAGGGAGCAAGGTTTTTATTGATTTAGATGTATTTTGGTCTAAAAACATTTTGGCAGTGTTTGCATAAAAGTTTGGCTTCTGCAGCTTCTATGTTTCACAGTACATAGCAGCTGCAGAATTGTGTTCACAGTAAAATCCACTGGACTGAGGCCTTTGACACAGTCCGCTGGTGGTGGCTGGGCCTGGTACTTGACAAAATAGGGTTGAGAGGAGCCTTCCGAAACTTCATGATGGGGCTCTACTCGACCCCAGCCGCCCAGATATATACAGGTCAGCACCCTTCGCATTACATAAGGAGACGCGACAGGGCTGCCCGCTGTTACCTTTGCTGTTCAATCTAGCGCTAGAACCACTGATACAGCGTATAGACAAAGGTGACCTGTTCTCGGGCATACGGGTGGGGACACAGGAGGTCTGGTCAGGTTTCTTTGCCGATGATGTCCTACTGTTTATGAAAGACCCAACATAACATCTGAATAAAACACTAATACACATCAGTGAGTTTGGGATGTTCTTGGGTTTCAAACTAAATATCTCCAAATGTGAGCTATTGGGGCTTCACCCTTTGAATGCTTCTGAAGCCCAATATGTGAAAGACTCGGGATTAACAATAGCTGGGACCTTTATCAAATATCTAGTAGTCAAAATAGGGAGAACTCCAGACTCCATATATTCTTTAAATTACCCTCCCCTAATCAGGAAAATCATGGAAGAACTTAAAAGGTGGGAAACATTGCCCATCATTCTGAATGGCAGAATTCATTTCCTCAAAATGATGAGCTTTTCGAAACTCCTATACCCCCTCCAAACAATACTTCTGCTTCTCAAACACTGTGATGTGAAGATCCCGACATCAGCATTTATAAGATACACATGGATGGGGAAAGGACCACGAATATCACTCCTCCGGTTACAATGGGGGTTTGAACTTTCCAGACATCAGGTGCTATAATTTGGCCTGTATAGGTTGACATGTCGCAGATTGGCTCCTTAATTCCGGGTACTATTCTAACACCAGCCTGGAATCATAGTTGGCTTCTCCATACAGTCTCTCTTCACTATTACACTCCCCATATGGTTTTCTCGCGTCAGAGGTGAAGCAATCGATGGTACTCAAGAACACCATAGATTCTTGAAAAACCCTTGAGAAAATGGTTTGGGGTATCTTATCAAATGTCTAAATACCTACCTCTCTGGGATCATGTGGCCTTTCCTGCGGGTCGCACAAACAAGTTTTTCCAACAATGGAAAAGACAAGGCATACTGACTGTCAAAAACATTCTCCATCACTCAGAACCCAGAATTATGTCCCTATCAGAAATCTGTCAAAAATACACATAAACAGGCTCCCAAGCTGTCCAACACTTACAATTGACAGCCTTTTGTAATAAGCGACTCAGGGACTACTTGCAGGAAATCATTGACAATCAGATTGACAAGTGGATAGGAGGATCAGAGGTGAGAAACTCCATATCAGGTCTGTATAGATCTCTCATGGCAAGAAATACTAAACTCGCACAACCAATCACCTTTGCCTATTGGGAAAAAGTACCGAAGACCCAAGACACTTCCCAGCGGTCATTGGAAGGAATACATCTAGTACGAAAATACATAATTAGCAAAGCCTGGAGGGGCACACAATTTAGGTCCATAAATGCTGCAATATATGCATTCACTAATTCACTATCACCGCCTCGGATACACGACCAGATAGAATGACTCACTGTTCAAAATGTCAAAGAAAAAAGGGCAGACCTTTACCATTGTATATGGCAATGTCAGAAGGTACAAGCCTTCTGGAAGGACATGCTCACCCTGATCTCGAAATTGTGGAGATATCCAATCCAATTCGCCCCTATGCCACTGTTATTTCACTCCTCAGCTCCCACAGAGAGTGTATCTAGGGAAGGGGCGGAATTTCCCGCACTGATCCACATTACCCTGATGGCAGCAAAGCGAGCGCTATTGCAGCACTTGCTTTCTCCTAGTATACCCTAGATAATGAGAATATATTACATCTGAAAAAATACATGTGCTTGGAAAGACTGGAGGCAGATGGCAAGAAACAGACCTTGATGAAAATTCTTGTCATGGCCTTTGGAGTGCGCTGTGACACTTTTGCCACGCTTGCTGTTGCATGTTTCAACGTGTTGCTGTTTCAGCATGCGGGGGCAGTGTCACGGCCTTTGCGGTGTAGCTTTTTATGCAACGTGTAGCTTTTTATGCTGGTGTGTGAACTTCCCCTTTAAGTTCTTTCCTCCTCTGTCCGGTGCTGGAGGGGTTAACCACCTTCTTGGGTGTGGTCACTAGGTGCTTCAACTTACCTGTGGCTAGAGGGCAGTAGTCAGTGGTACTCCAGCCATGGTGTGTGCTGGAGTTATGCTCCTGGTCTTCATGTTTCATCTCTCAGAGTTAGGGCCTCCTAGTGGGACATCGAGGTCTCCAGCGATGTCTTCCCTCCCTTACATGTGTTGTATGTTTGGTGTGGGGTTATGATTTGGTGTGTTGTAATGTCTAGCTTGGTGTTCCATGTCTGGTATGTTTGGTGATATCTTCCAGCATGGTTTCTTGACATTTCCCCTGTTTGTTGTCTTCCTCCGGAAGGGGGCTGGTTTCCGGGAGGGGTGAACCAATAGTCCGTATCCTGCGCTGCCCGGGGCGGCCGTGCATCTTGCTGCATGGGGGTCCAGGCAGTTACTGGTGAGCTGGTTTCCTGTATGTGTTGTTTGTACGGTGCCTGGTTTGGTGTGTGGGATCCTGTACGTATGCACGGGTTCCAGTCGTGGTGGCAGCGGCAGGTCAATGTGTTTTCCAATGTTCTTACCTGCCGATCCAGTTGCTGCATATGGTCTTTTCCTTTCCCTGCTTCTAGGCCTTTTGAGACTCCTGTTCTTCCATGTCCTGGAAGAACAGGGCGCCTCTCCTTAGCTCCTTTGTGAGGGATTCTCAGGGCGACTCAGGGCCTCAGGTATCCAGGGTATGAGCCGTCCTACCATCCAGGTCCGCTCCTACGGTGAGGAGTTAGGGCGAGGTATAGGGATGCAATAGGAGGTGACCTGCTCCCTTATCCTTGTGTTCAGACCTAGTTGCTTTCATTATCCCCCAGTCATTGTACGGTGGGTTTTCCCCACTCCCTACAGTGATAATTCTTCAAGAGATGGAGACTACGCCTTAACCCTAGAGGAAAGGAACACAGTTATATCGCCATTCTTGCATTCTTGCACACGACATGGTATTATACTGAAGAATTGAGAGGCACACTGGGGCCACTATGTCAGAAGTTGAGGACACACCGCTAGATAGGTCGAAATCTGAAAAAGGAAACTGATAACCACCACTATATGACAATTCCCGGAGCATTGCTGTAGCTGATGTTTGGAATAGGTTCTTGATTTCTGTTCATATTTAAATGATTATTGTGTGGATCTTTTATAACCAAGTCAGGTGGAAACTCAATATTGTTGCAAATATCTTTGTACAATTTTACAATTGTTTTCAATAAAATGATATAAAAAAATAATAATAAATTCACCGGACTGGCTCTCTGATGGCTTATAATTCGTTAGTTTTTCTCTCCCCTCTTCTGAAAGATCAAGTTGAACTTTGATTTAGTAATAAATCAGGGGATCATTCAGAAGAGGAGAGAGGGGGGGGGGGGGGGGGGTGGAGAACAAACATCCTTATGTACAGGAATGTTCTGGTGAGGTTAAGATTGGGACCACACAGCGTCATATGGATACTTTCGCTTTTCTGCAAAACAAACCACAGAATAATTCAGTTTAGAAGATCATTCAGAAGAGGAGAGAGATGGGCTGGAGAACAAATATCAATGTGGACAGGGGTTGTTCTGGTAACTTTAGGGCTGGGACTATACATCGGCATATAGATACTTCCAAGTCCCAGTGAAAATCCTATGATGATTCAGCCTTATTCAGAAGAGGAGAGAGGTGGGCCGGAGAATAAGCATGCAGTAAAGATGGACAGAGGTCGTTCTGATGACTTTAAGATTAGGATATACAGCATCATTTGAGTACTTCAGAGTCCCATCAAAAATCACAGGATAAAACAGCTGCGGATGGGTATTAGCTGCAGTGGTCATGGGATGCCCCCATCGACCGATATTATCTGCACAGGGGAGATGCGGAGATGGCCGTGGAGCGAAAAGGGAAACTGGTGATGTGGGACCAGCAGTGGCGTACATACAGGGGTCGCAGTTGCGACCGGGCCCGGCACTCCAGGGGGCCTGGCCGCCTCTGGACTCTTCCTGGCCCCTGCAGTTAGTGTCAGAAACATCTCCGTCATGCGCCTCCTGCCCCGTCTGCCTGCTCCTCCCACTTTATGAATGAAGCAGGTAGGCGGGGCAGTAGTCACATGACAGAGGTAGAGTTGTTGAGCTCAAGCTGCCGGCGGCGAGTAGGCATCGCATGCCACCCTAGTTAGTAAGTACAGCATTTTTTTTTTTTTTACAAAGATTAAAAGCTTTATGAATATACTTTACAGCTGTGTGCGGGGCCGGTGTATTAGAGTAGAGTCACTGCACCGGCCCCGCCAGTGTCCCCGCCTCCTCCCTCCCCACTGACACATTACAACAGCAGGCCAAAATGAGCGAGGGAGAGGAGAGTGAGGAGGGACTCGAGTAATTGCTACGCTTCTTCCCAGGGCCGCTGTAACCATAGGGCGAACGCAGTGAGATGACTCAAAGCTCTTCTATTCCTGTCTGTTTCAGACAGGAATAGAAGAGCAGGCCTGACATAGGAGACCTGACCTGGACGCTCCTCAGAGTCTCAGCTTCCCTTGTGTGCTCTCTTCTGGCTGGCCTCCGATCTAGGCTCCCTCTACCTCCTTGCCATTATCCCCACTGCTCCCAGTTACCCCATACCAGGCCTGGACTGGTCATATGGAGTCTGTGGCATTGTCTGCTGTCCCTAGAGCACTGGCTCCGCCCCCTGTCTTCACCTGCCGGCAGAAGTTCTTGTGATCTGCCTCCTGCTGAAACCTGAAGCCTGGCAGCTACATCCCATAATGAACTGTGGAGTACTAGATTTACACTAAGTAGGCACCAGCAAGCCTGTATAATACCGATAACAGGTCAGGCACAGTGTAACAGCTGGCTGGTCTGCAGGACATGGGATAGTGTGAGGTGCAATACTCTGCACAGCCTGCAACTGCTGTGGTCAGGGGAGGAGAGGGTGCACTGCAGACACTGAAGGATTCCTGATTGTGTCCTTCCAGTAATGGGAGGCAGGGGAGGCTTATTCACTTCTTGGTATCTGGGATAAGTGGCAGCTGATAACAGACAATGAGGTATTTATTAAAACTGGTGTAAAGGAAACCTGGCTTAGTTTCCCATAGCAACCAATCAAATTCCACCTTTCATTTCCCAAAGGAGCTCTGAAGAATGGAAGGTGGAATCTGACTGGTTGCTATGGGTAACTAAGCCACTTTTCCTCTACACCAGTTTTAATAAATCTCCCCCAATGGCTATAGTGTGCACAGTGCTACAGTAACTTCATACATAGGCCAGTGCTTCCATTATCTATGGAAAGTAGTCCTGTGCATTATGTCACACCTTGTAATTTACTGACCCTAGGCTGGATTAGGTAAACCCTGGTACTGAGCGATACAAGAGTCTGGTGTAACAGTGTGCACAGTACTACTACATGAGCAATACTTCTGTACTCCCCTGTAGTATATTATCTATGCTCATCAAACACAGCGCTGTACAGTACATGGTATAGCGGCTCTACTTGGTGTCACAGCTCAGCGCCATTCATTGCACCTAGGCCATGTGACCAATGAATGTGGTGTTACATGGCTTAGGAAAAGCTGCCAGAAGGCCGCGGTGCTACTGTGAGGTGTCGGACCCCCACCGGTCAAATACTGCTGACCTATCTAGACAATAGGTCATTAGTAAAAGAGAAAACACTTGGGAAAACCCCTTTAAACTGCTATAGAAATGTCCTATCCATGTTTGCAAAACGGACAAGAATAGGACATGTTCAATTTTTTTTGCGGTCAGACCGAACGTACAAACGGATGCAGACAACACACAGTGTGCCGTCCGCATTTTTGGCAATCGATTAAAATGTACAGTATGTCTGTATGAATAATACCTGGCCTGCTTGGAGATTTTATGTCATACAACTACTACAACCACATGTGGTCTGCATGTGCCCTCCACATATCCCCCCCATAACAGCGTCCTCCACAGATCCCCCCCATAAGTATGATATCCACAGATCCCCCATAAGTGTGCCATCGACAGATCCCCCATAAGTGTGCCATCGACAGATCCCCCATAAGTGTGCCATCGACAGATCCCCCATAAGTGTGCCATTGACAGGTTGGGCAGGGGGGCCGCGGTGGGTTGGGGCGGGTTGACGGGGAGGGGGCCCCATGGATCAGTTTTGCACCGGGGCCCCATGCATTGTGTGTACGCCACTGGGGACCAGGTAAGTATGGTTAGCACCACAGGTCCGGGCATTGTTTGGTGGGGTTTTTACAGTCATGTGAAAAAATTAGGACACCCTTTGAAAGCATGTGGTTTTTTGTAACATTTTTAATAAATGGTTATTTCATCTCCGTTTCAACAATACAGAGAGATTAAAGTAATCCGACTAAACAAAGAAAACTGAAGAAAAGTCTTTTCAAGATCTTCTGTAAATGTCATTCTACAAAAATGCCTATTCTAACTGAGGAAAAAGATAGGACACCCTTGCCCCTAATAGCGAGTGTTACCTCCTTTGGCTGAAATAACTGCAGTGAGACGGTTCTTGTAGCCATCTACCAGTCTTCGACATCGGTCTGAGGAAATTTTACCCCACTCCTCAATGCAGAACTTTTTCAGCTGTGAGATGTTTGAGGGGTTTCTTGCACGTACAGCCCTTTTCAAGTCACCCCACAGCATCTCAATGGGATTCAAATCTGGACTTTGACTTGGCCATTCCAGGACTCTCCATTTCTTCTTTTTCAGCCAATCTTTGGTTGATTTACTAGTATGTTTTGGGTCATTGTCATGTTGCATGGTCCAGTTCCGCTTCAGCTTTAATTTTCTAACTGATGGTCTCACATGTTCTTCAAGCACCTTCTGATACACAGTAGAATTCATCGTGGATTCTATGATGGTGAGCTGACCAGGTCCTGCTGCAGCAAAGCAGCCCCAAACCATGACACTTCCACCTCCATGCTTCACAGTTGGTATGAGGTTCTTTTCTTGGAATGCTGTGTTTGGTTTACGCCAAACATGTCCTCTGCTGTTGTGTCCAAATAATTCAATTTTGGACTCATCTGTCCAAAGAACATTATTCCAGAAGTCCTGGTCTTTGTCAACTTTATCTCTGGCAAATGTCAGTCTGGCCTCGATGTTTCTCTTGGAAAGCAAAGGTTTCCTCCTTGCACACCTCCCATGCAAGTTAAACTTGTACAGTCTCTTTCTGATTGTAGAGGCATGTACTTCTACATCAACAGTAGCCAGAGCCTGCTGTAGTTCTCGAGATGACACTTTAGGGTTTTTGGAGACCTCTTTTAGCATCTTGCGGTCTGCTCTTGGGGTGAACTTGCTGGGGCGACCAGTCCTGGGCATGTTGGCAGTTGTTTCGAAAGCCCTCCACTTGTAGACTATCTTCCGGACAGTGGAATGGCTGATTTCAAAATCTTTTGAGATCTTTTTAAATCCCTTCCCAGACTCATAGGCTGCTACAATCTTTTTTCTGAAGTCCTCTGACAGCTCTTTTGCTCTCACCATGGTGCTCACTCTCACTTCAACAGTCAGGAGCACACCAAACTAAATGTCTGAGGTTTAAATAGGGCAAGCCTCATTCAACATGCAGAGTAACGATCTACTAATTATGTGCACCTGGTGTGATATACCTGTGTGAGATCTGAGCCAATTTAAGAGGGAATACATGTGAGGGTGTCCTATCTTTTTCCTCAGTTAGAATAGGCATTTTTGTAGAATGACATTTACAGAAGATCTTGAAAAGACTTTTCTTCAGTTTTCTTTGTTTAGTTGGATTACTTTAATCTCTCTGTATTGTTGAAACGGAGATGAAATAACCTTTTATTAAAAATGTTACAAAAAACCACATGCTTTCAAAGGGTGTCCTAATTTTTTCACATGACTGTAAGTCTTGGATAACTCCTTTAAAGGGAACCTGTCACCAGTTTTATGGTGTCCTAACTAAGGGCAACATAAATAAGTGACTGATTCTCTTAGCAAAATGCTGGGTCACTTTCTTTAATTGACCCAGTCAATCTGCCAACATCTTGTATTGAAAAGCTCCAGCTCATATTGATGAGTGCTGAATATTCATGAGCTCCTGACTCTCCCCGCCTACCGGCTGCTGATTGACAGTTTTTTTTCCATATGAATCAGCAGCAGGTGGGTAGGGGAGTGGCTATAGCTCTGAATTAAAAAAACGCTCACTGACATCACGCTGGACTCAAATCAGCTCATTAGCATGCAGCATGTGGCATCTTTGTGTGTACATTATGAGGTAACCATCCGTCACACCAGTAAGTGAATACATTTAAGGCACTTTTTAGTAGTTAATGATTGCATATAAATAGTTAGATTTAATCAAATATCCACATGACAGGTTCCCTTTAAGTGTTTTAAATGGGTTGTGCTAAGTAATTCCCTATTCACAGGAAAAAAGGTAACTATCTTATACAGGGCCGGCTCCAGGTTCATCTGAGCCCATGGGTGATAAATCTTAGTGGGCCCCCTTTTGGTATTTTTTACATTTACATGTCTCCTACACCGTATAATGCCCCCCAGTTCCCCCAGAAAGTATAGTGACCCCCAGTGGCCCCCATACAGTATAATAACTCCACCGTTCCCCCCATACAGTAAAGACCTCCAGTGGCCCTCCACACAGTATAATGACCCCCTGTGGCCCCACACACAGTATAATGGCCCATAATAGAACAGTCCTATCCTATTTTTGGGGGGGACATGGTTACAAAAAAAATGTGGAATTGCGTGTTCTTTAGTTTTTTTCTGTTACGGCTAGAGATGAGCGAATTGAAGTGGAATTTGATCTCAATTTCAGGATAAATTAGATTCACCTAGAAGCTGAATTTCCTTGTGCTTCATGTCAGCGAATTGATTTAACCTGAAATAGTATAAAAAACAAAAAAATTCACTTACCACCTTAATTTGCTCGCGTCGTGCCGCCATCCTCCATCTTGTTTTAATTTCTTGGCTGAAATCCCGTGCAGCGCGAGATTACATCATCACCCCAGTCGGTGTGATGACGTCAAATGTCACCATGCCAGCCGGTGTGATGATGTGATCTTGCGCCGCACAGGATTTTGGCCGAGATCTTAAAGCAAGATGGAGGATGGCGGGCGGCCGGCCCGTCGCGAGCAAATGGAGGTGGTAAGTTTGATTTAGTAAGTTTTAATTATTGTAATTTTATACTCAGATGCAGCGATCATGTATGAAAGCGGCATCTGAGGGGTACAATGACGCGGGCGACACTATCGCAGCTCCCTGTCATTGCACCCGCTACGAAGTAATTAGTCACAAAGCAAATTTTTTTGAAAAATTCGGCAAAGCAGCCAAATCAAATTTTCAAAAAATTTGCTCATATCTAGTTACGGCGTTCACCGCATAGGAGATATTTTTTAATATTTTAATAGTTTGAACTTTTTCGGACATGGCAACACGTAATATGTATATTTTTTTATTGTTTATATATTTTATGTGTAAAGTTGGGAAAGGAGGTGATTTAAATGTATTATTTTGGTGTGTTTTTTTTTACGTTTTTAAAAACTTTTTATTTATCAACTATCAGCTCCTTAGGGGGCTTTGACCCTTGTCATATTCTCCCTAATAGAGTTCTATTAGGGTGAATAGGACTTTACACTGCCCCGTGCTTTGTGCAGACAGCAGCAGGGGGCTTACCATGGCAGCCAGGGCTTCAGTAGATTTCTGGCTGCCATTGTAACTGATCGGAGCCCCGCGATTTCACTTCTGGGGCTCCGATCGGAAGCTGCCGCTGCCACCTATGAGAATACTGAGGAGGAGGGGATGGGACCCTGTGGCCACTGCCACCGATGAAGATAATACTGGGGTGGGGGGGCACTGCTCCACCAATGTGTATTATTAACCTCTTAATACAAATGTAACCGGCGGGTGCCGGCTCTATCAGAAAGCCGACACCCGGCCTAAATGACAAGGTACAGTGATCTGCCGAAACCACGCCTATTAATCCCTCAGTTGCCGCACCCTGTATGTGATAGCCCCCAATTTGTGTCAACGTCTGGGTTTTGACCCATATGATGCCATGAAAAACTAGAGCAGGTTACAACACTAATCGGGACTGTAATGGGGACCACTGGCACTTGTCACCCAGAATCTATTAGAAGTGAAACAGAAACAAATGAATAGATTCAGTCAGGTCCGAGTTCTTTATAGCATGCCTCTACCTTTTGAAGAACATTTTGCTTTCTAAATATAGAAGTGAAACATTTTGATATTTATTGAAAAAAGTCAACAAGCTTGGTGTAATGCTACTATAACGGGACTTGGGACCCTTTTTTTTTTGTGTTTTTATTTCAAAATACTACCCAGTTTCAGACAAAAAGATAGCACCTGAAAATGTACTCTCTTATGTCAATATCACCAAATATCATATTTATCATAAGGAGATGGCCGATGCTATGAATGGTGGTGGGGAGGATGCAGTCCAGATGAGGGGCCCAGAGGAGGTAGAAGGCAACTTTATTCCAGGCGAGGGGGAGCACAGCCAAAGCTCCCCAAGGAGCCAGTTGCCAGCGGTGAGGCCTGCGGTGGGCCGCACCCCACCTGCTCATCCCCCCAGCCAGGCAGGCTCGGCTGTTCTCCTACAGGCTGCCCTGGATCGTTTCCAGGCCGGAGACCAGGCTTCCTATGGGATCCTCATCGCAGCTGCAGAGCTTTGCGAGCAAGCAAAGGCTGCAGAGCGTGAGCCACAGCTACAAGTGCTCCAGCTCCAACTCAAGCAGCCCTCCCCACACCGATGTGAGATTCCAGAGATCTGGATTCCAAAACTGCGGGCGGAGGACTTCCTCCTGCTGGACAAAGATGGGGACTTGGACACTTTCTTGTTGGCGTTTGAGACGGCCTGCCATCAGTATCAGCTGCCGGATGACCAGTGGGTTCGATTCCTAACGCCACATCTCAGGGAAAAAGCCCTTGAAATCTTCGGGTACCTGCCCAGCGAGACCATCCTGAGTTATGAGGACATCAAGCTGGCTCTGGTCCGGCAGTACAACTTGACCCCTGAGACATACCGTAAAAAGCTCAGGAGTTTGCAGAGGGGTTCTACCCAGAGCTGGGTCGATTGCATGCGGGCCTTGCTGAGAGCGGTCGACCAATGGACCATGGGATTGGAGCTCTCCACCGTCCAACAGCTGAAGGAGCTTATCGCCATGGACCTCCAGCAGTACCTCCGGGACTGGAAGCCCAAGGGGGCCTCTGCAACAGCAGCCCTGGCCAATGAGTAAACCAACAACAGGACTTCAGAGGCATGGAAACCTGTCGGCTGGAGAGGGGGTAAGACACCTGCTGCACCTGCTACCCCTGCCCCTAGACCCAAGTGGGCACCGGCCCCTGCTTCACTTTCCACGTCGGTGGGGGAACCCTGACTTTGCTACCTGTGTAAGCAGTGGTGGCAGAGGCTATAGCTGATGTCGCGTGCAGTGGGAGTGCTGGGGCCACTCAGGGGTCTGATGGCTTTCCCCCTTCCAACCAAGTGGCTGCCGAGTCAGATTGAGGCCAGGAGACAGGTCCCAGGGACCTGACAAAGGACGTGGTAGTCTCATCTATTCTGGCCACGTCCGGTCAGGGGTTTCAGGTGGCATTAGTGGCTGACTCCAGCCTGAACGCTCTCAAGGACTCAGACCTCGAGCGGATGGTCTGGCACCAAAGATGGCTGTACCGGGTCACGGTTCAGCAGGGCTCACTGGAGGGGTGGCCTAGGGACCGGCAGGTAGTTGAATTAACATGGGACGTGGCAGTCTCGCCTATTCTGACCACGTCCCACCAGGGGTTTCAAGTGGCGTAAGGGGCTAGCACCTGCTTGAAAGCTCTCACGGAGCAGGTGGCACAGCCTCCCTTGGACTCAGACCTCCACAGGGCAGCCTGGGACCAAGGACGGCTGTTGCGGGAAATGGTCCAGCAGGGCTTACCGGAGGCGTGGCCTAGGGACCGACAATTCGTGGTACCCTATCCGTTCAGGGTGGAGTTTTTGTGGGTTGCGCATGAAATTCCGATGGCCAGATATACAGGGGCCGCTAAGTCAGAGGGCTGGATGGGAGGCGTAGCCACTCCTGGGTGTCGGTCATCGAGTGTGTCATGCGCTTCCAGAAAAAGGTGCAGGCCTTGTCGCGGTTGGTGCACGACAGTATGGGGCAGGTCTAGACTGATCAGAAGCGGGAGTATGACCAGATGGCTTGTAAAAGTACCCACCAGGTGGGTCAGAAAGCGTTGATACTTATTCCCGTACCTCAGGACAAGCTTCAGGCGGCCTGGGGCGCCCGTACCTCGAGCATCAGTGGCTCAATGCCAGGATGTACCTGGTCACCCTGGACCACGCCCGGGGAAGGCAGAAGGCCTTCCCCGTGAACCTGATGCAGGCACATCATGAGCGGGAGGAAGGTGCCCTTCCTGAATGCCGCCCCTGGCGGGAAATGTTCACAAAAACGCCCAGAAGGACGGAGTCCACCGAGATGCCGTTGGGCATGGAGTATGCCCCTGCCACTTCTAAGCGGATGGTCAAGCTGCTTAAAGGGACCCAAAGGGTATGCAGCCGTGTACCTGAAGGTCATTGCCGTCTTTGGTCCTACATAGGAGGATCCCCAAGAGCATCTGGCGCAGATGCTCGGGCAGATCTGCCAGGCAGGCTTGACCCTTATGCCAGGAAGTGCCAGCTGGGCAGGCGGCGAAGCCTTAGAACCGGAGCCCCGAAGAGTGGATGCCAACGCATCCTGGCTCACCACCCAGGATGAGAACCAGGTGATGTCCTTCATGGGCACCGCGGGGTACTATAGGGGGTTCGCGCCCCACTATAGTAGCCTGTTGAGACCCCTGACGGACCGCACCAGGATGAAGCTGCCCTCCGTATTCGATTGGACAAATGACTGCGAGAAGGCCTTCCAGGTGCTAAAGGACGACATTTCCAGCTTCCCGGTACCCCAGGCATCCGACTTCATGCGGCCGTTTATAGTACTGACTGACGCCAGTGATTGTGGCCTCGGTGTCATGCTCAGTCAGGGTGACTCCATTGGCCAGGAGCGAATGGGAGGTGGGTACGCGGAAGCCTTGCGCTCCAGCCGTACCACTTTGCCATTCGCCACCAGAGAGGGTACGGATGGGCGCAGGGGGAAACACAGGAATGTGCTGCCCCTAGCGTTCTCTAAAAGGGGGAGGTGTGAGAGATAAGGATTATTATTTTATGTCAGCCATGTTCCCACACCAACCATCTGCTGAAAGGTAGCAGAGGTAGTGAGCTCCACAGGGGGGGGGGGGGGCTGCTTCAAAGCCAGCCAGATGGCAGAGAGCCTCTAGCAGTCCACCTTTGTTTACATTTCTCACCTCCATTTAGCCAGCCAGAAACCCAGCTAATGGAACAGGAAAAGCTTCCCTGCAGGGTGTCTAGGCCATTTCCCAGGTAAATAAACATTATCAGGAATTATGAATCGCCCGTCCATCACAGACATAACATCACAGACATAAACCAGATAAATATTTGTGTCCCTGTGGTCACGATGAACAGGCCCGTGGTCATAGCTTGGTGGTGGTATGCCAGGGAGGGGAGATATACATATCTCCCCACAGAAACCAAATAACGGTACCATGCTTGGACTCTACTGGTATCTGGAAACCAGTCGGATCCATTCGTCCCAGAAACACCTCCCTGCGACATTTTGGTCTGGAGCCAGGAGCCCTAATCGGTTTTGTGGCTCATGTGCTGCCAGCCCAGCAGAAGGGGAGTGGACCCCTCACTGAGGCTGGTAGGGGAGTGGCCAGCTACAGGTTAAAAGGCTTGTGCCAGGGAGAAGGCGGGCCACTCCAAACAGGCCCGCAACTGTTCCCCGGAGCACACCCTTGCAGGAATCTCCCTTGCCAAGGGGTAAGTGTTCCGCAGTCTGCCTCTTTTTTGAGGAAAGTGCGGATGATAAAGGAATTGTCAATTGCAACCTGTGCTGTACCAAAATGAGCAGGGGCGTGAACACTAGCAACCTCACCACCACCAGCATGATCCGACACATGGCATCAAAGCACCCTAATAGGTGGGCCGAACGCCTGGGTCCACAATCAGTGTCTGCAGGTCACACCACTGCCTCCTCTTCCCCTGTGTTACGTGCTGGTCAATCCCCTGTCCAATAAGCAGGCCTGGATGCCTCCCGCCCTGCACCTGGACCTTCGCAAGCACCATCATCTAGCACATCCACTTCTGTGTCCCAGCGCAGCGTACAGATGTCCATATCCCAGGCCTTTGAACGAAAGCGCAAATACCCAGCCACCCACCCACAGGTCATAGCACTAAATGCGCACCTTTCCAAATTGCTGGCCCTGGAAATGTTGCCATTTAGGCTTGTGGACACAGAGGCTTTCCGTAGCCTAAAGGAGGTGGCCGTCCCTCGTTACTCAGTCCCCAGCCGCCACTACTTTTCTCGGTGTGCCGTCCCTACCTTACACCAGCATGTGTCCCGTAACATCATCCGTGCCCTGACCAACGCAGTTATTGGGCAGGTCCATTTAATGACTTACACATGGACAAGTGCTTTTGGCCAGGGATGCTACATTTCCCTGACGGCAAGGGGAGCGTTGTGGAGGCCAGGAGCGAGTCGTACCCTGGGATGGCACAGGTGCTGCCGACGACAAGGATTGTGGGCCCTACTTCCATCAGGATTTCTGCCACCACCTACATTACGGCTGCAACCCCCCCCCTTCTCCTCCTCCCCCTCCTCCTCCACTTACACCTCTGAATTCTCATCTTGCAGCACCAGTCAGCTATCAGTCAGTAGCTGGAAGCAGTGCTGCACTGCAGTGGGGAAGCGGCAACAGGCCTGCTGAAACTAATTTGCTTAGGTGACAAACAGCACACCGTCACAGAGCTGTGGCAGGGTATAAGGGACCAGACTGAGCTGTGGCCCTCGCCACTCAACCTAGAATTAGGCATGGTTGTGTCTAATAATGGCGGTAACTTGGTGGCGGCTTTGGAGCTCGGAAAGCTCACACACATACCATGACTACCCCACTTGTTCAACTTAGTGGTTCAGCAGTTTCTCAAAACCTACCCCAATTTTCCAGAGCTACTGGTGAAGGTGTGCCGCGTGTGGGCCCATTTCCGAAAGTCATCTACAGCTGCCGCCGGTCTGCAGCAGCGCTTGCAATTGCCAGCTCACCGACGGTTGTGCAACGTGAGCACGTGCTGGAACTCCACGTTCCACATGTTGGGCAGGCTTTGTGAGCAGCACAGGGCAGTAGTGGAATACCAGCTGCAACATGGTCGTCGCCTTTCCAGTCAGCTTCCGCTCTTTCCAAGCGATGAGTGGGCATGGATGTCTGTCCACATTTTGGCCATCATGGATTACTGGTTGTTTACCCTTCTCGACCCCCGCTACAAAGAGAACTTCTCATTTCTCATTCCTGTGGTGGAGAGGACGAGCAAAATGGTGCAATACCAGAAGGTCCTTGTGGAAAAATTGCTCCAAAAATTTCCAGCTGGCAACACTGGCGGCAGAGTACGTAGTTCTTTGGGCAACAGAGGAGGGGAGGGGAACACATAGCAGTTCCAACAGAGGCAGGGCAACACTCTCCAAGACCTCGACAAGTTTCATGACACCCCGCCAGCACCCTCACCCTGATGAGCGGCCTATTGTCACAAGGAGGGAAAAGTTTTGGAACATGGTAAAGGAGTACGTAGCAGACTGTGTCAGCGTCCTCAGTGATCCCTCTGTGCCTTATAACTATTGGGTGTCCAAGCTGGACACGAGGCACGAACTGGCACTCTACGCCTTGGAGGTGCTGGCCTGACCTGCCTCCAGCGTTTTGTCAGAGCGGGTATTTAGTGCTGCTGGGGGCATAATAACTGATAAGCGTATCCACCTGTCAACTGAAAATGCTGACCGGTTGACTCATAAAAATGAACAATGCCTAGATTGCCCCTGACTTCTCTACTCCACCAGAGGAAAGCGACTGAACATAAAGGCACTCTAAATGTGGCTTTTATGGTGTATTGAATACACTGTATTCTCATGCACCCCTTTCACCACAAAAAAGGGTATATGGTTCAATCTTCCTTTTCTCGTCCTCCTCCTCCATCATATCAACAGGCTTATTAGGCTGCCCTCACTCCTTATGTTTTAGAGGGTCAGCTCAGCAGCGGGCCCTCACCCATAATGGTTTAGAGGGTCAACAGCAGGCACTGATGTGCGTGTCAGGCGCGCATGTGCCTGGCATCTCCGCTACTCTCTCCTCTGCGGCCCGGCAAACAATCTTCCAGGGTTCGGTCCTGGGCCGCGGGCCGGCGGTTGGGGACTGCTATTTTAGAGGGTCAGCTTAGCAGCCGGCCCTCGTCCCTAATGTTTTATATGGTCAGAACAGCAGCAGGCCCTCGCCCCTAACGTTTTAGAGGATCATCTCAGCAGCAGACCCTCACCTCTAATGTTTTAGATGGTCAGATCAGCAGCAGGCCCTCGCCCCTAATGTTTTAGAGGGTCACCATCAGGCTCTTGCTCCTAATGTTTTAGAGGGTCACCAGCAGGCCATCAATCATCATTTATCAAGGGTGTGTATAATGCTCTCCTTTATGTGTAATAAAGTGTCTATTGTAGTGCCGGTTCCTTGTAATTTTGGGCAGCCCTTTCACTTAGTGCATAGGCTTTATGAGTGCCACTACCTGAACAATTGTACCACAATGTGAATGAGGCCCTCCATTATGTGATATGCAGGTTGTATCGGAGTGCCTCTTCTTTGTAATTTGTAACTTTTGGCAGCACTTGCACTTTATATACAAGTAAAAATACAGGAAAGAATGTTTCCTAACAATTTTTCCTCCGTCTAAAATCGATTTTATCTTCGGTTTTGTGCGTATTATTGTCAGTCTGTAAAAGTGGCGTACTACTCAGACAACATCATCCAAACATCCTCCCCATGCTGTTCCCGAACCATTTAAGTGGTGTTTCCGTCAATTTCTGACCTTTTCCTATGAACCAGACACCCTACGCTCTTCAGAGCTAACTAATAAAATGTTAAGTGAAAATATTAGAATCCACGATCGCATAATGTGAAACAGAAAATATGATGAGGGCACTCCGCGTGGAATGAGCTTTGAGCCATGGGTTTCCCAGGATCTTCACTATTTAGGGCAAACAACAATTTCCACTGAAAACACATCATAATCGGAATAATAAGAGATGACGTAATAGTTAACCGGAAAGCAGGAAACTTCCCAAAAATTCTATAAACACTGGATGATTAATGTACAGGATATTCCTGCTGTGTATTATATGTGAGTGTGAGGGATATCATAGGGTTTATCCCATGGAGTGTAACACAGGAGATAGACATATGGGTTAGGCCTCATGCACACGACCGTTTTTTTTTTGCGGTCCGCAAAACGTATTTCCGTTGTTCCGTGATCTGTGACTGTTTTTTCTTCCGTGGGTCTTCCTTGATTTTTGGAGGATCCACGGACATGAAAAGTGAAAAAAAAAGTCAAGTTTGCATTGAAAATGATAGGAAAAACGGACACGGACGCGGATGACTATCTTGTGTGCATCCGTGATTTTTCACGGACCCATTGACTTGAATGGGTCCGTGAAAAAAATAGGACAGGTCATATTTTTTTCACGGACTGGAAAAACGGATCACGGACACGGAAGCCAAACGGTGCATTTTCCGATTTTTCCACGGACCCATTGAAAGTCAATGGGTCCGCGAAAAAAAAAACGGAACAACGGCCGCGGATGCACACAACGGTCGTGTGCATGAGGCCTTATTCTAACTGTTGAAAAGGATGATCCAGCTGTGAGATAATCGGTTTAGTTCATTATAATGATGCCCCCTAGTGTTTAACCTGTATAGTCATTTGCATGTCCACCTACTAAGGTGGTCATACAAGCTCAGTTCCATCCTACAACTGCCACCACCTGTATATTCTTGTCACGGCTGAGGATGGGGGAAATCCTCAGCCGTGTGAAGCCCGGTGATGTTACGGCTGCTTGGCCATGAAGACAGGATTAGGGAGCAGGTCACCTCCTAAACGCATCCCTAACCTGACCCTGGCTCCTAGCTACATGAGCCAACCTTGATGGTAGGAGGGCCCATGCTCCGGAACCTAAAAGTCCCTGCTAGCCCCCAAGATGACCCTCACCTAGGAGCTGAGTAAGACAGGCCCACTCCTCCTAGACACGGAGGAGCAGGAGTCTCAACGGCCAAGCTGCAGGAAAAGGGGAGACATAAACAGCTCTATGGATATGGCAGGTGAACAAAGAGTTCCACCTACCTGCCACAGCCTTGCTGACTGGATCCCTGTGTTAGCAGGGTGCAGATCACAAACGCATCCCCACACAGGGACCCAGATCCATAGCTGCACAAAATCACATATAAAACATCACACATCACTAGAAATAACTTAAAGCGACATTATGGTTATGACCACAGGGGTGGCTCTTACTGGCAGGTAATAAAGACATGAGGCTGCTCTCAGCTAAGCATGGCTGAAGCAACCTGCAGGCCTGCAAAAGCAGTGAGGCTTTATAGGCCAAGAAGCCACACCCCACAGTCGGACACACCCAGTGAGACACACACTAGGAAGGGGATTAACCCTTCCAACACCAGGGAAGGGAAAACACCACTTAAAGGAGATGTGCACACAATAACATAAAAAGGAAGTGCACACATACCACAAAACCGCATGCACAACGTAGCGAGCTGCAATGGCACAGCTCAGCCTGCTACGCTGCCACATACACACTGTTGCCAGCGGCAACCACAGGTGAGGCAAATACCACAGCCCTCACCTGTGATTGAACACCAAAGAAAACCGCTGACAAGCGCATGCGGTTCAGGAGTCACGGTCATAGCCGTGACACTCCCACCCCTCAAAGCCCCCCCACCAAAAAAAAGACACGTGAGGGACTCACACAAGGGGATGAGAGAAGGGGACGTCCACTCTCAGGACATGGTTCCCAGAAAGTCGCTGTCAGCTGCATCCTCTCCCAGCACACAACACAGCCAGTCCGACGAGGCCTGCAGCCCGCACCAGCGACACGGAAATGGAACCACTGAGAGTGGACGAGGGGACTCTCCACTCACGTCCCCACTCCAGTCGCTGCCAGCAGACACTCCTAACCAGCACGCAGCCGGACCACTTACGGAGTGCTGCCAGCAGACGACCAGAGATGGGAACATGGAGAGGGACGAGGGATCCCCAACACGGACGGTAAGGTGGCGGGGAATAAGCCACCAACCGTGCCGTTAACGGAGAACCCCCAGGAACGCTCTCCCTCCGGAGAACGCGCATGCAGGCCACAAGGATATGGCACTGCATGCTGCACCCTCTTTCGAAGGTGTGCAACTCGCACACCAAACAAACACCATAGTGCTATAAAATCAGGGGGACGCCAAACGAGGCAACGGTGAAGGGAAGGCGGGGAAACGCCACTCACCGCGCCGTCAGAGGCGAAACCCCCAGAACGCTCTCCCTCCGAAGAGCGCGCATGTAACCCTTCCGCAGAGGGCGGTACATGCTTCACCCTCTTTCGAGGGATGCATACTCCCACCCCTCAAAGCCCCTCCCAACAACAAAAGGGGAAAGTTGGTGAGGCATAAGAAACAATGGGAGGGGGGGGGAGGGGAAAGACAAACAAAAAGGGGACACCAACACGGACAACGGTGAGCTGGGAATGCCACTCACCGCGCCGTAAATGGTGAAAGCCCCATAAGGCTCTCCCTCCGGAGAACGCGCATGCACCCCATCCGTAGACAGCAGTGCATGCTTTACCCTCTTTCGAGGGAGCGCCACGTAAGAAGCGACTGTGGTCATACTGTCACGGCTGAGGATGGGGGAAATCCTCAGCCGTGTGAAGCCCGGTGATGTTACGGCTGCTTGGCCATGAAGACAGGATTAGGGAGCAGGTCACCTCCTAAACGCATCCCTAACCTGACCCTGGCTCCTAGCTACATGAGCCAACCTTGATGGTAGGAGGGCCCATGCTCCGGAACCTAAAAGTCCCTGCTAGCCCTCAAGATGACCCTCACCTAGGAGCTGAGTAAGACAGGCCCACTCCTCCTAGACACGGAGGAGCAGGAGTCTCAACGGCCAAGCTGCAGGAAAAGGGGAGACATAAACAGCTCTATGGATATGGCAGGTGAACAAAGAGTTCCACCTACCTGCCACAGCCTTGCTGACTGGATCCCTGTGTTAGCAGGGTGCAGATCACAAACGCATCCCCACACAGGGACCCAGATCCATAGCTGCACAAAATCACACGGACATCACACATAACTAGAAATAACTTAAAGCGACATTATGGTTATGACCACAGGGGTGGCTCTTACTGGCAGGTAATAAAGACATGAGGCTGCTCTCAGCTAAGCATGGCTGAAGCAACCTGCAGGCCTGCAAAAGCAGTGAGGCTTTATAGGCCAAGAAGCCACACCCCACAGTCGGACACACCCAGTGCACACACACACTAGGAAGGAGATTAACCCTTCCAACACCAGGGAAGGGAAAACACCACTTAAAGGAGATGTGCACACAATAACATAAAAAGGAAGTGCACACATACACACATAACACAAAACCGCATGCACAACGTAGCGAGCTGCAATGGCACAGCTCAGCCTGCTACGCTGCCACATACACACTGTTGCCAGCGGCAACCACAGGTGAGGCAAATACCACAGCCCTCACCTGTGATTGAACACCAAAGAAAACCGCTGACAACCGCATGCGGTTCAGGAGTCACGGTCATAGCCATGGCCGTGACAATTCTGTTAGAAGCTGTGACAGTTACAGGGAGAGAACTGCAGCAGAAAGGACTTGAATAGGAAGGAGCCGTACAATTAAAGTGAATGGGACAGCAGACTTGTAATTACACTGCCTGCCGCTGGAATGTCGAAGGCGAGCAGCTAAAGCTAGAGCAGTTGGCCCCCCTCCAATCTGATATCGATGACCTGTCATGAGGATAGGTCATCAATATTACAAAAGTGGACAACCCCTTTAAGGGCCAGTCTATTTTGAGCTTTAAAGGGGTTGTCCGGTTTTTAGAGCTGAACCCGGTCATATCGTCATCTTCACCCCTCCGGCCCCTCTGATATTAGCATCGGAGCTGATATTTCATGCTTCGATGCTCTCCTTTGCCCTGCGCTTAATCACGCAGGGGAAATGCATTTTTCCGGAGATCCGGTGACGTACTGGGCTCTCCATAGGGACTGCTAGGAGGGGCTTCCCACCAGCAGTGAGCCCGATGACATCACTGGCACCAATGGGCAGGATTTAGTGCTGCCCTAGCCTGTAAAACGGCTAGGGCAGCGCTAAAGCCCGCCCATCAGAGCTGGTGACATCACCCGGAACACTGCTAGGGGGAAGCCTCCGCCCAGCAGTATGCTGAAGTAAACAAAAGAGCCCTTGCTCTGTGCAATCCAGCGCAGGGCAAGGGAGAGCATCGGAGCATTAAATGCTCCGATGCTCATATCAGGGGGGCCGAAGGGGTGAAAATGTGGACATGTCTGCGTTCAGCTCTGAACCCAGACAACCCCTATAAGGACAAAGCTTCTTTTTTTTCCTCTTTTTTTCATCATTGTGTTCCCAGAGCCAATTTCTGTTTTATTTTTCAGCTGATATTATTGATTAAGCTTTTTTCTAATTTTTTTATTTTTTTTGGCGGGGCTGAGTAATAAAATGCAATCGCGCCGTTATTTGTGGGTTTTTTCCTGCCATTAAGGTACATTTTATTATACGGTGAATAAAAATTTGTCCATAACAAATAGCTATCATTTTTTTAATGCTTCAGTATATACCGCCATGTCGATGGAAAAATAAAAAAGTCATGAGATTCGGAATATATCGACACAATTGTTTTTCCATCAACACATGCTCTTACTTAGCAATAGTACTAAAACATAAAACTATATACATTTGATTGTCCATCAGTTGAACATAAAACCAATACAAGTTAGATACATAACTAGATATTTTTTTAAAGAGATTGTTCACCATTTTGGACATTTTCTACAGTCCCGTGGTGTTAATCATACTTACCTGAACCCTGCCACTGGGTTCCGGTTCCATTGCTACTCTATAGGCCCCATGTCAATATTGACTGCTGCAGCCAATGACTAGATCAGTTAAATATGATTACCACCCTGGGTCCAGCCATGCTGACGGATCTGTTGAAAAAAGACCCCTGGGGTGCCCACTTTGGACAATCCCTTCTCATGAAAAAGGGTCTCCTGACAATAAACACATCACACGGTGCCCAGGGATCAATTGTCATATCTTAAGGAATCCAACAGCAAATGTTCAATATCCCTGCAGTGCCTCCGCAGGAGAAATAAAGAAATGCACTGTTCTCATTAAAATAAATGGGCTTTGTACATGAATGTGACTAGAGATAAGAAAATCTTCCAAGATTCGGTTCGTTTTAGACTCACAGAATTTTTTAAAAAGCTTGGTTCGGGTCCGAATCTATTTGCTCCGAACCAAAGTTGCTCCAATTGCCCTGGAAATTGCTATATAGCCCCCTCTGTTCCTCTAAAACACATATTTTTTAATGAAAAGCTCATTTCTTGTTTTGTTAGTTTTTTACAAATTTTTTAATTTTCCCTCACCCGTCCCATCAGTCTGATGCAGCGCCAGGTGTTTGTCGTTGCCGCCGCAAACTGTGGTTATTGCTTTGCTAGAACTGACTGCAATTACCTCCTGCCTGGTGGTGACAGAACGCTATTGATTGCCTATGCGCTGGGCGCCGTTTTACAAGATTTGTCCGAATTGAACCAGAAAGGATTCAGGTTCGGTTCAGTGCCTAAAAAAAATCTGAGATTTGGAACGAATCTTCGACTCTGCGAATAGATTCGCTCAACTCTAGATGTGACAGGTCCTCCAGAGTGAGAAACACTCTGTAGCCACTTTCTTCTCTGGTTTATAAAGCCTTATGTGTGGGGGCAGGGTTGCACCACCAATGAGGCCAGGTGAGGCGATCGCCCTCAGGCAGCACCAGGTAGAGGCAAGAGGGGGGCAGCGGAAGGGCCATGGGGAATGAGCGCTTTCATTGTGGTAAAGGGGTTAGGTAAAGAAATTGGCATGGGGGGGCGCCGTTTCAGTTTTTCGCCTCAGGCAGCAGAAAGACTAGGTGCACCCCTGTGTGTGTGTGTGTGGGGGGGGGGTGAATATTTTAAGGGACTCCTACATATGCAGTACACAATGACAGATATCCGGAAAGACTAAATAACAAAGTAGCTGCCCTCCCATTATGTGTTGTAAAATAGGACTACATCTCTCGTGATAAGTCTGTTTCCATTTTGAACTCTCTTCAGAATACAAGTCGTAATAATATATAATTGAGACCAAAAGGTTCTACCTCCTGCAGCATAAACTTCAGCTTTTACGGTTTTGTCATTTGACTTTGTGGATAAAATGCCCCCCCCCCTCCCCCAAACATCAACGCACCCAATGGAAATCTATATTTTCGCTGCCACATTTAATGGAAATCAAAATAGAAATGCATTATGAATATGATCCTGGGGTTTCTGATATCGGAAATATTTAGTTTGGAATGTGAGAACCTCCCCAGCTGAAGCGCTTATGTTGACTGAAATAATAATAATTGGATAATCTTTGAAAACTTCCTTGAAATTGTTAAATTAGACCATATACAATAAGGAAGTCTTCAGGGTATATCATATGTGATGTGTAATATGATGTTATCTTACTCCACTGGTGCTACGCTGAGTCGGAGCTTGTTTTCCTTCAATTATTATTTTGTATAAATGGTCTTTATGGGATTCGTATTACAATATGTGAACCAGGTGCAGAACAGTCCACTGTTATCTCCCACAGCATTAAAGGGATTATCCGATCAGCTGTTTGAGGAATCTGCGGCAATCACTGGAGCTCTGGTGTACGCCACAGCTTCTTTACAGATTACCCAGCACAGCACCACCCATTAGATTGAGGCCATGCTTGGTACTGCAGCTAAGCTTGAATGGAACTGAGTTGCGGCTAGGCGACGTGACCGATAAACATGACGTCACACGACCTAGAATGAGGCCAATTTGCTAGTAGCCTCTACATACAGCTTATCTTATGTTGATGACCTTTCCTGAGGCTAGAGCATCAATATGCAACGAGCCCTTGAGGAGCCAGTGTAGAGGATAGGAGTGGTAGTGGCCATGATGAAGTGTTGTGTCACACTGTACTCTCTCAGGCCATTGTTCGCTGGTGATCAGTGCAGTAGAAATATAGTACTGAAGAATGAGACCAGAGTTAAAAGTAACCAAGTTTCTTTTACTAATTGCAACGTAGAACTCGAAATACATACAGTAGCAGCAGGCTTTCAGTGCAAATTCTCTCTGGCACCAGTAAGGACATGGAGTCAGGTTGTTTGGTGGGAATTCAGCACTTGGTGATACTGGCCTAGTAGTAGTTTGGTGATGGGTGGCTTGGCTGTGGGGGCTTCAGCAGACCAAGGCATTTTGGACAATTGTGTGCTTCTAACTATGGGAACAGTTTGGGGAAGGTCTTTTTCTGTTCAAGCATGACTTTGCCCCAGTGCAGAAAGCAAGGTCCATAAAGGCATGGTTGGATGAGTCTGGTGTGGAAGAACTTGACTGCACAGAGTCCTGACCTCAACCCATCCAACACCTTTGGGATGAACTTGAACGAAGATTGATAGCCAGGTCCTCTCATCTCTGACCTAAAAAATGCTCTACTACATAAAAGTACAAAACATCCCACGTAAACACTCCAAAATCTTCTCAGGAGAATGGAAGCTGTTTAAGCTGGAAAGTGGGGACCTACTACATATTAATGTCTATGGGTTTAGAATGGGAGGTTGTAAAAGCTGCTGTTGGTGGAATGTCCCAATACTTTTGTCTATAAAGTGCATGCATTTTTTTAGCAATTGCAACCCCAAAATACCTGCATTTTCATTTTTCAGCAGCACCACCAAGTTAAAGAAAAGACAACATAATTTGCTCAAATTGAATCGAATACTTCAGGACATCCCATGAATTTCTATGATTGTACTTACTATTTGCAGTCAATGCTCATACTCTTCCAAAAGGAGAAAAATGATGTCTACATACAAAAGGATCTTGTCCTTAATGCAATATATGGCTAAATATAATAGAAAGTATGTATATTAGATATAGTATGACCCTAATAAAAAATATATAAAAAAAACTTAAGTACTCAAGACCGAAGGGTCAGCCACCATTCTTTCCATTTAGGATCTGTGGTCTGATCCTACAACCTAATCCAGATGAAATACAGATGGTATCTAAGGTAGCTTTCTAGGACTATAGGGACTATATAAGTTTGATAAAAGTGGCTATGGATCAGTCTTTGACGTTATCTTTCTTCATAATCTAGATAAGGTGAATATATTTATAAGATTCAGACTCTGGTATACAGAGCAGCTGACAAGTTTGACAGTTTTTTTAGATTGGAATATAATCCCCACACATTGCAAATCAAGGATTTTTTTTTACAAACATAAGGGTTACATCTAGGTCATCACACATCCACGCAACCACTGAAGGCGAAATGTATAATATGCTGGCATTTCAAATGAATGTAAGACATGGATGTTCTCGATAAGCAAGAGGGAGAGCTGCTGGTTTTTAGCAGCTCTCTACTCCGGTTCACAGAGAGGGGTCTTGAGTAGTGGATCCCCATCTATGATATCTATGTGCTCTAATCTGATATATGGATAAAGGTTGTTGAGATGGCAGAGTTTCTTTAATGAAATAGATACTGTAGATAGATAGATAGATAGATATTTTATAGACAGATAGATAGATAATTGATTTTATATGGATAGATAGATACTGTATATAGATAGATAGATAGATAGATAGATAGATAGATAGATAGATAGATAGATAGATAGATAGATAGATAGATAGACCTTAGAAAAATGAGGAAGCAGCACACTGTGTAAACAAGGGGTGCACATCCGGCCAGTGTGGACCAGCACCTAGGTCTAATAAGCTAAAGGTAGAAGAATAGCCAGCAGCACTCCAGGATGTCAAAAGCAAACGGTGGTTTATTAGACCCAAAGTCAATGCTTGACTTTGGGTCTAATAAACCACCGTTTGCTTTTGATATCCTGGAGTGCTGCTGGCTATTCTTTTACCTTTAGATAGATAGATAGATATGGATTTATACTGGTATGAAATCAGAACCACACCGCTCAACAGTATATACCCACAGGCATGGTCAGTAAGACATACATGCATTAATCATACATTATGTATGTAGCAGCCGCCTTATACAGACATGGTGGGTAGTGAAGAAAGCTCACACTTTTCTTCTGTGGCTTGCTCCAGTCTACATACAGATCAATAATATATCCGATAAATTAAAGACACATCAGATCCTTGGGAAACCCTGATTACACAAACACTATGGTCAATGTCGGGGTGACACATCCCTCAGAGATACCGTAAGTGAAATCTTCAGTGAATTAGTGACAAGTTGAGTGGGGTCTCAAGAACCATCCGGCTTTGATTCAAGGAAGGAATGGTTAATGCTAAAGGAGACGGAAGCTAAACATCAAATAAATCAAAGTGATGTGTCATGTATTGCCTAACACGCTGCTGTAGACTAAAGAGGAAAGAGTGTGAGTCAGATGGCAAGTATATTATATATGTGTCTACAGTAAAGGAAAAGCAGTTACAGATGTAGCAGAGCTGAAGTCTGACACTTCCAGGTGCTTTCTAGCAGGGGCATATATAGAAATGGAAGCTATAGTAAAGGGCGAGCACACTTCATTTGGACTTACAATAAAATTTTATTAAATCGCACTTAGTAGTCCACACGTGTATAACAAATTACAATAATATAAAATATGCTGTAAAATACAATAAAATACAATAAAATAAAATTGTAGATAAAATACACTTCATATAGACTCATACATCTAGATAAGTCCAATAGAATCCACAGAGGTTATTTGCTGGAATATTCCTTATTTGCACAATGGCAAGCTAGCTGAATTGTATCAAAGTTCTCAATAGTCCCGTGGGGATAACAATCCACGTATGCGTGTAGATATAGATTGCCAAATAGGGTTTCACTGGCTTTGGAATTTCATAAATATTCAAGCGCTGATCTTTTTGCGCTGATACAGTTCAATGTCTGTTTATGTTTGTTTCAATCCCATATATATCGTGGTTATTAATTTTGTAGATTGAATCCTCTTACCTTCCTCAGCGTTGGCAGTTTGTTCAGGCGAGGGTCGGGCGGCGCGGGACACTGCCGGCGTCTCGCTCCTTACTCCTCCAGCTGACTTACCCGAAATCTCGCGGGAGTTCAGACGGGACTTCGGACGGGACTGCAGTCTATGCCTAGTCCATGTAGTTTATCATCCGGCACAACAGGAAGGTAGATGGCTTTTCAATTTATTGATCTTGGTTCCGATCGTTTTCAACTGTCCTTTAGAGCAGTTTCATAGCATGGCCATGCTTGTACTTGCGGAGGTGCTGCTTTACAGGTGTACGGTCCGGTCCAGACGCTTTTCGGGAACTAGCCTTCCCTTCATATATAGAAATCACTGGGCCCTATAGCAAGAATATAAATTGGGCCCCCATGCCGCATTTATAGCCTCTCCCACAACCCATTCCAGGCCTCTCCCTTTGCTCCATGAACTATGCTCGCCTATACGTTATATTGTGTGCCATCAGGGCCGGACTGGGATTACAAAACAGCCCTGGCACACAAAAGAGGTATAATAGATGCAGTGTGTACAGGTATATAGTATATACAGCAGTGTACTGACAGGTACGAGGTATAAATTACAGCTTGTACCTCACATATCAGTCCACTGCTGTATATACTATATATCGGAACACACTGCATATATTATACCTTGTACCTCACATATCAGTACACCAACTGTGTATACTATATATCTGTACACACTACATCTTTTATACACGTACCTCATATATCAGTACACTGCTGTATATACTATATACCTGTACCCACTACATCTTTCGTACCAAAGATTATGGTCACTGTGTGTGAGGTACATGAGGTAGCAGTGATTGTATCTGTCTGCAGTATTATACATGAGTGAGCAATGAGTAAAAACAGGGCATGGGGGTGTAGGGGGGTGGGGGCAAATGAAGAGAAAAGTGGAGGACCTCCTCTTACCATTCCATTCCAATCTCTATGGTTCAATGCAGAGCGGATTGTGCACTTCTAATCCTTGCTGTTAGGGGTCGAAGGACCTGTGATGATGTCATCACAGGTCCTGGCTTCCATTGCTAGATCCTGCAGGACCTGTGATGCTGAAGATGATGTTTTCACAGGTCCTGGCAGATGCACGATTCTAACCTGGGAACTATACTATTCTCTGTGCAGTTCCCATGCTCGATGTACAGGACCTGTGATGACATCATTAAAGGTCCTTTAGTTTTTTGCACTGGCAATAGGAATTTTAGACGTGAGCCAGTATTGAAGGCAATTAGGGGGCAGGGCCTATGCTCCACTGCGGGCCCCGCTTCCCTTTCAATATTGTGCTCCTGGAAAACTTCCTCAAATTAATAACACTAACAGTGACAGGAGAAGGTTAAGGGTTAATTCAATTATGATTGTCCATCCATCAGCTCTCATGCTGTAACAGCCAAGATGCAACAGCAACCAATCAGCATCCCCTCGATGATCAGAGGTCAGAGGGAAGCCCCTCCCTCTGAAAGAACTCTTGGATGCTGCGCTCACTGATGATCAAGATTGAGTTATCTCCAGTACTGTGTCACTGCTCACAGTGTCAGCTGGCAATGTATAAACATTATGCATTAAGCTCCCTAACTCCCCCTAGTGGTGGCTGTAAGTGCAGCAACCCGTGAGGAGCCAGAACAGAGGATGGGAGTGGTAGTGTCTATACGATGTGTCACAGTGGTTTCCTTCGAGCCGTTAATCCCTAGGGCCAGTGCAGTGAGAGGAGGGGACACCCTTTCTCCCCTCATGGCATTCTCTGATTCTGAGACTCCTGCCTGATGCTAAATGGGGTGCCCTTGATGTTAGATGTTTGGATGGGTGCAAGGCAGGGCGTGTAGAGTGCAATGGCAAGCGTATGATGTAAAAGAAGTCAGAAAACCAGACCAGAGGTAGACAAATAAATGTTTCTTTTTACAGAGTACAAAATGGGAGTTGTAGTACATCCAACAACATTCTGGACGCAATTTCTTTCCCCAGATGGCGAGGTATGGAGGGTGGTAAATAAATGTTATCTTGTTATGGTATCTTGCTAAAGTCTATCTCACAAGATTCTCTGGCGGGTAACTGTAATCTGACAATTATGGCTGCAGTGTCCACTATGGGATACAGGTCTTTAGGGGCACGTCTAGCCATGACATGGTTAAGTGTGACGGGTGTCTTTACTGTAATCCCTCACAAGCAGCAAAGTCTGGTTAGCTATAGGTGCCCGTTGCCTTGCTGACTCCTGTGATCGGCCAAGCAGATTCTAAGTTCTTCTTTATTTCTTTCTTGCTTTAGCAGAAATAACTCTCACAGTGATCCTGAGGCCTAAGGCGAAAAATCACATGGACTTGCTTCCTCCCTCCTCACACACTAGTCTCAAAACCAAGTCAGGAAGTAGGATCAGCCAACTCCTGCCTCTCCTGAGTTGGGTGGAACAGGCTGATTAACTCTGTCCCTGCCAACCATACCAGGCCACACACGAGTGTACATTATATTAAATGACTTAACATTTGCAGATACTCCCTGTAGTGGGGGACTGCACAGGCAGCTAGAATTATATCATTCACCTCCATGGTTATGATGGGGATTTGGAGCTCCGGATCAGAACAATGGACCCCAAATAATTCAGCACATAATTTAAATATTAAAACAAACTTGTGCTGAGGGCCAACATTCAATTTAAGGTCATAATGAAAAATGGTTATGTTTCTCAATTATGGTAGAAAAGCTATTTATTATGTGTTGCCAAGGCAATCATTAATGTGCTGTTGCTAAAAATAAGGTGCAACCTTCTGCCTTGTTAGAGGGAAGTAACAGATAAATGACCGTGAATGTCACAAGATTGTGGAAATGACTACTGGATAAATCAACCTGTTAAAAATCCTCCACACCCTAAATAATTACCTTTAAAGGGCTTATCCAGGAGTAGAAAAACATGGCTTCCAGAAACAGAACCATGTCTGTTCATGGGTTGTGCCTGGTATGGCAGATCTTCTCCACTGAGATGAATGGTGAAAGATGCAATACCACTCAGAGCAAAAAACCATGAGGAGGAAAGAACTGCCTGTAGAGCTCAGATTCAGACAGGATTGTGCAGAGGCACATATCTGGAGAAGGGTACAAAAACATTTCTACTGCACTGAATGTTTCCAAGAGCCCAGTGGCCTCCATAATTCTTAAATGGAAGAAGTTTGGAACAACTAGGACTCTTCCTAGAGCTGGCCGCCCCACCAAACTAAGTCATCGAGGTAGAAGAGCCTTGGTAAGAGTGGTGACCAAGAATCCAATAGTCACTCTGACTGAGCTCTTAAGATCATGTGTGAAGATGGGGGAAACTTCTAGAAGGCCAACCATCACTGCAGAACTACCCCAATCTAGGCTTTATGGCAGAATGGCCACAAAGAAACCTCTCCTCAGCAAAAGACAACTGAAAGTCCTTTTGGAGTATGGAAGAGTGGCCACAAAGAAGCCTCTTCTCAGTAAAAGATACAAGAAAGCCGATTTAGAGTTTGCAAAAAAAAAAAAAAAACGCCTAAAGGACTCTAAGTCTGTGAGAAACAAAATTCTCTGGTCTGATGAAACCAAGATTGAACTTTTTGGCCTCAATTCGAAGTTTCATATATATGGAGAAAACCAGGCACTGGAAAAAACTTGAATTTTAGCATAAGGTCGCAACAAAATAAAATGTGAAAAAAGTGAGAGGGTCTGAAGACTGAATGCAGTATATAGATCTAGTCCTATAATCGCCCTGCAGGGTGTGGAAAATCCCTGCATCAACTGACTGAGCTATCTTCAAAAACAGTGCTTTTTTTGTCTATCTCTACAGTGCACATAAGAAAGCAATTTAAGCTTGGTCACCTACCACTGCAGTCAGTTGTCCCTTTTGGTCCACACAAACCCTCTATTACTCATCCTCTCTTCCTTCTCTAATTAGGTAATCCTCCTCACACATCTCCACCTGGTACTCGTCTCCTCCCTGATCAACCACCACTGCCATTCCAGTACCTCTCCACTTCCTTCCACTCTTCACTTCCTGTTCCCTTCTCAACTACAGGAAATTACTGAAAATGCTTGCTCATCCAGGTCACCAGGTGACCACTAAGGCATATGATTGGCTGAGAGGGCCTTTCCGGGCATTTTTGTCCTATTGAGCCAGGACTAGGAATTAGAGAATGACAGGAGCAGCATTAAAAAAACACAGCACATGGGGATCGATGGAGGTTATTAGTTCGTAATTTTTTTTTCACATTTCCCGGACTGTTTTAAAAAAAAAAAAGATCTTGCCAGACAAGTTCTTCAATATATGTGGGTCTAAACGGTGGGATGTGAGTAGAAACAACTAAACAGTCCCTGAAAGCAGTTGGCATCTTAAATCCTTATAGCTGCCAACAGTCCCGAATTTACTGGTGTTTTCTCAAATATCTAGAGACAATCTTGTCAAATTCAGATTGTCCTAGGCCAAAGAATAGGTGGGACTTATGTAAACCCTGCCGAGAAGTGGGTATCAACGGTTGGGATTGGGCTGTGCCCAAAGTCTTGCTTAAAAACCCTGAATTTACCAAAATGATTTATCAGCTATCCACTGGACTGCTGGGACCCTCACCGATCATTAGATTGGGAAACCCCAGTCCATCACTGCGGCTGCTTGTCATATGACTGTGTTAAAGACGCATTTGAGGATTTTAAAATGGCCATCATTATGCTCCTATATGGTGTAAAATAACTTACAAACCTCAGCAAACTCCCAGTATCCAGGAAGAGTAGTAATTACTCTGGGGAAAGTGTCTAGTAAATCCTCTGTATGGGAAAAGAGTCTGTTCCAAAATTAGCAAACAAAAAATCCAATTTCTTTTGTTTAGTTTTTGATCTGTTTTAGGATGTGGGAACATAATTGGATTGGAAAAGACTTAAAATAGAACTGAACTATAGTATACCAAAAATTACAGCTAGGAGCCAATATTATAGTAGTTATATTCTTGTACATAGGGGTAGTATTATATTAGTGATGAGCGGCAGGAGCAATGTTCGAATTAGCGATATTTTGTGAATATTTGGTAGAATATTTGTCATATATTAGAGAATTCGCAAATTCGAGATTATTTTCTTGATCGCGAAAAATTGGCAATGTAATATTCATGTAATGCGCTCGAAATACAGGCGTGGGTCACTACAGCTACATATTTCAAGCTGCTAGAAGTTTCCTGAGACTGGAAAAAATGGTTGGCACGGCAGGACATTACAATAGCTTTATATGCAGATAGAATGCTCCAATATATTCGCGATTGCGAAATCGGCACCAATGATGCAAATATTTTGGCGCAATACATGCAACTTCACATTTTAACAGGTCTGACTTCTTATTGGTGATTGGTGCACTAAGTATTGTCGTGAACTTGTGACATCACAGCACTATGTCTATAGCATGTATGTATGGACAGCAGAACCGATCAGCTACACTATATCAGGATATAACCTACACTGACTATCTGTATTATATATATATAAGCTAACTAACTAACTACATAATGTAATTACACAGGAAAGCAGAGAGCACAGCAATAACACTGCTGTCTCTCTCAGATCTGAAAAATACTGCATGCAAGGGCTGCTGGGGAGGTTCTTATATAGTAAGGGGAAGGCAACTTTCCTATTGGTTCCTATTGGTTGCTAAGGATGTTGCTAAGCTCAGACAAAGATATTGCAGCCTTCTCATTGGCCCACAAGCAATAAGGGAGGTTGCTGTTGAAAAATAATCTAGAATATTCGAAATTACGAATATATATCACTATATTCTAAATATTTGCGAATTCTCGAAGTGCCGATATTCGCGATTAATATTCGCTATTCGAATATTCACGCCCAACACTATATTATATTATTTATATTCTTGTACATAGGAGCAGTATTATAGTAGTTATATTCTTGTACATAGGAGGCAGTATTATAGTAGTTATATTCTTGTACATAGGAGCAGTATTATAGTAGTTATATTCTTGTACATAGGAGCAGTATTATAGTAGTTATATTCTTGTACATAGGAGCAGTATTATAGTAGTTATATTCTTGTACATAGGAGGCAGTATTATAGTAGTTATATTCTTGTACATAGGAGCAGTATTATAGTAGTTATATTCTTGTACATAGGAGCAGTATTATAGTAGTTATATTCTTGTACATAGGAGCAGTATTATAGTAGTTATATTCTTGTACATAGGAGCAGTATTATAGTAGTTATATTCTCTTACATAGGAGCAGTATTATAGCAGTTATATTCTTGTACATAGGAGGCAGTATTATAGTAGTTATATTCTTGTACATAGGAGCAGTATTATAGTAGTTATATTCTTGTACATAGGAGCAGTATTATAGTAGTTATATTCTTGTACATAGGAGCAGTATTATAGTAGTTATATTCTTGTACATAGGAGGCAGTATCATAGTAGTTATATTCTTGTACATAGGAGCAGTATTATAGTAGTTATATTCTTGTACATAGAAGGCAGTATTATAGTAGTTATATTCTTGTACATAGGAGGCAGTATTATAGTAGTTATATTCTTGTACATAGGAGCAGTATTATAGCAGTTATATTCTTGTACATAGGAGCAGTATTATAGTAGTTATATTCTTGTACATAGGAGCAGTATTATAGTAGTTATATTCTTGTACATAGGAGAAGTATTATAGTAGTTATATTCTTGTACATAGGAGCAGTATTATAGTAGTTATATTCTTGTACATAGGAGGCAGTATTATAGTAGTTATATTCTTGTACATAGGAGCAGTATTATAGTAGTTATATTCTTGTACATAGGAGCAGTATTATAGTAGTTATATTCTTGTACATAGGAGCAGTATTATAGTAGTTATATTCTTGTACATAGGAGCAGTATTATAGTAGTTATATTCTTGTACATAGGAGCAGTATTATAGTAGTTATATTCTTGTACATAGGAGCAGTATTATAGTAGTTATATTCTTGTACATAGGAGGCAGTATCATAGTAGTTATATTCTTAACCATAATTCTTTTTATTGAAAAAGGAATCAAAGCCATGGGCTCACACATGACATCAATAAGGTGACAATAAGTCATATATGACAATCAAATACACATATACGTCATGTGTGAACATTACACAAGATCAAAGGCATCAATCAGATACACATATACAAAGGGGGAAGAGGGGGTAAGGGAAGGGATAAGAGGGAGAGGAAGGGGAGGGGAAAACAAGGAAGAGAGGGAATACTGCTCTAGCACGTAAAGTTTCTATGTGCCTTACATGGGGACCATTTTTTTAAGAAGCGAGAATGAGAGTTATTCTCCCAATGCGCGAGCTCCTCAAAACGATAGATCTGATCTACCTTATCAGTCCACATATGGAGAGTCGGTGGGGAATCGGATTTCCACAAAAAGGGGATAAGCAATTTCGCTGCTGTAAGCAACATTGTCGGGAGATTATTCCTACTGGGAGTGAGAGTAGCGTTAGGGCACCATAATAGAATAAGTTTGGCGTCTAATGTTATCTTGGTCATACATATAGTGTTAATCAGGGACTCTATTAGCTTCCAAAACGGCTGAATCTTATGGCAGAGCCACCAGATGTGAGATAAGGATCCAGTTTCTATGCCACATCTCCAGCATGCTTCGGGGATTTCTGGATTTAGCTTGTGTAGGAATTCAGGCGTTTTATACCATCTACTAAGGAGCTTGAAAGAATTCTCCTGAATCCTCACACAACGGTTGAAACCGTGTGAGTGGGCCAGGACAAAGGCCTTTTCCCGTTCCTTTAGGGTCAGAGATAGTTCCTTTTCCCAAGAGGTCACATATCGGAGCTCTGGTGGAAAGGAGGAAAGCATTTCCTTATACATCAGGGATAGAGGCCTAAGAGGGGGTTTAGTAGCTAAAACTTTCTTCTCCAGCCAGGAAGGAGAACCCTTACCAGCAAAGGATCCAATACACAGAGTGGTATCCCTTTTAAAATCTGCCAAGTGAAAAAAGGGTGCAGCTTTAACTTCCGGGCGATCCATTATCAAATTCCAGTGCAAACTGCCGTCTGGGAGAAGGACATCTCGCAGAGATAGGTCAGCAAGCCTAGACCAAATCCCAGAGGGGTTTGACACAGAAGGGTGAATGTGAGATTGCAGTAGTTTGAGTGGCATGCCTGGATTAGGGAAGCAGAACAGGTGTGATTTGACCATCTTGGACCATTCTACCAACATTCCCTTCCAGACCGGAGAAGAAGAACAGTGGTTGGCTGAGAAGGGCCTAACACCCCACAAAGTAAGCTGCTCCTGGTTGGTGAGCAATACAGACTCGAGGCGTGAGCAAAGGGAGCCGGATGGTTGAGATAGAGCCGTCACGCATCTACATAATTGAACAGCAGAATAATATAATTTTACATCTGGCATCCCAAACCCCCCGAACCTCTTGTCCCTTGTAAGGGTGGAGTAAGCAATACGTGGCGATTTGCCATTCCATAGAAAGCGTGTGAACACTCGACGGACTTCTGTGAAGTATGAGTTTGGAAGCCAAATAGGGAGGGATTGCAACAAATATAAAAATTTGGGGAGAATAAACGTCTTAAGATATTTTTTTCTTCCAACCCAGGAAACAAATGGGAGTTTCAGGTTTTGCAAATGATTGCGCACATTTTGCAGAAGCGGCACATAATTGAGGGAGGCCAGGTCTTGGACATTAGCCGAAATGCGCAACCCCAAGAACGTAATGTCTCTGGAGGCCCAGGTGAACGGGGTGTTGCGTTTAAGACTGTTAATCAGAGTTTGCGGGCAGGAAATGTTGAGTGCCATGGATTTCCCATAGTTTATTTTAAAATTGGATATGAATCCAAATTCCCCAAATATATTAAACAACTTGGGCAAGGCCTCTGTAGGGTTTGAGGTCATAACTAAAAGGTCATCTGCGAATGCTGCAGTAACATGGTTGCAGGAGCCAACCTTAAGGCCTTTAATATCCGGGTCCGCTCTAATTTTACACAAAAGAGTCTCCATCACTAAAACGAATAGTGCAGGAGAGAGGGGACACCCCTGCCTCGTCCCATTGGTGATGCGAAATGGTGGGGATAGAGCTCCATTAACTTTGACCATGGCAGAGAGGGCCGAGTATAGGGTATTAATAGCAGTAACAAACTGATCTGGGAAGCCAAACCTCGCCAGGGTCATCGACATAAAGTGCCAACTGACCCTGTCGAAGGCCTTCTCTGCATCTGTACTCACCAAGACCAAAGGCTTAGAAGATCCCTTGGCCCAATTTACTAGATGGAGAAGCCGTACCGTGTTCTCAGACCCCTGTCTGCCATGGACAAAACCTACTTGCTCTTCATGGACGATGTCAGGAAGGACATCCTGAAGCCTGGAAGCTAAAATCTTCGCCCACCACTTCACATCATTATTGAGCAGAGATATCGGCCTATAGTTACTGCAGCAAGTCGGATCCTTATTTTCCTTATGGAGAACGGTAATGTGCGCCAATAAGGAATGAGGGGCAAGAGAACCCCCTGTCAAGAGATAATTGCACAAGTTCCTGAAACGGGGGATTAAAACATCCTGAAATGATTTATAATATACAATGGAAAAGCCATCAGGGCCGGGGCTCTTGCCTGAGGGAATAGACATGAGAACCTTACGGATCTCTGAATCAGAAATGGGCCTAGTTAGTTGGGAAGCTTTGGATGAAGATATAGAAGGGAGGTTAAGGGTCTGCAGAAATTTATCTGTGGCCTCTGAGAGGTCACTAGGGGTAGTTCCAGTTGGAGGGGGCAAATTATACAATGCCTCATAGAAGGAACAGAATGCCTTAGCTACGTCTGGGGTGGACTTATGTATCTTTCCCTTGGAATCTTTAATAGAGGAAACAGCCTTTTTGATTCCAGAGGGGAGGCAAACCAGGCTGGTGCAGTGAGCTGCATTTATATTAATATAAGCAGATATATAACGCGAGTTTGACCGCGACGCGTGGTTGATTAAGTGTGGTTGTGTAAGTGTGTGACTTAAGATTAAGTGACTTTAGATTCAGGGACTTCAGTGGGGGACTGCAATTAGCCAGTTTCTTATTACTACATTGTATTGTATTTTTTTCTTTTGTGGTGTAATCCCCATTTAGTATGTGTTGCACAATTGACAACGCAGTCCAGTGCACATCTTGCATGATGTATGCAGTCCTGGAACAGCCGTTCCAGGGTGAATTTCTTTGTTCAAGATGTGAGCAAATTACCCGTTTGGAATCGCTAATCGAGTCTCTAAATGGGCAAGTTGCAACACTGAGAGGCATTGACAATTTGCAAAAAAGTTTGCTTCTCACCGAGCAAGCACTCTTTGGGGTAGATGAGGGAGAGGGTGACAGAGAGGAGGCTGAGGAAAGTGAGGTAGCTAGCTGGGTAACATTTAGAAAGCGGGGTAGAGGGAAGAGTGCCAGGGAGGCTAGCCCTGATCTGACACACCCCAACAAGTTTGCACGTTTGGCAGATGAGGGGGATGTCAGTCCAGGGACGGCACTGCCGCAGCCGGACACTTCCTCTGCCAGTCAGGGGAATGTCAGCTCCGGTAAGCAGGGGACCAGGAGAGCAGGGCAGGCCAGACAGGTGCTGGTAGTGGGAGACTCAATTATTAGGGGAACAGATAGGGAAATCTGTCACAAAGACCGTGATCGCCGAACAGTGTGCTGTCTTCCTGGCGCTAGAGTTCGACATATCGCGGATCGGGTTGACAGATTACTGGGAGGGGCTGGAGAAGATCCAGCGGTCATGGTCCATATCGGAACCAATGACAAAGTTAGGGGTAGGTGGAGAGTCCTTAAAAATGATTTCAGGGATTTAGGGCAAAAGCTTAGGGCAAGGACCTCAAAGGTAGTATTTTCCGAAATACTACCGGTACCACGGGCCACACAAGAAAGGCAGCGGGAGATTAGGGAAATTAACAAGTGGCTCAAGAACTGGTGTAGGATGGACGGGTTTGGGTTCCTGGAGAACTGGGCCGACTTCGCTGTCGGCTACAGCCTCTATCGTAGGGACGGGCTGCACCTCAATGGGGAAGGAGCAGCTGTGTTGGGGAAGAAGATGGCTAGAAGGTTGGAGGAGTGTTTAAACTAGGGACTGGGGGGGAGGGTAATTACACTATAGAAGGGGAAGATAGTGCAGATAGAGACCGGGGGCAAGGTAGTGGGACTGGGGGAGAAATGGAAGGAGGGACAAGAACAGTTCAGAAGGAAAGGTGTAGGGTAAAAAATATACATAAACCTCTCATATGTATGTATACTAATGCCAGAAGTCTGACTAATAAAACTGGTGAACTGGAATTAGTGATGTGTGAGGAGGACTATGACATAGTGGGAATAACTGAGACATGGCTGGATGATAGCTATGACTGGGCAGTTAATGTACAAGGTTACAGTCTGTTCAGAAAGGATCGTCAAAACCGGAGAGGTGGAGGGGTCTGCCTTTATGTAAAATCTTGTCTAAAGCCCACACTCCGTGAAGATATAAGTGAGGGACATGAACATGTGGAGTCACTGTGGGTAGAGATACATGGAGCTAAAAACAACAATAAATTACTAATAGGAGTCTACTATAAACCACCTAATATACCAGAGTCCACAGAAAATCTACTACTAAACGAGATAGACAAGGCGGCAAATCATAATGAGGTGGTTATTATGGGGGACTTCAACTACCCAGATATAGACTGGGAAACTGAAACTTGTATATCTCATAAAGGAAACAGATTCTTGGCAATAACCAAAGACCATTATCTCTCCCAACTGGTTCAGGACCCGACTAGAGGGACGGCCATACTGGACTTAATATTAACCAATAGACCTGACAGAACAACAGACGTGCAGGTTGGGGGACACCTGGGAAATAGTGACCATAAAGTAATAACCTTCCAATTATCATTCAAAAGAGCGTTTCTACAGGGAGAAACAAAAATAACAAACTTCAAAAAAGCTAAATTTAGCCAACTAAGAGAGGCCATAGGCCTAACTAACTGGGACAAAGTCCTCAAAAATAAAAATACAGCCAAAAAATGGGATATCTTTAAAAACATCCTAAAATCTCATTGTGAGAGGTACATACCGTATGGGAATAAAAGGTTAAGGAACAAAAAGAAACCAATGTGGATAAACAGAACTGTAAAGAAAGCAATAAATGACAAAAAGAAAGCATATAAAACCCTAAAACAGGAGGGTAGCACGGAAGCACTGAAAAACTATAAGGAAAAAAACAGAACATGTAAAAAACAAATAAAAGCGGCCAAACTAGAGACCGAGAGATTAATTGCCAAACAGAGTAAAACTAACCCTAAAATGTTCTTCAATTATATAAATGTTAAAAAGTATAAATCTGAAGGTGTCGGCCCTTTAAAGAGTAAGGAGGGGGGAGTCGCAGAGAGCGACGAGGAGAAAGCAAAGCTGTTAAATATTTTTTTCTCCAATGTATTCACTGAGGAAAATAAACTGTCAGATGAAATGCTGAATGCTGAAATAAATTCGCCATTAAAAGTGTCCTGTCTGACCCAGGAAGAAGTACAACAGCGACTTAAAAAGATCAAAATAGACAAATCGCCAGGACCGGATGGCATACACCCCCGTATCCTAAGGGAATTAAGTAATGTCATAGCCAGACCCTTATTTCTGATATTTGCGGACTCTGTACTGACAGGGAATGTCCCACAGGATTGGCGCATGGCAAATGTGGTGCCAATATTCAAAAAGGGTCCAAAAACAGAGCCTGGAAACTATAGGCCGGTAAGTTTAACATCTGTTGTGGGTAAACTGTTTGAAGGTTTTCTGAGAGATGCTATGTTAGAGCATCTTATGGGAAATAAGCAAATAACGCCATATCAGCATGGCTTCGTGAGGGATCGGTCATGTCAAACTAATTTAATCAGTTTCTATGAGGAGGTAAGTACTAGACTTGACAGCGGCGAATCAATGGATGTCGTGTATCTGGACTTCTCCAAAGCATTTGACACTGTACCTCATAAAAGGTTAGTATATAAAATGAGAATGCTCGGACTCGGAGAAAACGTCTGTAAGTGGGTAAGTAACTGGCTCAATGATAGAAAACAGAGGGTGGTTATTAACGGTACATACTCAGATTGGGTCACTGTCACTAGTGGAGTACCTCAGGGGTCAGTATTGGGCCCTATTCTCTTCAATATATTTATTAATGATCTTGTAGAAGGCTTGCATAGTAAAATATCAATTTTCGCAGATGACACTAAACTGTGTAAAGTAATTAACACTGAAGAGGACAGTATACTACTACAGAGGGATCTGGATAGATTGGAGGCTTGGGCAGATAAGTGGCAGATGAGGTTTAACACTGAGAAATGTAAAGTTATGCACATGGGAAGGAATAATGCAAGTCACCCGTACATACTAAATGGTAAAACACTCGGTAACACTGACATGGAAAAGGATCTAGGAATTTTAATAAACAGCAAACTAAGCTGCAAAAAACAGTGTCAGGCAGCGGCTGCCAAGGCCAATAAGATAATGGGTTGCATCAAAAGGGGCATAGATGCCCGTGATGAGAACATATTCCTACTACTTTACAAATCACTGGTCAGACCACACATGGAGTACTGTGTACAGTTCTGGGCTCCTGTAAACAAGGCAGACATAGCAGAGCTGGAGAGGGTCCAGAGGAAGGCAACTAAAGTAATAACTGGAATGGGGCAACTACAGTACCCTGAAAGATTATCAAAATTAGGGTTATTCACGTTAGAAAAAAGACGACCGAGGGGAGATCTAATTACTATGTATAAATATATCAGGGGGCAGTACAGAGATCTATCCCATCATCTATTTATCCCCAGGACTGTGACTGTGACGAGGGGACATCCTCTGCGTTTGGAGGAAAGAAGGTTTGTACACAAACATAGAAAAGGGTTCTTTACGGTAAGAGCAGTGAGACTATGGAACTCTCTGCCTGAGGAGGTGGTGATGGTGAGTACAATAAAGGAATTCAAGAGGGGCCTGGATGTATTTCTGGAGTGTAATAATATTACAGGCTATAGCTACTAGAGAGGGGTCGTTGATCCAGGGAGTTATTCTGATTGCCTGATTGGAGTCGGGAAGGAATTTTTTATTCCCCTAAAGTGAGGAAAATTGGCTTCTACCTCACAGGGTTTTTTTTTGCCTTCCTCTGGATCAACTTGTAGGATGACAGGCCGAACTGGATGGACAAATGTCTTTTTTCGGCCTTATGTACTATGTTACTATGTTAAACAAAGGAGTCAGAAAACTGCTTCTTGGCAATAGCCGACATCAGTCTGTTTCCTCTATTTCCATGGGCATAGGCCTTAAATCTTGAACGTAATACTAACTTTGCAGAAGTGATATTTAATAAGTTTTTTTAAACGGGATCTGGCTTCAGTTAATTCTGCTAGGGTGCGTATAGCCTGAGATTCCTTGTGAGAGGATTCCAGGCGAGCAATGGAAGCCAACAAGGCATCCACAGCCTTTGTCCTTTGTTTTTTTACATAAGCTCCTAAGGGCTCTTTCACACCTGCGTTGTTGTGTGTCGGCATAGAGTTCCGTCGTCGGGGCTCTATGCCGGAAGAATCCTGATCAGGATTATCCTAATGCATTCTGAATGGAGAGAAATCCGTTCAGGATGCATCAGGATGTCTTCAGTTCCGGAACGGAACGTTTTTTGGCCGGAGAAAATACCGCAGCATGCTGCGCTTTTTGCTCCGGCCAAAAATCCGGAACACTTGCCGCAAGGCCGGATCCGGAATTAATGCCCATTGAAAGGCATTGATCCGGATCCGGCCTTAAGCTAAACGTCGTTTCGGCGCATTGCCGCATCCGACATTTAGCTTTTTCAGAGTGGTTACCATGGCTGCCGGGACGCTAAAGTCCTGGCAGCCATGGTAAAGTGTAGTGGGGAGCGGGGAGCAGTGTACTTACCGTCTGTGCGGCTCCCCGGGCGCTCCAGAGTGACGTCAGGGCGCCCCAAGCTCATGGATCATGTGATCACATGGATCACGTCATCCATGCGCATGGGGCGCTCTGACGTCATTCTGGAGCGCCCGGGGAGCCGCACGGACTGTAAGTATACCGCTCCCCCGCTCCCCACTACTACTATGGCAACCAGGACTTTAATAGCGTCCTGGGTGCCATAGTAACACTGAACGCATTTGGAAGACGGTTCCGTCTTCAAATGCTTTCAGTACACTTGCGTTTTTCCGGATCCGGAGTGTAATTCCGGCAAGTGGAGTACACGCCGGATCCGGACAACGCAAGTGTGAAAGAGGCCTAAGGCAATGAGTTCTCCCCTAAGAACTACTTTATGAGATTCCCATAATATAGCGGGAGAAGGAGGGGAGTCTGGGGTATCGTTAAGGACAAAAAATGCCGAAATCAAGGCCTTAATTTTACTGGCGTGTGTGGGGTCCAAGACCAAAGTGTCATTGAGGCGCCACAGACGTTCTTTCCTTTGTGGGCCTGACAGGGAGAGGGTGATAATAACAGGGGCATGATCGGATAATGTGATATTACCTATCCGGGCTCCAGAGACATTACGTATATGCGAATCCGACAGAAACAGATAATCCAGTCTATGGAAGGACATCTTAGCGTGTGAATAAAATGTATAGTCACGGCCATTGGGGTTTATGGTCCGCCAAACGTCCAAGACCTTAAGTTTTTTCAGTGAAGTCTTAAGCCTTTTTAATAGCTTATAAGACACAGAAGGTCTGCCTACCGAAGTGTCCACCGCTGGCTCTATGGCAACATTAAAGTCGCCCCCTAGAATCAATAACCCATCTGAAAAGGAGGATAATGCAGCCAGGGTCTGAACGAGCCATGGTACTTGGCCTTTATTAGGGGCATATAAGTTGGCGAACATCACAGGGGAGTCACCTATTATACCTTTTACAAAAAAAAACCTGCCCTCAGGGTCCACTGATGTTGCCGAGGGCTTGAAGGGGAGGCATTTATGCACGGCTATACTAACACCCCTTCTGGCAGAATCATGTGTACTGTTGAACCATTGGACAAACTTCCTAGGAGGAAAACTGGGAATTTTGCCTGTTCTAAAATGCGTCTCCTGTAAGAAGGCCACCGAAACTTTGTCCCTCAGAAGGAGAGAGAGTGTCTAAGACCTTTTGCATGGCTCGTTCAGCCCATGCGCATTAAGTGAGGCTACTACTATGGAAGACATTTTGCATACACACCATTGCATAAGAGAATGTGATACTCCTAATTATATGGAAAAGCACAAAAATAATATGAGCAGAGGAGAGGGAAGAGGAGGAGGGAAGCAAGGGGTAAAAAATGAGGGAGAAAACATTAAACATATTAAACTGGCAAGTGACCAGCTCGGACAAGGTACACATCCGAGGTGGAATGAGCGCTTTACTTATCACCAGCCAAGACAGGGTTGGACTGGCGAGGGGGCAAGTAAAGCACTTATGGTCTAAAACTATAAGACCAAAAACAAAAACACAAAAATACATCCAGCACCGGAGTCTATCCGGTCATTACCCTGCAAATAGGGAAAAAGGAACATCTCCTTGGAGGTAGCGTCCTGCAACACCAGAAAAGCATCCTTATTAAGGCATGACTTTTTATAAAAGCACAAGGCCATAAATGTAATATTGGCCAAAAACATGAAAATTAGGAAAAAGCCAAGTTTGCCCATAGGAGACAATATGCCAGGCAGGCGAGAAACAGTCATCTCCATATTAGAAAAGTAAAATAGGACATGATATCAGCAGTTCATGCTTACAGACATAGCCGAAGACACCGTGGTTCAGGCTCAAGTGAGGGCCCTGTCCATCTTGCTGCGTCCCGATCGATCTGACCTGCCTGCAGATGCCGTTTGCCAAGCAGACAAGCAGACATACGCGGTGGTAAAGGCAGGGGGCCATCTTGGTCGGCTGGTAGCCACGAGGGAATTTCCACTGGAGGGACATCTAGGGACCTCCAGACTGACTCCAGGTCCGCAGGTGAGCGCACTGTATACGGGGTTGACGTCTTCCTAAGGACATCCAGGAGAGGCTTAAATAAGTATGAACCGCTTAGCCAAAGTAGATGGCGCTAGATCCTGGAACATCTGGATCTGCGTATTTTCATACTCTAGCACCTCCATTTATCTTTGCCTTTTCAGGAGGGCCGCAGTGTCCACATAACTCAATAGGCCGCAAATCACATCACGTGGTGGCTCTTGTGGTTTAGGCCTGGGGCGCAGCGCCCTGTGTATTCGCTCTACCACTATTCCCGCCGCTCTCTCTGGCCCAAGCATCGTGGCAAACAGCTCCCGCGCCACTGTCGGCAAGGCCTCCGCTGCAATCGACTCAGGTAGGCCGCGAATGCGTATGTTGCGCCGGCGACTCCGGTTCTCCTGATCTTCCAGCTTCAGGAAGGCATCATTCAATAGGGCCTTGTGAGATGCTAGCACCTCTGACGCTTTACCCTCATAGGTCGTGATGGCTTCTTGCGTGCTTTCTAGCATGACCACTCTCTGGCCTAGGTGCTTCATATCATCTTTGATGTCTGCCAAATCTTGTTTGAGAGGCGTAAGGGCAGATTCAAGAACCCGGCGAAGGGTCCGTTCCGACAGAGGCGGATCTCTGGGCCTTCTGTCTGAAATATCAGAGCCGCTGCCCGCATCAGAAAGTTCTCCTGAGTCGGAGTCATGAGCAATAGACGCCGCCATATTGGCGCCTTTCTGCGCGGAAACTCTCGGCGTTTTACGGAGAAACTTCGCCATCTCTGGTTGTTTGGGGTGCCGTGGGGTCGACTCTGAGCTTCCTCTGATCTTATCCTTGCCAGGTTTCCCCATAATAAGGCAAATTATAGGCTTATATAGGGCAAATGAGCCCGAATGCTGGAGGAGCTCAAGCTCGTGCGGCCATTCAGCAGCGTGGCTAGGCTCCGCCCCAGTAGTTATATTCTTGTACATAGGAGCAGTATTATAGTAGTTATATTCTTGTACATAGAAGGCAGTATTATAGTAGTTATATTCTTGTACATAGGAGGCAGTATTATAGTAGTTATATTCCTGTACATAGGAGGCAGCATTATAGTAGTTATATTCTTGTACATAGGAGCAGTATTATAGTAGTTATATTCTTGTACATAGGAGCAGTATTATAGTAGTTATATTCTTGTACATAGGAGCAGTATTATAGTAGTTATATTCTTGTACATAGGAGCAGTATTATAGTAGTTATATTCTTGTACATAGGAGCAGTATTATAGTAGTTATATTCTTGTACATAGGGGGCAGTATTATAGTAGTTATATTCTTGTACATAGGAGGCAGTATTATAGTAGTTATATTCTTGTACATAGGAGCAGTATTATAGTAGCTATATTCTTGTACATAGGAGCAGTATTATAGTAGTTATATTCTTGTACATAGGAGCAGTATTATAGTAGTTATATTCTTGTACATAGGAGCAGTATTATAGTAGTTATATTCTTGTACATAGGAGCAGAATTATAGTAGTTATATTCTTGTACATAGGAGGCAGTATTATAGTAGTGATATTCTTGTACATAGGAGCAGTATTATAGTAGTTATATTCTTGTACATAGGAGCAGTATTATAGTAGTTATATTCTTGTACATAAGAGCAGTATTATAGTAGTTATATTCTTGTAAGTAGGAGGCAGTATTATAGCAGTTATATTCTTGTACATAGGAGCAGTATTATAGTAGTTATATTCTTGTACATAGGAGCAGTATTATAGTAGTTATATTCTTGTACATAGGAGCAGAATTATAGTAGTTATATTCTTGTACATAGGAGCAGTATTTTAGTACATTTTGCACCCTCGCCGATCAGCTGTTTGAAGAGAAAGCAGCGCCCATACAAGCATATAAAAAGCAAACAGCAGGTGGCGCTATACAGATAGATTTCAGTGAACAACTCAGTGATTTATATCAAAGTTTTAAATGCATGTAATTACAAAAATATTCAGATCCAGGTACTGGTTTGAAAAGTGTAAGTGTTAATATTCGCATACAAACTAGAGGATAATTGACCAAAAACAGTGATTTCTGGGTGATTGGCCAACTGTCTAATGTGAGTGGAGTGTCCTGCCTCTCCTCCAATGGCAGATGTTAGGGGAAAGAGGGATCTGGCAGTTGGATTTCCACATGTCCTCTCTTTGTTTCCACAGGAGATAATAAACCAACATGGATATATGGATACCCACTATATCATACAAAATAATATCCAAATGCAAAATGTAATGAAAACATACACAGCTTTATTATAATCACATAAATACTCACGACTGACATAGCACAAGATAAAAAACACAATAAAAAAAAGCACTGGGGCTGGTGGTGCATGACTGGCGGATCAAAAATATATATATAAAGTGCGAGTGCGGAGTGCGGTCAGCAGCAAAGATTGGTGAAAAACAAACCTATATTCACCATCAATAATGTAGTCACTGATTGGGTCAATGAGGCCCCACAATATGGCACACAGGAAATATATAGTCATACAGTATATAAAGGGCAAAAGCTAGATGGAACTAGTATCAATCGCAGTAGTCAGTTATATACACAAAGAAAGACCTATGAAAATAAGATTACAAAGTATACTGACCACAATTTTGACCACACACAGTGCAGGCACCACCAGTCCACTCCCCGACGCGTGTTTCGCGTGCTGCTTTCTCAGGGGAAAGCAGCACGCGAAACGCCCTTGAGAAACGCCCTTGAGAAATCGGCACGCAAAACGCGCGTTGTGGAGTGGACTGGTGGTGCCTGCACTGTGTGTGGTCAAAATGTGCTAAGTCATTCGTGAGTATTTATGTGATTATAATAAAGCTGTGTATGTTTTCATTACATTTTGCGTTTGGATATTATTTTGTGTGATATAGTGGGTACCCATATATCCATGTTGGTTTATTATGTTATTATATATGGATTTGGTATACTTAGACGGGAATTAGTTTTGGTGTTTCATCCACAGGAGATAAGCCAGAGCCAAAGGTGCAGACAGCCACTTACTCCTCTCTCCCCATTGAAAACACATGAAAACAGTATAAAGTGTTCTTTTATTTAGATTATACCAGTACACATTTGTGATTTCTTATTGTTTCTTATACTTTATCACCTTCTTTAAGTAACTTAACACATTTGCATTGTGCAATTGTTCACACCATGAAGCATTTCACACGTATCAATGTAAAAAAGGCTATAAAAAGGCAAATACAATGTATAATTCATAGTGAAACTCACAATTTGTAGATAACACCTGTATATTTATAGACCATCACAGCGATGCTCGGAGCTCAGTAGCCAGCTAGGTTTATAGTGAGACGGTAGTGTTTAACACACAAGTATCTATAAGAAGCCTCAGGGTAATGTTACTCACCTGTCCGAATCCATTGCCGATCAGCTATACATATCTGCTCCTCTCCATTGCTACAACTCTACTACCTCCCCCTGTTCTAAATCAGCTACACAGTCTTTGGCACTTATACTGCGGCAGAAGAGAAATAATGTCAGTATTTTTTATTTTATATGTTGTAGTTATTGCATTTATGATTTCATTTTAATAAAAACTTTCTTGCTGGTCATATTGGAGGCAAACATTTCCTTCCTGTGTAGACTGTATAGATAGTGCAGCAATGTGTACACTTTATGGCAGCTGAAATGAGCCAATAGTTTGAGAAATGTCTTAGATTATTACCAGTGATGGTGTTACCCAGAGACCAAGAAGTCTTAGTGGAGTTGGGTATTCCCCATCACACTCAATGGGAGGATATCGCTAGGATATGTCCCCATTGTCTGATAGGTGCGGGTCCCACTTCTGCAGAGAAGGTGAGAATGGAGGGAAGGTGGCGGAGGGTGCATTGAGCATGCACAGCCGCCCTCCATTCATTTCTATGGGGCCGCGGAAAATAACCAAGCACTGGCTCGGCTATTTTCGGCGGCCCCATAGAAATGAATGGGAGTGGTGGCCGCATAAGCTCAGTGCGCTCCCATTTACTTGTTTAGGGAGAGCACTTGGCGGTGGCCAAACCCTGGGAAACCCAGGTTCCTCCAGCCATCAGTCTCCCCACTCTGTTCTTGGCATAGATGCGGATCCAATAGGTGGGACCCGCACCTATAAGACAATGGGGGCATATCCTAGCAATATGCCCCCATTGTCTGTGATGGAAATACCCTTTTAATAAATTTTATGATGCCTTATCTAGGCCTCAAGCAGTTCACCAGAGCTGTTGTTAAATTGTATTCCCACTGGTGATCTGCCCCAGCCTACACAGCAAAGCTAACAAGTGAGCTGCAAAAGTAAGTGGCAAATTTCTGAGCAGAAGAAACTAAATCATAGCTGGAGCAACCATTAAAATCACAGGAAGTCCACTGAGGTCCATACTCGAGCACAATGGAAGTCAATGGGAGAACCCAAGCATTAAACCAGGCACCCCCTGCTCTGAAGAGGGAAGGGTGTCTGGTTCATAGTAAAAGGACATAAATTGATAGAAACACCACCAAAACAGCATGGGGAGGATGTCTGGATGCATCTTGGACTCCCAGGTCGCTGCTGGGAACGATGTTATCCGAGTAGTACGCCACTTTTATAGACTGACAATAATTCACACAAAACCGAAGATAAAATCGATTTTAGACGGAGGAAAAATTGTTGGGAAACATTATTTCCTGTATATTTACTTGTATATAAAGTGCAAGTGCTGCTTAAAATTACAAGGAAGAGGCACTCCCATACAACCTGTATATCACATAATGGAGGGCTTCATTCACATTGTGGTACAATAGTTCAGGTAGTGGGACTCCTACACTCATAAAGCCTATGCACTAAGGGAAAGGGCATCCAAAAATTACAAGGAACCGGCACACCAATACACCCTGTATTACACATAAAGGAGGGCATCATACACACCCTTGAAAAAAGATGATTGCTGGCCTGCTAGTGACCCTCAAAAACATTAGGGGCGAGGCCTGCTGCAGATCTGACCATCTAAAACGGTAGGGGCAAGGGTCTACTGCTGAGCTGACATCTAAAACATTAAGGGTGAGGGCCTGCTGCCAAGCTGACCATCTAAAATATTTTGTGGGCAAGGGCCTGCTGCCGAGCTGACCCTCTAAAACATTATGGGTGAGGGCCTGCTGCCGAGCTGACTATCTAAAATATTTTGTGGGCGAGGGCCTGCTCCCGAGCTGACCATATAAAAAAAATTGTGGATGAGGGCCTGCTGTCGAGCTGACCATATAAAAAATGTTGTGGGCGAGGGCCTGCTGCCGAGCTGACCATCTAAAAATGTAGGGGTGAGGGTCTGCTGCCTAGCTGACCCTCTAAAACATTATGGTTGAGGGCCTGATGGTGACCATCTAAATCTAAAACATTATGGGTGAGGGCCCACTGCTGAGTTGACCCTCTAAAACATTAGGAGCGAGGGCAGCCTAATAAGCATGTTGATATGATGGAGGAGGAGGACGAGATAAGGGAGATTAAACCATATACCCTTTTTAGTGGTGGAAGGGGTGCATGGGAATACAGTGTATTTAATACACCATAAAAGCCACATTTAGATTGCCTTTATGTTCAGCCGCTTTCCTCTGGTGGAGTAGAGAAGTCAGGGGCAATGCAGGTCTTGTTCATTTTTATAAGAGTCAACCTGTCCAGTTGACAGGTGGATGCGCTTATCAGTTATTATGCCCCCAGCAGCACTAAATACACGCTCTGACAAAACGCTGTCGGCGGGGCAGGCCAGTACCTCCAAGGCGTAGAGCGCCAATTCGTGCCACGTGTCCAGCTTGGACACCTAATAGTTGTATGGCACACAGGGATCACTAAGGACGCTGACACGGTCTGCTACGCACTCCTTCACCATCTTCCATAATTTTTCACTCATTGTGACACTAGGGCGCGAATCAGGGTGAGGGTGCTGGTGGGGTGTCATAAAACTGTCCCAGGCCTTGGAGAGTGTTGCCTGACTCTGTTGGAACTGCTGTGTGTTTCCCTCGTCTCCCCTCCTCGGTTGACCAAGGAACTACGTACTCTGCAGCCAGCATTGCCAGCTGGAAATTTTTGGAGCAATTTTTCCACAAGGACCTTCTGGTATTACACCATTTTGCTCGTCCTCTCCACCACAGGAATGAGAGATGAGAAGTTCTCTTTGTAGCGGAGGTCGAGAAGGGTGAACAATCAGTAATCGATTTTGGCCAAAATGCGTACAACGCAAGGGTCACAGGAAAGGCAGCCTAACATAAAGTCAGCCATGTGTGCCAGAGTCCCAACAGACAAGACTTTGCTGTCCTCATCAGGAGGATGACTCTCAATCTCCTCACCCTCTTCCTCCTCTTCTACCAATCCACGCTGAACAGATAGAATAAACCTGCTATGGGTACTACCCTCTGTAGCGGAGGCAACCGTGTCCTGCTCCTCCTCCTCCTCCAATTCGCGCTGAGAAGACGAACTGAGGTTGGTCTGGCTATCACCGTGTGTACTTTCTTCCCCCATTTCCACCTCTTCCACCTTCAAAGCGTCTGCCTTAATTGTGAGCAGCAAGCGTTTGAGTAGTGGGATTGTTAAGCTGATAATAGCGTTACCGCCGCTCACCATCTGTGTTGATTCCCCAAAGTTTCTTAAAACCTCACAGAGGTCAGACATCCATGCCCACTGGTCGCTTGTGAAGAGCGGAAGCTGACTGAAAGGTGACGACCATGTTGCAGCTCGTATTCCACTACTGCCCTCTGCTGCTCACAAAGCCTGGCTAACATGTGGAACGTGTAGTTCCAGCACGTGCTCACGTCGCACAACAGTCGGTGAGCTGGCAATTGCAAGCGCTGCTGCAGCATTGCCAGACCAGCGGAAGCTGTCCATGATTTGCGGAAATGGGTACACACGCGGCACACCTTCACCAGTAGTTCAGGCAAATTGGGGTAGGTTTTGAGAAACCGCTGAACCACTAGGTTGAACACGTGGGCTAGGCATGGTATGTGTGTGAGCTTGCCTTGCTCCAAGGCCGCCACCAAAGCCGCCATTATCAGAGTCAACCATGCATGGTTGTAGGTTGAGTGGCGAGAGCCACAGCTCAGTCTGGTCCCTTATCCCCTGCCACAGCGCTGCGGCAGTGTGCTGTTTGTCACCTAAGCATATCAGTTTAAGCACGGCCTGTTGTCACTTTCCCATTGCAGTGCTACACTGCTTCCAGCTACTGATTGATGGCTGACTGGTGCTGCAAGATGAGAATTCAGAGGTGGAAGTGGAGGAGGAGGCGGAGGAGGAGAAGGGGGAGTTGGAGCCACTAATGTAGGTGGTGGCGGAACCCCTGATGGAAGTAGGGCCCGCAATCCTTGGCGTCGGTAGCACCTGTGCCATCCCAGGGTACGACTCACTCCTGGCACTTCTCCTTGTGTCAGTCGTTAAGTGGACCTTCCCAATAACTGCGTTGGTCAGGGCACGGGTGATGTTACGGGACACATGCTGGTGTAAGGTTGGGACTTCACACCGTGAAAACTATTGGCGGCTGGGGACAGAGTACCCCGGGACAGCCGTCGCCATCAGGCTGCGGAAAGCCTCAGTTTCCACAATCCTAAATGGCAACATTTCCAGGGCCAGCAATTTGGAAAGGTGCACATTTAGTGCTATGGTATGTGGGTGGGTGGCTGGGTATTTGCGCTTTCTTTCAATGGCCTGGGGTATAGACATCTGTACTCTGCGCTGGGACACAGAAGTGGATGTGCTAGCTGATGGTGCTTGCGAAGGTCCAGGTGCATGGCGGGGGGCATCCGGGCCTGTGTCTTGGACAGGGGATTGGCCAGCACGTAACACAGACACTGGTTGTGGACCCAGGCGTTCGGCCCACCTATTAGGGTGCTTTGATGCCATGTGGCGGATTATGCTGGTGGTGGTGAGGCTGCTAGTGTTCATGCCCCTGCTCATTTAGGTATGGCACAGGTTGCAAATGACAATTCTTTTATCGTCCGCACTGTCCTCAAAAAAGCGCCAGACTGCAGAACACCTACCCTTTGGCAAGGGAGATTGCTGCAAGGGGGTGCTACGGGGAACAGTTGCGGGCCTGTTTGGTGTGGCCCGCCTTCTCCCTTTTGCCACCCCACTGCCTCTTCCAGCCTGTTGAGGTGCTGCTGATCCCTCCCCCGCTGTACTACTGTCCTCGCTCGGCTTGCCACCTTCCCAGGTTGGGTCAGTGACTTCATCGTCCAGCACCTCCTCTTCCACTTCCTCACTCTGGTCATCCTCATGACTTGTTGACCTAACAACAATTTCAGTGACTGACAACTGTATCTCATCCTCATAATGAACCTCTTAAGACACTGATTGCGGTTGACTTATTGGCAACTGTGTCTCATCATCATCATGTGAAAAACTAATTGCCTTTACCCACCGTCATCTTCTACTGACTGTGGATGCTCCAGAGTTTGGGAATCAGGGCACAAGATCTGCTCATGTCTCTCTTCAAGCGGGCTTGGCGAGAGGCCCAAATTAAGGAATGGCGATAAAAACTGCTCCTCTGAATATCCGAGTGTGGGATCACTTGTTTGCCAAGACTCTCCATGCTGGGTGGAAGGAGTATCAGGGTGAGGATTCTGTTGACCAGACTCTTGGCTACTAAGACTGGACTTTGTGGAAGACAGGGTGGTGCTTAACCGACTGGAAGCATTATCTGCTGCAATCCAACCGACCACCTGGTCGCTATGCTCTGACTTCGAGAGTGGTGTCCTGCGCCGCCCTTCAAACTGGGACATAAAGCTAGGTATGGTGAACGAGTGTGTTTCTTGTGCTCTGGCAGCAGGCACAGTTTCACTGTGCCCAGGGCCACGGCCTCTGAGTGCACCATCAGCAGCACGGCCACTTCCCTGTCCCTTACTTCACGCCTTGCGCATATTAAATGGTATATATGCTTGGAAGTATGTCACACGTACAGTAGCGCAGGTTTTGTAAGTGTATGCGCAAATAAAGTACACAGACTGTCACCGATATTTTTAGGATCCGCACACGTTAAACAGGAGGTATAGCGCAAGTAATGTCACTGTCACCACCGGCTGATAAAAAAATTACACTGAATAATGTCACTAATATTTAGGATGGGCAAACGTTATAAAGGAGATGTAGCACAGGTAATGTCGCTGCCACCATCAGCAAAAAAATTAGACTAAACGTCACTGGTATTTCGGATATGCAAATGTTATACAGGAGATGTAGCGCAGGTAATGTAACTGTTCGAAGCAGACACCGTCTACAGAAAAAGTACACTGAATGTCACAGATTTTTTTTAGGCTGCGCACACGTTACACTGGAGATGTAGCACAGATAATGTCGCTGCCACCAGCTGCAAAAAAATTTGACTAAATGTCACAGATATTTCAGATACGCAAACATTATACAGGAGATGTAGCACAGGTAATGTAATTGTCCGCAGCGGACACCGTCTACGGAAAAAAGTGCACTGGATATCACGGCTATTTTTAGGCTGCGCACATGTTACACAGGAGATGTAGCGCAGATAATGTCGCTGTCTGCAGAGGCCAAACAATTACAAAAAATATATATTGCTGGCAGATACAACTATAGGCCTTAAAAGAACTTTTGGGTCTATAACAAGTATAAAAACGAAAATATTCCTATTTCAATCCCTACACTATCTCTCCCTTCTGCTCTCCAGCTCTCCCTGACTAATACTGAGCCGAACACGTGTCATCGGGTGCTATATAGCACCCGATGACGCGTTCCGGCCAGCCAATCACTGTAATGCCAGCAGCCAACATGGCTATGGCATTACAGTGAATGGCAGTACTTACCTGCAAGTTTATTGGCTGCGTAGTAGCCGACAAACGTGTGGGGAGGAGACTCGAGCATCGCGTTCGAGCACATGCGGTATTCAGCATGCTTGCCCAACCCTACTAAAGAGTCATGCCCTTGGTGGGTTCCAAGTGTGAATCTTCTTGTATTGGCTTAGAACCCCCCCTAATAAGACAAAAAATATATTGTCTGTGGGATGCCCACGGCCGGGGCCAGCACCTCGGGGATCCCTTTCCCCTTAGGAGGTTTCTACGAAATATGTCCCTCTTATAGAGCAAGTAAACGTGAGTGATGCTAGTTGCAGTTAAGCAACGGGAACAAGGAGTCCCCTTTGTAGATGGTAATGTTGGTACCTAGTGTTGATCACGAATATTCGAATTTCGAATTTTTATCGCGAATATAGGTACTTCGAAAATTTGCAAATATTTCGAATATAGTGATATATATTCGGAATTTCCAATATTCGTTGTTTTTATTTTATATTCGATTTTTTATTTTTTTTAATCAGTACACATGATCCCTCCCTGCTTCTAGCTTGTGGGACAATAAGAAGGCTGCAATATACTTGACTTTAGGAGTAGTGTTGTTTGCGAATTTTGCTCTATATTCTTTTTTTTTCGAATATTCGCTATATTGCTATATATTCTTGTTTTAGCAATATAGCAAATTTTAAAAAAAAAACGAATATAGAGCAATTTAGCTAATATAGTGCTATAATCTTTTTTTTTTATAGTTGTAATTTTTTTCCAATCTGAACTTCAGATGAGAAAAAAATTACAACTATTAGACAAAGAAGATTATAGCACTATATTAGCTAAATTGCTCTATATTTGTTTTTTTCGAATATTCGCTATATTGCTATATATTCTTGTTTTAGAATATTACGAACATTCGAAAAAATAAAGTTATAGCAATATAGCGAATATTCGAAAAAAAACGAATATAGAGCAATTTAGCTAATATAGTGCTATAATATTCTTTGTCTAAAAGTTGAAAAATTTGCAATAAAAATGCGAAAATTCTAATCCGAAAATTTGCATATTACACGATCATTACCTTGCCGATTTTTTTTGTAAAACATTCGCAAAATATTGCGAATTCGAATATGACCCCTGCCGCTCATCACTATTGGTACCGAGTGTAGGAAGGCTAGAGTGGTGTTGTATAGGCCACAATATCCCTGGAGATGTTGTGCAGAACTTGAGTAATGGTGCTCCTACATGAATACGTGTGGATCCCCGACGTGGTTGACCGAGGCAGTGCAAAAGGGGATGAAGAACTTGGATGGGGTAGAACAAAAGTTGAGTCCAGACTTGGCAAATGTTGAACAGGTGCTTTTACTTGGCATAAACAGTAATCCATACAGTTTCCAGATTTTATCAGGCCAATGGCAGGCAAACACGTCTTCAAACCAATCTCAGCTCTGCTATGCTGTAGCTTCCTCAGCTCTGCTATGTTAGCAGGAGTAGTCTCTTTCTCTGTAGGTATTCCTAGGATCTTCTTGTCCTGGTATTTAGTACCTCAAGCTTCAGCTCAGCTTGGGTGAAGGCAATGCAAGCACAGGAGGGGACATGCAACCAAATAGTCCTTTGCAGGCAGAACCTGCAGGCCCAACAGAGTAGGCAGCTGGCCTGTACACAACCTCTCCCTTAGGAGGGTGAAAGCAAGACTGACTCACTACTAACTAACTCCTCCTCTCCTTCTCCCTCTAGAGGGAGAGAGAATGGACAATCCAGTCCATCCCCTGCTACTAGCACTGCCAAGTGTTGCTGCAACCTTGTGGTCACCAGGTGCATAACATGAACATAACAATTACTTGGGGTAAATATGCACATTATCAGACGATGACATAAATTATATTGGATGACGGGACAGGTATTAGCACATAGGAAATGGTAGCAAGGTGTCAAAAAGAGTGGTAATGGAACTCTGGGTCATTACATCTGTAGCAAAGTCATTGCCTGTAGCCATTGTCTATGGCAGAGTCACTGTCTGTAGCCAACCGCCCATATAATGATAAATTTTGAGTTTTTTCAGCTCTTTTTATATTTCCTGTGCACTAAACATATTATTAGATTATTAGATTATTGCCTTTTTCAGGAGGAGGAGTTTATAAAGTCTCCAATAAAGTTGATTTGAATGTAAATTTTATGACTTTTTAGGTCCAGCTGGCAAGGAATTAAACCGATTGGCACAAAGAAGTGGAAAAAAGATTTCACTAGAGCTTCTAGGAAGAAAGCTCGGCAACATGAGTTGTTTTTACAGGAAAACTAGGTCATGACATTATATTTTGCTTCTTCGTGACAATATATCTTCTTAAAATAACGATCTCATTTTTGCAGCCATCTATTTATGTTCTTTTTATTTAATTGTTGAAACTTAGTCAATAATGTTCGAGAAAGGCAAAAACTCAATACACAACTTGTTGTATTTGATTTTTACCACATGATTAGGGATAGTGTATATCGAATTGATCCGGACTTAGGCCTTATTCACACATACGTTGATTTTTTTTACGGTCCACGGTCAGTGCAAACCCGGCCTGCCGTCATATGTGTATGGCCTCCTGCACACGGCCGTTTTTTTTTCCCGTTTACTGCCCGTTTTTTGCGTTCCGTATACGGTCCATATACGGAACCATTCATTTCAAGGGTTCCGCAAAAAAAACGGAATGTACTCCGTATGCATTCCGCTTCCGTATTTCCGTTTTTCCGTTCCGTTTTAACATAAAACATGTCGTATTATTGCCCGCAAATCACGTTCAGTGGCTCCATTCAAGTCAATGGGTCCGCAAAAAAAACGGAACACATACGGAAATGCATCTGTATGTCTTCCGTTTTTGTTACGTTTTTTGCTGAACCGTCTATTGAAAATGTTATGCCCAGCCCAATTTTATCTATGTAATTACTGTATACTGTATATGCCATACGGAAAAACGGAACGGAAAAACGGAACAGAAACGGAAACACAACGGAAACAAAAAACGGAACAACGGATCCGTGAAAAACAGACCGCAAAACACTGAAAAAGCCATACGGTTGTCTGCAATAGGCCTATTACTGTACAGCGGCGGCAAGAAGCGTATGGCGTCATAGCAACTAATAACGCCATGCGCTCATGCACTCAGCAGGACGGTAGGCCGGGTTTTCACTGACCGTTGTCCGGTACGTGTGAATGAGGCCTAAGTGGAATTAGATCCGAGTTTCTGGGAAAATTCGATTTGCGGCAAAGCCGAATTTCCTTGTGCTTGGTGGTAGCGAATAAATTTTCCCTGAATGGTGGTAAAAAAAAACCACTGGATTATTGCTATCAGATGCCGCAATCAGCTATGAACACGGCATCTGAGGGGTACAATGACGGGGGAAGTGCGATCGCCACATTTAGCGAAAAAGTTGTCCCATAGAAGTATTTTCGTAAACATGACACCATAAAGTACAAGCGCTAGGTGTGTTCCATCGAAACAGATAAGATATACCATTAAGAGCACTCCATCAACATTTGACAGTATTTGGATTAACCAAACAAACAGAAGAAGCAGACAAAGACAGAACAACAAGGGGGAAGATTAGACAGAAAGGGGGGAGGAAGGGTCAGTGGGGGGAATAAATGCCTATTGTGTCAGTAGGTCTTGGTACTCCTGTGTACCCTGGAAGGTAAGCCATGGGGTCCATGCCTTGACATGGTCAATAGTAGTATGCTTTAAAACCGACGTGAGCTCCTCCATTCTCCGTATCTCCTCAACCTTCTGAATCCAGTAACTGATCTGTGGGGGTGAGGACGACTTCCATCTCGCCGGGATGCAGGCCCTTGCGGCTATGACTAGAGAGCGCAAACAAGATTTACGCAACACCGTCAGCGGGAGGCCTGAGTAAAATAGCAAGAAGAATCCCGGAGTATTCGGTATAGAGAAGGGAAACGTCTTGGCCAATGACCCATGAACCCTGTTCCAGAACGCGCGTAGCTTGTGGCATTCCCAGAAGATATGCATCATTGAACCCGGAGCTGCTGCACATCGCCAACATAATTGAGTGGTGGAGGGGAACATTCTCTGCAGTCGAGTCGGGACATAATACCATCTACTCGCTACCGATGATTTGTGTACCAGAGAAATCAGCTTAGGCCAGTGGTCAGAGGGGATGTCAACGCTCAGGTCTCGTGCCCATTTGTTAGTGTAAGGGGGATGGTATTCTGGGTCTGGTGCAATCAGGGCTTTGTAACATTCCGATAGAGAGTGTCTGTATGTCCCTGAGCCTATGCAAATCTTTTCAAAGGAAGTGAGGGATCTGTCTAATCCACTCGGAAATGGTAAGGTAGATAAAAAATGAGCTAACTGTCTGGCCCCCTAGTGTCCCAGAGGGCAAGGGTCCGATCTTCCTTCTAATTCAGTATATGTTAGCCATCTCCCGGAGGTTCGGAAGAACGGGGCACGGCTTTTACCTTGTGTGCGCCATTGTTGGAACGGACCGCCCAAACGTTTTTTACTATTGTGTCTACCTTCTTCACTGTTCCTGGTTTACCTCTAGCTGTACGGCAGTTGCCACTGCCACCACTACTATAAACTATATTATATACTGTTCCAGGAATAGCAACCTATGAAGCAAAGTCCAAATCTCCAGGGACCCAGAGACTTTGTAGACTCCTGTAGAGCCTGTACCAATCTGATCATGAATTGGACACTTTGAGGCCGAATGAGCTGAGTAGGTATTTTGATGTCTTTTTATTTTATGTGGATCTTTTATTATCACATTGATCTATCGCCAGTAACTTTTGACCCTTTAAAGAGTTATCTATGTGAAACAATTTATTTGAATGGGCCCTGTTAGGTCATGTTGGGATGACAGAGATTGGTTGAACAGGTTCACCTGAATACCAAAGGATCCTTCAGTACCTCTAAAACACAAATGGACCCCAAAGTTCCAGAAAAAGACAATGTCACGGTGGGCGTGCACTCAGTCTATCAGATAACGCACCAACCAGGCTCTGGGCGAGAGACAGGGGAAGGGTCACCTCCTAACTAATACCTGACCTCTTTCCCTGCACTGCTCAGCCCACCTACAGATCTTTAAGGTAGGTATGAGGTGTCCCCGTGCCTGGGCTGACAAAACCCTGAATTCCCTGAGATGGTGAAGTAGGGAAATAGGAGCAGCCTGCTCGCACAGAACCTGGATAGGATAGATGACACAAAACAACCAAACTTGAAATAACACTTATCTTCCTGAGCTGGAGCAGACAGCCAACCTTCCTTCCTAGCTTCCAAGACCACAATGATTAGTATAATCCGCTCAGGGCACTGGGCTAGTGTGCTATTTAAACTAATGACCCCACCCAGTGCACCTGATGAGAGGCGGATCCAGCACGGCTCCAAAACAACCACTAAACTCGTGCTGCTATCCTGGCCGACCTCCGCACCTCGTCAGAGTGGGGCATGACAGACAACCCCATGTGGAGGTGACTTTGGAGCAATCATTTGGCACTAGGGTCTATTTTAAATTTCATCCAGCCCTGAGAATCTGGGCTCTGAGCCCTGCAGCAAGTGCCGAAACTCAAATTTAACTTCGGGAGCAGTGACCTGGAAGTGTAGCAGCAGATGTGCAGTTGCTGCTTCCAAAGCCACTGTACTTTTTCAAAAGCACAAATAAATGTATCACGTGTGCCATGCAGGGAGCACATGATTTCTCCCAAATGCAGCATGGCCACGATGTTGCTGCCATTGTCGTTGACCACCTTGCTCACTTGGAGTTGGCAGGGAGACAGCCAGCGAGATGTTTGCTGCTTGATGCACTTTATCAAATGATCGGCTGTGTGGCTACTCTCATCCAGGCCGGTCAGCTCTAACAGCGTGGCAACGCTTCAATTTACACATATGATAGGGGCGATGCTGTGACCTGCTTCTGTTGGGGATGGGAGGATGTCCATGGAGGAGGCGGGTTTGGAACCAGACTGACACAAATATGGAAGTGTCAATAGGCCTTTTTGCTGTGGTGCTGCCTTGCTGCTGTGGAAAACATTGACCCAGTAGTCCGTGAAAGACATGTACTGTTGTCGCAATCCCCATAGGAGCAGGAGAATGGGCGTGGTAGTGGCTCTGACTGCAATAATTATTCGCAGTGGCAATCCTCACATTGATTATTCAGGAATCAGGACCTTCCTGGTTTTTACTTTCTCTCTCTGGAGTACTGTAAAGTAGAGATGGTTTTCTCTATATGGATCTCTCAGGAATGGGCTTCTCTGAGATGAAGACCTAGTCCTCTGAGGAGTGAGCACATGTAGCTTCCTTTCACTTCCTCAGCTAAGACACAACTCACTGAGCTAGGGGCGGAACTAACTTCAACACCTACTGTAGCTTCCTACAGGGGCAGAGATGTTAACCCAACTGATACATACAGAGATATTATGGTACATTCCAAGACATTAATATATTAAATAACATTACAATAACAAGAACGCTATTCTTAGGTACTGCGCTGTTCCTGCCAGTAACAGTTGCTCCAGGTGTCCATGGTGGCATGCACTTTGCTGCTCAAAGAGAATTGCAATGAGCAGCACCCATTCTTCGGCATGTGACAGTGCAAGGCTTGGATGGCTTTTTTGAAGAACCAATTGTTATGCAAGCGGGTGTGGACCCACTGCGCCACTGACTGGGTATACTCCGGAGGGGCGTAACTAAGAAGCTACCTGGTATTCACTAGAGCCCCTGATGGTGGGGATAGGCTTGGGCCGTAGGGTAGCTGCCAGGTGCCACTCCAGAGTAGTCCCCAAGTCAGTGGCAGCTGACCAGGGGGTCAGAGTGCTCGGTGTAAGCACCAAGAGGACGCACGAGGCCTGGAGGTACGGGTCAGGACAGGCGGCAATCAAGCGAAGTCAGCAAACAAGATCCGAGGTCAGGGGCTGGCGGCAAACAGGCAAAGTCCATAAACGAAGTCCAAGGTCAGAGGCAAGTGGCAGAAAGCAAAGTCCAGGAGTACAATAGCAGGATTCGGTACACAGGAAGGCAGACAAGATAAACACCTTTGCCCAGGGACTATACAGGCTAGACACTGAGGTTGCTCAGGCAACTTCCTGTAGTAGGAAGTGCCTTTAAATACCTGCTACAATCCAGCCATAGGCTGCTGAGACAGAGGATGTGTGTGTTGCCTCTTAGGTGAAGAGAGACACACCCATGCAAGCTTCAACACTAATGCAAGTCTCCAGCAGGTAGGAAACTATGGCATGGAACATATGTAGCAGAGTTAAGCAAGTTGCTGCCCATGTTTGTCAGCAGAACGACAGGAGGAAAAAGAGGGAGCACGCCGCCCGTGCCTGCGGTTAGGGGCAGCGACGCCGGCGCGGACTGCTGGCCTAACACCACTGGTGGCTAGATATCTTCCAGCAAGGCTAAAGGCAGTAGAATCCACTAAGTGGTGTGGCAGCGACTGCACCACCAGCAACTTGTTCAGGTGAGAGTTAAGATTACTCACCAGTGGATTGCTGGACGTGTAGAGTTTCCTGGCCACAAATTCCGTTATCGATGGCTGAGGAGGATTAGTCTAAAACATGTTTAATAACACGGGTATAAAAATGGTGTTATTGTAGTATTGCTTTTGCGGTAACTGTATGCTATCTTTCAGTAATATGCAACACATTCAATAACACAGGTATAATGCACTGATTCAATGATAAATTTAAACTGATGTTAAAAGAAATAAATTGCTCAGCGTTTGGAGCAGAGTATATGCTATTGGGGTGCTGGCAATAAGACTATGAACTATAGAAACTTGATGTTTTTTTTTCTTTTTTTAAAAAGCTGACTTCTGTTCATACATAGAAAAAATGAGTTGCCTGCAGCTGTTTTAAACAAACATCTACCTCCCTCACTATTCTCTTTCTTTGTTGAAATTCCCTAAAATATACCCAATTTATCTTCTTACTTTCTCCCTATACTCTGCTTATTGTGTCCCTATCACACTACTTTAGTGGCTTGTGTCAGACACTGCCACAAGACATCCATCCAAGTCACAAGCTAAAGACACAATGGTGATCCTTCTGTCTTGGCATAAGTTGCTGCCTGCCTACTGCCCCCTTATTCACTGATTAGGCTGTCTTTCAGCCACTGAGCCTATCAAGGCAAGCCTTCTCACTCACTTCCTCCCAGTTTTATATGATTCTCCATCTTCTTCTTGCCTCATGGTTTTCCCCGCCAATTAAAAAACTTCAGATTCATTTCATGGACAAATTTTTGTGAAATTCAGAATGAATTCATTTTGTTTTGAATAAATGTGCACATTACTATTAGAGATAAGCGAATAATTGAAAAGTTCGATTCAGCTGATTCTCCGAATTTTACAAAAAAATTTGCTTTGTGACAAATTACTTCGTCACGAAGCGCATTTTTTTGTAAGTAGTGGGTGCAATGATAGGGAGCTGTGATAGCACCGCCCCCGTCATTGTACCCCTCAGATGCCACGTTCATACATGATCGCGGCATCTGAGTGTAAAAACTGTGCAAATTAACAATAAAAAAAAATAATAATAATAAATTTCCCGCTTTCATTTTCTCACAACGGGCCGGCCGCCGCCATCTTGCTTGAAGATCTGGAGCGAAATCTCGAGCAGCGCAAGATTACGTCATCATGCCGGCTGGCGTGATGACATCATACGTCACCACGCATGGGATTTCGGCCGAGATCTTCAATCAAGATGGAGACTGGCAGCCCGTCGCGAGCAAATGAATGAGGTAAGTTAGAATTTTTTTGTGTTTTACACTATTTTAGGTTAAATCGATTCGCTGACACGAAGCACGAGGAAATTCGACTTCGAGGCGAATCGAATTTATCCTGAAATTCAGATCGAATTCCACTTTGTGGGATTCGATTCGCTCATCTTTAATTACTATAAACCTTTTCAGATTCCAGGAACGGTCGTTTAATCCAAAATGAATATCAGCCCTGAAAGGAAATTTGTTTTAGACTCAATTCCACGAAAGCCTGTTTCCCCTCACAATAGACCCTCAGAGAAATTTGTTTGTTGCTACAGCTAAATGGGCTCCACTTCCTCTGTAGATTAGAGTCATTAAGCTGCTGTAGCTTCAAGTCAAACATATTCACAAATTAACCAAAGTACCAATACATTTTGTGGATTTAAATCTAGCTTTACTAGAAAGCACAACATGCAAAAAAATACACTAAAACATAAAAAAGATATAAAAAACTTTCTCATCATATTTCATACACTGCAAGCATGGATGTCGCATTGTCTATTGCAGATGATTGCACAGGTCACACTAAATTTCCTGATTTTGAATACAATGAAATTACTACAGTGAACACTGACATACAGAATACTACACTGTGAGCAGGCATGAAAAAGCCACAGTATTTGGTATATGGTAAACCTTCTTATTTCTATATATAAAAATATATAGCATATGCTATATAGAGAAAGTGGGAGATTTATCGTTCCCTTTACGCCTGAAAAGTGGCGTTAACTTTTCAACTGTGACTTAAAAAAAAAATTGTCATCTCCCCTTTTTCGACGTCACTTTTCTAAAAATGGCGGGACCAGCCGCTGCGACAAATTTATTTTCATGTACGCCGGTTTTCTGGCGTAAATGAAGCCAGAAATCTACGGCAGCTCTAAGCTATCACAGATTTCTGGTTAGGCGCACAGAGTGCCGGAGGATGCGCCTCATCATAAATTAGGCGCACCCTATTGCAGCACAGGGGATATCAAAACAGGCGCAGACAGGGGCGTAGCTAAAGGCTCATGGACCCTGGTGCTGGCATTTTTTCCTATAGTGTGCAAACACGAGGACCGCTGATAGAGTGCAGGGTGGTCCTAACCGTGGAAACGAGCAGTGCATAATTTGATGGTAAAATGAATCTGTAACGCCCCAGAGTAGCAATACCACTTCTGCACCCTGCTACTATCTTTAATGGGCTAATATAATGTCATCTTTTGTATTTTGTTCAGGTCCACTACACTGTGCATTTCCAATGTTTTGCTACTGTTATGTTCAAATGTAATGTGCCTGGTCCACCAGCAGGTGGCAGCAAACACGGAAGAGCTGCAGTTAGGCAGAATGGAGCTTCCCATTCCATTCTAACCCCCGGGGAGAGAAGTGAGCAAGTCCTACTTCCTGCAGGAAGGGTGAGAGTTAGGCTACTTTCACACTCGCGTTTGGTGCGGATCCGTCATGGATCTGCACAAACGCTTCCGTTCAGATAATACAACCGCATGCATCCGTTCATATTGTGTCAGTGAAAATGGAACCGTCCCCATTGACTTACATTGTGTGTCAGCGTTTTGGTGTCCGCCTCCAGAGCGGAATGGAGACGGAACGGAGGCAAACTGATGCATTCTGAGCGGATCCTTTTCCATTCAGAATGCATTAGGGCAAAACTGATCCGTTTTGGACCGCTTGTGAGAGCCCTGAACGGATCTCATAAACGGAAAGCCAAAATGCCAGTGTGAAAGTAGCCTAAGTCTTGCTTATCCCCTGCTAGTGGAAGGGTGTGCAGAGGGCACGTCTCTGCTGGACGTGCCCATGCCAGCCAGAGCACCCTAAGCTATGCTGGCCATGGAGCCCAAAGCTTAAAGCCTCAGAAGCCAGGAGCATAGTTCCCTGGCATAACTTCAGAGTCAGACTACAGAGAGAAGATGCAGCAGACAGAAGAATCTGAGTTATACAGTCAGCCTGTCAGTACAGCAGAGCCAGAGAGAAACAGATGTAGCAGTGTCGAGTTTGCCTGCCAGTTTTAATGCTAAAGCCTGCTGGGACCAAGACAAAGCTTGAAGATTGTTTCTGATGAATTTTTATTCAAGTAAAGCTGCTGTTTAACTACATACAAGGTCTGGACTCAATCTTTCTTGCAAATCCTTCAATTATTCCCCCTATTTATTGCTTCGAAGCCAAAGCCTGGGGTCCAGCCGTATCCAGGTAGGAGCACCGCGACACATATAAAGGGACATTTTAGGCCACTCTATACCACTCAGCATTCCTACACCTGGGTCGCGTTATAGAGGGCCCTAGGGGCAGGCACCCGTTGCAATAACCAGCAAAGGAGGCAACATGCATAATAACAATACATTAGTAAGTGCTTTGTATTAACTTTCTCTACATGATAAATGCCACTTGCTGAAATGACAACCCCTCTAAGTTACAGCTCAGGTCTGTGCCAGTCCCAAGCTGATGTAGATCTGAGTCTCTGGCACACCGAGTGCCTGAGATGCACCTAATTTATTAAGAAGCCTCTCCCTCTTAATAAATTTGGTTCTACTAACTTTGGTGCACAGATCAAGACTGGCATAGAAAATCTGGTGCCATTTTCACTTTCTCATAAAGTGATGCATCCTAAGAACAATTGCCCTAATTGTGTCAATGAAAAGTTTTAGGTCAATTACATTTCAATCCATTTAACCAAAATCCTAAAGCACATTCAATAACACAGGTGCCATAGGTCAGCCACGGGGCCCCTGGAGAACAGGAGCCAGTTCTAATTTAGGCTAGTTTCACATCTGTGGCACAGCTTTAAGGCTGGCTGCAACTCTCTAAGTTCGCCATTGCCGGAGTGTGCCACCTGCCCACCAGACCCCCTTGACTATAATGGGATCCGGCAGAGATCTGGCAGCTCCCAGCAAAAAACACTGAACGCAACGTTTTTTACCGGAATTATTTTCTGGAACAGCCTGCCGGAGAGCTGTGTGGCACATGTGAAAGTGGCCTTAGTCTTGTCCTCTTCCTAGTGGGTGGTGAGACCTACACAGGGATGTGGTTTTGAGTCATGAGGGATGGAGGTATTATTATGTTGTGGTCGGTTACGAGTGTGATGCTGTCAAGTAGCTGTTCTAACGGGCCGAAATTTTAATCTTTGCTATGGCTCCTCATGTTCTCTATAGACCGAGCCCAGTATTATTTCCTCGTGTCACCAGATGAGACACATAGTTGTTGCCTGACTTTGACCTTCCAGTCTCTAAAATGCTCCAGATGTCTCTGTTCAGGTTCCTTGATCCTGTGACGCTTGCGTGAATATATAGGCAGAGCTTCCTTTTCTTAATTCCAGCCAGAAGTAATTATGGTTTGTATAATGTAGTCCCATCACAAGTACAAACATTATAAGTCCAATATGTTTTCATTGTGGTCACTTTACGATGTTCGGATGTCAGACTCAAAATCGAGCAGATCATTCACTGCTGGCGTGTTCTCATTCTTGTGGGATGATGCACAGTGCTCCACGCTATGTCGTTTTCATAGCTTCCCGCTCCTCCCGGACCCATGTCCAGTAGGCAAGGAAATGAATGCATTTTTTTTAATCTCTTGCCAGTTCTGGGTATCTTAGTTCTCCTCATCAGTGTTCATTGTAATAAAACACTGAAGCATTGTACATAAGGAGATGAAAATCAGGATCGGCCCACCAGATGATCTTCATGTGGACTCAGTCTTAAAGGGGTTATCTCATAATCGATGTAAAAAATGAAAATCAGACATCATATAGGACATGACAATCACTTTCCAACAAAGCTAGAACCAGCCCTGTACCTCACATGGATCTAGAGCTCTCCTCATTTTATTGCTAGATTATCTGAACGCTGGCAGCTCCATTCTGCTGAAGCCCAGTGGATGTCCTTTCTACTAAGGATCTCTCTCTATCATAGCTCAGGGATGTGTCCTTTACTAGTGGCATGTCCTTTCTGCTGTAGCTCTCCTCCCTGTATCTGTCACAGCTTCTAACAGTAGATACAGCTGGTGGAAGTTGAAGGATGGCACTGACTATGTGCGACCATGTCAGTAGGTGGACGTGCACATTTATATGGATTAAACACCAGTAGGAGCCACTATAATGAAGTAAAGAATATATCTCATAACTGGAGCATTTTTGTAACAGAAAGTAAATTACAAAAGTAGCTAGTTTTCCATGCTTGAGTATAATAAAACAACATTTAATGGTGGCACAACCTCTTTAGAATCATATACACTTTAGTGTATTGTCAGCTAAACCCGGGTTTGGGGGTTTGGCCCACAGTCTAATGTGTATTGGGAGCTCCCAACTCTCCTCGACAGATAATGTAAGGGGAGAGAAGGATTGGGCACACTGAATATTTTCCACCCATTCTTTAGTTCTCCCTAGAGGTTCCTGGCAGTGGCTCTTTCCTCTCTGCCCATTGAAAACACGTGCACAGAACGTGTATATTTATGAGGGAATCGAGAGGGAGTTGGGAGAGACAGCTGTCCATCATATGTCTGACAGCTATTGATTGTGTATAGTCATCTTTAGATTAAAGTGCCTCACTTGTGCGGTTTCCAAAGCCACATTCTGGAATCTTCTTCCGCTGCTGCATTGGGCTCCTGTGCTTCTTTGTGGCCCTACTGCTCTAGATGCACATCAGTGGCAGGTTGCTAAGGCAGTCAGAGCCCATAGATGACCTACAATGGTGAATCGTCCTGCCAGGCTTTGTCTGGTGATTGAGGTACTGTACATACGTTTCCTGGCTTTTATTCCTGTGCATTGCTATTGTCTACTGTGTTTGGTCCCGATCCTGACATTGACCTTGTTCCGGACCCTACTCTTGCATTGTCCTTTGGTTTATCTACCTAGTCTATTGTCCTTCTCATGATTCTGACTCCTGACTACATACTTTTTGTTTATGCTGTGACCTGTCATATTCTGATTTCTACTGATGATCCTTGGCTCTGTTCTTGACCATGATGCTTCCTCAACACTACCAGTGCCAATCCGTGACTATTTTGAGGGCCTGGGAACCCATCTGCAGCACAGCCTATGGCAGGACTTCAGTCCTGTCCACCTCAGATGGATCGCAGTTTAGACAATCCAGATTCCTGTAGTTTCCTACAACAGCCTGTCATATGTGAGGCCACAATTACTATCTTTTATGGGGGTCTGAATGCAAATGTTTGCTTTCATTGGTGCCAAACCACAGGGTACACAACTCTGACATCGTGACCACGGAAAACCCCCTTAATTTAATGTAATGGCTGAATAGCTCAGAAGACTGATGCATAGAGAGGACTCCTATGCTCTGCAATGTAACTGAGAGGACTCCTAAATGCTTTAATGCTGACTTAAGCCTCATCCACACGTCACAACTAGGGATGAGCGAACCCGTGGAAGTTCGGGTTCGCCGGGTTCGGACGAACTTCAGGTCAAAGTTTGGGTTCGGGACCCGAACTTGACCCGAACTCGAACCCGAACCAGGACCACATTAAAGTCAATGGGGACCCGAACTTCACTTTATTATCTTCCGCTATAACATGGTTATAACGGAAAATAATAGCATTCTTAAGACAGAATGCTAAATAAAATGGACATTGAGGGGTTAAAAATTATTTTAAAAACTCACCCCCGATCAAGTGGATGAGGTGGGTTTTTTTTAATTATTTTTAACCCCTCAATGTCCATTTTATTTAGCATTCTGTCTGAAGAATGCGATTATTTTCTGTTATAACCATGTTATAACGGAAAATAATAAAATCACCCGAACACCGAACCCGAACTTCAGTGAAAAAGTCCGGGTTCGGGTCCGCTCAACCCTAGTCACAACCCTAGGAAGTATGGTTTATAGAAAGAGACAACTACTGCACCTGTTGGTTTGGTGGGAATTAAGCATCTGTCCTGTTGTGGTAGCTTTCTTTATAATGGAGATAGCCCAATCCTGAGATGTGTAATAGATCTTTGAATGATTACAATAATTTAACTAACACTCCTGCACCTAATTCCTTTTGCATCTTGTTGCCCTTTGAAGTGTCTGAAAAAGAAGAACCTCCTTCAGACACTTTGTTATTTTCTTTATTTGGGGAGAGACTAGAAATTCACCATCAGATCAAAACAGATCGGTCTAATACATCTGTAGGATTGTCACCTTTTGTTTGTATACCCCTCAAAATTGTTGGGTCAAATAAAATTCACATTATGCATTTGCAAAAACATTTACCATAGAGTGGTGATTCCTAAAGTGGGTTCTGCTGTACCTCTGGTCAAGTGGGGGTCCTCTGGAGTACCATGGACTGTCTGTTGATAATGGTTAGTGCTGATTAATGCTGATATTAATCGGGACATCTAAACATCCTTCTATAATCATGGAAGGTGGTTATAAAACAGGCACCAAGCTTCAGCAGTTTTCTCTGTTGGGTCATTATCTTGTATTTGTGGCACCAGATGTGACCCATACTGACAGTTTTACCCCTTTAAAGGGGTTCTCCAGGAATTAAGAAAAAAAAAATACTTAAATATTACTTTATTATAAATATATTCTCATATACCTTTCATGAGTTATAATGGCTCGTTTTGTCTGGGGAGCAATCATCAGCGGAAACAAAATGGCCGCTGTCCCATTAGTTCACACAAAACCTGTCCTGATCACACAGGAGTACAAGTTACTTTAGAGCAGTGAACTAAAGATCAGCCTCATCCTGCTCTCTGCTCTGCTTGTCAGTGATTATGATCCTGAACACAGTTGATAGGATCTTCAGCTAAATCTCTGTAGGAATGGAGATCAAGGGGAGACTGTCATGGTCCCTCCCATGTTGGAGGTTAGAAGATCTGAGAGACTGGCTACACGTGAGGTTATCTGACAGTCTCTCTGTTTTCACTTGTTGCAGTGTTGTTGGTAATGACCACACCTCTTGTCTCAGGTACAGCTTCTGGTCATTACTGATCATCTATTTAGTCTGGACTCACACTTCATACCTTGCGGTTGATATCATCTGCCAGGAGTTGGAAGAGCTGGTGTGTGGTTCTCATCTGAGTTACTGCTTATCCATTTTCTATTGAAGATAAGTGTACTTCTGTTTGTATTTTGCTGTTCCCATTTGCTTGTTGGTTACTAGGCCTCAGGGAGATGCTGGTTTGTTCATCTGGGAAGAAACCAGTAGTCTCAGACCCTGTCACTACTCCTAGGGATATTCAGGGTTACTAGGGCCTAGGTTCCCGGTGTTTGAATATTCCCACATTCGGGGTCTATTCATACTGACAGGAGTCAAGGCTAGGATTTCCTAGGTGGTAACCATTTCCCTTCTCCCTAGCCTTGAGGCCTAGTTCCTGGTAATTTTCCTTCGGTTATCATTCTGGTGTTTCTCCTCTTTCCCTACATTGTGACAGAGACATGACGTACAGAAAGGTCAGACAGGACAGACTGTGGTAATGGAGACTGCATACAAATACTGCTGCTCATTACCCACACCCTCCTCTCTGTACTTCATGACTCCTTTTGAACTCCATTCCTACAGCAGAGATTCAGCTGAAGATCTTATCAGCTGTATTCAGGATCATAATCCCTCACAAGCAGAGAGGAGGATGAGGTAGCTCTTTACCTCAGTGTTGTGAAGTAACTTGTCTTCCTGTGTGATTAGGACAGGTTTTGTGTGTACTAATAGAACAGTGGCCATTTTATTTCTCCTGATGATTGCTCCCCAGACAAAAGGAGCCATTATAAATAATAAAAGGTATTTGGTAATATAACATATTTATAATAAAGTAATATTTAAGTATTTTTATTTTCTTCATTCCTGGAGAACCCCTCTAAAGACTGTGCCTATTTTCATTTTTGTATTTTTGATTTTTCCTCTCCACATTCCAATAGCCATAACCTTTTTTAATTTTCCATTCACATAGCCATATGAGGACTTATTTTTTGCAGGACAAGATGCATTTTTAATGCCACCATTTAATTTACCATGTCTTGTAAGATTGTAAAATAGGAAAAAAATTCTTTGTGGGGTAAAATAAAAAATACAAAATATGCCAAGGTTGAATGGGTCTGGATCCGTCTCGCCAGCCGCACGGATAGTGACCATGTATTGAGGACCGCAAATTGCAAGGCCGTGCAATGACCCAAGCAATGGCCGTGTGCATGAGCCCTTACAGCGATGAATCTGGTTCTGTTATCAGCTTCCTTAGACCTATTGCACACGACCGCAGGTGTCCCGTTGCCGTATTGCGAACTCCATATGCGGATCCGCAATACACGGGCACTGTTTTGTGTGCATTCCTCATCACGGATGCGGACCCATTCACTTCAATGGGTCCGGAAATCCGGAGATGCGGAATGGTGCGGAACGGAAGCACGGAACGGAACCCTACGGAAGCACTTCTGAGTGCTTCCGTGGGGTTTTATCCCATACTTCCATTCCGCAAAAAGATAGAACATGTCCTATCTTTTTGCGGAACGTGCGGATCGTGGACCCATTAAAGTGAATGGGTCCGTGATCCGCTGCGGCTGCCCCACGGTTGGTGTTCGCGCATTGCAGCCCGCAATAAAGAGGCCTTAGTCTAGTGTTTACTGGGAGTTTTTTTTTTATTGTTTTCCCTTTAAATATATTTAGTTTATTTGCCTCTTTGCTGGGTATAGCTCTGTGCTGTTGTTTCCATAGTCTTGAATCCTTGTCAACTGGCTTTATTTGAGTGCATTGTGGGATTTGTGGTTTCACAGTATTAGGGCTCATTCAGATGACCGTATGTGTTTTGCGGACCTCAAATTGCGGATCTGCAAAACACGGATACCGGCCATGTGCATACCACATTTTGCGGACAAGAATATGACATGCCAGGGAACGGAAGGACAGCTGCGGACAACATGCAGTGTGTTGTCTACATCTTTTGCAGCATCACTGAAATGAATGAGTCCGCATCTGTTCCACAAAATTGCGGAACGGATGCGGACACATAAATACGGTTCTGTGAAAGAGCCCTTATTGTTATCTCTATTGCTATTGTGTTTGTTGTGAGTCAAGCTTCCTACTTGTTGGACTTAGCAGTTCTGGGACAGTTTCTGGAAGGTTTCATTCCTCTGACCTACATCCGTCACTTTCCACTGGTACGCCATTGCAGTCTGTTGCATTGCCGGACTCCATGTTCCTCATCCATTGCCATCCTCATCCAGTTTTTTGTTGCCTTATGTTGAGTTTATTATTCTATATATTTTGCCTGTCAATCTGATATGTGCTTTGTATATCTTTTTTGGCAACTGTCCTGTCTGTAAATAATTCTGCTTTCCCCAGTCCTGTGGGTATCTGACTACCAAGAACCATAGAACTTGTGCAACGGGTGCCTCCCCCTAGGGCCCTTAATAGATGTAGGACGCACGTCCCAGGTGTAGGAATGCCGAGTGGTATAGTGCGGCCTAAAATGTCCCTTTATATGTGTCACAGTGCTCCTACCTGGATACGGCTGGACCCCAGTCTTTGGCTCCGAAGCAATAAATAGGGGGAATAATTAAAGGATTTGAAGGAAATAATTTGAGTCCAGACCTTGTATAAAGTTGAACAGCAGGTTTACTTGAATAAATGTTCATCAGAAACAATCTTCAAGCTTTGTCTTGGTCCCAGCAGGCTTTAGCATTAAAACTGGCAGGCAAACTCCACTCTGCTATATCTGCTTCTCTCTGGCTCTGCTGTACTGACAGGCTGACTGTATGACTTTGCTTCTTCTGTATGCTGCACTTCTCTCTGTAGTCTGACTCTTAAGTTATGCCAGGGAACTATGCTCCTGGCTTCTGAGGCTTTAAGCTTTGGCCTCCATGGCCAGAAGAGCTTAGGGTGCTCTGGCTGGCTTGGACACGTCCAGCAGAGACGTGCCCTGCACACCTTCCCTAAGCAGGGGCTAAGCTAGAACTCACTAGAAACTGGTCCCCACCCTTCCTGCAGGAAGTAGGACTCACCCAATTCTCTCCAGGAGGGGTGGGGGGTGGTTAGAATGGAATGGAAAGCTCCATTCTACCTAACTGCAGCTCTGCCATGTTTGCTGCCACCTGCTGGTGAACCAGGCACATTACATTAAATAAACAGTATACAATATAAGGAATGCACAGTGTATAGGACCTTAACAAAATTACATAAGATGACGCTTTGTTAGCCCATTAGAGATAGTAACAGAGTGCAGAAGTGGTGATACCACTCTGGGGCGTTACACTTGCGAAAGGCGACTGCTAAAGATGAAGTCAAGTTCTTCAGCTTTGCAAACAACCAGCATCATTTACAGCTCCTCTTGGGATCTGATTTGTGGTTACCTGGACTGAAAAACTGTGAGCCACCAGTGGCATAGTTAGAATTTGGCACAAACATGTGCCCTGAGTGTTTTTCCTGGTGTCTTGGTTCCAGCTATCACCACAAGCAATTGTATCTGATAAAGGATAGGTCATCAGTATAAAAGTCACTCACGTTCATTCACAGCAGTCAGATGCTGGTTGCTGTTTGCTTCTTGTTTCTAAGCTAGATCAACAGAGACACCATTAATAACAGAATGATGGGACCATCTGGATACTGGGTGGCGTAAGCAACCCAAGCTTTTCAGTAAGCATGGCAACCATTCATGAAACCAGACAGAAATGCATTGTATGTACACAGCCCGGACAAGACTTTACTATGTGTATCTTTTTTTTCCTGATTCTACTCCAAACAGAACAGATTTAAGCCATCTATTGTTAACAGACCTTCCCGAGACCCTACAGCGACAGGACACTACATTTTGCTCATGCAGAACGTGTGTATCTAGTGACACAAAGCTCTGGAGATGTCACCATGAGCATTTCAAATATGTTGGCTGACTTGTCGAGAGCTGTCAGAGGTGCAATAGGTTGGACGAGGGTATAAAAGTAGTCTGTAGATGACTGCTTTAATCGACTGTATAAGAAAAGTTAATTAAAACTGTATAATGCGTCCCAGAAAAAATGCAGAAATGTTCTCCTCTCCAGTTTTATAGGAAATCCAGCAAAAAGGAAATTAGGGTCTTCAGTAACAGTTTTTTGACACTTTTTATCATAATCTCAAAATCCCTGGTGGTCTAGAAGTGAAGGGTGACAATGTAAGCTGAAGTTGTTGTTGGGAGAGGCCTGAGAAAATGGTAGCCCCAGATAATTGCCCAGTTTGCTGCCCCTTAAAACTGTCCCTGAACTACCTTTAGGCCCTTCTTTCCTGAAGCTCATCAGTGTGTGACAATTACACAATCTTACTTCTCTCATTTGTAGTTTATATTCTTTCTACCTTTGCACTTGATGACCCACCTGGTGACTGTACGACTACAGTTGCTACAATTACTATTAACAATGCCAACAGTAATAACGATTATAATATAATATATGCATGAGATATACACGAGTGGCAAAAGAAAAAACAACACCTGGAAAAGTTAGTGATAAGGGGAATTGACAAAATACAAACTGCTGGTGGGATTTGGTCAATGATCACATAACCAAGGTGGTGCACCCTTTATTTTGGGTTCTGCAGCAGGTTATGTGATCACATTATTACTGGGCGGCATCTTCTCTTGCTGCGATACCAGCTGCCACTCTGGCATGGTAATGACCATGCAGATGCTGGTTATCCTCCTTAGAGTTTGTCATTCCAAGCTCTTTCATCTTGGATCTGGAGTTCAGTCATGGTGGTTGTTGACTGCTGTGCATCGGAGATCCGTCGCCCCATCTAGTCGATCCAGACATTTTTGATGAACGAGAGACTTGGAGATCGAGCTGGAAAGGTGAGCTGCTGGATACCCTAAAGAGCACGTGTGTGGACGGGCATAATCTTGTTGGAACACCATGTCTCCTCACTGAGTCAAAAAAGGCAGTAGCACTGGTTCTGCAATGTCCTGGACATAACGAAGGCTTGTCAATGTTCCCTCCATAAATACTAGATGGGAACAGCCATGGTAGCTAATGGCGCTCCACACCATGACTGTGTTCATGCTAGCAGTAGACGCACTCCAGTCCTTCTGTGAACTCTGATGTGATCATCATTAGTACGAAGGAAGAACCTGACTTCATCTGTGAACACTGTTGTTTGCCATTTATGCCTCCAGTGGGATCCCTTGGCACCAGTGTAGGTGGTCTTGGGGATGATGAGAGGTCAGTGGCTAATGAGCTAGTGGAGTGCATGAATGTAGTCCTGCTTCAAGTAGACAGTGTCTTATGGTCTGGTTGGTCACTGCATGGGCTACTGCAGAACCAATTTGTGATGCCGTGGCCTTTTAGAGACAGCAGCTCTTCTTATATGTCAATCTTGGCATGTATCCAGATATCTATCTGTCTTGATCATCCAGAACGCTCTCTACATGTGAGTAAGTGTCCTACACTGAACACTGTTGACACCACTGATGCACTAAAGAAACTTCTCATCGTCTTTTTCTGAGATTTGACAGATGGAAAATCCAGTTTCCAGTAGAATCACTAATTGGCCCTTTAAAAAGTCAGTTAATAGCACAAATGATGCATGCCTTCATCTACCAGGCATAGTGAACATCCGATCAACAGTCCTTTAAGAGAGAAGACAAAAACAGTGCTGCCAGACAAAAAGCAACAACAGTGATGCCAGACAAAAAAGTCTGCGGAACATCTGTATGGAAAGTAAGGATCTTGGAATATTAATCACTTAATGTAACATGGCTTCAGAGCCAAGGAGAAGATGAGCTGTTCTCTCAAGATTTGGTAAAACTCATGAGAACAGGCTATGTACGCAAACATAGCGGGTCATTTATTAAGACCGGTGTTTTAGAGGCCAGTCTTAATAACCCATATACCCGAAGTCAGGAGTGCACCTAGCCTTTCTGCTGCCTGAGGTGAAAACTGAAATGGCACTTCCTCCCAATGCCAATATCTTAACCTAACCCCTTTGCCACAATGAAAGCGCTCATTGCCCATGCCCCTCCTGCTGCCCCCCTCTTGCCCCCACCTGGTGCTGCCTGAGGCGATCGCCTCACCTGGCCTCATTGGTGGTGCACCCCTGACCAAAGTTATGAAGATGCGCCGGCAATCTGTGCCGCAATCTGCACCAGAAATACGCCTAAGGGCTCGTTCACACGAGCGTGCCGTGTTTTGCGGTCCGCAAATTGCAGATCCGCAAAACACGGATGCCGCCTGTGTGCCTTCTGCAATTTGCGGAACGGAACAGTTGGCCCATTATAGAAATGCCTATTCTTGTCCACAAAATGGACAAGAATAGGACATGATCTATAACTTTTGCGGGGCTTACGGAACGGAGCAACGGATGCGGACAGTACACGGAGTGCTGTCCGCATCTTTTGCGGCCCCATTGAAATGAATGGGACCACACCCGAGCCGCACAAATCTTTCAAGAACACTCATCTTCTCCCTGGCTGTGAAGTGGTCTGCATAAATTGGGCAGTGTCACAGACAGGGAGAAGAATAAGCCCACTGAGGATAGCTGAGGTCTCCCCCTCCTCGTACCTTTTCTACCTAACAGCCTAATTAGGTGACATAACAGAGCGAAGAGGGATAGTGGAGCAATGGAGGGGCCAATCTAAAAAAAAAAAGGCGGACTACAGATAAAGGGATTAATTTTAGAAAAAGAAATCCTGTGAAAGGTCCTCTTTAATTTATAATTATTTAAAGAAAATACTGCCACTACTGTATGTACAAAAAATAAAAACAACTGCTACTACTACTATTTAATAATAATAATTTCACTGACCATCTCAGTTGATGGAATCCTTCATAGCACTAGAATTCATAATGCTACACAATGCACAATTTTACAATCAGTTAGGCAATTACCTCCATGAGTCTGAATAGAGGTTTACACAATTATTCTATGGAATTGTTGGAAAGAAGTATTTTTTTTTACACCAATGCAAAATGAAAGATGGACACATCTGGTAAGCTGAGCAGGGCGGCTTCTTCTAACATAAACACATTCTCCCCGAGGTCTCATTTCTCAAGCATCAGAGAGAAAAAAAAATACTAAATATGTTGCTAAGGAGAACAAAGCCATTCAAAAACATTTTAAATATCCAGTGGCAGCGACGAGTTATCAGATGTTTCTTAATATTTACTGTTTCCTTAATCACAAAGGTTCACACATGAACACATAAATCTCTTAAAGATGTATATACTGAATACAACTAATGACAAATAAATAATCAAAGAAAAATCTATGGAATAGCTAGAAGTTTTATAGTAGTTATATTCTTCTACATAGGAGGCAGTATTATAGTAGTTATATTCCTGTACATAGGAGGCAGTATTATAGCAGTTATATTCTTGTACATAGGAGGCAGTATTATAGTAGTTATATTCTTATATTCTTGTACATAGGAGCAGTATTATAGTAGTTATATTCTTGTACATAGGAGCAGTATTATAGTAGTTATATTCTTGTACACAGGAGGCAGTATTATAGTAGTTATATTCCTGTACATGGGAGCAGTATTATAGTAGTTATATTCTTATACATAGGGAGCAGTATTATAGTAGTTATATTCTTGTATATAGGAGCAGTATTATAGTAGTTGTATTCTTGTACACAGGAGCAGTATTATAGTAGTTATATTCTTGTACATAGGAGGCAGTATTATAGTAGTTATATTCCTGTACATGGGAGCAGTATTATAGTAGTTATATTCTTGTACATAGGAGCAGTATTATAGTAGTTATATTCTTGTACACAGGAGCAGTATTATAGTAGTTATATATTTGTACATAAGAGCAGTATTATAGTAGTTACAGTCAGGTCCAAAAATATTGGGACATCGACACAATGCTAAAATTTTTGGCTCTATACACCACCACAATGGATTGGTTTAACTGCAGACTGTCAGCTTTAATTTGAGGGAATTTACATCCAAATCAGGTGAACGGTGTAGGAATTACAACAGTTTGTAATGTGCCTCCCACTTGTTAAGGGACCAAAAGTAATGGGACAGAATAATAATCATAAATCAAACTTTCACTTTTTAATACTTGGTTGCAAATCCTTTGCAGTCAATTACAGCCTGAAGTCTGGAACGCATAGACATCACCAGACGCTGGGTTTCATCCCTGGTGATGCTCTGCCAGGCCTCTACTGCAACTGTCTTCAGTTCCTGCTTGTTCTTGGGGCATTTTCCCTTCAGTTTTGTCTTCAGCAAGTGAAATGCTCAATCGGATTCAGGTCCGGTGATTGACTTGGCCATTGCATAACATTTCACTTCTTTCCCTTAAAAACCTCTTTGGTTGCTTTTTCAGTATGCTTTGGGTCACTGTCCATCTGCACTGTGAAGCGCCGTCCAATGATTTTGAAGCATTTGGCTGTATATGAGCAGATAATATTGCCAGAAACACTTCAGAATTCATCCTGCTGCTTTTGTCAGCAGTCACATCATCAATAAATACAAGAGAACCAGTTCCATTGGCAGCCATACATGCCCACGCCATGACACTACCACCACCATGCTTTACTGATGGGGTGGTATGCTTAGGATCATGAGCAGTTCCTTTCCTTCTCCATACTCTTCCCATCACTCTGGTACAAGTTGATCTTGGTCTCATCTGTCCATAGGATGTTGTTCCAGAACTGTGAAGGCTTTTTTAGATGTCTTTTGGCAAACTCTAATCTGGCCTTCCTGTTTTTGAGGCTCACCAATGGTTTACATCTTGTGGTGAACCCTCTGTATTCACTCTGGTGAAGTCTTCTCTTGATTGTTGACTTTTACACACATACACCTACCTCCTGGAGAGTGTTCTTGATCTGGCCAACTGTTTTGATCTGGCCAAGGGCGTTTTCTTCACCAGGGAAAGAATTCTTCGGTCATTCACCACAGTTGTTTTCCGTGGTCTTCCGGGTCTTTTGGTGTTGCTGAGCTCACCGGTGCGTTCCTTCTTTTTTAGAATGTTCCAAACAGTTGTTTTGACCACGCCTAATGTTTTTGCTATCTCTCTGAGGGGTTTGTTTTGTTTTTTCAGCCTAATGATGGCTTGCTTCACTGATAGTGACAGCTTTTTGGATTTCATGTTGAGAGTTGACAGCAACAGATTCCAAATGCAAATAGCACACCTTAAATGAATTCTGGACCTTTTATCTGCTCATTGTAATTGGGATATTGAGGGAATAACACACACCTGGCAATGGACCAGCCGAAAAGCCAATTGTCCCATTACTTTTGGTCCCATAACAAGTGGGAGGCACATATGCAAACTGTTGCAATTCCTACACTGTTCACCTAATTTGGATGTAAATACCCTCAAATTAAAGCTGACAGTCTGCAGGTAAAGCACATCTTGTTGGTTTCATTTCAAATCCATTGTGGTGGTGTATAGAGCCAAAAATGTTAGAATTCTGTCGATGTCCCAATATTTATGGACCTGACTGTATATTCTTATATATAGGAGCAGTATATTAGTAGTTATATTATTGTACATAGGATGAAGTATTATAGTAGTTATATTCTTCTATATAGGAGTAGTAATATAATAGTAGTTATATTCTTGTACATAGGTGTGGCAGTATTATAGTAGTTTTATTCTTGTACATAGGAGGCAGTATTATAGTAGTTATATTCTTGTACATAGGTGGCAGTATTATAGTAGTTAAATTATTCTACTTAGAAGGCATTATTATAGTAGTTATATTTTGTACATAGGAGGCAGTATTATAATGGTTATATTCTTATATATAGGAGAAAGTATTATAGTAGTTATTTTCTTGTACATAGAAGCAGTATTATAGTAGTTATATTCTTGTACATAAGAGGCAGTATCATAGTAGCTATAATCTTGTACATAAAGGCAGTAGTATAGTAGTTATATTAACAGTCCTATATGCTACAGTCCTATATAAATTGTTTCACACAGAATATAATATTTTAAATAATCAAATTATTAGTAGCATTTTATCAGCATATCCGTAGCAAAGAGATCTAATGCCGTGCACCAGAATTTAAAATAAAATAAAAATTAAGGAAGTGAGGACGGATGAACTGGAAACTAAATTACATTCCAGCCATCCTAAAATTGTAGTTCCTCTCTCTAGGTTTTACAAACCACAAGAAAAGAGACATTACTGTAATTATCCTCAGATTCCCCAAACACCATCAAAGACTATGATTAAGCAAGAAACAAGCAATGTGCTGCATCTTGTGAATAATTAGCCTAATGACTTCCTCATTAGTGTTGGTCAAGCACCAAAGTGCTCGTGTGCTCTGGCGCTCGAGTAGAACACTTCCCGATGCTCGGGTGCTCCACCCGAGCACAATGGAAGTCAATGGGAGAACCCAAGCATTAAACCAGGCACCCTCTGCTCTGAAGAGGGGAGGGTGTCGGGACTCTGGTTCGGCTTAGGAGTCCCTGCTCTGACTCCATATATAGCTATGTCCATATATGGAGTCAGTGCTTGGGGACACCCAGTGTATTTAGATCTAATTTAGCCTCTATTTCTGAAAAGTTTCTGGCGGGATTTGAACTCACAACCTTCTACATTACAGACAAGAATGTTAACCACTACACTATAGAGCTGCATGGCTGGTTACTTTAAAAAAATAAAATAAAATATGAGACTTCTGCTGTATAGGAATTCTTACTACTAGTAAGTATTCCTATATAGCAGAAGTCTCATATATATATATATATATATATATTTTTTTTTAAGTAACTGGCCATGCAGCTCTATAATGTAGTGGTTAATAGTGTTGAGCGTGAATATTCGAATACTGCTATATATTCGTTATATCGAATATTCGTCATTTTTTACATCTGAACAAATGATTCCTCCCTGCTTAAAATGCTTGTGGTCAATGAGTCATTGGCCCACAAGCAAGAAGCAGGGAGGAATCATGACTTTAGATGTTGAAAAAAGACGAATATTCTAAAAAACGAATATATAGCACTATAGCGAATATATTCTTTTTTTGACATTTTTTTGAATATTCGTCTTTTTTTTCTCTCCAAACAGTACAGTTAAACCCCTTTGGCATACTCCTCCCCACAAGCGTCCCCGTCACCATGGGAACGCCTGGTGGTTAGAATATATCATTGGATCTGAGTTAGATAGTGAAAACTCAAATCCGATGGTATATTCTAACACAAATGCGTTCCCATGGTGATGGGGACGCTTGAAGTTAGAGTATACCAACAGGCGCAAACTTAAAACAACTCTGATCTTCAAATGGTAAATATTAACAACATAAAAATGCAGTGAATAGCATACACAAATCTAACTAAAAGGATTATGCCATGATTGATGTAAAAAATGAAAATCAGACATCATACAGTACATGGTAATACCTTTCTAACAATGCTAGATCCAGCCCTGTACCTCACCTGGAACTAGAGATCTCCCCATCCATTGCTCCAATTGCTCTACTAGATTCTCTTCAGGCTGGAAGCTCAGTGGGTGTGTCCTTTCTGCTGCAGCTCTCTCCCTTAAGGCTGGGTTCACACGGGCGTTGCGGGAAAATGTGCGGGTGCATTACGGGAACACCCGCGATTTTTCCAAGCGAGTGCAAAACATCGTAATGCGTTTTGCACTCGCGTGAGAAAAATCGCGCATGTTTGGTACCCAAACCCGAACTTCTTCACAGAAGTTCGGGTTTGGGGTCAGTGTTCTGTAGATTGTATTATTTTCCCTTATAACATGGTTATAAGGGAAAATAATAGCATTCTGAATACAGAATGCATAGTACAATAGGGCTGGAGGGGTTAAAAAAATAATAATAATAATTTAACTCACCTTAGTCCACTTGATCGCGCAGACCGGCATCTCCTTCTGTCTCCTTTGCTGAACAGGACCTGTGGTGAGCATTCATTACACGAACAGGACCTTTGGTGACGTCACTCTGGTCATCACATGATCCATCACATGATCTTTTACCATGGTGATGGGTCATGTGATGACCGGAGTGATGTCACCAAAGGTCCTGGTTGTGTAATGAATGCTCACTACAGATCCTGTTCAGGTCCTGTTTTTTTAACCCCTCCAGCGCTGTTTTACTATGCATTCTGTATTCAGAATGCTATTATTTTCCCTTTTAACCATGTTATAAGGGAAAATAATAATGATCGGGTCTCCATCCCGATAGTCTCCTAGCAACCGTGCGTGAAAATCGCACCGCATCCGCACTTGCTTGCGGATGCTTGCGATTTTCACGCAACCCCATTCACTTCTATGGGGCCTGCGTTGCGTGAAAAACGCAGAATATAGAGCATGCTGCGATTTTCACGCAACGCACAAGTGATGCGTGAAAATCACCGCTCATCTGAAAAGCCCCATTGAAATGAATGGGTCGGGATTTAGTGCGGGTGCAATACGTTCACCTACCGCATTGCACCCGCGCGGAAATCTCGCCTGTGTGAACGCAGCCTAACTGTCACAGTTTCTAACAGAACATATGGCTGGTGGCAGGTAAATAATTAAACTTAGCACATTCAACCAGCTCAGTGAGATGGACAAAATATAAGGAATTGAACAAACAGCAGGTGGCGCTATACAGATACATTTTATTGATTAGATCACTGGCTATACAAAATTTTTAATTACATGCAATTACAAAAGTATTTAGATCCAGGTGCTGGTTTGAAAAATGTAGATTATGTTTTATGAGACAACCCCTTTAACCACTTCCAGACCGGGCCATTTAACCCCCTCCTGATCAGGTCTAATTTTGCAAATCTGACATGTCACTTTATGTGGTAATAACTTTGGAACACTTTTACTTATCCAAGCCATCCACAGATTGTTTTCTCAGGCCACATTGTACTTCATGTTAATGGTAAATTTGAGTCAATATGTTTTACCTTTATTTATAAAAAAAATCCAAAAGTTAACGAAAATTTGAAAAACTCACAGTTTTTAAATTTTAATCTTTCTGCTTTTAAGACAGATAGTGAGGCCTCATAAAATATTCATTAATTAACATTCCCCATATATCTACTTTATGTGGGCATCATTTTCATAATGTAATTACATTTTTTTAGGATGTTAGAAAGTTTAGAATTTTTTAAGCAATTCTTAAAATTTTTAAGAAAATTTCCAATGTCAACTTTTTAAGGACCAGTCCAGTTCGGAAGTCACTTTGTAGGGCTTACATAGTGGAAAATGGAGATGAAATTTAAAAATTTCACTTTTTTGGGCAGATTTTCTTTTTTAATCCATTTTTTCTTTAACAAATCGAGGGTTAACAGCCAAACAAAATGTAATATTTATTACCCTGATTCTGCGGTTTACATAAACACCCCACATGTGGTCGTAAACTGATGTAAGGGCACACGGCAGGGCGCAGAAGAAAAGGAGCGCCATATGGTTTTTGGAAGGATGATTTTGCTGGACTGGTTTTTAGATGCCATGTCCCATTTGAAGTGCCCCTGATGCACCCTTGCAGTAGAAACTCCCAAAAAGTGACCCAATTTTGAAAACTAGGGGATAAGTTGCCAGTTTTATTGGTACTATTTTGGGGGGTACATATGATTTTGAATTGCTCTATATTAAGTTTTTTTTGCGAGGCACGGTAACCAAAAAATTGATGTTTTGGCACTGTTTTTTTTTTTTTTTTTTACAACATTCATCTGACAGGGAAGATCATGTGCTATTTTTATATAACAGGTTGTTACAGACGCAATGATATCTAATATGTCTACTTTCTTTGTTTGTTTGTTTCAGTTTTACATAATAAAGCATTTTTTGTCTTCATTTTCTGAACGCCATATATTTTTATTTTTCTGCCGATCATCTTGTGCAGAGGCTCGTTTTTTTTTTCAGGAAGAGTTGATGTTTTTATAGGTACCATTTTTGGGTACATATGATTTTTTTTCATCATTCATTATTACACTTTGTGGGACAAGGTGACCAAAAAATTGGTTGTTTTAGCACAGTTTTTATTTATTTATTTTTACAGCGTTCACCTGAGGGGTTAGGTCATGTGACATTTTTATAGAGCAGATTGTTACGGACGTGGCAATACTTTATATGTATACTTTTTCTTATTTATTTAAGTTTTACACAATAATAGCATTTTTGAAACAAAAAAAATGATGTTTTAGTGTCTCCATTAACCGATTGTCTTGGTTAGGATCAAATTTTTTGTGGGATGAGGTGACAGTTTTATTGGTACTATTTTGGGGGGAATACGCTTTTTTGATCGCTTGGTGTTGCACTTTATGTGAAGTTAGGTGACAAAAAATTGCTTTTTTGCCACTGTTTTTATTTTTATTTTTTAACAGTGTTCACCTGTTCACCTGTGGGGTTAGGTCAGGTTGTTACGGATGCGGCAATACCTAATATGTGTACTTTTTTTTGTTTATTTAGCTTTAACACCATAATAGCATTTTTGAAACTAAAAAATGATGTTTTAACGTCTCCTTTTTTTAGCGATTTTCTTATGTAGAGGCTAATTTTTTGTGGGATGAGGTGACGGTTTTATTGATACCATTTTGTGGTGTCGCACTTTTTGTGATGTAAGGTGACAAAAATGGATATTTTGAAGTTTTTTATTTTATTTTATGGTGTTTATCCGACAGGGTGGATCATGTGATATATTTATAGAGCCGGCTGTCACAGACGCGGCAATACCAAATATGTCTATTTTATTTAATTTTTTTATATTTTTAACATAAAAAAATTAAAGTGTTTTATAAAAAAATAAAAAAGATTTCACATGTAAAAAAAATTCCCCAATAAAGTAATTTAAAAAAATTACTTAATTGGGGAATTTTTTTTACATGTGAAATCTTTTTTATTTTTTTATAAAACACTTTAATTTTTTATTTCTTATTTTACACTTTGCGTCCCCCATAAGGTCATACAACACCTCTGGGGGACATTTAACTTAACTCTTCACTAGTAGCCCCAGTTACAGGGGAAATACACCTCCCAGAGAGGGTGTACAGTGGTATACTGTGCTGTACAGCCTCAGTGTAGGGCTGATCGAGGTCTGTGGAAGGCCCCACAGCTCCTGCACTCTCTCGGCCCCAGCGGTCACATGGCCACTGGCCGCGACAGAAAGTGCATAGCGATCTAGAAGGCAGGGACACCTGGGAACTGTCCCTGACTTCTCTCTGGGGTGCCCTGCTGTCACTGACAACAGGCCCACCGTTTGGCAGCTGCACGATTAGCGTGCAGCTGCCATCTCTAAAAAGACATTCTAAAACGTCCGATCAGAGATAAACAACCGCCCATAGGACGTTTATAGTCAATGGGCGATCATGAAGTGGTTAAGTGACTACATTTTATTTATAGTCCATTTGTTCTTCCACAAAAACACTTTTGGGGGAATTTTTCATTAGGAGAATATTTGAAGTCAGTTTTGCTTCAGTCTGTGTTGGAGAACTTTGTGCCACTTTTATCAAATGTCACATGTTGTTTGATAAATTTGGCTTGTCTTTAAACCTAACACTTCTGTCTAGAGAAGCTACTCCAGTTTTCCTACTCCACCCTGCTCCTGGAGTGAGATTGCGACTTATTTGCGACTTTTAAAAAAGTCTCAATGATAAATATGGAGTGAAACTCATTAACATAGCTCACCACGCCCACTTTTCCACCCATATTACAAAACTGGAGTGAGTGGTGTACACATGCAAAAAGTCACAAAATTTGGCAAAAATGAGTGTAAAAAAGTCGCAAAATCTCTATTTTGAGACTTTTTGATGCCAGATATCTGGAGTGAAGGTATGATAAATCAGGACCTTTATGTTCTTGGCAGTGAAGGGGGTTAATAAATATTAACTTAGTAACTTTTTTAAATTTTTTTTTACTAAGGCTACTTTCACACTGGCGTATTGGCTTTCCGTTTGTGAGATCCGTTCAGGGCTCTCACAAGCGGTCCAAAACGGATCAGTTTTGCCCTTATGCATTCTGAATGGAAAAGGATCCGCTCAGAATGCATCAGTTTGCCTCCGTTCCGTCTCCATTCCGCTTTGGAGGCGGACACCAAAACGCTGCTTGCAGCGTTTTGGTGTCCGTCTGATGAAACTCAGCCAAACAGATCCGTTCTGACACACAATGTAAGTCAATGGGGACCGATACGTTTTCTCTGGCAAAATCTGGCACAATAGAAAACGGATCCGTCCTCCATTGACTTTCAATGGTGTTCAAGACGGATCCGTCTTGGCTATGTTAAAGATAATACAAACGGATCCGTTCTGAACGGATGCAGACGGTTGTATTATCTGAACGGACTCGTCTGTGCAGATCCATGACAGATCCGCACCAAACGCGAGTGTGAGAGTAGCCTTAGCCTCCCAAAGGAAAAAATATATATAGCCAATTGATAATACAGTGGTGTCTGTTTATTAAAGGGGTTCTCTGGGCATTAAGAAAATAAAAATACTTAAATATTCCTTTATTATAAATATATTCCCAATTATCTTTTATTAGTTTCTAATGGCTCATTTTGTCTGGGGAGCAATCATCAGGGGAAATAAAATGGCCGCCATCCTATTAGTACACACAATACCCGTCCTAATCGCACAGCAGGACAAGTTTACATGCCTTAATTTACGTGCCTAGTAAAAAAAACTAAAAGAATAATTGCAGGGTGTGGCAGCCGCAATGAATGGGAGTCAGTAAAAGATGTCATAGATTCATACAGTATCCAGGAAGTAACAGAGTACACGGGTGAGATGCATCCAGAGTCTAACCTATGGGTGTAGTGTTACTAGTCTGCCTTCTCTAGGCCTTGAATAATAAAATAAACTGTCATTAACTTAATGATAATGAGATGAATCTGCTTATTTGTCCCAGTCTATACAGCAAAGCCGACAAGTTGTCTGCAGAAAACAGGAAGTATTTTCGTCTATTTTGTCTACTTTAGTGACCAGCGTGGAACATGGTATAAAATAAATACATAAAAAACACCACCTTTAAAAAAAAAAATATTCATAATGACAATTCGATTAACCCTATCATGAGCAGCAGGCAGCAGTTGTGTCATGACTAGTAGCCTCTGCTGGTATAGCAGGGAAATGTTCATAACAGACAGCCATAAGAAACACTGATCTCTGCCGTTTTAACCCTTTGAATGCAGCAGTCAATGCTGATCATGGCAGGCTGAGGTGGGGTGAGGATCCTGTAATGTAATCGAGAAAGATGGAGTTCATCGAAAGAGAACAAAAACTAAAAATGTTCTAGTTACTATATGCAAAGAGTAAAAAAAAAAAATCAAAAAATTGTTCTGTCCTCAGAGGGTTAAAATAACGTGTCTTCATTTACTGTGTGTACCTTATAAGTCAATGTTGGACATCCCCCCCAAAAAGTGAAAGTTTATCGTAGGATCAGGTGGTTCATCCGGCAGGAGCAGTTGGTGGTCCTGACCCCGTGAGTCACCGTAGAGGCGCATGTAGGGTCTCCTTCTGACACGTACTGCAGAACAGCTGAGCACAGCCTCCTAGCAATGTCCTAATCCACCACTTAGGATGGGAATATCCCTCCCAAGATCGGATTTTCAAGCTCAGCCAGAGACCTCAGGAGTGAAAATAAAGCAGATTTAAAGCCACACTCATTTCCCCCCTAAAAAAATCACAGCAGAGGATTCTTCAAAACAGAAAGTGCAATGAGAAGGAGTAAATTATGGAGTACAAGGTAGTGTGGCGTCTGCCTCCAGGCATCGGGCAAAATGGCATCGGGCAGCAATGTCATCATTTCCCATGTTTCATGTGACTGTACCCATAGCTGCCAGTCTGTCTTCCAATTCAGTTGATCACTGTCAACATACAGCTTGGCAGTGGTCAGGGCATGGTATTCCCCATCTTAGACTATGGCATTGGGGCTTCCACTATGGGCATAGTGTACGTGGTACGGGCATGACATTTTTTATGGTGATCTAATTTTCTCTCTAAAACCTAATAGATCTGGGTGTTACATTCATAATATAGACCGTTATAAATGGGTACAAAAAGCCCTTAAAGGGGTTGTCCTATAAGAAATATTCTGTAGTTATCAAAGCAGCATCTGGATCTAAATACTTTTGTAACTGCATGTAATCAAAACTTTAGTATAGCCACTGAGCTATTCAATAAAATCCATCTGTACAGCGCCACCTGCTATTTTTTCTTTTTCTTATTTCTCTGTCCACCTCACTGAGGTTGACGCACATGCTCAGTTCCATTATTCAACTGCCTCCTGAGCTATGATAGGGAGAGAGCTGCAGCAGAAAGGAAATGCGCTTGAGCTGCAGCAGAAAGGAAATGCGCTTGAGCTGCAGCAGAAATGACACCCCCCTGAGCTGCAGCAGAAAAGACACTCCCCCTGAGCTGCAGCAGAAAAGACACACGCCCTTAGCTGCAGCAGAAAAGACACACCCCTGAGCTGCAGCAGAAAAGACACGCCCCCTGAGCTGCAGCTGAAAAGACACACCCCTGAGCTGCAGCAGAAAATACACTACCTCTGAGCTGCAGCAGAAAAGACACTCCCCTGAGCTGCAGCAGAAAAGACACTCCCCCTGAGCTGCAGCAGAAAAGACACTCCCCCTGACCTGCAGCAGAAAAGACACTCCCCCTGAGCTGCAGCAGAAAAGACACACACCCTGAGCTGCAGCAGAAAAGACACACACCCTGAGCTGCAGCTGAAAAGACACACCCCTGAGCTTCAGCAGAAAAGACACACACCCTGAGCTGCAGCAGAAAAGACACCCCCCCTGAGCTGCAGCAGAAAAGACACTCCCCCCGAGCTGCAGCAGAAAGGACACTCCCCTGAGCTGCAGCATAAAAGACACTCCCCCTGAGATGCAGAAGAAAAGACACTCCCCTGAACTGCAGCAGAAAAGACACGCCCCTGGAGCTGCAGCAGAAAGGAAATGCTCTTGAGCTGCAGCAGAAAAGACACGCCCCCTGAGCTGCAGCAGAAAAGACACTCCCCCTGAGCTGCAGCAGAAAAGACACTCCCCCTGAGCTGCAGCAGAAAAGACACTCCCCCTGAGATGCAGCAGAAAAGACACTCCCCTGAACTGCAGCAGAAAGAATAACCCTTCCCCCCTTTCTGAGCTGCCTGCAGAGCAATTGGAGCAATGAATGTGGAGATCTCTGGATCCATGTGAGGTGCAGGGCTGGTTCTAGCTTTGTTAGAAAAATAATTTTCATGTACTATATGAAGTCTGATTTTCATTTTTTACATCAATCATGACATAACCCCTTTAAAGGGGTTGTACAGGGAAACCCTTCCTGCATGATCTGGTATCTGTCATGGAGAGAGGTAATTGTGCACTAGGCTGGAGAGGCCATAGTCTGATACCCTGTGATCATCCTATTCTAATTAATAGGATCTGTGCTGAAACGCGTTGAGTGTCGGAAGGTTACCTCAGCAACTGTCTCGCCTAGCATGCAATCACTTCTCTCCATGTCAGATCTGCTTGGATAATATGTATTTTACCGTAAAACAGTGCCAAAACAATATTGTTGAACACTGACCCACATAACAGCGCTGTAGTTTCCACATAATATCATCATATAGTGCTCAGATAATAGTGCCATGCAGTACACAAAGAGCAGTGACCATAATGTTTTCTTACATAAGTAATACTGCAATAAAATGTACTCCAAGTAATTCTGTTATACAGTGAGGAACAGAAGTATTTGAACACCCTGCGATTTTGCAAGTTCTCCCACTTAGAAATCATGGGGGATTCTGAAATTCACATTGTAGGTGCAATCCCACTCTGAGAGGAAAAATAAAAAAAAATAATCTGGAAATCACATTATATGATTTTTAAAGAATTTATTTGTCTTGCACTGCTGAACATAAATATTTGAACACCTGAGAAACAGCAAGAATTCTGTCTCTCAAAGACCTGTTACTGTGCCTTTAAAAAGTCCACCTCTACTCCACTCATTAATATAACTTAGTAGCACCTGTCTGAGCTCTTTAAAGACACCTGTCCACCCCACAGTCAGTCAGACGCCAACTACTACCATGGGCAAGACCAAAGAGCTGTCAAAAGACACCAGAGACAAAATTGTGGACCTCCACAAGGCTGGAAAGGACTACGGGGCAATTGCCAAGCAGCTTGGTGAAAATAGATCAACTGTTGGAGCAATTGTTAGAAAATGGAAGAAGCCAAAGATGACTGTCAGTCTCCCTCGGACTGGGGCTCTGTAAGCCGTGTACCGGGGGCGGGCTCCCCAGGATACAGCGAAGTCACAGACAAGAAAAGCGACACTGACACCAGCTATATATGCAAGAACAGAAACTTTACTTTAACAATAGTCAAAACACAACAATATAAGTATACAGACTAAGTTATACCCCAGGCCCACAGTCACCGTCCCTGTCCGAGGGACAGGCCTAGCCCGATGGCGCACACAGCAGAGCCTGCAAGTCGTGCTGTGCCGCTAAAGAGGACACACCTAGCCGGTGGCGGACGCAGCAGAGCCTGCATGTCAAATACTGCGCCACAGTCCAGTACAGTAAGGCCTAGCAAAACATATAACCCTAACTATCTAACTACTATAAGGCCTAGGCTAGTCTCTGTTTCTTCAGGCGCCACACAGTAGAATACAATCAGTAACCAGGTGTACTGACCTGCGTCCGTTCTGGGCATGAGGATGCTGCTTACCCGGGATGGTTACCAACCTCTCAGCAACCGTGCGGCCTTGCTTGATAATAAGACTTCTGCCCACACACTGTACACTGTCTTCCTGAAGCAATCTCTCTTTCAAACAGCCGGATCCAGTAAGGGGACAACAGCTAATCTCCTTCCTCTGCGTGTCCATTCACTCCCGGACATCCGCAAGCCAGGATGGAATCGGATTCAGTCTCTCAAAGAACATTGCTTCCACCATGTCAGATCAGCACTTCCTGGTTTTCAGAAGCAGCTAGCATGAGTCATCATCTGCTTTGCATATGCAGATCCCAGAGTGTGCTGACTGTGCTGCAAAACAGTGGCCTCTAGTGCCCGGAATGCCAAATGACAGCTTCAATACAATTTAAACATAAACATTTACAGGCAGAGTTTATCCACAATCTCACAGCTCCATGCAAGATCTAACCTCGTGGGGTATCACTGATGATAAGAAAGGGGAGAAATCAGCCCAGAACTACAAGGGAGGAGCTGGTCAATGACATGAAGAGTGGTCGGACCACAGTTTCAAAGGTCACTGTCGGTAGAACACTACGCCGCCATGGCTTCAGGTCATGCATTGCACAAAAGGTTTCCCTACTCAAGTCATCACATGTCCAGGCCCGTCTGAAGTTTGCCAATGACCATCTGGATGATCCAGAGAAGGCATGGGAGAAAGTCATGTGGTCAGATGAGACCAAAGTAGAACTTTTGGTCTAAACTTCACTCATCGTATTTGGAGCAAAAAGAAGGATGAGTTGCATCCCAAGAACACCATCCCTACTGTGAAGCATGGGGGTGGTAACATCCTGCTTTGGGGGTGCTTGGGGGTGCTTTTCTGCAAAGGGGAAAGGACGACTGCACTGTATTAAGGAGAGGAGGAATGGGGCTATTTATTGTGTACCAAATATTAACACAGATTTTCTCAGGTGTTCAAATACTTGTGTTCAGCAGTGCAAGACAAATAAATTCTTTAAAAATCATACAATGTGATTTCCTGTTTTTTTTTAATTTTTATTCTGTCTCTCAGAGTGGGAATATCTAGAGCTATGGGGTTACATTTCCCTTGTTCAGCCAGGTGAGGTTAAGTGGAGAGATGATCCATGTGTGAGGCTCTTTGCAGTGATACCTCATCTACCTAAACTACTCCCATTCTGACATCTCCCGGGTCCCTGATGGTCACTGCTTTTTGGTTCCTCTTGACACCCAGGTAATGATTGCACATCTGGTTGCTAGTCAACCCGTGAACCGCCTCAACCAGTGACTGGCTAAATCGTTGGAGGAGCAGTGGGGGATCATTGAGGTATCACGTGCTTTGTTTTCTTGATGCAATTCCGACCCTTTCTTTATTGCATCTCAGTTTACTCTGGTCCAGAATTGTATTCACTATTTATCTCTTAATCTTATCTGTGCGTCTGTAAATTATACAGTAACTGCAAAAAGGGGATCACATGTCATTACTGGAAATTTAGGAAATGTCCCTTGTGGATAATAGAAAAAACAAAGTCACAAAACCGAGTGAACCTGACTGTTGTTGACCCAATGCCACCACTCTCAGCATAGGTTCCCATACTCAGCAATGTGCAGGAATGTGAAACTAATTTGCAGCTGTAAATGAAAGAGTGAGCCTGAAGTAACTCATATGACATCAGCCCAAACCTGGTGGAGTGTCAGCTCCAGCTAATATACTATACAGCCTCACAGCATGAAGATGAAGCAAATTGACCTGGCTGAAGAAGTTTTTTCTGATATCTTATCTGCTCAATAAGTTATTAGATACCAAGTAATAGGCCGGCTCAAGAGCGTGCCATAACAATGTCATGCATAACATATCACATGTGTGCACATATCAGCATCTTGCAGCCTCTCCCAAATTGTCTTCCAAGCTCCCAGCAGCCACCTTTAAGGGGAAGGTGCTGGGTGTGATTTCTGTGACATCTGTATACCTCTGTATGCATTGAGCTCCCGCTTGTGGCTGTTGTAGGCAGACTCTACTTGTACTGTTTATGTGGTACAGTTTGCTAACACTGTTGTTTATCAGAGGACCCAGAGGCCACAATTAATTGTGTTGCTCTGATGATGTGTGGTGAGGATACGTCAGTTGTCATTATGAGGGTGAGTCTTATAAGAAGAAAAGTATGTTTTAAGCCTCCAGGGAGTTAGGGAAAAAAGAATATGGAAATATATCCTATATTTAATTTATAGACTGACATTTTCAAGTGTAAAAACTTAAACAATTGGCAAAATTCAATTCAGTTTATATGAATTGAAAATATTTGACCAGCCTTCAACCAGGGTCATAACTAGAAAGTGCTGGGCCCATGGCAAAACGTTTGATTGCTTAAAGCATGAACATGTAAAAACATGTTAAAAATAATCAGACCTAAGACCAAACCCCTAAATTATCAGATTCCAGACCATTTGCCTATAAGATCAGACCCAAGACTAGTCATCTAAATTATCAGATCCCACAACAGTCACCTAAATTATTAGACCCAAGACCAACCATGTACATTTTCACACCCCAGACCACCCAGTCATCTAAATTATCAGACCCAAAACATGTCACCAAAATTATCAGACCCAAATCCTGTCACCTAAATTATCAGACCAAAGACCAGTTGCCTAAATTATCAGACCCAAGACCAGGCATGTACATTTTCACACCCCAGAGCAGTCACCTAAAAATTATCAGACCCAAGACCAGTCATGAAAATTATTAGACCCCAGACCAGTCACCTAAATTATCAGACCCCAGACCAATCATCTCAATTGTCAGACCCCAGACCTGTCACCTAAATTATCTTAGACTTACAGAGGATATAAAAAGTCTACATACCCCTGTTAAAATGTCACGTTTCTGTGATGTAAAAATGAGACAAAGATATATAATTTCAGAACTTTTTCCACCTTTAATGTCACCTATAAACTGTACAACTTAATTGAAAAACAAACTGAAATCTTTTAGGTGGAGGGAAGAAAAAAAAACCTAAAATAATGTGGTTGGATAAGTGTGCACACCCTCTTATAACTGGGGATGTAGCTGTGTTCAGAATTAAGCAATCACATTCAAAATCCTGTAAAATAGGAGTCAGCATACACCGGCCATCATTTAAAGTGCCTCTGATTAACCACAAATAAAGTTCAGCTGCTCTAGTTGGTCTTTCCTGAAATTTTCTTAGTCGCATCCCACAGCAAAAGCCATGGTCCACAGAGAGCTTCCAAAGCATCAGAGGGATCTCATTGCTAAACGGTATCAGTCAGGAGAAGGGTACAAAAGAATTTCCAAGGCATTAGATATATCATGGAACACAGTGAGGACAGTCATCCTCAAGTGGAGAAAATATGGCACAACAGTGACATTACCAAGAACTGGACCTCCCTCCAAAATCGATGAAAAGACAAGAAGAAAACTGGTCTGGGAGGCTACCAAGAGGCCTACAGCAACATTAAGGGATCTGCATGAATATCTGGCAAGTACTGGCTGTGTGGTACATGTGACAACAATCTCCCGTATTCTTCATATGTCTGGGCTATGGGGTAGAGTGGCAAGACGAAAGCCTTTTCTTACAAAGAAAAACATCCAAGCCAGGCTACATTTTGCAAAAACACATCTGAAGTCTCCCAAAAGCATGTGGGAAAAGGTGTTATGGTCTGATGAAACCAAGTTGAACTTTTTGGCCATAATTCCAAAATATATGTTTGGCGCAAAAAACAACACTACACATCACTCAAAGAACACCATACCCACAGTGAAGCATGGTGGTGGCAGCATCATGTTTTGGGGCTGTTTTTCTTCAGCTGGAACTGGGGCCTTAGTTAAGCTAGAGGGAATTACGACCAGTTCCAAATACCAGTCAATATTGGCACAAAACCTTCAGGCTTCTGCTAGAAAGCTGAACATGAAGAGGAACTTCATCTTTCAGCATGACAACAACCCAAAGCATACATCCAAATCAACAAAGGAATGGCTTCACCAGAAGAAGATTAAAGTTTTGGAATGGCCCAGCCAGAGCCCAGACCTGAATCCGATTGAAAATCTGTGGGGTGATCTGAAGAGGGCTGTGCACAGGAGATGCCCTCGCAATCTGACAGATTTGGAGTGTTTTTACAAAGAAGAGTGGGCAAATCTTGCCAAGTGAAAATGTGCCATGCTGATAGACTCATACCCAAAAAGACGGAGTGCTGTAATAAAATCAAAAGGTGCTTTAACAAAGTATTAGTTTAAGGGTGTGTACACTTATGCAACCATATTATTTTATTTTTATATTTTTTCTAACCTCTACCTAAAGGATTTCAGTTTGTTTTTCAATTGATTTGTACAGTTTATAGGTCACATTAAAGGTGGAAAAAGTTCTGAAATTATTTATCTTTGTCTAAATTTTTTACATCACACCTGACATTTTAACAGGGGTGTGTAGACTTTTTATATCTACTGTAAGTCTGGTCGAGACACGAGACCAGTTGCCTAAATTATTAGATCCAAGACCAGTCGCCTAATTTATCATACACCAGTCACTTCAAATATCAGACTCAAGACTAGTCGTCCAAGTCTAGTCATCTAAATTATCAGACCCAAGACCAGTCATCTAAATTATCGGACCCAAGACCAGTCATCTAAATTATCAGACCCAAGACTAGTCATAGAAATTATAGGACCCCAGACTGCTCATCTAAATTATCAGACCTCAGACCAGATGCCTAAATTATCAGACCCAAGACCAGTCCTGTAAATTATCAGACTGAAGACTAGTCATCTAAAATATCAGAACCAAGAACAGTCACCTTAATTATCAGACCCCAGACCAAATGATTAGGTCACAAACCAGATGCTTAAATTATTAGACCACAGACAGCATATTTTCCTTTGTAGCTGAGTAGTTGGACAGTTACTGGAGCAGCACTTGGTGCAGCAAGTCCTTTTTAGTCCTTTCCCCGGTATAATGTCTTGCTTGCTGCGCAAGTAGAGTATGGCAAGATGTGGGCATGATTGGCCTGTAGATACACATAAGCCAGCAGGTTGTATTGTTTGTACCATTGGCTTCAGCGTCCACTTACCACTATTACAACCCTTGGTATGGATATTGTGTGCTGGACCAGGCAACTCAGACTTTGTAGCAGCCTCTATTGTGGTTATGCCTCCAACCATAAAAAGTGCATAACTTACAGTCTTAACTTTATGCTTCTTACAAGCCCAGGAAGTATAGAGAGGAAGGCCATTGAGCATGTGATGGAACTTAGACATGTCACTTAGGCCTCTTTCACACTGGCGTGTGCGCCACGTTGCCGTATTGCGGCCCACAAAATGCGGGCCGCAATACACAAGCACAGTCCGTGGGGCAGCCGCAGCGGATCGCGGACCCATTCACTTGAATGAGTCTGCGATCCAGCCGTTCTGCAAAAAGATAGGACATGTTCTTTCTTTTTGCGGAATAGAAGTACGGGACGAAACCCCACGGAAGCACTATGTAGTGCTTCCGTAGGGTTCTGTTCTGTGGTTCCGTTCCACACCATTCCGCATCTCCGGATTTGCGGACCCATTGAAGTGAATGGGTCCGCATCCGTGATGCGGAATGCCCACGGAACAGCACCCGTGTATTGCGGATGCGCAAATGCGGTCCGCAATATGGCAACGGGGCGCACACGCCAGTGTGAAAGAGGCCTTAATGGAACCATTCTTGTCTACATCCAATGCCTAAAAACTAGATTTGAGCAAATGAATTGTAATGAATTGAATGTAACTTTAATTTTGTAAAAATTTATGTTCTATTCGAGAGAGAAAAAAACACAATGCATAAAAAAAAAAGACTTAAAAGAAAAAATATCCTAGGAAACCTCAGAGTGTCACAAATTTTCAGGTCAATTGAAGCACTTTCAGTTTGGGTAGAATCGATTCGGATTCGGTCGATCAATTTAATAATCAAATTTTTATCAATTTGCTCAACTCTAATAAAAAAAAACTATCTCGGTCCTGTGCAACACATATAGTTACAGACAGAGCTCTAAGTATGGTGGCATGCGGCCAAAAATACGGCGCAATACTGGTGCCATTCGTCAAATGACAAGCATCCTAACACACTGTATCAAGAATGTTGCCTATTACTGACAGCAAGCACAGATCTTAAAAAACAAACAAAAAAAAAAAAAAAGACAAAGTATATGAGAATGTTTGAGACAATGATGTTTTTCTTTCGCTCATCAGGCAGTGGAGACTGACACGACATGAGCTTATGAGCAGTTGCTTTCTTTCCCAAACTGTCCCGTGGAGCATGACATTGCATGAAATGCCAGATATTTCTATTGGATTAAATGAGTGTGAAAAATTAAAATACCATTACATTTTGAGTTTACACCCACTACCATGTGAATTCCAGAGCGGCTAGATCGATTCCAGTTCTCAGGATTTTCTCACTCCCGCTTTCCCTGTTTAACCTCCAGGCATTGTGAAGACAAAAGACCGAACCACTTCACATTTGCTGGAAATGTCATTCTGTGTCCTCGGGACCAAATGGTTATAGGATGGGATAAGTCTAAATTACCAAACACACATAGGGCTACATCTGTCCCAAGACAGTGACGTGATGTGGGTTCGGAATTGCCCATGATTTCTAATGTTCTTCATTACCCCCATAATGGCCACCTACAATACTGAGGCTTATAGCAGAGATTAAAGGGGTTATCCCATCATAATGATCACTGTTAAATCTGTTAATGATTTGACAGTGATCATTTTTGTAAATATACTTTATTAACAAATTCCCACCGATTAGGAGAAAATTCATCCCCACTTACCTTATTGTTGTGACTCGGTCTCCCCTGGTTACGACCACCGCTCTTCCGCAAGATCCCGATGGTCGCGCTTGCCCAGAAGACTTCTTCTTTTCTCCCGGCCGGGCCACTCGCTGTCCTGAACGCGCACGCTGCCGCGCATGCGCGACGGTGACTTCTTCCCGGCCAGAATAGTACAGAGCTGCGAACGCGCACGCCGGCTCTGTACTATACTGGCCAGAAATAAGTCACATTGCGCATGCGCGGCAGCGTGCGTGTTCAGTCCAGCGCGCGGCCCGGCCGGGAGAAGACTTCAATCAAGATGAAGCCCGCCCCCAGCCAGAATCCAGGAAGTGAACGCACGGTGGCAGCAGGTAAGTATGAAACTGCTAAGTGGGATAACCCCTTTAAGGGGCCCCAGTCTACAGCGCCACGTTTTTATGATATGGTAAGGGTTGTAAGAGGCAGCAAAAACCCTTAACAGAGGGCAGAATCTATATTTAAGCATTTGTTTTTATTATTATTATTATTATTATTATTATTATGATTATTTCCAAAACCCAGCATGCTCTAGGTGTTTTTCCTTAGACTTTTTATTGGATTAGAAAAACGCCTGAAAAAATATCTATGTTAAAAGTTGACTGTATAAAAGAAGCCCTCACCCAAAACATCTTGTAAAAAAAACTAAAAATTTTTTATTGCAGCATGCTCTTGGTCTGGCAATTTAGTCCCATAGACCTCCATCCAAAAATACTGAACAAGTTATTTTTTTCTGGCTTAAAAAAACAGAACAGAAAAACCGTGGATTCGAAAGGATCAGAAATATAAAGACTTTTTCTATTGGATCCACTTCTGGCTTTGTGTGAAAAACCTGCAGTAAAGGCCTCATGCACACGACCGTTGTTTTATTCTGTGTCCGTTGTTCCGTTTTTCGTGATTTTCTGCGGACCCATTGACTTTCAATGGGTCCGTTGAAAACTCGGCTAATGCACCGTTTGTCATCATCGTCCGTGATCCGTGGTTCCAGTCCGTCAAAAAAATATAACCTGTCCTATTTTTTTCACGGAAAACGGTTCGCGGACCCATTCAAGTCAATGGGACCGTGAAAAAATGCGGAGGCACACAAGATTGTCATCCACGTCCTCGTCCGTTTTTTTCCTATCATTTGCATGGCAAACTTGACTTAGACTTTTTTTTACTTTCCTTCATGTTTGGTGATCCTCCAAAAATAAAGGAAGACACACGGAAACAAAAACGGAAATGGATCACGGAACAACGGAACCCCATTTTGCGGAACGGAACACAACAACGGTCGTGTGCATGAGGCCAAAGTCTCACTAAAATCCTCCTCCAAAAAACTCTGTGAACTTACCCTAAGGCTCCATTCAGACGTCCGTAGTGCATTGCGCATCCGCAATACACCCGGCCGGCACCCCCATAGAAATGACTATTCTTGTCCGCAATTGCGGACAAGAATAGGACATGCTCTATTTTTTTCCGGAGCTGCGGACCGGAAGATCGGGGGCCGCACTCTAGAAATGAGGATGCGGACAGCACACTGTGTGCTCTCTGCATCTCTTCCGGCCCCATAGAGAATGAATGGGTCCGCACCCGTTCCGCAATTATGCCCATTCTATGGACGTCTGAATGGAGCCTAATGGTACAGGTTCAAGGTACAAGGATTTGGGGCAAACCTCTCTGCAGGATTTTTTGCCAAAGTCAGAAGGGGATTCGAATGGAGTCGGAAATATAAACAAAGGATTTATACTTCTCCTTCCTGGTTGATCCACTTCTGGCTTTGGCTGAAAATCCTACAGGCAGATCTGCCTCAAAAACTCAGCCAAAAAATTTGACGTACGTACTTAAAATCAGTAGAAAAAAATGGACACATCATAATAAAAACGTGAAATTATTTTCACATCAATAAAAAAACGATGTGAATCGGTGCTGTGTAATGCTTGATTTCTCCTGTGGTGGTGCTGTAGGAAAACCGAACACTTAGGCTGGTTTCACACGGGCGTTGCGGGAAAAGGTGCGGGTGCGTTGCGGAAACATGCGTGATTTTTCCGCGCGAGTGCAAAACATTGTAATGCATTTTGCACTCGCGTGAGAAAAATCGCGCATGTTTGGTACCCAAACCCGAACTTCTTCGCAGAAGTTCAGGCTTGGGATCGGTGTTGTGTAGATTGTATTATTTCCCCTTATAACATGGTTACTGAATACAGAATGCTAAGTAAAATAGGGTTGGAGGGGTTAATTTTTTTTTTAACTCACCTTAATCCACTTGTTCGCGTAGCCGGCATCTCTTCTGTCTTTAACTGTGAGCAATAGGACCTTTGATGATGTCACTGCGTTCATCACATGGTTTATCACATGATCCATCACCATGGTGATGGATTATGTGATGACCGTAGTGACGTCATCAAAGGTCCTATTGCTCACAGTTAAAGACAGAAGAGATGCCGGCTGCGCGAACAAGTGGATTAAGGTGAGTTAATTTTATTTTTTTAACCCCTCCAGCCCTATTGTACTATGCAGTCTGTATTCAGAATGCTATTATTTTCCCTTATAACCATGTGGACATTTCTTAATCAGGTTATTGTCAAGACACACTGTTTACAAGTTGGAGCTCCTTTAACCCAACAGAGTGCAGGTATTAGGAGTAAAAAGGATGAGTTACATTCCCCTTAAAATCTAAGGTTTCCATGTGACATCTTCCCTGTAAACCATGATGTCACTGCTACTGTATTTCTGTTACATTGCACTGATTCACTGGGTGACATTTCTGCACAGCCGTGTATTCTGCTGTTGTCCCTGAATCTCCCCCAGGCTGTTTCCTTTTCACTGTAGATAATGTAAGGCTGCCAGGGTCAGACCAGCAGGGGAGTAACTACCATAGCGGCAGACCATGCGACTGCTATGGGGCCCGGGGCAAGAGGGGGCCCAGTCTTAGTTGGGATCATCTCTTCTTCTACTGGAGGTGAAAGCTTGGGCAGGACTCTACCCTCTAAAGGAACAACTTTTAGCAAATGAGGCAGTGGAAAAATGGCCCAAGGGTCATTGAAAGGGGTTTAGGCGGAAACCCTTCTGTCCTGTGTGGGGGGCCTGGGCTGATCCTTGCTATGGGGCCCTTACTTCTCTATGTACACCACTGCTCACCAGAGGATCCATCCGGGGTCCAAGTTCAATATGACAATAATGGGCCCTCAGAATAATTTCCTTCAGTCTGATACTGAAGGTTGCAGCCAACTAATTCTCTCTCCTCCTCTCCACAGTTTTCTCATTGCCCATGCATGCTGCTGCGCAGGGCACTGTTGCATCCTCTCCTTGGCTTCTACTGTACTATTGACATGCATTTATAGATCTCTATCCTTCTGATTATAATTAGGAATCAACTGTATAACTATAGCTTCTGATAGATGTGATCAGGCCAAACCTTCCTGCATGATTCCTGGGCAAGGCATTATGGGTCATGTAACCAGTGATTTCTGCAATCAAGATGGTGGACAGAAACTACAGTATATTATCATTTTCTAAATGACAAGTTAAAGATGGCATAAAGGAAAAATAAGCATGCCTTTATAGTGTAAGCGAGAATGGGCTTTTTGGGAATGGTTTTACATGTCTGCTGGTGTACCTCTTTAAAAGGGTTGTCTGGGATTTTACAACACTTGAAGAAATGCAGAAAATAGTATAGCAAAAAGAATTTACCTATAATCCCCTGTTAAATCCTTCGCTGTTTCCACTGGTCCCCAAACGTCCCGCAGCAATGATGTCAAATACATCATTGAAGTGGCCACTGCAGCCAATCACTGGCCTCAGCAGAGACGTTCGGATGCATGGCATGTGACCACTGAGGCATACCTGCCAATTTACTAGCGGGCAGTCCCAAGAGGCACAGCGCATGCAACAAGCCACCAGAAATTTTTTAAGGCTGGCCAAGCCCCTTTTCTTTAAACCACACCCTCTTTCTTTAGGGTCACACCCCTTTATGTACTGTGGCACTACCCCTTACCTCTACATTTGGCTGCTGGGGCTGTGCTTGTGTCATGGCCTATGGTGTGCGCTGTGACACTGTTGCTACACTTGCGGTTGCCCGCGGCAACGTGTTGCTGTGTGTGCATGCGGTGGCCGTGTCTCGGCCTTCTGGGTGATTGCTGTGACATGGTTGCCACGCATGTTGTTGCCTGCGGCAACGTGTAGCTTTCTATGCTTGTGTGTGCACTTCCCCTTTAAGTGGTTTCCTTCTCTTGTCTGGTGTTGGAAGGGTTAACTCCCTTCCTAGTGTTTTGTTAACACTGGCTTTATGTGTGGGTGTGGTTGTGGCTGCTTGGGCTATTTAGCCTCTGCTGGATGCCTGAAGCTGGGGGTACTCCAGCCATGGTGTATGCTGGAGCTATCCTCCTGGTCTTAATATTCCATCTGTCCAGTGAGGGCCACCCTTGTGGTCATAGAAGATGTTCTTGTGGTGTCTCACGTTTATTGCAGCTATGGTGTCCTGGGTTCCTGTGTGGTTTGTGGTATGTACTGTGTCCTTTTATGTTGGTGTGGACATCAGCACTTGTGCACGGGTTCCAGTCAGTGTCTCTGTGGCAGGTAAGTGTGTTATAGGTCTCGCTTACCTGCCATCTCTATAGCTGTATGTGTTCCCCTCTCCTTGCAGCCTGGCCTCTGATAGAGACTCCTGTTCCTCCATGACTGGGATGAACAGGTTGTCTCTCCCCTGCTCCTAAGTGAGGGATTTCCAGGGCGACTTAGGGTTTCTAGGAATCCTGAGTATGAGTGGTCCTACCATCGGGGTCCACTCATACAGTGAGGAGTCAGGAAGAGGATTAGGGACGCGGTAGGAGGTGACCTGCTCCCTTATTACTCCATTTGGCCAGGCTGATCCCCTTTACCCTCTGACACCGCATGGTAGGGGATTTCCCCCACTCCCCGCCGTGACAGCTTGATGCCGAAATCTCAATGTCCAGGAAAAATAAGGGCTTATCTCCAGGTGCTGGGAGGATTCTTCGACATCCAGGAGATTTTTCAACTCTTAGGGAAGGTGTTCACTTTTCCTGGAGTCTTGGTTATTTCTTTATTTTATAAGATTTATATAATTTCTTCCATTTCCTCAACTTTCATAAAATCCCAAGAAACCCTTTTAAATAAATTATGCTATATATTTGCAGAACTTCCTCACTGATATTTGATGGGTCCTTAGAAATTCCATATTAGAAATATACACTCGGAACATTCAGAAAGTCTTCAGACCCATTCACTTTTTTTAACATTTTATTATGTTGTAGCTAGAGATGAGCGAATCGAAGCTGACGAAGTGGAATTCGATCCGAATTTCTGCAAAAATTTGAATCGCAATGAATGCGAATTTCCTTGTGTTTCGTGGTAACGAATCACATTTTTCCTAAAATGGCAGCTACTTATGTGAGGACTGAGGACATGGGGCAAGAAACTCTGGGAAGGCAGGATCACCCAGATTGACATGCATGCATGCAGCTATTCAGCAGCCAGCCAGCCCTGTGATGTCACAGCCCTATCAATACGGCAGCCATTTTAGATTCTGCCATTTTCCAGCGTTCAGAGTGCAGGGACAGAAGTGAGAAGGCGCTAGGGACAGGAATTGAAAAACTTGATTGTGCAAAAAAAAAAGAGAAAACGATTTATAAGTGCAGGGAAAGGATAGGGAGGAATCATTTCACAGTATCTTAGTGCAGGGAGAGAAAGACGTCAGAAGACGCTAGAGACAGTGATAGGAAAGCGATTTGCAAGTGCAGGGAAAGATTATTTGGGGATCCAAATAGCCATTATACAGCTCTGTCATTTCAGCTATTTGTTGTTGGGGTGCAAGTGCTATGTTGAAAAGCCTTTAGTGGCTTATATCTGTGGAAAAAGAAAAATATATACGCACTTCACTGCTGCAGTTATATGTGTTGAAAGCGTACAGAAAGAAAAAAATATACACACTTTACTGGTGCACTTATTTGTGGCATAAACGTTTACTGGCCTATTTCAGTACAGAAAGAAAATTATATACGCACTTCACTGGTGCATTTATTTCTGCTAAAAGTGTTTACTGGCCTATTTCAGTATAAAAAGAAAAATATATTCTCAGTTCACTTCTGCAGTTATATGTGGTGAAAGCATTCAGTGTATTTCAGTACAGAAAGCAAAAAAATGTACGCACTTCACTCTTCCATTTATTTGTGGTGAAAGAGTTTAGTGGCCTCTTTCAGTACAAAATGAAAAATATATATGCATTTTACTTCCGCCGTCATTATTATTTCAGCACAAAAACAAAATATATTCAGCGTTCACTTTTGCAGTTATATGTGGTAAAACCTTTAGTGACGTATTTCGGTATAAAAACTAATTTGATTCAGCGTTCAGCACTGCAGTTATATTTGCTAAAAACTTTAGTGACGTATTTCGGTAGAAAAACTAAATATATTCATCGTTCACTGTTGCAGGTATATGTGGCAAAACCTTTAGTGACGTATTTTGGTGGAAAAATTAATTTGATTCAGCGTTCAGTGCTGTAGTTATATGTGGTAAAATCTTTATTGACATATTTCGGTCGAAAAACTAATTTGGTTCAGCGCTGCAGCTATGTGTGGTAAAATCTTTATTGACGTATTGCGGTGGAAAAACAAAATGTATTTAGAGTTCAGTGCTGCAGATATATGTGGTAAAATCATTATTGACGTATTTCAGTAGAAAAACAAATTTTATTCAGCATTCAGCACTGCAGTTATATGTGCTAAAATCTTTAGTAGAAAAACAAAATGTATTCAGCGTTCATTGTTGCAGTTATATGTGGCAAAACCTTTAGTGACGTATTTTGTTCGAAAACACATTTGATTCAGCGTTCAGCGCTGCAGTTATATGTGGTAAAATCTTTATTGACGTATTGCGGTCGGAAAATTAATTTTAATCAGCGTTCAGCGCCGTAAAATCTCCATGATGTCTCCATGATAAATCTGCAGTGTGGGGGCCCTGTGTGGCTTATACACAATTTCAAAATAATCCTTCAGCGCGGCGAATAAATGCCAGATGAACGGAACGCTCCATGACCTTCCCAGGAGCTGCTGTCGGGAGCAGCGGTTTATTTCTGAGACGTCCGTATAGTGTGGGGGAAATCCGAAGACCCTCTCATTCTCCGTGCTCCGTCATATGTGGTAAAATCTTTATTGTCGTTTTTTGGTGGAAAAACAAATTTAATTCATCGTTCAGTGCTGCAGTAATATGTGGTAAAATCTTTTGTGACGTATTTCGGTGGAAAAACAAATTTTATTCAGCGTTTAGCTCTGTAGTTATATGTGGTAACATTTTTTGTGACGGATTTATGTGGAAAAACAAATAAAATTCTGCGTTCAGGGCTGTAGTAATAAGTGGTAAACATTTTTGTGACGTATTTCGGTGGAAAAATAAATTTCATTCAGCATTCAGCGCTGCATTAATATGTGGAAAAAAATTTGTGCCGTATTTCGATGGAAATTTTTTTTTATTCAGCGCTGCAGTAATATGTGGTAAAATCCTTTGTGACGTCTTTCGGTGAAAAAAAAAATTGTATTCAGCGCTGTAGTAATATGCAGGAAAATGTTTTGTGACTTATTTCGGTGGAAAAACAAATTGTATTCAGCGTTCAGCGCTGCAGTAATATGTGGTAAAATATTTTGTGATGTATTTCGGTGGAAAAACTAATTTTATTCAGCGTTTAGCGCTGTAGTTATATGCGGTAAAATCTTTATTGACGTTTTTCGGTGAAAAAACATTTTATTCAGCGTTCAGCACTGCAGTAATATGTGGTAAAATCTTTATTGAAGTATTTTGGTCGAAAAACTAAATTAATGCAGTGGTCAGCGCTGCGGTTATATGCAGTAAAATCTTTATTGAAGGATTTCGGTACAAAATTAATTCAGTGGTCAGCGCTGCGGTTAAATGCAGTAAAATCTTTATTGAAGTATGTCGGTCGAAAAACAAAATTAATGCAGTGGTCAGCGCTGCGGTTATATGCAGTAAAATCTTTATTGAAGGATTTCGGTCGAAAAACTAAATTTATTCAGCAGTCAGTGAATAATCTTTAGAGATGTATCTTGATGAACTTCGCGACTCTTCCAGGCTCAAAGCTATCTTGGCGCTTTGTCTTCTCATTGTCTGTAGCTACTAGAGGCCTGTTCATGCCAGGCAGGATCTTGGTCGATCGACACTCTGTCATTGTGCCATTCTGTGGCCTACTCATGCTGCTGCCACCTCCACACTCTGTGATTGTGCCATTCTGTGGCTTCCTCATGCTGCTGCCACCTCCAGACTCTGTCATGTGCCACGCTGCGGCCTACTCATGCTGCTGCCACCTCCAGACTCGGTCATTGTGCCACTCTGTGGCCTCCTCCTGATGCTGCTGCCATCTCCAGGCTTTGTCATTGTGCCACTCTGTGGCTTTCTCCTGATGCTGCCACCTGCAGATTCTGTCATTGTGCCACTATGTTATTTCCTCATGCTGCTGCCATCTCCAAACTCTGCTATTGTGCCACTCTGTGGCTTCCTCATGCTGCTGCCACCTCCAGGCTTTGTCATTGTGCCACTCTGTGGCCTCCTCCTGATGCTGCTGCTGCCGCCACCTACAGACTCTGTCATTGTGCCACTCTGTTGCCTACTCATGTTGCTGCCACCTCCATACTCTGCCATTGTGCCACTCTGTGGCTTCCTCATGCTGCTGCCACCTCCAGACTCTGTCATTGTGCCACTTGGTGGCCACCTCATACTGCTTCTACCTCCAGACCCTGTCATTGGGCCACTCTGTGGTCTCCTCATGCTGCTTCCACCTCACCCCTATGTCATAGGTCCACTCTGTGAACTTCTCATGCTGTTCCCACCCTCCCCACTTCATGACTGGTCAACTATTTTTGCTTTCGGCCTGGCTGACATCATCATTTATTTGACACTTCTTCTGATCTGTCAGAAGGGAATAAAAATGAGAAGCACAACGGATCCTGTCTGTGTAGCAGCGTTAAGGCCTGTATGGTCCCATCACAATTGTCTTATGATTTGGTAGCCAAAAGCAGGAGTGGGTACAAAACACAGAAGACATGCAAATATTCCATTCATGTGTCATCTCTGTTTACAATCCATTCCTGTTTCTTTTGGCATTAGCAATACTGATGGATAAATGACCAAATGCTGACCAAGTGAAGGCGTATGCTCCACAGACATAATCCGTTTTTTGTGGGTTATTGTTCTGACGGATCAGAGAATGGGGAAAATTAATCAGTGACGTCAACACAAACTTACTGCTGACACCCTCAGTCATCCACAGATCCCCCCCATAACAGTGTCCGTCATCCACAGATCCCCCATAACAGTGTCCGTCATCCACAGATCCCCCATAACAGTGTCCGTCATCCACAGATCCCCCCATAACAGTGTCCGTCATCCAAAGATCCCCCATAACAGTGTCCGTCATCCACAGATCCCCCCATAACAGTGTCCGTCATCCACAGATCCTCCCATAACAGTGTCCGTCATCCACAGATCCCCCCATAACACTGTCCGTCATCCACAGATCCCCCCATAACAGTGTCCGTCATCCACAGATCCCCAGTAATAGTGCCATCCACATCCCACCATTAGTTCCAAACCCACCAAAAGCACACCTTTTGGTTAAAAATATTTTTTTTCTTATTTTCCTCCCCAAAAACCTAGGTGCGTCTTATAGGTCAAAAAATACGGTAAACCTCTCCTCAGTAAAAAAAAAAAAACATATGAAAGATTGCCAAAAAGGAACCCAAATGACTCTCAGACTGTGAGAAACAAGATTCTCTGATCTAATGAAACAAAAATATGAACTTTTTGGTCATGTTTGGAGGAAAAGAGGCACTGCTCATCACCTGCCCAATACCATCCCTACAGTGAAGCGTGGTGGTGGCAGCTAGTGATAAGCGGCAGGGGCTATATTCGAATTTGCGATATTTCATGAATATTTGGGCGAATATCTGTCATATATTTGCGAATTTGAGATTATATTCTTGATTGCGAAAAATCGGCAATGTAATATTCGCATAATGCGTGCGAAATGCAGGCGTGGGTCACTTTTGCTACATTTTACAAGCTGCTAGAATTTTCCTGAGACTGGAGAAAATGGTTATAATATTGAAGATAAGGGTCGGCACTGCCTTGTGATGGCTGCGGTGCACGTGTCAAAAGGTCGGCGTCCCAGCAAACAATGTAAAGAAGAGGACCGGCACTCGCAAATGGAATTTTCACTGCTGTGGTTTATTCAGTCACTTTTAAAGACTTAGTGACGTGTTTCAGCACATAGAAAGCACTTTCCATGTGCTGAAACGCGTCACTATGTCTTTAAAAGTGACTGAATAAACCACAGCAGTGAAAATTCCATTTGCGAGTGCCGGTCCTCTTCTTTACATGGAGAAAATGGTTGGCATGGCAGAACATTACAATAGCTTTATATGCAGTTAGAGTGCTCCAATATATTCGCAATTGCGCTAATCGGCACTAATGATGCGAATATGTTGGCGCAATACCTGACACCACATTATAGCAGGTCTGCATGAATGTATGGATTGGACAGCAGAACCTATCCCACTACCTAACACCCTGCACTGCAACAGCTACACTATATCAGGGTATAACCTACACTATCTGTATTATATACAGTATATAAGCTATCTATCTAATGTAGTGTGGAAAGCACAGAGCACAGCAATGACACTGCTCTCTCTCTCTCTCTCTCTCTCTCTCTCTCTCTCTCTCTCTCTCTCTCTCTCTCTCTCTCTCTCTCTCTCTCAGAACTGCAAAAAAATGGAAAATGGCTCCTGGGGAGGTTCTTATATAGTAAGGGGTAGGCAACTTTCCTATTGGTTCCTATTGCTTGCTAGGGATGTTGCTAAGCTCAGACAAAGACATTGCAGCCTTCTCATTGGCCCACAAGTAATAAGGGATGTTACTGTTGAAAAAAGAATTTAGAATATTCGAAATTACGAATATATATCACTATATTCTAAATATTCGCGAATTCTCGAAGTGCCGATATTCGCGATTAATATTCGCGATTCGAATATTCGCGCCCAACACTAGTGGCAGCATGTGGGGGTGCTTTTCAGCGGCTGGGACAGTGAGACTAGTCACAGAGTACACAGCCAAAAAAACACAGGAGTGGCATAGAGACAAGTCTTTGAATATTCTTGAGTGGCTCAGCCAGAGCCCGGACTTGAACCTAATCGAACATCTCTCAAGACCTTAAAATGGATGTCCACCGACGGTCCCCATCTGACCTGACAGAGCTTGAGAGGGTCTGTACAGAAGAATGGCAATCCCAAATCTAAGTGTGCAAACCTCATGGCATCATCCCCAAGAAGAGTGGAGGCCGTAATCACTGCCAAAGGGGCTTCAGCTAAGTGCTGAGTAAAGGGTCTGAATATTTATGTCAATGCAAGATTTTAGTTTTGGCTTTTCAGTAAATTAGCAAAGATTTCTAACATTCTGTTTTCACTTGGGAGAAAAACTGAAGATTCAGTGCAGAATGATGGGGAAAAACGTAACTTTTTTAAAATTTTAGCACAAGGCCGCAGCATAACAAAATGTGAAAAAAGTGAAAGGGCCTAAAGATTTTCTAAACCCATTGTTATTGTTTCACAAGTGACTCATTGCAAATTCTTCTATACCATCAGGATCCCTTTATCTGCATATCCTACATACTTTCAGACTTTTAAGAAGAAATGTGCTTTTCATACTAGTGTAAACTACCTCAAAACTTTGTCCCAGTCTCTCATCCCCGCTAAATGTGGAGTTGGTCATAAAAAATGCAAACTCAAGGCTCAATGATGGACGAAATATTTCACACTTTCAAAAGCTCTTTGTATAGTTTTCTAAATGTAATTAATTGCTAAAAGGTTTTTCCATTTTGGACAATCCTTTTTTGTTAAAAAGGTCCCCTGGAAATAAGATAATGACAGGGTCTCACGCTACTGAGCCACCCTGCAATCAGCTGTAATCTCGGTTCCCTGCAGTGCCACCACAGGGGAAATGAAGTATTACACAGTACACACTGATATCAATGGGCTTTCTGCGTAATGCATGATGGTGTTGGGTCCTCCATAGCAAGTGAAGCTCTTTGTATCTGCTGACTGCTACAATTAATAGATCATGCTCTGGCATCAAGGACATCCCTCTATTAGCTCAACATTTTCTAAGGCTACTTTCACATCTCCGGTTTGAATTCCAGCAGGCTGTTCATCCAGATAACAGCCTGCCGGGATTCTCCGGATATGGCACTGCTGGAATGCCCACCGGCAGAGGGGAGATCTGTACGCATTCTGGCAGACAATCGAAGAACCAGCCAGATACAAACTGCTGCATGCTACGATTTGTATCTGGCCTATCCTTCGCTTGTCTTCCAGAACTGCCATGCTGGAGTTTCACACCGGAGGTGTAAAAGTAGCCTAACAGAGTATTTAAAATAAGGTTTCTAAACCAAGCAAATTCTTTTAGCCAAAAAATAACTTTTCCATTAGAAAGAATGATGCCTGGCTTTCAATATCTCTCATATGACCCACCCAGAATGAGCACTTCAATTAGGTTTAAAGAGGTTGTGCAGACCCTACATTAAAATTGGGGATGGCCAGTGTGTGCGTAAGAAAAATAAAAAAAACGCACACTACCAAGTCCCTGTGGTGCGTCTCCATCCTCGCTGCTTCTGGTCCCTACCAGGTGGGACTTGCCAACTTTCCATACATCAAGGTTCCCATCGTAGGAACCAGGACAACCAGAGCAGGTGAGGCGGTATAGTTTATAGCATCACTGTCCTGCTTTATCTTGGCCTCCAGCTGTACAACTTGACTGTCATTAAATCTCTATCCTCTGCTAACTCTGTCCCAGTCTACACAGCATAGCTGTCAAGTGAACAGCAAAAAACTGTGACATCTCAAGTGTGTGCCCTAGTAGCCAATTTAAAAACTGCACTAGAATAATAGGTAGTCACATAAAATAAAATAAAACATTACCTTTCAGATTGGCGTCATACTTTAGAAACGGTTCCTAAAACACCATAACAAATTCCAGTAGAAATGTAAGTCCGCTAGATGATTTGTGGGGACTGTTTATTTAAGCTCCATACTATGTTTATCCTTTACTAACATATGGAAGTGTTTCCTGTCCTCTACTGGAGATTTTCAATGCACCATAATTATGTCATTAAGGAGAACGCATTGTGTTGTGTTACAGCAGTACCCCACTACTGTGTATAGCTTTTCTGACAGCCGTATAGCTTTCCGCCCAAAGTCATATTTTATGTGCTTATTTAGCAAGATTCATAATTTGAGTTTGTTTTTCAAAGCTTTGTGTACAGGCCCATGGATCAAGTCTCCGTTGGTGCTGTTGGTGCTGTTGGGGCTGTCATCACACATCGGGAATGAGGAATCGATGTCCCAACTCTGGGACAAGCTGTTTATGTGTAAAGAATCTGATCCTCATCATGTATAGGTGTACATATATATTCATTAGTGTACATTGCAGCTTTACATTTGTATTTCATCTTGTTTTCTACAGAATTGATGAAGTTTTCTTAGAACAGGACCTCAATATCAGATGCAGGGTGGTCCCCAGCTGACTGAATGGGGCCCCAGCGCTTTGTCGTTTACCAGACACAGCTGTGTACCTTTAACTGTGACTGTGCTTAGCATTAGAGAGGTGTCACATGTAGATTTTCTTGGTGCTTTTGTTATTTTGGTGTTTTTTTTCTCCATTTGTCGACAGGACTTTCTTTTCCATCCTGCATAATGGAAACCAGACAGATCCGTTATGCTTGTCCATAGACCTCCATTATGATGGAGCAAAACGGAATGCCTCTAAAGGTTTCTGTTTTAAATTCCGTCTTACAATTCCGTTATTTTTCGTTATAACCATGTAATAATGGAAAGAAATAACGGAATTCGTAATGCTGATGTGAACCCGCCCTTAGTCCTATTGAAGTGAAAAGGGCTGAGTTGTAATACCAAGAGCAGTCAAAAATAAATAGCCAGGTGACACAGCATTTGCTGGAGTGCTGTGGTTCCTTCAATCATCTGGTCATCGGGGGTTAATTGAAAAGGATCTCCAAGGGTAGGCCATCAATTTAGGTTATCATGTACTATTTGTCCGATGACTACTCAAAATACAGGGAGTGCAGAATTATTAGGCAAGTTGTATTTTTGAGGATTAATTTTATTATTGAACAACAACCATGTTCTCAATGAACCCAAAAAACTCATTAATATCAAAGCTGAATATTTTTGGAAGTAGTTTTTAGTTTGTTTTTAGTTTTAGCTATTTTAGGGGGATATCTGTGTGTGCAGGTGACTATTACTGTGCATAATTATTAGGCAACTTAACAAAAAACAAATATATGCCCATTTAAATTATTTATTTTACCAGTGAAACCAATATAACATCTCAACATTCACAAATATACATTTCTGACATTCAAAAACAAAACAAAAACAAATCAGTGACCAATATAGCCACCTTTCTTTGCAAGGACACTCAAAAGCCTGCCATCCATGGATTCTGTCAGTGTTTTGATCTGTTCACCATCAACATTGCGTGCAGCAGCAACCACAGCCTCCCAGACACTGTTCAGAGAGGTGTACTGTTTTCCCTCCTTGTAAATCTCACATTTGATGATGGACCACAGGTTCTCAATGGGGTTCAGATCAGATGAACAAGGAGGCCATGTCATTAGATTTTCTTCTTTTATACCCTTTCTTGCCAGCCACGCTGTGGAGTACTTGGACGCGTGTGATGGAGCATTGTCCTGCATGAAAATCATGTTTTTCTTGAAGGATGCAGACTTCTTCCTGTACCACTGCTTGAAGAAGGTGTCTTCCAGAAACTGGCAGTAGGACTGGGAGTTGAGCTTGACTCCATCCTCAACCCGAAAAGGCCCCACAAGCTCATCTTTGATGATACCAGCCCAAACCAGTACTCCACCTCCACCTTGCTGGCGTCTGAGTCGGACTGGAGCTCTCTGCCCTTTACCAATCCAGCCACGGGCCCATCCATCTGGCCCATCAAGACTCACTCTCATTTCATCAGTCCATAAAACCTTAGAAAAATCAGTCTTGAGATATTTCTTGGCCCAGTCTTGACGTTTCAGCTTGTGTGTCTTGTTCAGTGGTGGTCGTCTTTCAGCCTTTCTTACCTTGGCCATGTCTCTGAGTATTGCACACCTTGTGATTTTGGGCACTCCAGTGATGTTGCAGCTCTGAAATATGGCCAAACTGGTGGCAAGTGGCATCTTGGCAGCTGCACGCTTGACTTTTCTCAGTTCATGGGCAGTTATTTTGCGCCTTATTTTGCGCTTCTTGCGACCCTGTTGACTATTTTGAATGAAACGCTTGATTGTTCGATGATCACGCTTCAGAAGCTTTGCAATTTTAAGAGTGCTGCATCCCCCTGCAAGATATCTCACTATTTTTGACTTTTCTGAGCCTGTCAAGTCCTTCTTTTGACCCATTTTGCCAAAGGAAAGGAAGTTGCCTAATAATTATGCACACCTGATATAGGGTGTTGATGTCATTAGACCACACCCCTTCTCATTACAGAGATGCACATTACCTAATATGCTTAATTGGTAGTAGGCTTTCGAGCCTATACAGCTTGGAGTAAGACAACATGCATAAAGAGGATGATGTGGTCAAAATACTCATTTGCCTAATAATTCTGTACAGGGTGTACAATGTAATTAAAATATGCTTAGGCAAATTAACCCAAAATGGTAATTTCTCAGAGACTTTGTGAGTGTTGCTGGTAAATTGGGGGTTCTGATGCTCAGTAGTGTTGATCGAGCACCAAAGTCGAACACCTCGGGATGCACAATGGAAGTCTATGGGAGAACCCAAGCATTAAACCAGGCACCCCCTGCTCTGAAGAGGGGAGGGTGTCTGGTTCATAGGAAAAGGTCAGAAATTGATGGAAACACCACCGAAATGGTTCGGGAACAGCATTGGGGGGATGTCTGGATGCATCTTGGACTCCTAGGTCGCTGCTGGGAACGATGTTGTCCGAATAGTACACCACTTTTACAGACTGACACTAATACGCCCAAAACCGAAGATAAAATTGATTTTAGAGGAAAAATTGTTAGGAAACATTCATTCCTGTATATTTACTTGCATATAAATTTTTGGAGCAATTTTTCCACAAGGACCTTCTGGTATTCCACTTGTCCATGTGTCAATGGTTAAGTGGACTTTTCTAGTAACTACTTTGTTCAGGGCACGGTTAATGTTACGGGACACATGCTGATGTAAGGCGAACACGGCACACCGTGAAAAATAGTGGCGGCTGGGGACTGTGTAACGAGGAACGGCCACCGACATCAGGCTGCGGAAGGCCTCAGTGTCCACAAGCCTAAATGGCAACATTTTCAGGACCAGTAATTTGGAAAGTTGCGCATATAGTGCTATAGCCTTTGGGTGGGTGGCTGGGTATTTGCGCTTGCGTTCAAATGCCTAGGGTAAGGACATTTGTACGTTGCGCTGTAACACAGGGGAAGAGGAGGCAGTGGTGTGACCCGCAGACACAGATTGCGGACCCAGGTGTTTGGCCCACCTATTACGGTGCTTTGATGCCATGTGGCGGATCATGCTGGTGGTGGTGAGGTCGCTAGTGTTCACACCCCTGCTCAATTTTGTATGGCACAGGAAGCAAATTACAATTCTTTATTTGTCCGCGTTTTCCTCAAAAAAGCGCCAGACTGTGGAACACCTACCCCTTGGCAAGGGAGATTGCCACAAGGGTGTGCTCCGGGGAACAGTTGGTGTGGCCCGCCTTCTCCCTTTTGCCACCCCACTGCCTCTTTCAGCCTGTTGCGGTGCTGCGGATACCTCCCCCTCTGTACTGCTGTCCTCGCTCGGCTTGCCACCTTCCCAGGTCAGTGACTTCATTGTCCACCACCTCCTCTTCCACTTCCTCACTCTGCTCAAGTGCTCATCCTCCTGACTTGTTGACCTAACAACAACCTCCACTATTGACAACTGCGTCTCCTCCTCATCATCAACCTCTTGAGACACTAATTGCCGTTGACTTATTGGCAACTGTGTCTCATCATCATCATCCACCTCATGAAACACTAATTGTCATTCCCCACCGTCATCTTCTTGTGACTGTGGATGCTCAATAGTTTGGGAACCAGGGCACAAGATCTGAAAAGAGCTCCTCGGAATATCCGAGTGTGGAATCATTTGTGGGAGGAAGAAGGATTAGGGTGAGGATTGTGTTGACCAGACTCTTGACTACTGAGACTGGACTTGGTGGAAGACAGGGTGGTGCTTAACTGACTGGAAGCATTATCTGTTGCAATCCAACCGACCACCTGGTTGCACTGGTCTGAGTTTGAGAGCGTTGTGCTTCACCGCCCTGCAAACTGGGACATGAAGCTAGGTATCGTGGATGATTGTTTTTCTTGTGCTCTAGCAGCAGGCACAGTTTCAACGAGCCCAGGGCCACAGCCTCTGCGTGCACCATCAGCATCACAGCCACTTCCCTGTCCCTTACTGCTCGCCTTCTATATATTAAATGTTATATATGCTTGAAAGTATGTCACACGTACAGTAGCGTAGGATTTGTAAGTGTATGCGCAAAAAAATTAAAAAAGGTATTTGGGATGCGCACACGTTACACAGAAGGAATACCGCAGATAATGTCGCTGATGTCAGCAGCGGCTAATCTAAAATTACAGGGAATGTCACAGGTATTTGGGTTGTAGAAACTTTACACAGGAGATGTACCCCAGGTAATGTTACTGTCTGCAGCGGACACCGTCTACGGAAAAAGTACACTGGATGTCACTTATATTTTTTGGATGTGCAGTTGTGCACACGTTACACAGGAGATGTACCCCAGGTAATGTTACTTCCCGCAGCGGACACAGTCTACGGAAATAGTACACTGGATGTAACTGATATTTTTTGGCTGTGCACACATTACACAGGAGATGTAGCGCAGCAAATGTCACTGTCCGCAGCAGACACCGTCTACAGAAAAAGTACACTGGATGTCACTGATATTTTCGGGATGTGCACACGTTACACTAGAGATGTAGCACAGATAATGTCGCTGTCTGCAGCGGCCTAACTATTGCACGCTATTTAGTGCAGGCTGCGCTAAAAATAAATATTGCTGCTGCCACACACAATAGTCCTTAAAAGGACTTTTGGATCTCTGACAAGTTTTTCTACTGAAAAAAAAAATATTTCACTCCCTACACTATCTTTCCCTTCCCTCAGCACAGCTCTCCCTGACTAACACTGAGCCGAACACGTATCATCAGGTTCTATATAGCACCCGATGACACGTATCGGCCAGCCAATTACTGTAATGCCAGTAACCAAAATGGCTACGGCATTAGAGTGAAGGGCAGTACATACCTGCATGTTTATTGGCTGCGTAGCAGCCAACAAATGTGTGGGGAGGAGACTCGAGTATTGCGCTCGAGCACATGCGGTATTCGGCCGAATACCGCCATGTGCAGGGCATCGAGATGCTCGAGCCGAACTGGTGTTCGGCCGAGCATGCTCGATCAACACTAATGCTCAGCTATACAGAACACGTTTATGCCCACTATTAATTCCACCATAATCTATGTAGTTTATCATTGTATATACAGGATATATCATAAATAAGATCTTATAGACCAGGGGTGCACAACCTGCGGCCCGGGGGCCACATGCGGCCCTCGATACCATTTTGTGCGGCCCCCAAACATCTGGTAAAAGACATGTGTGTCTATGTCTTATGGCTTCTTACATGTATCTTTCATGTATTCTCCTATTAGATGGGAGACCTGGAACTGTAACTAAACATTTATAGAATATACTGTATGTTCAATATGCCAAATATACAGTATTTCAGTTGGTGATAGCCCTTTAAGTTTTATTTTCGGCCCTTGGAATTGGTTCAGGCTGACAATGTGGCCCCCAACCAGAAAAGGTTGTGCACCACTGTTATAGACACATCCAGTGGCCTACATAGAGAAGTAAGGGCCCCATAGTAAGGATCAAAACAGGCCCCCTACACAGGACAGAAGGGTTTCTGCCTATAGCCTTTTTTAATGACCCTTGGGCCATTTTTCCACTGCTTCATTTGCTAAAAGTTGTTCCTTTAGAGGGTAGAGTCCTGACCAAGTTTTCACCTCCAGTAGAAGAGGAGATAATCCCAACTAAGACTGAGCCCCCTCTTGCCCCGGGCCCCATAGTAGTCGCATGGTCTGCCGCTATGGTAGTTACGCCCCTGGACACATCCCATCAATGTGTTTGTCTTCTGCCAGCCCTTTGGGGACTATTATTATGTCAGAGCCAATGCCCACTGGAGGATCCTCTGGTGGGTCAGTCCAACCTCGTGACCAACAAAAATTAAATATGTTCCCCTTTGATAAAATGGGAATAAACTGAAAATGCTAAAGTCTTATTAAACACAGAAAAACAGCAATTTACTAGAAATTTTTTAAACAAATTTTCAATTTAATATATTTTTTTAAATGTATTTATTTATTTTTCTCCTATTGCTTATAGTATTTTTCTGAAATGTTTCGAGCACTCTTATTACATTTCCCATTCTATTTCTAAAGATTGATCTGGAGCCCACATAGCTGAGGTAATGATGGGGAGCTCCAGGGCTACGGTGAAGGTGCAGAACAGCGGTGCATCAGTTCGATGTCCATTACATGGGGTTGTGAAAACATTACAAGCTCAGAGCCGGCTCGGGTTTACTGCAGCTATAAAAGCTTACATCGCACAAGGAAGATGGAGATTGAATACATCCCCTATGTAGCTGTTAGGGGCCACCATGGCCCCGTATTTCCATATATTTCTGTGCTAATAGTCATATACAGTACACAAGAGACCGGGATTATTGATATAATTAAAAGTGAACTTGCTTGTACAGTGACTAATTTATTACGGAAATGACCCCTCTCTCACCTAGGGACAGATGCCTCTGGGCTGAAGCTTATTTATTGTAATAAGAAGTAAATGAAGACCACCTGGAGTGAATGGACTCATTGATCACTGAGCAATAGAAACAGAATCGATAAGCGTCACTGTGTAGATTTAACAAGCGGCGGACAACTTCCAAACGTACTGCTGGTCCTGGATTTAGTCACAGCATCTGAGTGAAGGTACAAGTTTTGCTTGCTTAAAGGGCTTTAGGATACCCATTTTCATCGATCCTGTTGGGAAGATGATGAATTAGAAGTGGGGTCCTCTGTTTATACATTGACCAGAGTGTAGAGAGATTTCAAAGAGAATCTCTCTATCTGGAGGACCTGCCCTGTCCTGAATTACACAGACAACCCACTGATGTGAATGGACACTGTGTAATGCTTCATTTTCCCTGTGGTGGTGCTGTAGAGACCAATTGCTGCTGGATTCCTTCTCAGATTACAGCTGATCGCAGTAGTCAGGTTTGGAAAACTCTAACAAAAAGGAATTGTCCACAATGGGAAACCTCTTTGAATATTTTTCAGAAACAGGTAACTTGTGCAGTCACACAGAGCACATTTCAGTGTTAAAAAAGACTTGAAATTACTTTTTGAAATTGGTCGCTTGATTCAGGTACGACTTGAATTTTTTGAAAAATTCACCAAATTGGACACAAATTGAAATTAATTTTAAGAAATTTGGTCATCTCTACCTGTTTGCCAAGATTGCTACTGGACCCCTAATCATTGTGGGTTTTTTTTAAATCCATGCCCTTACTCTACAGTTATGCCCTCAATTTGTTCTGTTGCACTGTACATAAATTCAGAGCCTTGGTCCAATGGGGGCGTAGACCTGCTCTCTGCTCAGTGGGTGGCATCCTCACCATCATTCTGATGCTGTCCAATTACAGAGGACATTGTCAGAGCAATGCAGAACCCCAGCCTGATCTCATGAGATATAACTAATCTCTCGAGATCAGTCTGTGAGTATGCCTCAGTGGCATCACAAGCAAAGGATCAAGACCTGACGTGGCCACGATCAGCAGAGGAGCAGACCAAGGAAGACTTATTAAAATATCCCATCATTCAGGTAAGCTGCCTCTTCAAGAAGTCCTTCTTGGTCCAATCCTCTGTTGATTGTGGCTGCTTCAGGGCCTACTCTTAAACTTGTGATGTTGCTGAATACTGGAAACAGGTCTTCTCACAGCCTGGCCAGAAGAGATTAGTTACATCTTGCAAGATCAGGCTGTGCATGAAATTAGCTTTCAGTTATGAACAAGCACTGATTAAGCAGTTCAAGGCTACCATCAGGGGAAAATCTTATTATTAAAAAGCACCTATTGAACAGTTAGAGGCTATCACCAGTGCTCTCTAATGCTTGCAGAACTAAGATATGCTAATTTTCATATATTTTCCCAGAAACGCAGAGCAGCGTAGGATGGACCATAATACTCATCATGCATACTAAGCGCTCTCCACAATGAGAAAAAGTACCCACCAGTCAACGCATATTTTCCCCAGAAACCCAGAGTAGCATACATCTTTAAGAATCCATCATTTTTTGAAGATTTCAAATCGGAATAATCAATTTGCTCATCTCTACAAAAAAAAAAAAAACATTTTCAAAAGTCATTATAGGTTCTCTTTGAGGGATGCCACTGACCTTGATGACTTGGGTAGCCAGATCCTGCACCACTAATCGCATGCTTCTTTCCAAGAAAAAAAAAGCATATTTAAAAGTACATTTCCAGATAATATCTTCTTCAAGTAGGTTCAGACTGATCCTCATTTGGGCAGATGGGGCAACCATATCAGAATTCATGAGAAGAAAACTCTAATCTGGTGCTGACGTTACACCGGCCTACTGGAGAAATAGAACCACATTAATGGATTTGGCTTATAGGTACCATAGATCAGTGTCTTAGGCACTGTAAGTTCTTCATCTATAAACCCCCAAGAAGGTAGGACTTTCCACAGGGAGTCCCTAGCACACTGCCCTGTTTTTTTTCTTTCTGTAAGCTGCGGCTAACATGGGTATGGACATTGGTCAATTTTTCTTTCAAATCACTGCATGGTCCACATTATAACTTAGCTATGAGTAGGCACACACCTGTGAAACGCATTAGCTATTTTTCTGTGGATGTCTTAATTTTTGCACCCAATGTTTTGAATTTTATTGCTGAAATTTTCTACAAGTAAAGCATCCTAAATATTTTATGACACTGGATTTATTCCTGATTCCTTTTTAACATGGACACGCTGGAGCTCCCAATTGATGGCACACAGGCAATAGACAGGTATTATGGTTAGGCAGAGCATAGGTCAAGGCTGGCAGAGTTCAAATGTAACCATAGGTCAGGGCATGCGGGGACAAGAGAACGAGATCCAGAGCAGGAACAAATGCACATTGAAGCTGATATGAATAAAATTGGCCTCATTACTCAGGCCCAGAGTTGTGTGGGAGGGACCCTAATAAAGCCCAAAGCTCAAGAGCATTGGCTGGAGTCAGCATACACTTTACCTTAAGAAGGCAATAGCTAGTGGTTGCGCACCATCCAGCAGCTTACGGCACAAAGTGCAGCAGTAAGTTGGCATCTCATTACACAGACTTTTTTTTTTTTTGTGGGGGGGGGGTACTTAAAATAAATGTAAATTTTAACTTTTAGGTCCTGAATTCTGTACTGATTATTTTATAACATGATAGAATTGTGCCTGCCAGCAGCCACCACTAGAGGGCACTACTGCATACACATTTATTATTGAGTTCAATGGGAGCCATATGTCATCAGCTTCTCATGCATATGTAGGTACAGAACATGATTATATTGGGGTTTTTAGAGCCTGGATATAAATATAAATATAGTATAAATATTTACATCCAACCTTTTTTAATTTAGCAGAAAAGAAAATTTTCTGGCTAGTGCAGCCTTTTGAAAATGTCTCCCTATGAGTCAAAGTCTGATTTATTTTGAACATGACAAGAGAAAATAGCCAAACCAAATATCCATCTGTAGACAGCTGTTTCAGGGTGTTTGCCCCTCATCAGTACAGAGTAGGATTCTGGCTGGCTTAGTGAGGCCTGTTGGATGCAGCTTATTGACGATATTAGCTATGTATATGGACACTTAGTGGCAAACTTCCGTGAGAAAATAATATGCAAAGAGATATCTCCAAGAGTAAGAATCCTAGTCCCTACTGATGAGAAGCAAGCATCCAAAAACATGGATGGACATTTGGCTTGGCTAATTTTGCTTGTTAGGTTCCAAAGCTTGTTAAAAAGGCAAACATTTAGGGGGTTATTTATTAAGAGTTACGTTTTAGACGGTGGTTTTAATAAGCCCTTGCGCTGGCAGTGGATTGGAGAAGTTATGTAGAGGTGCTGGCCTCTACATAAGTTTGGTGTATCCACCGCTGAATCCAAATGTAAGACAGCTTCTGCACCGTCTTACATTTAAACCATTTTCTACGCCTAAACCAGGCGTAGAAAATGATGAATGAGATGGGCCTGCCGGCCCGTCCCCTTCCCTACACCTCCCCCCCCCCCCTTTTATTTAGACTTAGCGTGAGCGGGGAAGAAGTCGCAGATTTTGCCACAATATAGCGTGCAGCAGAATCTGCGCCACACATCTGTTTGTAAAAAAGAATAGAAGCTCTTCGCATACATTTTGTATCAAATGTGTGTTGTTGGGCCATCTACTAATGTCAAGGTGGCTTCTGCAGATAGGTATCTAACACTAACAGAACTGATTCTCCTGGGCCTAACCTAAGCCTACAATGTTTCAGGCGGTGTAGGAACCCAGCCCAGTAGAGGCAGTTCTGTTAGTGTTAGGGACCCTTCTGCAGAAGTCACCTTGGCGTAGTTGGCCCGACACACCCTTGATCAAAGAGCTTCCATTCTCCTTAAAGCTAGCCAGTACCCCTACTAGGCTCAATTTAGCAGAAGTCATGCCTAGTATATAATTTTAGTCAATATTACCAATATTGCCCCAAGCCCCAGAGGAGCGGATGATGGGAGTGGTAGTCACTTTGACAATCCTCACACTGATGCTTCCTAGGGCCAGGGCAGTGATAGGTGGAAACAACCTTTCTTCCCTCGGGGCACACCCTGATGTTGGGGCTTATGTCTGATGGTAGTTTGGGATGCCCTTGGTGTTCTGAGTGTTGTACTGTATATGTTCACGGCAGGAGGTGTAGATGCTGTGTGGACATGTAGGATTGTAGTACTATTTCTCTCAAACTCTCCAAAGTCTCTCTGCAGAATCTAAGGCTGGCAATATTATTCTTGCAATGGTGGCTGAAATTTCTAGCTGAGGGGTACAGGATTAAGATACAGTGGGCCAGACCGTGTTCAAGAGTGAAAGATGTTTTAGCAATTTCGGAAATACCTTACTAACTCTAATGATCAGCCTTGCAAATTCTGGACCTTCTAATTCTTGCATTCCCTTTTCATGAGTACTGTGGAATAGAGATGGTTTTCTGTCTGTGGATCTCTCGGAGATAGTGATACTCTGAGATGAAGGACTAGTAACATGTAACTTCTGCTCACCTCCTCATATTAACTGAGCTAGGGGAGGACCTAAGTCTCTAACCTAGCCTACTACAGGGGTTTAGTCCCGATTATAAGAAGGCATTAACATATTAAATACGAAGAACATTTTGCAAGTACTATATTCTGGGGTACTGCAATAGTACCCTCTCTTTGCTGATGTCCCAGTCGATATAAATCATTAGTCCATCAAAGGTGTTTAAATAGTTTTCTACAAACTCAGCCTTTTATGTCGGATAACAAGGGGTTAATTAAATAGAAGCCTGAAATATAATGTTCAGTTCCTCCACATTTTTCATGATTGTGCTCCAGCTATATGAAACATTTCATAGTCTGAAGGCAAATAATACACGAAGATAAGTCCGATCTGGTCTAATGGCCTTGAAAATACCTGACTTCAAGCCGACTGAGGCAAAACCCATTACTCCCGATGTAACTTATACGGTGCTAATCCTGAATGACATCGGGATCTGCAGCAGGCAGTGCACTCTCCTCATAATGGATAATATCCAGTATTGACAGAGATAAGCTGAAAAGGGCAAAAAGGAAATTAAAGAAAGCTATTCCAGCACAGATGTGTAGAAACAGAGGGATTTTAATATAGAATGCAAGAGCGTAGTCCACGGATCAGTAAGTGCGCCATACATTAGACCCTTCCCTTCCCCCTGGACATTGTATCAACAAGCACATAAGTCTGGTATGGAATTAGGTATTAATTTAATACAAGGATACACATGGTGTAGATTTTTAATTTTCCAATTTTGGATAGCCTAATTGACATAATGCACATGGCCATAATCATGCAGTCGTAAAGTGGCCCATTATATGGCCATCACCCATGGTCTTATTAAAGTGGTGCTGCAGTGGGAAACATTTTTTAAAACTAAATGGTAAAATAGGTTAAAAATTAAGCATTACTTACCTCATGGGACTTCTGCTTTTCTCCATTTTCACAGGAAATGGCAGGAGGTACCCGATCTGCCAATTACTGCCTCCAGCAATAACCCAACTCATCTCAGAATGGCTGAGCAGGTATCTCCTGATATTTCCTGATTGAGGAACCAGGACCAGGAAGTGGAGACAAGCGAAGGCACTGTGAATGTTGAAAAGGCACCAGCCAGGCATCTGTGAGAAATGGTGCTCATCTGTATAGTTTAATCTCCTTCCGGTCTTCTGCAATGGAGGAGGCAGACTCATTGGCTTTGTTTGTAGCGCCTAGGTATCGCTGATGGTGGCCCTATGATTTTAAAGGGTCTTTTTAGTATGTAAATTTATTTTGCTGTCTGCAGTGACCAATCTCTGCTTTATGGAAAATACGTCACCATGGAGGGCCTCAAATGTGTGTTAATGAACTTTCCCCATACAGTTGTCAGTTGGCTGGTGTAAATAGCCATGTGACAACTCCCAGGTGAGGAAATATTTTACCAATTGTCAGTTGGAAATGATTCATTGAGAGACTTAGGTAAAATAAAGAATAATGGATTTATTCACGCTACAGATGAGTGAACTTTTTGAAATGTTGTGTTTTTTACTCTGGTCCGCCGAATTTAAAAAAAAAATTGATTTGGGTCTGAATTAAATATGATCCAAATGGCATGAAAATTGGTATAGAACACTAAGGTTTCCTAGGACTCATATTGTTTGCTCAAATACCAATGACAAATATAAGGTCTAGAAAACCATAGAGAGTGAAAAACCCACATGTAAGTCTGAAAAATGACTGATCAGTCAGAAAAATGCATTTAAATGCCGGATCCGTCTTTCCGGTGTCATAACGGATCCGGCAATTATTTTTTTCACCTTTTTTTTTGGTCTGCGCATGCGCAGAGTTGAAGGACGGATCCGGCATTCCGGTATTCCGGCACTAATACAGTCCTATGAAGAAAAAATGCCCGATCCGTCATTCAGGCAAGTCTTCAGTTTTTTGGGCCGCAGATAAAACCGTAGCATGCTGCGGTTTTATCTTTTGCCTGATCAGTCAAAAAGACTGAACTGAAGAAATCCTGATGCATACTGAACGGATTGTTCTCCATTCAGAATGCATGGGGATATAGCTGATTAGTTATTTTCCGGTATAGAGCCCCTAGGACGGAACTCTATGCCGGAAAAGAAAAATGCAAGTGTGAAAGTACCCTAATACTTCTATGAGTGAGACGTGCAAGCCAGTTGGCCTTCTAAAAGGACAAGGCTACTGAATGTCCCAGTATTATGCTTCTCTGAGTGAGATGTGCAAGCCAGTTCCAAAAGGACAAGAATATTAAGTGTCCCATGAGAAAATTGCACTGGTTAGCTGTGTTGCCTTGACGGTGCTCTATCTTATTAGGGAGACCACTTAGTAAGCATGAGGAGTATTGTAGTCCAGCCAACACTGCTCTGTGTTTCTGGGAAACATATACAGTTGCAAGAAAAAGTATGTGAACCCGAAAAAGTATGTGAACTCTTTGGAATGATATGGATTTCTGCCAAAATTTGTCATAAAATGTGATCTGATCTTCATCTAAATCACAACAATAGACCATCACAGTCTGCTTAAACTAATAACACACAAATAATTAAATGTTACCATGTTTTTATTGAACACACCATGTAAACATTCACAGTGCAGGTGGAAAAAGTATGTGAACCCTTGGATTTAATAACTGGTTGAACCTCCTTTGGCAGCAATAACTTCAACCAAACGTTTCCTGTAGTTGCAGATCAGACATGCACAACAGTCAGGAGTAATTCTTGACCATTCCTCTTTACAGAACTGTTTCAGTTCAGCAATATTCTTGGCATGTCTGGTGTGAATCGCTTTCTTGAGGTCATGCCACAGCATCTCAATCAGGTTGATGTCAGGACTCTGACATTACGGGGCCACTCCAGAAGGCGTTGTCATGGATGAAGTTAGCAGATAGCTGGAACATATAAATAAAATGAGCGACTGGCTTGATCCCAAACTAAGGAGCTTATAGGTGAGCCCTATAAAACCCTAAGAGCTCTCCCTGACTGCTATGCACATGCAAGGGTCTGTATGGTAGACGATTGCATGCCCGTGTACCTAATACTGTGTGACACCTGAAAACCCTATAATAGTGAGGGGACACGACCACCGGCTCCCTGCACTTAATACGGACAGAGTCAGGGTCACCTAGAATCAAGCCAGCAAGGAAACACAATAAAGTAAAAGACTTATCTGAACAAACAGCAGAAGCAGCCTCCAGCAGTGAACACCTCATCCAGAAAGTAGTATAAACCGCAAAGTGAGGCAGTATGGGAGGGATTATAAAGGAAGACGATTAATCAAAATAAGTGACACCTGGCAGAAGGAAAGGAGATGAGAAAGTGAAAGCAAAACAAAGAAAATCATACAAGAGGTAGAGAAGAACGTCTGCCAGATCTTCTCACAGAACTGGCGGTGACAGTACCCCTCCCTCTACGGGTGGACTCCGGACACTCAGAGCCCACCTTCTCAGGATGGGACCTATGGAAAGCCCTGATGAGACGAGTGGCCTTAATGTCCGCCACTGGGACCCACATCCTCTCCTTAGGACCATAACCCTCCCAATGAACGAGGTACTGAAGAGAACCGCGGATAATGCGAGAATCCACAATCCTAGAGACCTGAAATTCAAGATTACCATCAACAATAATCGGAGGAGGAGGCAAAGAGGAGGGTACAGTGGGTTGGACATAAGGTTTTAATAGGGACTTGTGAAAAACATTATGGATCTTCCAAGTCTGAGGAAGATCAAGACGGAAGTCAACGGGATTGATGACAGACAAGATCTTGTAAGGCCCAATAAACTTAGAACCCAACTTCCAGGAGGGAACCTTCAGTTTGATATTCTTTGTAGACAACCACACCAGATCACCAACATTCAGGTCCGGACCAGGCACACGTCTCTTATCCGCCACACGCTTATATCTCTCACTCATCCTCTTCAGATTACCCTGAATCTTTTGCCAAATAAATGACAAAGACAAGGAAAATCTCTCCTCATCAGGTAAACCAGAAGACCCCTCTCCAGAGAATGTCCCAAACTGCGGATGAAACCCATATGCACCAAAAAATGGTGACTTATCAGAGGACTCCTGGTGACGGTTATTTAAAGCAAACTCAGCAAGGGACAAAAAAGGATACCAATCCCCCTGATTCTCCGCCACAAAACAGCGCAGATACATCTTCAGATTCTGATTGACGCGTTCGGTCTGACCATTCGACTGCGGGTGAAAAGCAGAAGAGAACAACAACCGAACCCCCAAGCGAGAACAGAAGGCCTTCCAGAATCTGGAAACAAATTGCGTGCCCCTATCAGAAACGATGTCTGAAGGAATGCCATGCAATTTTAACAATATGAACAATAAACGCTTGCGCCAGCGTCTTAGCATTGGGTAACCCAGGAAAGGGAATGAAATGTGCCATTTTGCTAAAACGGTCCACTACCACCAGAATCACAGTCTTCCCCGAGGAACGAGGCAGGCCCGTAATGAAGTCCATGGACAGATGCGTCCAAGGACGGGAAGGAATGGGTAGCGGGAGGAGAGAACCCGATGGCCGTGAATGAGGGACCTTGGCACGAGCGCAGGTCTCGCAGACTGCCACAAAACCCTCAACAGTCTTACGAAGAGCCAGCCACCAGAATCTCCGAGCAATGAGAACCACTGTGGCTCTACTCCCTGGGTGCCCAGCAAGGACAGTATCGTGCTGCTCCTTAAAAACCTTGTGTCGTAAAGCGAAGGGCACAAACAACCTCCCAGGAGGACAAATATCAGGAGCCTCTGCCTGGACTACCTGAACCTCTGCCTCCAAATCAGGATAAAGAGCAGAGACGACCACCCCTTCAGCCAAAATGGGACCCGGGTCTTCAAAGTTCCCCCCTCCCGGAAAACAACGTGACAGGGCATCCGCCTTAACATTTTTAACCACAGGGCGGAACGTAACAACAAAATTAAACCTAGAAAAGAACAAAGACCATCTGGCCTGTCTCGGGTTCAGACGCTTGTCCGATTCCAAGTAGGTCAGATTCTTATGGTCGGTAAACACGGTAATAGGGTGTCTGGCTCCCTCTAACCAATGGCGCCATTCCTCAAAAGCTAATATTATGGCCAACAACTCCCTATCTCCCACATCGTAATTTCTCTCTGCAGAGGATAGTTTCCTTGAGAAAAAGGCACACGGTCGCCATTTGGCAGGAGAGGGACCCTGAGATAAGACCGCACCCACACCTACCTCAGAAGCATCCACCTCAACAATAAAAGGTAGAGAGACATCAGGTTGTACCAAAATGGGAGCGGAAGCAAAACTCTCTTTAATACTAGAAAAGGCTTTAAGTGTATCTACCGACCACGAGGAAAAATCCACCCCCTTTTTAGTCATATCAGTGAGTGGTTTAACAACAGAGGAATAATTCAAAATAAACTTTCTGTAATAATTGGCAAAACCCAAAAACCGCATCAGCGCCTTCTGATTCTCAGGAAGCTCCCAATCAAGCACAGCGCGGACCTTCTTATTCCAGTTTAGCGTATAATTAATTCTCTCGCAGAATCAGCAAGACCTGACATAGGTGGTCCCGATGAGTCTTGAAATCAGGAGAAAAAAATCAAAATGTCATCTAGATACACCAGTACAAATTTCCCCATTAAAGAGGACCTTTCATCTATTATGACATTGTAAACTAAGTATACAGACATGGAGAGCGGCGACAGGGAATCTCACTGCACTTACTATTATCCCTGGTCGCCGCTCCGTTCTCCTGCTATGCCCTCCGGTATCTTCGGTCACAAAGTTATGGTAGGCGGAGATTTTAGTCACTAAGTTATGGTAGGCGGAGTCTGCCCTTGTTCTGCTGTAGCGCTGGCCAATCACATTGCAGAGCTCACAGCCTGGGAGAAAATAACCTCCCAGGCTGTGAGCTCTGCGCTGCGATTGGCCAGCGCTACAGCAGAACAAGGGCAGACTCCGCCTACAATAACTTAGTGACTGAAATCTCCGCCTACCATAACTTTGTGACCGAAGATACCGGAGGGCATAGCAGGAGAACGGTGCGGCGCCCAGGGATAATAGTTAGTGCAGTGAGATCCCCGGGCGCCGCTCTCCATGTCTGTATACTTAGTTCACAATGTCATAATGGGTGAAAGGTCCTCTTTAAATGATAAAAAATGCTGTTCACAAAATGTTGGAAGACGGCCGGAGCATTCATCAAACCAAAGGGCATAACCAAATTCTCGAAATGACCCTCAGGGGTATTGAAGGCCGTCTTCCATTCGTCCTCTTCCCTGACCCTGACTAGGTTGTATGCCCCTCTTAAATTCAACTTAGAAAAAACTTTAGCCCCAACAATCTGGTTAAACAGGTCCGGGATCAGAGGAAGCTGATATGGGTCACGAATCGTGATACGGTTCAGCTCCCTGAAATCCAGACAAGGTCTTAAAGAAGCATCTTTTTTCTTAACAAAAAAAAAAATAGCGGCAACAGGTGACTTCGAGGGTCGGAAGAGTCCCTTTCTCAGGCTCTCAGAGATATAAGTACGCATAGCGACTCTTTCAGGTTGGGAGACATTGTATAGTTGTGATTTTGGCAGCTTGGCGCCTGGGATGAGATTAATAGTGCAGTCGTACTCCCGGTGAGGGGGCAACTCCTGGACACCACTCTCGCAAAACATATCCGAAATTTCAGAGAGAAAAGATGGCACAGTCTTGGTAGAAACCTCTGAAAGAGACGCCGTGAGGCAATTCTCTCTGCAAAACTCATCGCATCGGACAGGAAGCAAACTGCATCAGCTCCGATGCGCTCCACTGTGCAGAGCATCGGGCAGGGAGCATGGGGGCGGGATCAAGGTAAAGGAGTACGCCCCATTCACCTGTAGGTGGGAAGGATAAGTGTTATACCGGTGCGTTCCACTCTGGATGAAAAAGTGGTATTGCTGACTACCATTATGTGCTTGTCTTATTGACATGTTGGGGAATAAACTCAATGGGCCTTGAATGTATCTAAGATCTCAGGCGAAAATTGTATATATAAATGCGTGTCCATGTACCCACACACATAACTCATATGAATGCATACATATATGTGCCTATACACACACAATATACACATTCATGTGCCGCATGAACAATTATACATCTGTATGGATACATAAAAAATAATAATAAAAATAAAAATAATAATAATATAAAAAAATATATATGAGTGTGTAGACATTATATATATAAAATATACAAATAAATAATATATATAAATGCTCATAGAATTATGAGATGGAATAAGTGAATACTATAAATAAATAAATCACAGAATGAATAAATACTGAATAGTTTAGGGATCATAAAAGGGGCAGACATCCCAATTGGTGTACGCATATAAAATGCATATAAAATATATATAAAATACCCCGATGTATACATAAATAAACTTTAGGCAGTGTAAATTGTTAAAACGGCAAACTAGATAATAAAATATGAGTATGAGTATATTAAAATCCATTACCAACGTAATATAATGGGGGGGGGGGGGGGATTATATGTAAAAACATAGAAAAAGAGTTATTAATTAGGTAGACCATCAGTATGACACAAATTATTATTAATAGTTAATAATTACTGTATTCGAGGGATTCATTTAGGCCAAAGGGAGTTAGGGTATTAAAACGGAAAATCCAATACATCTCCTTTCTGCAAAGTTGTTGGAAGGATTTAGGGACCCATTCAATAGGAGTCAGACATAGGAGCGATGCGTCGCCATTGTATTTTTGTGCAAAATGTCTGGAAACGGTATGTTTATCGTACTTTTTCCGGATATTGGAACGGTGGAAGTTAAGTCTTTCTCGGATGCTTTGGGTGGTCCGACCTATGTATTGTAGCCCACACGGACATTCTAGCATGTAGATTACATTTGTGGTGCCACAGTCCATATAACTTGAAAGGGGGATTTTTTCTTTCGAAGAATTGATGGTAACCTCATTTATGCCATGGATAATTGTGTGACAGCATTTGCACCGTGTAAACTTAATACTGCCACTACCATCGGATCGAGACCCTTGGGACATTTAGAGAAACCCAAGGGATCATACAAATGTGTATGATCCCTTGAGTTTCTCTAAATGTCCCAAGGGTCTCGATCCGATGGTAGTGGCAGTATTAAGTTTATTCAGCTTCGGACGGGATGGGGCTAAGATCTGCTTTAATGTCTTGGCTCTACGGAATGTCATATGCGGTATTTTAGGTATTTATTTACTCAAAATGGGGTCCTTTAAAAGTAGAGGCCAATGTTGTTTTAGAATTGCTGTGATTGAGTTGTGGGATGATGTATATCGGGTAATAAAGTTATAGATATACTGATTCTTCTCACTGGTTTGCGTTTGGTGTTTCGGTCACAGACAATCTGTTTGAGTAGTTTTCCCAACTTTATTAATTGAATCTAAAATCAGGCCCTCTGGGTATCCCTTTTCTAGAAACCTAGACTCTATAATTTTTAATTGATCTCTTAGAGTCACATCGTTGGAGCAGTTTTTTCTGACCCGCCTCATCTGACCATACAATATTTTGCGTTTCCACTTGTGATAGTGGCAGCTTTTGTAATCCAAATAGCTGTTCGCATCGACTTCTTTAAAATATGTGCTAGTTTCAATTGAATTATTGCTGATGGTTAATTTCAAATCGAGAAAAACGGTGGTCGAGGAATCTATCTGCGCAGTGAATTTCAGGTTCCAATCATTTAGATTGATGTCTGAAATGAAATTATCAAGTGTATCTCTTTGTCCTTCCCAGACAAAGATAATGTCATCAATATACCGTCTATAAAGTTTAATGTTGGGGTGGTCCAATAGGCCAAAGGTTTCTTCAAATGCCCCCATAAACAAATTAGCGTACAATGGCGCAAATTTCGTGCCCATCGCTGTTCCCCGGTTCTGGATATAAAAGCCATCATTATAGTTAAAATAATTATGATTCAGAATAAAAGTTATGGAATGTGGCGCCCCCTGGGTTTTATCAGGACACCTGAGATACCCGGCTCACCAGCAATTTTACTTTCACCTCAGTCCACTAGTTGGTACTGAATTTCCCCCTTTTATCTAGGGGGGCTTTGGGGAGCTACCTATTTTTCTCCACCCTATATACATTCCTCTCACTCCTGTCCTCCTTTCACACCAATTTGTGGTTATCCCTTGGCGCCTTATTCATTCCACTTTCCCTCAACCCCCCTTTTTTTGTACATTTGTGCAGAATACTCCGTCTCCAAAACTAATTTTTTTTTTCTCTTTTTTCCAACCAGTATCAGCTGCCCATCTCCGAAATTCAGAACAATATATCTCTGCGGACTGTTTACCCTGGCATAAAAGACGCAGTTTAGATTCAGCCAGAGCAATACGATCCGGGTCATCATATATCTGCCCCAGGGCTACAAAAAATTAGTCCACCGATTGGAGGGGCCGTGCCCCCATCGGCAGCAAAAAGGCCCAAGACTGAGTGTTATCCCTGAGCAGCGAGATGATGATCCCCACCCTCTGCTCCTCATCACCAGAGAAATGGGGAAGTAGGAGAAAATTGAGTTTGCAAGCCTCTCTAAAGCGAACAAAATTCTCACTACCCCTGGAGAATGTATCCTGGAGCGAGATCTTAGGCTCGGAACAAACTCCATGAACGCCAGCAGAACCGGTCACCGGAAACTGAAACACAGTTTTACGGAGATCTGCTACCTCCAGCGAAAGACCTTGCATGCGGTCAATCAAAGCTGAAACCGGATCAATGCTTAAGACGGTTATGGCGGTTTATAATGTCACGGATGAAGTTAGCAGATAGCTAGAACATATAAATAAACGAGCGACTGGCTTGATCCCAAACTAAGGAGCTTATAGGTGAGCCCTATAAAACCCTAAGAGCTCTTCCTGACTGCTATGCACATGCAAGGGTCTGTATGGTAGACTATTGCATGCCCGCGTACCTAATACTGTGTGACACCTGAATATGGACGGAGTCAGGGTCACCTAGAATTAAGCCAGCAAGGAAACACAATAAAGTAAAGGACTAATCTGAACAAACAGCAGAAGCAGCCTCCAGCAGTGAACACCTCATCCAGGAAGTAGTATGAACCGCAAAGTGAGGCAGTATGGGAGGGATTATAAAGGAAGATGATTAGTCGAAATAAGTGACACCTGGCAGAAGGAAAGGAGATGAGAAAGTGAAACCAAAACAAAGAACATTATACAAGAGGTAGAGAAGAACGTCTGCCAGATCTTCTCACAGAACTGGTGGTGACAGGCGTATTTTCATCTGTTTAAGCCATTCTGTTGTTGATTTACTTCTATGCTTTGGGTCATTGTCCTGTTGCAACACCCATCTTCTGTTGAGCTTCAGCTGGTGGACAGATGGCCTTATGTTCTCCTGAAAAATGTCTTGATAAACTTGGGAATTCATTTTTCCTTCAATGATAGCAATCCGTCCAGGCCCTGATGCAGCAAAGCAGCCCCAAACCATGATGCCCCCACCACCATACTTCACAGTTGGGATGAGGTTTTGATGTTGGTGTGCTGTGCCTCTTTTTCTCCACACATAGTGTTGTGTGTTCCTTCCAGACAACTCAACTTTGGTTTCATCTGTCCACAGAATATTTTGCCAGTACTGCTGTGGATCATCCAGGTGCTCTTGTACAAACTGTAAACGTGCAGCAATGTTTTTTTTGGACATCAGTGGCTTCCTCTGTGGTATCCTCCCATGAAATCCATTCTTGTTTAGTGTTTTACGTATCGTAGATTCGCTAACAGGGATGTTAGCATATGCCAGAGACTTTTGTAAGTCTTTAGCTGACACTCTAGGATTCTTCTTCACCTCATTGAGTAGTCTGCGCTGTGCTCTTGCAGTCATCTTTACAGGACGGCCACTCCCAGGGAGAGTAGCAGCAGTGCTGAACTTTCTCCATTTATAGACAATTTGTCTTACCGTGGACTGATCAACAGCAAGGCTTTTGGAGATACTTTTATAACCCTTTCCAGCTTTATGCAAGTCAACAATTCTTAATCATAGGTCTTCTGAGAGCTCTTTTGTGCGAGGCATCATTCACATCAGGCAATGCTTCTTGTGAAAAGCAAATCCAGAACTGGTGTGTGTTTTTTATAGGGCAGGGCAGCTGTAACCAACACCTCCAATCTCATCTCATTGATTGGACTCCAGTTAGCTGACACCTCACTTCAATTAGCTCTTGGAGATGTCATAAGTTTAGCGGTTCAAATACTTTTTCCACCTGCACTGTGAATGTTTACATGGTGTGTTCAATAAAAACATGGTAACATTTAATTCTTTGTGTGTTATTAGTTTAAGCAGACTGTGATTGTCTATTGTTGTGACTTAGATGAAGATCAGATCACATTTTATGACCAATTTGTGCAGAAATCCATATCATTCCAAAGGGTTCACATACTTTTTCTTGCAATTGTATGCAAATTACCATATCTTCTTTTCTTTTTGGAAACAAAGCTAATTTGCATACCTTAAGGTTTCTGCAAAAGATGTTCTCTCTCTCTCTCTCTCTCTCTCTTTATCAGCATCTCTCTCTCTCCTGAAATAAATCACAAGAAATTCATTTTCACCAAATCAGAATTTTTTTTGAGAAGCTTGGGATGAATTCAGAATTGGTAGAGTTGATTCACTCATCTTTATGAGTGCAATCATCAATGGGGTCCTCCAGGGTTTCACTATTGGAAACGTATGTAATGACTACTCATGGGAAATCTTGATCAGACTTGTGATAGTACAAAGATCACCATGGGAAACTTCGGTAATGCAGTTGTTATAAAACCAATTTACAGTTTAGGGTTAAGTGAAGTTAGGGTACGGAGGCATCATGTAAAGGGAAATGGGCGCTGCCTAAAATCCAACTTTTTGTGCTGAAACGCAACAACATTTCTGGTGAAACACTCTGAAAAAAATTAAAGATGACTTAAAATTCCAGTTATATCAAGTTATCCTGCAGACAGGGGGTCCTAAAGCATCAGGTCGGGCATGTGCACTGCTGCTTCATTCACCTATATAGAACCTGCTGGAAATAGTCAAGCACTGTGTCTCTGCTATCTTTGTCAGTCCCATAGAGAATGAGTGGAGCGGCAGGACGAGCATACATCCACCAGGATGGAGGATGGGACCTCCGTTCTCATCAGTGTCCGATCAGTCAGATATTCTGTGGATAGGGGATAAATTCTAAACTTGGCAAGACCACTTTAAACTTTCTATACATGCTACTCAACTTTTCCTACACCACCCCTACTGGACTGATTTTTCTACTTTTTTGTGGGTTTTTAAAAAATTGCAATCATAAACCATGCCCACTTTTGCATCCACTTTTCCAAAGTGGTGAGGGTAGCATGAAAGTTTTGATGCAAATGGTATTACTGCAAAATTTGCAATTCTTATACACCAATTTTTCTGGAGTACAAACTCGATACCTTCCCCCCCCCCCCCACCCATCTAGATATCTACCCTGTTTAACTAATAGACAACATCTGGGCCAGTCGTTCGGTTTTGCCTGCAATATTTTTTAAATTAATTAGCAAATAATTAAATCAAAGTAGCTTAAAAGTGGATAAATAAACAAAAATAAATTCTCATAAAATAACACATTAAATAAAAGCTCAAAAAAAGAAATCTTTAATAATATTGAAATTCCCTTTTCTTATTGTGCCAACTCAATTTTCCTTTTCATTGACCAGGTAAAAGCTAAGTCTGGGAAATTGCCCTTTTTTATACCTCCACAGGGGATTTCATATTGGTTCACAAAGGAGAAGCCGCCTGCACTGTGTATCAGAATATATTACTTGGACTGGAGATCCCATGAGGCAGGAACGGAGTACGTATTTTCTCTAGGTGGGAGGTCATTGTAAATGGTGAACGTGAGAATTCTTTCTTACAATATTGTACACGTTAATGAAGACCCCCATGAAACAAAGATGTTTACTTAATTTACAAGCTCCAAAGACCTGCCTTGAATACATCACTTTTTTTTCTGTTTCTTTAGTTGAGCAACTAGGAGAAAAGTTCATCTTAAACCCAAACTCATTTATCATGCAATTAAATCACTGCTCTCCATTATAGTTGTTTTTACATCTTTATCTTTTTATTAAAAAAAGGGAAAAAATTATAAAAGGAAAAAAATGTATCGCTAATACTAAATAAATATTAAAGGCAATATTTTAGTTTTTTCCTCCCCACATTGCAAAAGCCGTAACTAATTACTATCTAAAGGGGTTTTCCCATAAAAAATATTCTGAATTTTTCAAATCAGCTCCGGGATCTGAATACTTTTGTAATTGCATGTAATTTAGAATTTAGTATAGCCACTGAGTTATTCAATAAAATAGATCAATATAGCGTCACCTTGTGTTTGTTCTTTTCCTTCTTTCTCTGTCCACTTTACTGGGGTGGTCGCACACGCCAGCAGTTGGGGCAATCACAATACAGCAACACTGCTTTCAACCTTTTTTTTTTCGTCTTTGCAGTATGCACTTGGAGGTGTGTCTGTCTCCGTTTTGGTCGTGTACTCCTTACTAATCCATCTTTCCCACAGGTTCATTTTAATTGGGGTAGCATAATGCTGCAGCCTGCTCTCCCTGCATTCATTGGAGGTTTGCTGGCCCCAGGAAAGAAGCATACAGATGGATTCAGTACATATGTGGAACCTGCTTTCCCAATTCAATGGATGCCGTTTGGCACCATAAGAGGTAGCATTTAGCGTATTATACCGTTTAATAGAGGTCACCTTGCCGTGGCGGATGGGCACAAATGATTTTGATGAAAATGTATTTGCTCAGTACATCCCATACATTTATATATGAGTGTAGTATATTATATGATCATGTATTTTGTGCATGCAGAGTGCTGTTGCATTGTGTTGGTTTTTGCATTTTTCACCATGGCGACGCACACGCCTGTGCATTGGCATGTGCTAAATTAGTTTTTTGTCTTTGCAATCAAAGCAATGAATGGGCAGTTCTCTGTGATCCATGTGAGGTACAGGCCTGGTTCTAGCTTTGTTTGTCATGTACTATATGATCGCTGATTTTCATTTTTTTACATAAATCATGGTATAACCCCTTTAATGTTCCATCTATGAGAAACAGTAAAATCTTTGCAGGGTGGAAATTAACTCAAACTTTTTTGAGTTTTGTTTTTACATTCACTGAGTGGTTTAAAAGACAAGTTAACTTCATTCTCTGGGTCAGTATGATTATGATGATACCAAATTGACATACCTGTATTTTTTTATTTTATTTTTTTCATGAAAAATTAAAAACCTGCAAAGGATTGCTTTTTGAAGACTGAGCTGTAGTTTTTACTAGTATCGTTTTGGGGTACATATGAACTATTGATATTTTTTGGGAGACGAGGTGATCAAAATTAAGATCAACTTTGACATTGTGATTTTCTTTTTATGGCATTCAGTAGGCAGGATAAATCATGTGATATTATGATGTTTATTTTCTAACTGATTTTGGCAAATAAGAAACATCATACTGTAGTTTTTAAAAATTGTGTTTTTTTTTATATACTGTATTGTTCGCCCTATAAGACGCACCTAGGATTTAGAGGAGGAAAATAAGAAAAAAATATATTTTTCAGCAGACCTCAGTTCAGAGCCCCTATTAGACCCCCAATGTTAATCAGACCTCAGAAAAGACTGCCAATGTTAATAAAACCCCCAATCGGACCTCAGATCAGACCCACAACGTTAATAAGACCTCAGATTGGAGAACAAAAAAAATCAACTTACCCCTCCTGCTCCGGATGCTACTACTGCTGCTCCTGACATCCAGCTCCTACTCTTCTTCCTGACGCTCTGGGCTGTGACCCGTGATATCCTCACGCTGTTCGCAGGTCACAGCACAGCATGCAGCCGATGAAGACCAGGAAGTGGGGAGTACAGAGTCCGCACGGGAAGCACTATTTACCGATCTCTGGTCCTCCTGTTCTATAATATATAATATAATCCTTTGTATTCGTCCCATAAGATGCACTGAAAGTGTGTCTTATAGGGTGATTTTTTTTTAGCTCTCCTAGGGGAATAAAACCTGCGACAATTTGATGTACAATACATTGCATTTACTTTTTGTATTGCAGTGTACTGTGTTTTTTTTACTCTCCTTTTACACTTTGTAATGGTAGTACTAAGGTTCAGGCGTGCAGTCCTTCACTAATCCCCAAGATGCCATAGCAACCACTCGGCACCCTCCTTTGCGCCAATGCGCGTGGGAGACGATCAAAGGACAAAGGAGCTACTGAAGGCGTTAAAGGGTTGCGATCAGAGTTATTGCCAATCCATATGCCTTCACTTTCTGATCAGGTCGTAGCAGTTGGACTTGTATTTATCCTCATAACAAAAAGGCATGAGTGATGCATCAGCCTGTCATACTTTTCTAAATGTTTCCCTTAACAGCCGCAGCTCCTATATTCACACCTCCATTCACTTAATTTATGGAGGTTCTGGCAATCGAATACCCAACTATCTGTAAGGCACGGCATATCCTGGCGATTAATCAAATGGGCTGAAATTATCTAAACGTGCGCGATGATAAAGTGATAAAAAAAAAGTAAGGTAAGAAATAAATAGTGAGTCAGTTGCAGTAAAGAATAAAAATAAATGATTGATGAGATGTCACAATTGTCACACGTTGGTAAAAATTTTTGTACAGTGCTGCAGAATATGTTGGTGCTTTAAAATAAATAAAATAAATAAATGGATCTCGGGATCTTCAAGCAAGATGGCCGCGGCAGCCTCTTCACGCTCAAAAGGATGAAGTGACTATGATTTTTTTTTTTTTTTCCGCCATTTCAGGGAAAATTAATTCGGGTTAACTGTTAATCGAATTTTCCCTGAAATTCGTATTGAAGTCCACAATTTGCTGAACGCTATTCATAATGATTGTTTCATAGTAAAAATCATGCAATGGTTGTGTGCATTTAGGATCATCCATCAGCAATAGGTAAAATCTGCATGGGAGTTGCATACCCGAAACGATTTTTAATTCAAAATTGCATCATTTTTTATTTTACAATAAAGTACAATTATATTGCTAGAATAAAAGATTTGGACAGTGGTGTGAAATGTGACACTGAATGTTGGAAGCTCTCAGATACTTTGATACAGTGCATGTGGTTTAACAGGTCCTGGGTCTAAATTGTGTCCAGGAACAAAGACTATGAAATCCTTTGATCTTCACTTTGTTCTGCAGATTACATGCTGCTGTTTTATGGCAAAGTGGAAGATTATGAGAATTCACCACTTATGGGTCATTTCCCACTGCTTGAATGTGACATCAGGGAGAACAACCCTTGACAGTAATACTACTGGGTATTGCGGGGTCAGTGCCTTCTGCATTATAATACTAACTATAAGATTCAGAAATGGTCGTAGATTATCCCAAGATTTGGTTTTCTCATTCTGCAGCCATACCGTATGGTTGGTGAATTGAGATGAGCGAAACAATTCATAGAATCAAAATCCAAATGCAGCAGAATTAAAATAAGAAAAAAAAACATTCAGAGTCTATAGAATCAGAATTTCATGTAATTCAATTTGGGAAATTTTTTGGCAGGGGAGGAGAGAGATAGAGAGACAGAGAGAAAGAGAGAGACAGAGAGAAAAAGACACAGAGAGAAAGAGAGACAAAGAGAGACAGAGATAGACACAGAGAGAGAGAGAGAGAAAGAGAGCAAGGGAGACAGAGAGAGAGAAACAGAGAGAGACACAGAGAGAAAAAGAGAGGCAGAGAAAGAGAGACACAGATAGAGACAGGGAGAAACAGAGAGAGAGAATTACAGACTTTTTTGGGGTGTTTTAATTTCCTTTTTATTTATTTATTTACTAGCAGAAGGACCCATAGGTATATTTCATATATTTCATTTAATGTTTGTGTATGTCATAAATATAAATACAGTATCCACTATAACAGTGACATCTACAGTACCCCGCCCCTTTAAGAGTGACTTCCACAGCGTCCTGCCTTCTTAACAGTAACATCCACAGCGCCCTCCCCTTTAACAGTGACCTCCACAGCAGCCGCCCCTTTATTAGTGACCTCCACAGTACCCTGTCTCGTTAACAGTGATTTCCACAATAACCCCTTAACAGTGACCTCTACAGAGCTCTGTTCCCTTAAAATTCGACCTCCACAACACCCCGTCCCCTTAACAGTGACCTCTACAGCACCCTGCCCCTTAGCACTGACCTCCATAGCGGACCGTCCCCTTAACTGTGACTTCCACAGTTACCTGTCCTTTTAATAGAGACCCCCACAGTGCCCGCCCCTTTAAGAGTGACCTCCACAGCATCCCGCCCCCTTATCAGTGACCTCTACAGCGGCCCGCCTCTTTAACAGTCTATTGGCTGATAAGGGTCAAGTGACCAGGCTTCTATTGGCTAATGCATTTTTTTGGAATATCTCACACAGCAATGTCCTTTTGAACAGCTCACTCTCATACAGCAGCACTGTGCTGTCTGAGCGTGAATTAGCGTGAGCTGCAGGGAGAAAGTCACCATCCCTCCCACCCCTGCAGCTGTCCATTTTTTCAATCCCTGCCGGCTGCGGAGTGGGAGTGGGCGTGGCATAACCGGATTGGGAGCATGGCCCTGCAAGCTTCTATTGGCTGATAAGGGACATGTGACCCTGTGTATGGCAGTTGGGATATGAAGAGAAAGACCTGCAGGCTTATATATATATATATATATATTTGATCTTACAGTATGTCAGACAGAGAAGTGCCAGGCCCTGCATAGGGGAGTGGCAGAGGCCTCAATGTTTCTGGCGCAGGCACAGGTCGCAGCAGAGTAAGGGGACATGGCAGCAGAAGTTGCAGCAAGAGGCCTGAGCTCCCGTTGTCATCTAGCGGTCGTGTCTTGACCAGCAACGCAGCAGTTCTTGAATGGTTGACTGGGTCATCCACTTCGTCCAAAGTGATATCAGACACCCCCAGCCAAGAGTCGGTGGGTTCGTCAGACACAACCCTGAGTTGGCATGGTCTGGAAGCAGGCCCTGTGCCCTCACCTGTCCTCAACCTGCCTCTGTCCTTTTCTGTTCCCTCAGCCAGAGAAGTATTATATGCTGTGGGCTCAGCTCCACTATGTGCAATAGAGCAGGATAAGGGTACACTGACACCACTTTAATGCAATAACTGGTTCAGGTGTAGATGATAGTCTATAGTTTGTTCGTGACGCCAATTGCAGCGTGCGCAGAGTACTATCACAGGGCCCTCCCAAGGTGTTATAACGCACGTCCCAGTTTAGAAATGCCAGAGTCGTGTAATGGCCTATAATGTCTCTGTATGGTGGTGATAATGGTGTGAACGGTGTCTCCTACCTGGGTACGGCTGGACTCCTGTCTCCTGGCTCACTTGCAATATATTGAGTGTAGTGATAGTATGACACGGATGGTGTTGCAGGAAACTGGAAGTTATAAATAAACATCCGACTGACTTGATCCCAAACTAAGGAACATATGGGAGAGCCCAATAAAACCCCTAGAGCTCTCCCTGACTGCTATGCCCATGCAAAGGTCTTTATGGTAGACGATTGCATGCCCTCGTACCTAGACTGTGTGACACCTGAAAACCCTATAATAGTGAGGGGACACGACCACCGGCTCCCTGCACTTAATACGGACGGAGTCAGGGTCACCTAGAATCAAGCCAGCAAGGAAACACAGATAATGGGAAAAAGACTTATCTGAGGAATCAGCAGTTGCAGCCTCCAGCAGTGAACACAATCCAGGAAGTAGTATAAACCGCAAAGTGAGGCAGTATGGGAGGGAATATAAAGGGAGGCAATTAGTGTAAATAGATGACAGCTGGGAGAAGGAAAGGAGATGACAAAGTGAAACCAAAACAAAGAACATCATGCAAGTGGTACGGAAGAACGTCTGCCAGACCTTCTCAGAGAGCTGGCGGTGACAGTACCCCTCTCTCTACGAGTAGACTCTGGACACTCAGAGTCCACCTTCTCAGGATGGGACCTATGGAAAGCCCTGATGAGACGAGTGGCCTTAATGTCCGCCACTGGGAACCACATCCTCTCCTCAGGACCATAACCCTCCCAATGAACGAGGTACTGGAGAGAACCGCGGATAATGCGAGAATCCACAATCCTAGATACCTGAAATTCAAGATTACTATCAACAACAATCGGAGGAGGAGGCAAAGAGGAGGGTACAGTGGGTTGGACATATGGTTTTAATGTGAAAAACATTATGGATCTTCCAAGTCTGAGGAACATCAAGACGGAAGGCAACGGGATTGATGACGGACAAGATCTTGTAAGGCCCAATAAACTTAGGACCCAACTTCCAGGAGGGAACCTTCAGTTTGATATTCTTTGTAGACAACCACACCAGATCACCCACATTCAGATCCGGACCAGGCACACGTCTCTTATCCGCCACACGCTTATATCTCTCACTCATCCTTTTCAGATTACCCTGAATCTTTTGCTAAATAAATGACAAAGACGAGGAAAATCTCTCCTCATCAGGTAAACCAGAAGACCCCTCTCCAGAGAATGTCCCAAACTGCGGATGAAACCAATATGCACCAAAAAATGGTGATTTATCAGAGGACTCCTGGCGACGGTTATTTAAAGCAAACTCAGCAAGGGACAAAAAAGAACACCAATCCTCCTGATTCTCCGCCACAAAACAGCGCAGATATGTCTCCAGATTCTGATTGACGCGTTCGGTCTGGCCATTCGACTGCGGGTGAAAAGCAGAAGAGAACGGCAACCGAACCCCCAAGCGAGAACAGAAGGCCTTCCAGAATCTGGAAACAAATTGCGTGCCCCTATCAGAAACGATGTCTGAAGAAATGCCATGCAATTTGACAATGTGATCAACAAATGCTTGCGCCAGCATTTTAGCATTGGGTAACCCAAGAAAGGGAATGAAATGCGCCATTTTGCTAAAACAGTCCACTACTACCAGAATCACAGTCTTCCCCGAAGAACGAGGCAGGTCCGTAATGAAGTCCATGGACAGATGCGTCCAAGGACGGGAAGGAATGGGTAACGGGAGGAGAGAACCCGATGGCCGTGAATGAGGGACCTTGGCACGAGCTCAGGTCTCGCAGGCTGCCACAAAACCCTCAACCGTCTTACGAAGAGCCGGCCACCAGAATTTCCGAGCAATGAGATCCACTGTGGCTCTACTCCCCTGGTGCCCAGCAAGGACAGTATCGTGGTGCTCCTTAAAAACCTTGTGTCGTAAAGCGAGAGGCACAAACAACCTCCCAGGAGGACAAAGATCAGGAGCCTCTGCCTGGGCTGCCTGAACTTCTGCCTCCAAATCAGGATAAAGAGCAGAGACGACCACCCCTTCAGCCAAAGTGGCACCCGGGTCTTCAAAGTTGACCCATCCCGGAAAACAACGTGACAGGGCATCAGCCTTCACATTTTTAACCCCAGGGCGGAACATGACAACAAAATTAAACCTAGAAAAAAATAAAGACCATCTGGCCTGTCTCGGGTTCAGACGCTTGGCCGATTCCAAGTAGGCCAGATTCTTATGGTGGGTAAACACGGTAATAGGGTGTCTGGCTCCCTCTAGCCAATGGCGCCATTCCTCAACAACTCCCTATCTCCCACATAGTAATTTCTCTCTGCGGAGGAGAGTTTCCTTGAGAAAAAGGCACACAGTCGCCATTTGAGAGGAGAGGGACCCTGAGACAAGACCGCACCCACACCCACCTCAGAAGCGTCCACCTCAACAATGAAAGGTAGAGAGACATCAGGTTGTACAAAGATGGGAGCGGAAGCAGGAGGAAAAATCTACCCCCTTTTTAGTCATATCAGTGAGCGGCTTAACAACAGAGGAATCATTCAAAATGAACTTTCTGTAATAATTGGCAAAACCCAAAAACCGCATCAGCGCCTTCTGATTCTCAGGAAGCTCCCAATCAAGCACAGCGCGGACCTTCTCAGGGTCCATGCGAAAACAAGAAGCGGAGAGAAGAAAACCCAGAAATTGAATCTCCGGATCCGAAAAACACACATTTTTCCAATTTAGCGTGCAATTTATTCTCCTGCAGAATGAGCAAGACCTGACGTAGGTGGTCCCTATGAGTTTTGAAATCAGGAGAAAAAATGAAAATGTCATCTAGATACACCAGTACAAATTTCCCCATTAAATGATAAAAAATGCTGTTCACAAAATGTTGGAAGACGGCTGGAGCATTCATCAAACCAAAGGGCATAACCAAATTCTCGAAATGGCCCTCAGGGGTATTGAAGGCCGTCTTCCATTTGTCCCCTTCCCTGACTAGGTTGAATGCCCCTCTTAAATCCAACTTAGAAAAAACTTTAGCCCCAACAATCTGGTTAAACAGGTCCGGGATCAGAGGAAGCGGATAAGGGTCACGAATTGTGATACAGTTCAGCTTCCTGAAATCCAGACATGGTCTTAAAGAACCATCTTTTTTCTTAACAAAAAAAAAAACAGCGGCAACAGGTGACTTCGAGGGTCGTATGTGTCCCTTTCTCAAGCTCTCAGAGATATAAGTACGCATAGCTACTCTTTCAGGTTGGGAGAGATTGTATAAACGTGATTTTGGCAGCTTGGCGCCTGGGATGAGATTAATAGGGCAATCGTACTTCCGGTGAGGGGGCAGCTCCTGGACACCACTCTCTGAAAACACATCCGAAAATTCAGAGAGAAAAGATGGTACAGTCTTGGTAGAAACCTCTGAAAGAGATGCCGTGAGGCAATTCTCTCTGCAAAAGTCACTCTAACCATTTATTTGCCTTGCTTGCCAATCAATGGTGGGGTTATGTTTAGTGAGCCAGGGTAGCCTCAACACTAGAGGAGTAGGTAATCCGCTTAGGACGAAACATGACATATCCTCAACATGAGCATCACCCACAGTCAAACGGATATTGTGAACTATGCCCTTTAACAATTTTTGAGAAAGTAGAGCGGAATCGATAGCAAAAACAGGTATATCCTTTCCCAAAGTGCATACCTGGAAACCATGTGTTATAGCAAATTGATTATCAATGAGAATGACAGCTGCTCCACTATCTACAAAAATCTCACAAACAATGTTCTTGCTATCTATCGCCACCCTGGCAGGTAGGACAAAACGGGAACTACAAGCAAACGGCAAACCTTCAATTTCCGCATCAACCTTGCCGACAGTAACAGATGGAAAGTTTTTAAAGGGTTTATTCTTTTTGTTTCTTTATTACCCTTAGAAAACTCCCTGAATCTCCTAGAGCCAAATGATTTATACCCCCACACCAGAAAGAAACCCTCCTCTGAGAGCTGAATCCTCTACTATCAGAGGCAAGCAAACCCAGCTGCATGGCCTCCTGCTCAGAGGGAATTGAGAGAGACTGAGGCCCCTGCGCACTGAATGAGACCGTCCCACTGTCCTTGGACTGAATATGACAGGAAGGAGTGGTCTCTCCTCTCTCTCTAAGACGCCTGTCAATACGACCAGCTAGAGACATGGCAGACTCCAACGAGGCAGGTCTCTCATGAAAGGCAAATGCATCTTTCAATCCCTCCAAAAGACCATGGCAAAATTGACTTCGGAGTGCAGCATCATTCCAACCAGTATCAGCTGCCCATCTCCGAAATTCTGAACAATATATCTCTGTGGACTGTTTACCCTGGCATAAAAGACGCAGTTTAGATTCAGCCAGAGCAATACGATCCTGGTCATCATATATCTGCCCCAGGGCTACAAAAAATTATTTCACCGATCGGAAGGCCCAAGACTGAGCGCTATCCCTGAGCAGCGAGATGATGATCCCCACCCTCTGCTCCTCATCACCAGAGGAATGGGGAAGTAGGCGAAAATGAAGTTTGCAAGCCTCTCTAAAGCGAACAACATTCTCACTACCCCCGGAGAACGTATCCGGAAGCGAGATCATAGGCTCGGAACAAACTCCATGAACGCAAGCAGAACCGGTCACCTGAAACTGAGACACAGTTTTACGGAGATCTGCTACCTCCAGTGAAAGACCCTGCATGCGGTCAATCAAGGCTGAAACCGGATCCATGCTTAAGACGGTGATGGCGGTTTATAATGTCACGGATGGTGTTGCAGAAAACTGGAAGTTATAAATAAACATCCGACTGACTTGATCCCAAACTAAGGAACATATGGGTGAGCCCTATAAAACCCCCAGAGCTCTCCCTGACTGCTATGCCCATGCAAAGGTCTTTATGGTAGACGATTACATGCCCTCGTACCTAGACTGTGTGACACCTGAAAACCCTATAATAGTGAGGGGACACGACCACCGGCTCCCTGCACTTAATACGGACGGAGTCAGGGTCACCTAGAATCAAGCCAGCAAGGAAACACAAATAAAGGGAAAAATACTTATCTGAGGAATCAGCAGTTGCAGCCTCTAGCAGCTAACACAATCCAGGAAGTAGTATAAACCGCAAAGTGAGGCAGTATGGGAGGGAATATAAAGGGAGGCATTCAGTGTAAATATATGACAGCTGGGAGAAGGAAAGGAGATGACAAAGTGAAACCAAAACAAAGAACATCATGCAAGAGGTACAGAAGAATGTCTGCCAGAACTTCTCAGAGAGCTGGCGGTGACATAGTAGGAATAATAGAGGGATTTTGCAGCAGAAATTGATGTCCAGACCTTTAGATGAAGTTCAAACTTTTCTTAACTGAAGATAACTTTTATCCAAGCAGAACACAGCTTTGGTCTTTGGTCCCCGCCGGTATTGGCAATGGTTGGCAGGAATAAATCTTCTGCACTATAAATCTGGAACTTGCAGGATAAGACGTCTGCTTAGTAGTTCTGTAACTGTGGCAGGAATTTAGCTTCTGCACTTCTCTTTACCTTCTGCTTTGTGGGGACTGACTAGCTGAGGAGAAATATGGTTTCTCCTAGGTCTCTGGACTTTACTCACAGATAGGCTCACAGGGAATGCTTTCATCCTGGAACTCTGGAGTTTGTTTGCTTGCGTCATTCAGCGGAGGCTGAGGGTTCTCAGGCTGGGGAGGTGATCAATGACTCAGCCGAGACAAGATCCTGGCTTTCTTCTCTATGAAGGGGGACTCCTAAAGGCTATCACACAGCCTTCCCCAACAGGGGTGGCTGGCACACTGACCTAACTTCCTTCTCCTCCCATAGTGCAGGATGTGGGAACAGTCCACACCTCCACAGAGGGGGAGCTAAGCTTGAATAAACCATTCCAGCCTAGATGTACTAAACTGTAACTAGTTCCTTACCAATCCATTGCTGCCACCTGCTGGTGAACATGGAAATGACAAGGAAATTTACATTTAACATAGTTTCAGATGCACACTTGTAAAGACATGAGCAAAATCATATCAGATGACAAGGTAAAGGCTCTTAGTAGCGGGGTAGAGGCGTGTCGTAATACAACTCTGGGGTGTTACATATGCAGCGAGGACGAGCTACTAAAAGGACAGTCAGCAGCTACTGGCCAGCCAAGATGTGGAGGAGACATCCGCCGCTTCCTCCGGCAGGGCCATTTCTAGAGCCGGGGCGAGGGGTGCCACTGCACGGGGCGCAAGTCAAAGGGGGGCGCTGGTTACACTGGCGATGCAGGGGGGAGGCAATGGATCAATTGCCCCCCCCCTCCAGAATATAATTAGAGTCAAGGCGGAGAGTGGATCAGGGGATGAGCGCTTCCATTGTGGGTCCACAGTCTGTGTCTGCGAGTCACACCACTGCCTCCTTTTCTCCTGTGTTACGTGCTGGCCAATCCCCTGTCAAAGGCGCAGGCCCAGGTGCTTACCGCCCTGCGACCACATACACTTCCGTGTTCCAGCGCAGCGTACAAATGTCCTTACCCCAGGCATTTGAACGCAAGTGCAAATACCCAGCCACCCACCCACAGGCCATAGCACTAAATGCGCAACTTTCCAAATTTCTGGCACTGGAAATGTTTCCATTTAGGCTTGTGGACACTGACGCCTTCCGCAGCCTGATGTCGGCGGCGGTCCCTCGTTACGCAGTCCTCAGCCTCCACTATTTTTCACGGTGTGTCGTGTTCGCCTTACACCAGCATGTGTAATGTAACATCACTCGTGCCCTGACCAACGCAGTTACTTGGAATGTCGACTTAACCACTGACACATGAACGCTACATTTCCCTGATGGCACACTGGGTGAACGTTGTGGAGGCCAGGAGCGAGTCGTACCCCGAGATAGCACAGGTGCTACCGACGCCAAGAATTGCGGGCCCTAATTCCATCAGGGTTTCCGCTACGTTAGTGGCTCCAACCCCCACTTCTTCTCCTCCGCCTCCTCCTTCACTTCCACCTCAGAATTATCCTGTTGCTGCACCAGTCAGCCATCAGTCGGTAGCTGAAAGCAGTGTAGCACTGCAGTGGCGAAGCATCAACAGGCCGTGCTTAAGCTGATCTGCTTAGGTGACAAACAGCACACCGCCGCAGAGCTGTGTCAGGGGATAAGAGACCAGACTGAGCTGTGGCTCTCGCCACTCAACCTAGAACCAGGCATGTTTGTGTCTGATAATGGCCATAACTAGGTGGCAGCTTTGGAGCTCGGCAAGCTCATACCATGACTAGCCCCCGTCTTCAACTTATTGGTTCAGCGGTTTCTCAAAACCTACCCCAATTTGCCTGAGCTACTAATGAAGGTGCGCCGTGTGTGTGCCCCTTTCCGCAAGTCATCGACAGCTTCCGCCGGTCTGTCAATGCTGCAGCAGCACTTACAATCGCCAGCTCACCGATTGTTGTGCGACGTGAGCATGCGCTGGAACTCAACGTTCCACATTTGGGTCAGGCTTTGTGAGCAGCAGAGGGCAGTAGTGGAATACCAGCTGCAACATTCCAGTCAGCTTCCGCTCTTCACAAGCGAGGAGTGGGCATGGATGTCTGACCTCTGTGAGGTTTTAAGAAACTTTGAGGAATCAACACAGATGTTAAGCGGCGATATTGCTATTATCAGCGTCACCATCCCACTTTTGTGTCTACTCAAACGCTCACTGCTCACAATTAAGGCCGACGCTTTGCATGTGGAAGAAGTGGAAATGGGGGAAGAAATTACACAAGGTGATAGCCAGACTACCCTCAGTTCGTCTTCTCAGCGCAAATTGGATAAGGATGAAGAGGAGGAAAAGCAGGAGACGGTTGCCTCCACTACAGAGGGTAGTACCCATGGAAGTTTAATTCCATCTGTTCAGCGTAGATGGGCAGAAGAGGAGGAAGAGGATAAGGAGATTGAGAGTCATCCTCCTGATGACGACAGCGAAGTCTTGCCTGTTGGGACTCTGGCAAACATAGCTGACTTTATGTTAGACTGCCTTTCCCGTGACCCACGCGTTTTACGCATTTTGGACAACACCGATTACTGGTTGTTCACCATTCTCCACCCCCGCTACAAAGAGAACTTCTCATCTCTCATTCCTGTGGTGGAGAGGATGAGCAAAATGGTGCAATACCAGAAGGTCTTTGTGGAAATATTGCTCCAAAAATTTTCAGCTGACAATGCTGGCGGCAGAGTACGTAGTTCGTTGGGCAACCGAGGAGGGGAGATGAGGGGAACACATAGCAGTTCCAACAGAGGCAGGGCAGCACTCTCCAAATCCTGGGACAGTTTCATGACACCCTGCCAGCACCATCATGCTGATGCGCGGCCTGGTGTCACAAGGAGGGAAAAATTTGGGAAGATGGTGAAGGAGTACGTAGCAGACCGTGTCAGCGTCCTCATCGATCCCTCTGTGCCTTACAACTACTGGGTGTCCAAGCTGGACACGTGGCACGAACTGGCACTCTACACCTTCGAGGTGCTGGCCTGCCACCAGCGTTTTGTCAGAACGGGTATTTAGTGCTGCTGGGGGCATAACAACTGATAAGTGCATCCGCCTCTTAACTGAAAATGCTGACAGGTTGACTCTTATAAAAATGAACAAGGCCTGGATTGCCCCTGACTTCTCTACTCCACCAGAGGAAAGCGGCTGAAAATAAAGGCACTTTAAATGTGTTTTTTATAATGTACTGAATACACTGTATGTCCATGCACCCCTTCCACCACAAAAAGGTATATGGTTCAATCTTCCTTTTCTCCTCCTCCTCCTCCTCCTCTTTCATCATATAAACATGCTTATTAGTCTGCCCTTGCTCCTAATGTTGTAGAGGGTCAGCTCACCTGCAGGCCCTCACCTACACTCTTTTAGAGGGTCTTCTCACCTGCAGGCCCTCGCATTTAATGTTTTAGAGGGTCAGCTCACCAGCATGCCCTCACCTACAGTCTTTTAGAGGGTCAGCTCACCTGCAGGCTCTCGCATATAATGTTTTTGAGGGTCAGCTCACCAGCAGGCCCTCAACCATAATCTTTTAGAGGGTCAGATCACCAGCAGGCCCTCACGTAGAATCTTTTAGAGGGTCAGCTCAGCAGCAGGCCCTCACATATAATGTTTTTGAGGGTCAGCTGACCAGCAGGTCCTAAACCATAATGTTTTACAGGGTCAGCTCACCAGCAGGCCCTCGCCCATAATTCTTTCAATGGTTAGCTCAGCAGCAGGCACTCGCCCATAATTTTTTCGATGCTCAGTTCAGCAGCAGGCACTCGCCCCTAATGTTTTTTTTGAAAGTCAGCTCAGCAGCAGGCCCTCGTCTGTAATGTTTTAGAGGGTCACAAGCAGGCCCTTGCTCCTAATGTTTTTGAGGGTCACCAGCCGGCTATCAATCATAATTTTTCAAGGGAGTGTAGGATGCCCTCCTTTATGTGTAATAAAGTGTCTATTGTAGTGCCGGTTCCTTGTAATTTTTGGAAGCTCTTTCCCTTAGTGCATAAGATTTATGAGTGTAGGAGTCCCTCTACCTGAACAATTGTACCACAATGTGAATGAGGCCCTCCATTATGTGATATACAGGTTGTATTGGAGTGCCTCTTCCTTGTCATTTTTGGCAGCACTTGCACTTTATATACAAGTAAATATACAGGAAAGAATGTTTCCTAACAATTTTTCCTCTAAAATCGATTTTATCTTTGGTTTTGTGCGCATTATTGTCAGTCTGTAAAAGTGGCGTACTACTCGGACAACATAGTTCCCAGCAGCGACCTGGGAGTCCAAGATGCATCCAGACATCCTCCCCATGCTGGTCCTGAACCATTTCAGTGGTGTTTCCATCAATTTCTGACCTTCTCCTATGAACCAGACACCCTCCCCTCTTCAGAGCACGGGGTGCCTGGTTTTAATGCTCGGGTTCTTCCATTGACTTCCATTGTGCTCGGGTGCTCTGTAGAGCACCTGAGCATCCTGAGGTGTTCGACCTGAGCACCCGAACACCCAAGCATTTTGGTGCTCGATTAACACTACAAGAGACAACAGTATGCGTGCACTTATCCAAAGGCGCAGAAGCTGAATGTGGTCCTGGCCAAGTTGCTAGTACTGCAGTCCCTCCCTTTCCAAGTGGTGGACTCTGCACCTTTCAGAGAACTGATGGCTTGTGCCAAGCAAAGGTGGAGAGTCCCAAGCCATCATTTCTTTCCCAAAAAGGCAGTACCAGCCCTGCACACACATGTAGAACAGAAAGTGGGCCAGTCCGCGAGCCTGTCGGTGTCTGCCAAAGTGCACTCCAGCGCCGACGTGTGGAGCTCTAACTATGGTCAGGGACAATACATGTCCTTTACGGCCCACTGGGTGAATGTGGTTCGTGAACAGACCCACAAGCAACTTGGTCAGGTGACGCCGCTTCCGCCTCCATGTTGTCACGCCGTTGGTCCTGCGACAATGTCCACCTCTGCCTCCTCATCCTCCACTGTGTCCTCAGCCTCCACTGCAGAGACAATTCACAGTGCCCCTCCAGCATTCCACATGTGCAGGGCACGGCGGTGTCATGCTGTTCTGCACCTTGTTTGCCTGGGCGAATGGAGTCACACAGGGGAGGAACTGCTCCGTGTCCACCTTCAAGAAATCAAAACTGGCTTTCTCCGTGACAACTCAAAATCGGATCCATGGTGACCAACAACGGGAAGAACATGGTGTCGGTGCTGCGTCAAGGAGGGCTGAGCCATGTACCCTGCATGGCAAACGTGTTTTATTTTGTTGTCAAGCGGTTTCTGAATTCTTCCACCCATCTGCAAGACATCCAAAAATTGGCCAGGAAACTTTGCATGCACTTCAGCTTCGTACACCCCAAAGCACACCCTCCTTTAGCTGCAGCGGCAGAACGGCATCCCCCAACATAGGCTTATATGCAATGTTTCCACCGATTGGAATTCCACCCTCCATATGTTGGACCAACTATACGAACAGAGAAAGGCCATAAACGATTTCTTGATGATCCAAGCGGACAGAAGTACTCCCCTGTGTAACTTTGATATCAGCCAGTGGCAGCTCATGCGTGACACCTGCCATTTGCTCAGGCCCTTTGAGGAGGCAACGTTATTTGTCAGTTGCCAGGACTACGGGATGAACAACGTCATTCCACTGCTTCATGTCCTGGAACAGATGCTGGTAAATCTGGCTGGTCTGTGGCGGCTGGACTGGAGGAGGAGGAGGAGGACATTTGAGCACAAGCAATGTGTAGTGAAATGGGTGGTTTTTATACACAGGTGACAGGAGAGGAGGAGCAGGAGCAGCCAGAGGAGCTACAGGGCGATGAGGAAGATGAGGCAGAAGACCCAGACACACCGTGGCAGTATGCAGTGAAGATGGAGGCAGGGAATCCCTCCAAGTCACTTGCACAAATGGCCGAATGCATGCTCACTTGCTTGCGTAGTGACAGCCAAATTATCAGCATTCAGCAGAGGGATGACTTCTGGCTCTCCACTTTGTTGGACCCTCGCTACCGGTCCCAAATGGGGACGGCTCCTGTGGCAGGGTGGGGGGATAGGAGCAGTTCCAGCTCCATCAGCAGCAACTTGAGTCTAGAGTCGCTGATTAGCAGCTTTCTTTACCTGCCTAGTGAAAAAACTACTCACCAGCAGCTGCAGCAGCTACACCTGGAGCAGGAACTGAACCAGCAGGTGGTGGCATACTTGGACAGCACCCTGCCACCCCACATTGAAGATTCGCTGGACTACTGGGCAGCCAAACTGGATTCGTGGCCGCAACTGGCAGAGTTTGCCCTGGAAAAGCTCTCCTGCCCTGCCAATAGTGTGGCATCAGAGCGGATGTTTAGTGCGGCGGGGGCCATAGTTGCCCGAAGAAGAACTTGCTTGTCCACACTGAGAGACTGACCTTTGTCAATAAGAATCAGGCGTGGATCAGCCAGGATTTCCACCCACCAATGCCTGATGCATCAGACTAGATCATCCATGGTGCCACACCAACACTTTGACAAAAAAGACCGGTTTCTTCTGGCTACCTGCCTGACCTACTATTCTGATGCTGCCACCCGCCTGATGCCACACATCTGATGCCAAATGCTTCTTTCACCCACATCTTCAGCTGGTACTGGTATTGCCATCCACCTCCCTACTCTGTCAACGGGTCACTCTGTGGTCTCCTGATGCTGCTGCTGCCACCTCCACACTGTCTTTGTGCCACTCTGTGGCCTCCTGATGCTGCTGCTGCCACCTCCACACTGTCAATGTGCCACCCTGTGGCCTCCTCCTGATGCTGCTGCTGCTGTCACCTTCACACTCTGTCATTGTGCCACTCTGTGGCCTCCTGATGCTGCTGCCACCACCACACTGTCATTGTGCCACCCTGTGGCCTCCTCCTGATGCTGATGCTGCTGCTGCCGCTACCTCCGCACTCTCATTGTGCCACTCTGTGGCCTCCTGATGCTGCTGCCACCTCCACACTGTCATTGTGTCACCCTGTGACCTCCGCCTGATGCTGCTGCTACCACCTCCACACTCTGTCATTGTGCCACTCTGTGGCCTCCTGATGCTGCTGCCACCTCCACACTGTCATTGTGCCACTCTGTGGCCTCTTCGTGATGCTGCTGCTGCCGCCACCTCCACGCTGTCATTATGCCACCCTGTGGCCTCCTCCTGATGCTGCTGCCACCTCCACACTGTCATTGTGCCACTCTGTGGCCTCCTGATGCTGCTGCCACCTCTACACTGTCATTGTGCCACTCTGTGCCCTCCTGATGCTGCTACCTACAGACTCTGTCATTGTGACACTCTGTGGTCTCTTCATGCTGCTTCCACCTCACCACTATGTCATAGGGCCACTTTGTGGACTTCTCATGCTGTTCCCACCCTCCCCACTTCATGACTGGGCCACTATTTTGCCTTTCGGCCTGGCTGACATCATAATTTATTTGATCCTTCTTCTGATCTGTCAGAAGGAAGGAAAAAACACACAACAGATCCTGTCTATGTAACAGCTGTACAGCCTGCATGATATGGTCCCTATTTTGCATCAGAATTGGCTTATGATTTGGTAGCCAAAAGCAGGAGTGGGTACAAAACACAGATGACATGAAAATATTCCATTCACATGTCATCTCTGTTTTGGGTCCACTCCTGTTTTTTTGGCTTCAGCAATACTGATGGATTACTGACCAAATGCTGACTGAGTGAAGGTGGATGCTCCACAGACAGGATCCGTTTTTTGGGGGTTATTGTTCTGACAGATCAGAGGAAGGGCAAAATAATCAGTGACGTCAACACAAACTTACTGCTGACACCCTCTCCACTCTGTCGGGGGCGCTCTACTTGTATAAGCGTTTAATAGAACAGGTTCTGTAGAAATCTATGTTTAATCTGTGAATTGGTGTAAAAGGAGTGCACAGTTCTTTACACCTGGCGTTAACATTTAAGGCTGAATTCATACTTTGGGGCATTGCCACTGCCCTTGTGGATTTTGCACCCGTTTCCTGGTGGTGCTCCCGCTGGATTTTCTTATATATATATATATATATATATATATATATACAGTATATATAAATATTTGCCGTTCAGCGGTGCAGTTATATGTTCTAAAGCCTTCTGTGAAGTGTATAAGTGGAAAAAAATAAGGGCCTATTTGCCGCTCAGGATCCATTTTTTGGGGGTTATTGTTCTAATGAATCAGAGAAAGGGCAAAATAATCAGTGACGTCAACACAAACTTACTGCTGACACCCTCTCCACTCTGTCGGGGGGCTCTACTTGTATAAGTGTTTAATAGAACAGGTTCTGTAGACATCTATGTGAAATCAGCTGATTATGGTGTAAAAGGAGTGCGCTTCTTCTTGGCCCTAACATTGACCTGTAAGGCTGAGTTTATACTTGAGTTATTTGGTCAGTTTTGGCCCTGTGACTGCCAAAATAAGTGAAGTGTGCAGTGAATCTAAGAGCGACGCCTGTCATCTGCATGTCATACTGACTCACAGTATTATTTCACTACCACAGCAGACTCCCTATGCGTGTTACTGCAAGGCACAGTGTTCTACACCACTATAGAGGCTCTCTGCAGCCCGGAAATACTGTAGCAGTTTTTTAACGCGATTCACCACAAATAAATTCGGATTGAATCAAATTTTTTCAGGAAATGCAGTGAACCGGCCAAATAAATTTTTTAAAATTCACTTATCTGTAAATATAGGGAGCAAGAGCAGTAATGTACCCATTATAATTGCACTATTACTACTCCAGCAATATAAATATCATAACTATTATCCCAACAATGCTAGTACAGCAGCCAAAGGAATTAGGCAGGGGGCTCACAAGGGGGTGATGCAATATATAATAGGAAATTAACAATACATAATGGAAAGTGGGCGCCACAGTGTGTTAGAAAATGGATGTAGAAGCATCGTAAACATGGGCATATGAGGGGAGGAAACAGAAAAGGGAAAAATATCTACAAATATCTACACAATGGAAATGACGACGACACGTCCATAGCCCAGTCTGCAAACATGAAATGCTGAAAGGTAAAAGCTGAAAAAACTTATCTCACTATCGTTCAGGCCCTGTGGAGTGGTGTTAATTGGATACTGCAGTATCTAGATCTTTCATTTAGACGTTGCATGACACTGTTATGTGTGCGCTATATAGCAGTATTATGAAGAACCGCCATAGACTTTCATCGAGCTCTGAATATAGAAATACTGTATAATTGGGTCCCTGTTTTGGATCTCAGCGTTCTTTGGAGAGTCTGTATTTTACTTTATAAATGCTTCATTAATAATGATTATAACAAAAAAGCCACCAAACCTTTGGGGGGGAAGGGGGGTTGGATAAAATGACACCCGAGAGTTGTGCCACAAATTATTCTTCAGGGTCTCAGCAGTTGGGACATGAGCACAAAAGTAAATATAGAATCTGGTATTTTCTCCACGTCTTTCAAACTTTCTATCATAACCCCATTACTAAAAAAAAAACTTCTCTTGACTCATCCTGTACAGATAACTAATCTCCCCTTCATTTCTAAACTCCTGGAGTGCTTGGACTCCGAAAAAAAGGCAGCGCGGTGTCGGCTTGGACACAGCCGTAAAAAATCTAAAAGAAGACGTAGGTCCAGCTCCATAAAACAAGCAAATCTTTATTTCATGCGGTATAAAAATCCAGACAAATGCAAGGTAAGCGGTCTACGCGTTTCAGACCATATAATGCCGGCCCTTACTCATGACAAATGTTACCAAAAAATACTACTTCCTATATACCTCTATTTCACCAATCCCTGGGGATTACACCATCACGTGATTAAAAAACATAGTTGAAGAAAACATGAACACATAAACAAAAAATCCCATTAAAACTACTAAAAATATAATTTATAGACAAAGCCTTATTTGCTGCAAGAGATTAATTAATGGTGTTGCAGGATCAGATCATGTTTTTTATTCAGACCAATAGTGCAGACTGACTGCGGACACATTACGGGTTTAATAGTGGGGAACATCTGAGATGTGTTTGCGCACTCAAGTTTTGATCTGATTAGTTGTGCAGCCCACATATTGCAGTGATCAAATAAATGGCAAATTTTGTGTTGCAATTAATATATGATTTGACCTCATAGATTTTACCCTTTGCCTTAGAGTCAAGGGTCTTCTTGTTCACATTCATATGATCACAGCAAATACATCTCATATGTTCACAGCGCGGGACACAGGCTGGAAGAGGCCTGCATCGCATCGCTGTGTGATGGAGGTAAGTCTAAGTGTTTTTTTTTAATACCGGACTATGATTTTATAAGGCGTGTTAATCACGATTTTATTGTGAGTATAATAAAAAAAAGTTCCATTTACTCAACTGTGGGGCCCTTCACTATGTACCCGAAACTTTGATTCCGGAGGAAGGTTGCTTTGAGGAAAGGCTACTACCCACGGGACTCACACAGCGATGCGATGCAGGCCTAATCTCAATTACTGTAACTCATTACTAATCGGTCTCTCCAATCCATCCTGAATGGAGAAGCCACACTCATCAGAATCCAATTTAAACTCTCCACCCCCCTACATCTCTTCCCTCATCTCTGTCTACCACCCTACTCGTGCTCTACACTCTCCGAACAATTTATGACTGACATCCACCACAATCTGAACCTCTCTCTCCCATCTCCAAGGCTTCTCCCCAGCTGCACCAGTTCTCTGGAACGTCCTAACCCAAGCAATTAGGTTCATTTACAACATCAACAGTTTTAGACGCTCCCTAAAAATACATATTTTAGGGTGGCCTATCACATCCCCCGATCTAACTTCATTCACCCCCCTCCCATCCCTTCAACAACATTCATCGGAAACTGATCATCATCAAACACTATCTACCACACCTCAGGCACTAAGAATTACTACAGATATCGGCTGATGACTGGCTCATGCATCTTTATATCTACTCCCCTATTGTGTTAAGATGGCTGGACCACTGTACAGATCAAGCAATTGTTACCTTCCGTGTCACCTCTATCTCATCATAGATTGTAAGCTCTTGTGAACAGGGCCCTCACTTGTCTTGTTTTTGATGACTTGTTTGTTTCTATGTAATATAGGATTTTGTTTGTACATGAACCCTCTAATTGTAAAGCGTTGCAGAATATGTTGCCGCTATATAAATAAAGATTATTGTAAATAAAGATTATTATTTTAAATAAAAATAATTATAGCAAGACTTGGAATCGGGCCCCCTCAACCATGACCACCTTCAGAAACAACTTTAGAACATGAAAACGTATGGTGGGATGGGAAAACCCTTTAAGGCTACTTAAAGCGTTTTAGTTTTCCGGTATTGAGATCCGTCATAGGGGCTTCAAAAAAACGCTTCAGTTTTGTCCCCATTCATTGTCAATGGGGAACTAACTGAACTGAACAGAACGGAGTGTTCCAAAATACATTCCGTTCCGTTTAGTTGCGTTCCCAGACCGGAGAGCAAACCGCAACATGTTGTAGTTTGCTTTCCGTTCTGGGATGCGGAGCAAGACTGATCCAGCATGACCCCCAATGCAAGTCAATGGGGACGAATCTGTTTTCTCTGCCACAATAGAAAACGGATCCGTCCTCTATTGACTTTCAATGAAGTTCATGACAGATCCGTCTTGGCTATGTTATAGATAATCCAACAATAAAACAGGCATGCGGTTGTATTATCAGTAACGGAAGCGTTTTTGCTGAATCCAGCAAAAACGCTAGTGTGAAAGTAGCCTAAGACCTTTGTTTAAGAAGGCCTTACCCTAAAATCCTTGTCCTTGGTGATATATAGAAAAAATATGGATACAGCTAATTAGAACCATCCCCACTTTGGATATAATAACATATCCAAACTCTTGGTGATAACACTTCCTGGTCCGAAGCATAAAGGGAAACATGGGAAATTCTAAACAGACATTTATACCAGGTCGACAGATGTGACCAATTTGTTAAGAACAAGCACTCAGCACCTCAGAAGAATAACGAGATGGATTGTGCACTGCACAGTGCTCTTTATAGACCTCTTACATAGTTGGAGCAGACCCTTTGTGTCACTCACACCATAAGCTTGTCATATTAGGAGTCAAGGATGTCAAGAATCAATTGACTTCAAGGAAAAGTTTAGTTATAGAAGAGCCATCTAAGATAAAACATATGCACTCTCTATACAGACACTGTTTACTGGTCAACATAGACCACAGACACCTTATATTAAAGGCTTTATCCACCCAAAATATACACATGGTGGTCAAGTTGGGTTCAAAGTAAACATTGTGCTTTCTGAAAACTCTCCATTTCTGGAAGACCTGTGAACACACATTGATGGAACATCCATTGACTATCTAGGGGTTGTGTATTGGGAGCTACAGGAGATAGGTCACCACCAGATATATATATATATATATATATATATATATAATACACTGAACAAAAATATAAACGCAACACTTTCGGTTTTGCTCCCATTTTGCCTGAGCTGAACTCAAAGATCTCAAACATTTTCTACATACACAAAAGACCCATTACTCTCAAATATTGTTCACAAATCTGTCTAAATCTGTGTTAGTGAGCGCTTCTCCCTTGCCGAGATAATCCATCCCTCCTCACAGGTGTGGCATATCAAGGTGCTGATTAGACAGCATGAATATAGCACAGGTGTGCCTTAGACTGCCCACAATAAAAGAGAACTCTGAAATGTGCACAGTTTTGCCTGAACAGGGGGGGGGGGGGGGGGGGGGGGGGGGGGTCAGAAAACCAGTCAGTATATTGATGATGTGACTGCTGACAAAAGCGCTTCACAGTGCAGATGGACAATGACCCAAAGCATACTGCAAAAGCAACCAAAGAATTTTTTAAGGGAAAGAAGTAGAGTGTTATTCAATGGCCAAGTCAATCACCTGACCTGAATCCGATTGAGCATGCATTTCACTTGCATTTCACTTGCTGAAGACAAAACTGAAGGGAAAATGCAGGAACTGAAGACAGTTGCAGTAGAGGCCTGGCAGAGCATCACCAGGGATGAAACCCAGCGTCTGGTGATGTCTATGCGTTCCAGACTTCAGGCTGTAATTGACTGCAAAGGATTTGCAACCAAGTATTAAAAGGTGAAAGTTTGATTTATGATTATTATTCTGTCCCATTACTTTTGGTCCCTTAACAAGTGGGAGGCACATATGCAAACTGTTGTAATTCCTACACCGTTCACCTGATTTGGATGTAAATACCCTCAAATTAAAGCTGACAGTCTGCAGGTAAAGCACATCTTGTTTGTTTGATTTCAAATCCATTGTGGTGGCGTATAGAGCCAAAAATGTTAGAATTGTGTTGATGTCCCAATATTTATGGACCTGACTGTATATATATATATATATATACACACACACACACTACCACATAAGGTGTTTGAATACAGTGGCACACAGAGCAGATTGATAAAAAGCACTGATGTTCCTTCATGCTAGCATTCGGTGGGCTCACTGGACTCATGGATCTCCACCAATGAGAAATTTGTACATGTCTTTACTAGTGTTGGTTGAGCACCAAAGTGCTTAGGTGCTCGAGTAGAACACCTCGGGAAGCTTGGGTGCTCTACCAAGCACCCGAGCACAATGGAAGTCAATGGGAGAACCCGAGCATTAAACCAGGCACTGAAAAAGGGAGGGTGTCTGGTTCATAGTAAAAGGTCAGAAATTTATAGAAACACCACCGAAATGGTTCAGGAACAGCATGGGGAGGATGTCTGGATGCATCTTGGACTCCCAGGTCGCTGTTGGAAACGATATTGTCTGAGCAGTATGCCACTTTTACAGACTGACAATAATGCGCCCAAAATCGAAGATAAAATCGTTTTTAGAGGAAAAATTGTTAGGAAACATTCTTTCCTGTATATTTACTTGTATATAAAGTGCAAGTGCTGCCAAAAAGGAAGAGGCACTCCAATACAACCTGTATATCACATAATGGAGGGCCTCATTCACATTGTGGTACAATTGTTCAGGTAGAGGGACTCCTACACTCATAAAGCCTATGCACTAAGTGAAAGGGCTGCCAAAAATTACAAGGAACCGGCACTACAATAGACACTTTATTACACATAAAGGAGGGCATCATACACACCCTTGAAAAATTAGGATTGATGGCCTGCTGGTGACCCTCAAAAACATTAGGAGCAAGGGCCTGCTGGTGACCCTCTAAAACATTAGGGGCGAGGGCCTGCTGCTGATCTGACCATCTAAAACATTAGGGGTGAGGGCCTGCTGCCCAGCTGACCATCTAAAGAATTTTGTGGGCGAGTGCCTGCTGCCGAGCTGACCATCTAAAAGATTTTGTGGGCGAAAACCTGTTGACGAGCTGACCATCTAAAAAATGTTGTGGGCGAGAGCCTGCTGCCGAGCTGACCATCTAAAAATTTAGGGGTGAGGGTGTGCTGCTGAGCTGACCCTCTAAAACATTATGGTTAAGGGCCTGCTGGTGACCCTCAAAAAAATTATAGGTGAGGGACCGCTGCTGAGCTGACTCTCTAAAACACTAGGAGCGAGGGCCTGCTGGGGACCCTCTAAAACATTAGGAGCGAGGGCAGCCTAATAAGCATGTTGATATGATGGAGGAGGACGAGAAAAGGGATATTGAACATATACCCTTTTTAGTGGTGGAAGGGGTGCATTGGGATACAGTGTATTCAATACACCATAAAAGCCACATTTAGAGTGCCTTTATGTTCAGCCGCTTGGAGTAGAGAAGTCAGGGGCAATCCAGGCCTTGTTCATTTTTATAAGAGTCAACCGGTCAGCATTTTCAGTTGACAAGTGGATGTGATTATCAGTTATTATGCCCCCAGCAGCACTAAATACACGCTCTGACAAAACGCTGGTGGCGGGGCAGGCCAGCACCCCCAAGGCGTAGAGCGCCAGTTCGTGCCACGTGTCCAGCTTGGACACCCAATAGTTGTAAGGCACACAGGGATCACTGAGGACGCTGACACGGTGTGCTACGTACTCCTTCACCATCTTCCAAAGCTTTTCCCTCTTTGTTACACTAGGCCGCGCATCAGGTTGAGGGTGCTGACGGGGTGTCATAAAACTGTCCCAGGCCTTGGAGAGTGTTGCCCTGCCTCTGTTGGAACTGCTGTGTGTTCTCCTCGTCTCGTCTCCTCCATTGGCCAAGGAACTACGTACTCTGCAGCCAGCGTTGTCAGCAGGAAATGTTTGGAGCAAGGGTCGAGAAGGGTGAACAACCAGTAATCGGTGTTGGCCAAAATGCGTACAACGCGAGGGTCATGGGAAAAGAAGCCTAACATAAAGTCAGCCATGTGTGTCAGAGTCCCAAAATACAAGACTCCACTGTCCTCATCAGGAGGATGACTCTCAATCTCCTCATCCTCTTCCTCCTCTTCTACCCATCCACGCTGAACAGATGGAATAAAAGTTCCATGGGTACTACCCTCTGTAGCGGAGGCAACCGTCTCCTGCTCCTCCTCCTCCTCCTCCTCATTATCCAATTTGCACTGAGAAGATGAACTGAGGGTGGTCTGGCTATCACCCTGTGTATTGTCTTCCCCCATTTCCACCTCTTCCACATGCAAAGCGTCCGCTTTAATTGTGAGCAGTGAGCATTTGAGTAGACAAAGAAGTGGGATTGTTACGCTTATAATAGCGTTATCGACACTCACCATCTGTGTTGTTTCCTTGAAATTCCATAAAACCTCACAGAGGTCAGACATCAATGCCCCTAGTCACTTGTGAAGAGCGGAAGCTGACTGGAAAGGTGACAACCATGTTGCAGCTGGTATTCCACTACTGCCCTCTGCTGCTCACAAAGCCTGGCCAACATGTGGAACGTGGAGTTCCAGCGTGTGCTCACGTCGCACAACAGTTGGTGAGCTGGCAATTGCAAGCGCTGCTGCAGCATTGCCAGACTGGCAGAAGCTGTCGATGACTTGCGGAAATGGGCACACACGCGGCGCACCTTCACCAGTAGCTCAGGCAAATTGAGAAGGTTTTGAGAAACCGCTGAACCACTAGGTTGAAGACGTGGGCTAGGCATGGTATGTGTGTGAGCTTGCAGAGCTCCAAAGCCGCCACCATGTTATGGCCATTATCAGACACAACCATGCCTGGTTGTAGGTTGAGTGGCGAGAGCCACAGCTCAGTCTGGTCCCTTATCCCCTGCCACAGCTCTGCGGCGGTGTGCTGTTTGTCACCTAAGAAAATCAGTTTAAGCACGGCCTATTGCCGCTTCCCCACTGCAGTGCTACACTGCTTCCAGCTACTGACTGATGTCTGGCTGGTGCTGCAAGATGATAATTCAGAGGTGGAAGTGTAGGGGGAGGCGGAGGATGAGAAGGGGGGGGGTTGCAGCCACTAACGTGGGTGGCGGCGGAAACCCTGATGGAAGTAGGGCCCGCAATCCTTGGCGTCGGTAGCACCTGTGCCATCCCAGGGTACGACTCGCTCCCGGCCTCCACAACATTCAACCAGTGTGCCGTCAGGGAAATGTAGCGTCCCTGGCCAAAAGCACTTGTCCATGTGTCAGTCGTTAAGTGGACCTTCCCAATAACTGCGTTGGCCAGGGCTCGGGTGATTTTACGGGACACATGCTGGTGTAAGGCTGAGACTGCACACCATGAAAAATATTGGCGGCTGGGGACAGAGTACCGCGGGACAGCAGCTGCCATCAGGCTGCGGAAAACCTCAGTGTCCACAAGCCTAAATGGCAACATTTCGAGGGCCAGCAATTTGGAAAGGTGCGCATTTAGTGCTATGGTCTGTGGGTGGGTGGCTGGGTATTTGGGCTTGGGTGTCGGCAGCAGCAGCATCAGGAGGAGGCCAAAGAGTGGCACAATGACTGAGTCTGGAGGTGACAGCAGCATGAGTAGGCCATAGAGTGGCACAATGACCGAGTCTGGAGGTGGCAGCAGCATGAGTAGGCCATAGAGTGGCACAATGACAGAGTCTGGAAGTGTAGGCAGCAGCATCAGGAGGAGGCCATCGAGTGGCATAATGACAGAGTCTGGAGGTGGCAGCAGCATGTGTAGGCCATAGAGTGGCACAATGACAGAGTCTTGAGGTGTAGGCAGCAGCAGCTTTAGGAGGAGGCCACTAAGTGGCACAATGACCGAGTCTGGAGGTGGCAGCAGCATGAGTAGGCCACAGAGTGGCACAATGACCGAGTATGGAGGTGGCAGCAGCATGAGTAGGCCACAGAGTGGCACAATGACCGATTCTGGAGGTGGCAGCAGCATGAGTAGGCCATAGAGTGGCACAATGACAGAGTGTGGAGGTGTCGGCAGCAGTAGCATCAGGAGGAGGCCACAGAGTGGCACAATGACAGAGTCTGGAGGTGGCGGCAGCAGCATGAGGAGAAGGCCACTGAGTGGCACAATGTTATTTTATTTTCGCCTGTACATAAGTTATTGTTCTACCTTTCATATTGCGCATCTTGAAGCCTTTTGTACAGTCAGCATTTATGGCGGCAGCAGCAGCCTCAGGATAAGGCCACCGAGTGGCACAACAAAGGAATATGGAGTTGGCAGCAGTATGAGGAGACCATAGACTGCCACAATGACAGAGTGTGGAGGTGGCAGCAGCATCAGGAGGAACCCACAGAGTTGCAAGGTGACATAGTTTTGATAATGCAGCAAAGTGTTGGTATGGCACCATGAATGATCTAGTCTGATGTATCAGGCATTGGTGGGTGGAAATCCTGGCTGATCCATGCCTGATTTATTTACTGAAATATGCCCCTATATGCTTTCAACAGAAATCACTGCAACAGTGCAATGCGTATATATTTTTCTTTTTTTTCTGGACATACGCCCCTATACGCTTTCACCAGAAATAACGTAAACAGTGAAGTGCGTATATATTTTTCTTTTTTTAATGAAATACGCCCCTATATGCTTTCTCAAGAAAAACCTGCAGCAGTGAAGTGTGTATATATTTTTCTCCACAGATATAAGACACTAAAGGCAACATAGCACTTGCACCCCAACAACAATAGCTGGAAGGACAGAGCTATATAACGGCTATTTGGATCCCCAAATAATCTTTCCCTACACTTTCCCCTAATGCAAATCGCTTTCCTATTACTCTCCCTAGCGTCTTCCGACGTTTCTCCCTACACTGAGATGCTGTGAAATGATTCCTCCCTATCCTTTCCCTGAACTTCTAAATAGTTTTTTCTGTCTTTTTTTCCCACAATAAGGTTTTTCCAATCGCTGTCCCTAGCGCCTTCTCATGTCTGTCTCTGAACTCTGAACGCTGGAAAATGTCTGAATCCAAGATGGCCACGGTATTCATAGGGCTGTGACATCACAGGGCTGGCTGGCTGCTGATTGGCTGCATGCATGCATGTCAATCTGGGTGATCCTGCCTTCCCAGAGTTCCTTGCCCCATGTCCTCACATGTGTAGCCGCCATTTTAGGAAAAATGCGATTCGTTACCACGAAGCACGATGAAATTCGCATTCGTTGCGAATGTAATTTTTCCTGAAGTTCGGAATGAATTCCACTTCGTCAGCTTTAATTCGCTCATTTCTAGCTGGAACCATTGGGGGCCACATAAGTTGCACTTGGGTTACACTATTACAACATGGATATGGATAAATATAAAATTATGTTCAGACATGGATCTATTATCTCTGAAATGCCTATTATTTTATTTTTGCCTATACATAAGTTACTTTTCTACCTTTCATATTGCGCATCTTGAAGCCTTTTGTACAGTCAGCATTTGTTAGTAATTTTCCATCTGAATAGCAATCCACAATGCTTAGTTTAATTCCATATGGATCTCGCTTTAGACATTTCCACATAGTTTAATAAATACAATAATGTAACAAAATGTATCTAGGGGCATGGATAAAAGTGTGAAGAGCTTTAGGTTTCCTAGAAATGAGGAAGCTCCACTGAGACGGGTCAAGTTACAATGAATTCTGAAGGAATCTCTTAAACATACATTCTGTATCGCACCAAGGGTAAAAAACTACAATGTAACTTACTATTCTACTGTATAATATAAAACAAAAATTGCCCAAAAAAGTATGCAAAAAAATGTTTGAACACAAAATCTATACAGTGAATTTAAAACTAGATGAATTTACTCACCAGTCTTCTGTGGAGCAGCCTGTTAAATTGTGCCAACATTGTCCAGTTTGGAGAACTTGCTGCCACCTTCCCAGGGGAATCTTTGAGTTGAAGTTGGAGCTGGTGTGACTTATCAAAAGCGCCACCATTAATGGTTGACTACACTGGTGACGCTTTGTCCCCTGCTGGTAGATGGTTTCTCCTACATACCACATGTGGCATATGCAGAATAGTAGGGGCGCTGTATCAATGATCAAAATGGTATGAGTTTTGGCACCCGAGAGTCTGATATATGATCCTCCTTAAAGGGGTTTTCTGGTGGTACAATATTGATAACCTATCTTAAGTAAAGATAACCTATCCTCGTATACTAGGGACACAGGTGACCTCTTGAGGAAACTGAAGGGGGTCACCTTTGTTGACAACTCGTGGCTGGAATCAATTGACGTTGAGGTGCTGTACTTATCCATCCCACACTGGTGCAGCTTGAGATCAGCAGAACACTTCCTTAAAGAGGGGTTTTCAGTTCAGTGCCCATAGTAAGTTTGTCCTGGAACTACTGAGTTTTGTTTTATCCCACAATTATTTTCTTTTCAATCGTCGCTTCTTCCACTAGCTCAGGGGGACCACGATGGGGAACCCTTGTGCCACCTCAAATGCTAAACTCCTCCTGGACTGGTGGGAAGAGCAAGACGTCTGTGGAACCACGGGAAGATACCGCCGATATTGCCCTCTGGGCAAGATATATCAACAATATATTCATAATCTGGAATGGCAGTAGGGATGAATTAGTGGTGAGATCCCCCGGGTGCGCTGAGATTGTATTTTACCTTCCTTGGGAGGTGTCTATCGCACTATGCACAACATGGGGGCGACATCAACACACTATTGGTCAAGCCTCTAGGTCGGCAGAACAGACACACCCCCTCCCAGGCCATTTAAACTCACAGAAATGGTGGGAAATCAGGGGTGCCATATACTACTACTGTGCTTCAGACTACCACATGCAGATAGCAACAATTTCTCTGTTTCTCTATGTCCCCTGAGGAGACACAGCCCTGTTGTAACACATACAACTTTGCTTCACTTTCTGTCAACTCTGTACAGCAGGACCGGTACCACCTGGGTCAGGGTTGAGTGGAGGGTCTCCAAACCAGAGAGAAACTGTCCAGAGGGTTCGCCCCCTTCGTGGTGGCTACTCCGCTTGGCTGGATGTACAGTTCAGACTAGGTCAAGTAGGGCAAGTCAGGGACAGATACCGCGTCCTTCTGCCTATTTAAGGGGACCCGAATTGTGATGTCCTGCTGCATCCCTCTACATACTGGAGTATCCCATACCACTGTGTATGGGCAGGAATAGTAAGACCACTCTGATTACTATAGAGCACGGTTGAGTAGACAGCATCACTTTATTTGCTGAATTTTGTTATTGTTTTGAGCAATACTTTACCTTCCCATAGAGAAGGAATTGAGCGGTAGTGCGCATGTTCATTTAAAGGAACTTGAATTTGTGGGGATCCCAGACCTCTGACCTCCATCACTCAGGTACTTCTCGACTTACCCGTGGATATTGGTTATGTTTATACCCTCATATAAATCAGTATACCTGTAGCCACCACTAGGCGGCGATCACTGAAGACAAATGCATACAGTTTCCATTAAAGGGGATTTTCATTATGAAGGTATTGATAGCTTATCCTCAGGATAGGTCATCAATATCAGATGGTTGGGGTCTGATGCCTGACACCCTCATCGAACAGCTGTTTCAGGCAGCTGTTATCATTGGGACCTGTGCAGAGGATGGAAGATTTTATCCACTGTGTAGTTTCCAGCACTAGCGTACTGCAGCTCAGCTTCCAATGGGAGCAGAGTTACACTACCCTGCCATGGCCACCACCCTGTGGATGGAATCCCGAGCTTCTGATGCCATCCACTGTATAGTTTCTAGTGCTTTCAGCTGTCTAAAACAAGTGATATTAATAACCTATCCTCAATGATAAATTTAAGGTCCCATGGTGGTGGCTGGAGGCAGTCATAACTGTTTTATTGCTTTCTGTGGCTACACACCAGAATATTGAGTTCTGTACCAAAAATAAAAAACACCTCTGAACCTTACAAGGATGTTGTACAACTAGAAACCAAACTAGTTGTAAAGCTGGAGAACTTTAAAGGGTTATACCCATCTCAGACACCCTGAGAAAAACTGATGCATTTTATCATACACGAGACAAGATACAGTGTATCAGTTTTTTCTGAAGTGTTCCTTTAAAACCTTGCTCTACTTAAAGGGGTATTCCCATCTCAGACATTGATGGCCTATCGCTAGGATATGCTATCAATGTCAGATAGGGGAAGCTCCCACCTCTGGGATCCAATCTTATCTCCAGAACAAGTCTCCTGAAGTGAAGGAGAGTGCACCGCGCAAGCCTGGCCACCCTCCTTTCACTACCATGGGGGCTCCAAAAATAGCCGACTGCTATTTCCTGCAGTCCCATAGGGGTGAATGGAGAGGTGGCCATGCATACATCCCATAGCAGTGAATGGACAGCATGCTACGCATGTGCTGTGTGCTCTCCTTCACTTTGGAGCCTTATTCTGGAGATAGGAGCAGGTCCTAAAGGTGGGACCTGCACCTATCTGACATTGATGGCCTATCCTAGCGAGACGCCATCGGTTTCTGAGATGGCAATGCCCCTTTAAGGGGAGCTAGCTTTTAAAGAAACACCTGGAAAAAAATAAATAAAACAATATATCCTGCCTAGTGTATGATACAATGTATTAGTTTTCACGCGCTAATGTCTGGAAATTACAACCTCCGCCGTGTACCGTTGACACAGATTGCAGCTTTTAGCTGATCCGTTAATGTGCCTTGCAGTCTTGTGCTGAGCTGAAGATACTAAACCATTATTACCCCAATAAATATTCCTGACTATTATTCTGCTTCTCTGGTGTGAGATGAAAACGTTCAAATTCTCCTGCGCTGCTTTCTAAGAATTCTAATTGAGAGCTTTTATCCGCTCTCCTCCAGCTCCTTTATAAAAGGCTCACATTGTCAGATTCCCCCGGGAGCTGGCCGGGCCGTGAAGACCTTACATGAAGAGAAAGCCCCACTTCACAATCTCTTATCGGTTCCTCCAAAGGTTGTGTTCAGCCAGAGCTGCTGAGAGCCTAGGAAACGTCTCAGCTGCCAGAAGTTATATAATTTTGGAGAGCTGCCATGTGTTCTTTCAGAAATGTTAGCTAACTCAACCATGCTGGAGGCTCCTATACCTTCTCAAGTGAGAATTAGAGATTGAAGAGCCGCTAATCAACGAGAAGCTGGGAGCAAAATGACTCAAAAAGGCGTGAGGAGACTATTAAGAAGGATAGGGTATATACTGTATGGAGCTATGAATTAGTGGACGGGGCTTAGATAGTAAAGTAAAATTCTTCATATTCTTTTAATGTTCTTGGAAGGGGTTTTCTAGTACTTACATATTGATGGACTATCCTCAGGATAGGTCATCAGTATCAGATCGGTGGGAGTCTGACACCTTGCACCCCCACCGATCACCCCACCGGTAGACGGAAAGCTCCATTCTCTGTCATTTCTGGCACCGACATACTTCCTTTCTTTTGAATAGGAGCTGAGCTGCAGTACCCCAGCACGGCCACTACAGGGTGTAAGGAGCTCTGTCCACTGTATAGTTTCTGGCTGCCCAAAACAGCTGATTGGTGGGTGTGCGGTCTGTCGGACCCCCACCAATCTGATAGTGAGGGTAGGCCATCAATATCTCAAGAACCAGAAAATCCCTTTAAAGAGGTTGTTCCAAGATTTAAACATCCCTTATTTATATATCCCTTATTTATTAGATAGGGGATAATTTTCTTATCAGTGGGGGTCTGACTGCTAGGACCACCACTGATCACACGAACCAGGCTCCATTCATTCTCTTTGAATGTAGAAACACATAAATGACTTCTTTTCCATAAAATACATTTTTAATTGTGGAAAAATACTAAACTATAAAAAAAAAATACATATTTGGTAAAATACAAAAGAAGCACAATGGAAAAAAGCAACAACGATAATAGAATTTCTATATTTTTTGTGTATATTTTTGTACTTGCTTGTAATCAAAAATTTAGTATAGTCACTGAGTTATTCAATAAAATGTATCTGTATAGCGCCACCTGCTGTTTGTTATGTTCCTTATTTCTCAGTCCGTGTGAGGTACAGGCCTGGTTCTAGCTTTGTTTAAAAGAGAGTGTCATGATGATGAAGAATAAACAAATGCATTTTTTGCCATAGATAGCTGTTATCATTTAGGCGGTTGCCTCCGTTGAAATGAATGGAAACCTCAAAGTGAATGTCCACTCTTGAATATGATTATTTTGCTTACACTCCTCTCAATTTACTTGTTCATTTCGATAGGTAAAGGGGTTGCCCAGTCCGATTTCAGTAGGAAACCACACAGCACAGAGGAATCCGCCTGCAGTAAAGCAGTGATCATTACTTACTTGGCAGATCCCCGGCTGCGGCAATGACATCACTTCAATGACGCTGTAGCCAATCACTGGCCTCAGAGGTGCATTCAAGAGGAGGAAAGTGAGCAACCCCTATATCCTCAAATGATTGGTAACTGGTTCATGCCAATACATAGCACAAGGATTGCACCAAATTCACGTAAATTAATTTGCCCAAAAGTGCATGCCATGCCAAATAATACTCCCATACAGTGTCCACATAATACAACCACGCAATGCTTAAATAATACCTCCATACAGCAAACTATTACTGCTAAAAAACCAAACAAAACTGAAATTTAGTGTCTAAATAATTCGTAGGGAACAGATAATAAAGAGGTTTTCCAGGATTTACAAAATGATGACCTATCCTCAGGATAGGCCATCAATATGAGATTGGAGGGTGTTTGATTCCAGGAACCCCTACAGTCAGTTTTATGAAACGTGCTTAGACATCTTCCTGGGCCGTGTGATGTCACGTTCATCGGTCACATGCTCTAGACGCAACTCAGTCACATTAAAGTGAATGGGGCTGAGTTGCAATACCAAGGATAGCCACTATACAATGTATGGCGCTGTGCTTGGTAAGGTGTGAGGAGGTTGCGGTGCTCATCAGAGCTCCGTTGAGCACCACAGCTTCCTTAAAACAGCCAATTGGACGGGATGCTAAGAGTTGAAACCTTGCCAATCTTATATTGATGACCTATTCTGAGGATAGGATCCTTTAATTGTAAAGTCTGCAGTGGTCTAGAGTAGATGAAGGATTTAAAGGGGTTCTCTGATTTCGTAATGAAATTTTTTAATCTGCCCAGAGTACCCCAAACACTACATATTTTGTCCAATATACCTGTTTTTCATGTCTTTCCTTCCCCTGTTCTTAGCATCACTCTATCCTAGCAGGATGTTTACAAGCAGAACTTCCTGCTTTCATCAGCTTCCTGCTTTGTTTTATAGCCAATCCCAGAATGCTTTTCTCTGTAATGTTTCTCAGGGCTTGCACCTGTCACCCGGTTCTGTCAGCAGTAGTCATGCCCCCTTACCCCTCCACTCTCCATGTTAGTTAGGCAGAGCAGGCAATATTAAACATTAAAGAGTATTTTGGGATTGGTTAGAAAGCCTATCAGGAAGCTAATGAAAACAGGAAGTTCTGCATGTAAACATCCTGCTAGGATGCATAGATGCTAAGAATAGGGGAAGGAAAGCATTGACATAAAAAAAGGTATATGGTGCTAAAAAACTGTGTTTGGGTGTACACTGGGCAAATAAAATTTTATTAAGAAAACCAGTGAACCCCTTTAGTGGTAAATTTACTGGCTTCATGTTCAGATTGCTCCTTGCATGCCCAGTCATTGGTGGTCTTTAAGAGATGGGGACAATTTGCCATCCTCTAAACTTATCTCTGGTGCCAACTGATTGAGCTGACATACAATGCACCCTTAAAGGGGTTGTCAAACCTCAAAATAAAAATGCAGTCACATATTCTTTGCTAATCCGTTCCAGTGCTGAGACTCTCTTTCTGATCCTTCCTGTCCCCAGTCAACCAGATGTGTGATGTTGCCACTGTGGTCACATGAACCACTACAGCCATTCACTGATCTCAGCAGGGATCTGTTCCCAATGGAACTCATTGGCACATGACCGTGTATAGGACATCGCAAGCGGGAATGGAAGACTCAGCGCTGGAACAGAGCAGCGTTGAATAGACAAGTGCATTTTTCTGTCTAACACTCATCCTGACTCTCACTAAGATTTGTTTTGGGGTCAAAGAACCCATTTAATTTCAGTGGATCCTATATTTATTATAGTCACACTTATCACAGTATACATGGAAGAGATCTCAAAGCAAAGATCAGAATGAGCCCTCCATTATCGCCTTTGATATTATCACCAAGTACAGAAGGGCCTGGTATTTGTTCCCCCTCTAACCCTTTTTATGAACCATCGGCAACTTCTTACCCAGTGCTAATAATTCAGTTCCTGTGGAGCAACGATGTAGTGTCTCTTCCAAGAGATGTGGATTCTCTAAACCATAATAGGTTTGATGGTGGCTAGACTTGTGTTTGGGGTTACTGGGGTAAGGAAACTGTTCTTCTCCCTTAAATTCCTGTTAAAAGGTATGGATTTTTCCTGTCATGTTCCTAGGTCATAGTTTACAGAATAGTCACAGATTGGTGGCAGTAGCCGTGATGGACCAGTGGCATAGTCAGGATGGTTGTCACAAAAAGCATAGTTAGGGTGTGACAGGTCAGTAAACAATCCCAAGTGTAAAGCAGGAGCAATATCCAGCAAAAAGGCTTGATGTTAAGGTCAAAGTTAAGTCAAGAGTCAACATCAGAATCAGTATATATGAGTGATAGTCATTCAAAAGTTAGAAGTGAACCTTAATCTGCTGGCTGATCCTCCTTTAAATAGGCAGCTGGACCTGACGGCATCAAAGAACTTTTGTTGCCCCAACAACCGAACTCCATTGTGGGGAGGAGTCGTTTCGGGGCTGGATCCATCAAGGCAATGGCTGATGTCGGGACAGGAGAAGGAGGCCACAGAATGGAATTTGTTGGGTGATTTATGACCAAAGCTGCTATGGGGGCCTTGGAGAATGGGGCGCACATGTTGATCTTATGCTTTTTTCGATAGGGTAACAAAAATCTGTCAGCCTCCCCTCCCTTAGTAAACAGTGGAATTACCCTAAAGGTTAGGAAGCAATGGAGGGGGGTTTGGTGATCGCTAGCCCTTCTGTTCTGGCTGGCACCACTATAGTTCTCCATTTGGACTCCTTTTCTTTTATATATGCCACTGACCAGTAGAAAAGGAGAGCAATCACAGCTGGAACGCCCCTCTCCGGATGCCCCATAGCAGCCGCTTGGTCTCCCTCTATCGATGTATACACTTGCAACCACAAAGCGTAGAGCCCATTATAGTCTGGGCAACTGAACGGCCATTTCCAAATAGATTTAATTTCTTATTTCATATGATTTTTTCATCCAGGTGAAAATAGTTTCCTGAAGACTTTGCTGAGATCATACGAAACTGATATTATGTAATCCCTTTTTATACTAAGCACACTGCCAGCTGTGACAAAAATATTTTAAAAATAAATAACCCAAAGGCCCCTTTGTTTAACTAGCGAACCTGCACATTCTCTAGTTCCCCTGTCTGCACCGACCAAGTCTAGAACTACTGATGAGTGCAAAATATCAACTCTACTCATTGCTCACAAGACGTTGTTTTCTAAGGTCCTTGCACCTCTTCCTTCCCCTTGGGCCTAGGAGCAGAGCGATACCATGTCCACAGACCCTGTACAGCAGCACAAGTCTCCCTGTAGACTGAGCATTCATAGTTCATTAATTTGAGTAGCATTAGTAATTGTAATAGTAGTTGTAATATTTGTTCTACTACTAAAGTAGTAGTAGTGGTAGTATTAGTGGTAGTGGTAGTAGTAGTAGTGGTAGTATTAGTGGTAGTGGTAGTAGTAGTAGTGGTAGTGGTAGTAGTTTGTAGTAGTAGTATTGGTAGTGGTAGTAGTAGTAGCGGTAGTAGTAGTAGTAGCGGTAGTGGTAGTAGTAGTATTGGTAGTAGTAGTGGTAGTGGTAGTAGTAGTGGTAGTAGTAGTATTGGTAGTAGTAGTGGTAGTAGTGGTAGTAATAGTAGTAGTAGTGGTAGTAGTATTGGTAGTAGTAGTGGTAGTAGTGGTGGTAGTAGTAGTGGTGGTGGTAGTAGTAGTATTGGTGGTGGTGGTAGTAGTAGTGATAGTAGTGGTAGTAGTAGTAGTAGTGGTAGTAGTAGTATTGGTAGTAGAAGTGGTAGTGGTGGTAGTAGTGGTGGTAGTAGTAGTAGTATTGGTGGTAGTAGTAGTAGTAGTGGTAGTAGTAGTGGTAGTAGTAGTAGTATTGGTAGTAGTAGTGGTAGTAGTAGTAGTAGTGGTAGTAGTAGTGGTAGTAGTAGTAATAGTAGTATTGGTATTAGTAGTAGTAGTGGTAGTAGTAGTGGCAGTGGTAGTAGTAGTAGTAGTAGTGGTGGTAGTGGTGGTAGTAGTTATAGTAGTGGTAGTAGTGATGGTATTAGTAGTGGAAGTGGTAGTAGTATTGGAAGTATAAGTACTAGTAGTAGTAGTAGTAGTATTCGTAGTAGTAGTGGTAGTAGTAGTGGTAGTAGTAGTATTGGTAGTAGTAGTGGTGGTAGTAGTAGTGGTAGTAGTAGTAGTAGTAGTAGTGGTGGTGGTAGTAGTAGTAGTAGTGGTAATGGTAGTAGTAGTAGTGGTAGTAGTAGTGATGGTATTAGTAGTGGAAGAGGTAGTAGTATTGGTAGTAGAAATACTAGTAGTGGTAGTAGTAGTGGTATTAGTAGTGATGGTGGTAGTAGTGGAAGTGGTAGTAGTAGTACTAGTAGTAGTGGCAATAGTAGTGATAGTAGTAGTAGTGGTGGAGGTAGTAGTAGTGGTAGTAATCGTGGTAGTAGTAGTAGTGGTGGTGGTGGTGGTAGCAGTAGTAGTAGTAGTAGTAGTAGTAGTGGTGGTGGTGGTGGTAGCAGTAGCAGTAGTAGTAGTAGTAGTAGTAGTAGTAGTAGTAGTAGTAGTAGTTGTAGCAGTAGTGGTAGTAGTAGTGGTAGTAGTAGTGGTGGTAGTAGTAGTAGTAGCTTTCATGCAGTCGGGTCAAACCACACATGGTGAGAGGGAGCCTTATGCTGCATTGCTTCATCTGCTTCAAACTGAAAAACATACCATTTCCTGCAGCCACCACTAGATGGTGCTCTGTGCAAAGAGATTTTACAGCTGCCATTGAGTTCAATGGTAACTATTAATTTCTATGCACTGAGCTCCCCCTAATGGTGACAGAGGACAGTTTTATTAAGTTCTCAAGGGAAAAAGGAGTCAGATTGATCAATATATTTATGCCAGTTGTATGGTGTAAATACATTAAGAAACATTATTCAGGTATAAAATCTGGTTATGGGCGGGGGGGGGGGGGGGGGGGAATAATCTGCATATGTAGAAAATGTAACAAAGAGGCAGCAGAGGCATCAGTCCCCAGATCAGACCCCAGGAAATTCTGACCTTAGACCAAACTTCCTAAATAAAGTCAAACCAGACCTTCTAAACCAGGCATGCTCAACCTGCGACCCTCCAGCTGTTGCAAAACTACAACTCCCATCATTCCCTGACAGCCTACAGCTATCATCCTACAGAAGGGCATCGTGGGAGTTGTAGTTTTACAACAGCTGGAGGGCATCCCTGCTCTAAACTAATACAGATCGCAGATAAGATCCCAAACTGTATTCAGACCTCAGAACCAGGGAAACGAGCAGTGTATAATGTGATGGAAAAATGAATCCAGCCAGCAAAGGAAGCAATATGGCCGATCACAATACATTAGTAAGTGGCTTGTATAAACTTTCTCTACATGATAAATGCCACTTGCTGAAGTGAGACGACCCCTTTATTGTGCACTGCGCCTTTAAGACATTTTCTTCATGTGATTGTATTGCACTTTCTGTATATTTCCATTGCTTATCTAGCCTTTTGGTGGATTCTGTATTTATTCCGCCATTGACCCATCATTCAGCAGCAATATCAGGGCTGCTAATTCTTGTTCTCTGCCTTGTCTGCTGTAAGTCACACCACATATATAACCGCGATCTGTAAACGTAAGAGTAATATCCGCTGACAGGTCTGAAAACTGAGCTGATGACAGCGATACTCGCAGACCCTTAGAGAGTAAACCAGCGTCCACTGTTAATGTACACATAGTCTATTGAGCTTTATGGCGAACATGCAGATCTAGCAGAGCTGAAATTGTCATTTAAAGGGTATGCATATTTTTGCACCCATTGTTATTACGTCAATTAAACATCTCCCACCGTTTTGTGCATACAGCTCCACTGCACACCTTTGTGTTGCAGATTGTATATAAACCCTGCACATGGTCTCATCCTACCATTTTGTCTATACAGCTCCTGTGCAGAGCTGGGGGGGAAGGGGGCATGATCAAAAAAAATGGAGTAGGTCTTCATGGCAATCAATCAGGTTACTGCCTTCATTTTCCCAATGTCCTTTAAAAATGAGAGAATTGGATCGTTTGTCATGGGCACCAATTCCACTACTCCTCTACAACAGTCTTCATCCATTTTCCCCATTGTTTGTGCACACATAGGTCTGCACAGGGGCTGCATACACAGAATGGTGGAATCAGACTATGCACAAGCTTTGTTTGTAGTCTGTTACCATGGAGACACATTCGAGAATGAGTTACATAGGATGCAGGGTTAGCAATCGCACCCACACCCTAGAGCCTTAGTGGGCCCTTTCCAACATAAGAAGACACTACACCAGTTTTAGGTACTACTATGCACATGACTATATTTTCGGTCCACATCCGATCCGTGTCTTTTGCGGATCGGATGCGGACCCATTCATTTCAATGGGCGCAGCAAAAGATGAGGACTGCACACCCTGTGCTGTCCACATCCGTCTGTCCATTTTACCAGCCCGTAAAAAAAAAAAAAAGATACGACATGTCCTATTCTTGTCCGTTTTGTGGACAGGGATAGGACATTTCTACGGGGGTAAAAAAATAAAAATAAATGTCGCCATGCACACAGCCGGGATCCATGTCTTACGGATCTGCAATTTGCAGACCACAAAACGGTCATGTGCGGTCATGGCCGTAGGTGTTTTGCAGGTTCGCAAAAGCAGATCTGCAAAACACGGATCCCGGGTGTGTGCATAGCGCCATTTATTTTTTTCACTCCTGCAGATATGTCCTATCCTCGTCCACAAAACGGACAAGAATAGGACGAGTTCTATTTTTTTGCGGGCCCGCAAAACGGACTTATGGATGCGGACAGCACACGGGTGATGTGAATGGGTCCACATCCGATCTGCGTTTTTTGAAGCTGTGTCCATGAGCCCTTAGAAAAAGCACATGGTAGATGGGTCCTTGAGACACATAATTCTGCATGGGGGCTGTATACGCAGAAAGGATTTTTAAATCCAGGCTGTTTCTAAATGAACCTCATTTTTTATTTTCATTGCATACCCTTGCAATCTTTTGGACTGCAGGATCTTTTCTAGGCGTCATCATAGACAGTAGATGGTACACTGTGATATTACTATGTGTTGTGTCAGATGACACATTCGGCCCTGGTCCATCCACATTAGTATTAGGGGTCATGCACACAACTGTATCTATTTTGAAGTCCGCAAAATACAAGGATCCGCAAAAAAAAAAAAAAAAAAAAGATGACGTCCGTGTCGCATCCGTTTTTTTTTTGCGGATCCATTGTAACAATGGACAAGAATAGGACATGTTATATTTTTTTGCAGAACGGACTTATGGACATACAGGAATGGAATGCACATGGAGTCATTTCCGTTTTTTTTGCGCATACGGGCTGCAAAAAAAAATACGTAACGGGCATGGAAATAAAATACGATTGTGTGCAAGAGCCCTTACTGTATGTGACCATGCCATAAACAGATGGTCACCTTGTTGGGGGGGTGATACGGGCCACATCCAGGGAAGCACCAGTGAGGCATATATTATTACTAGCGGTATTACATCAGGCCTGGTCAGTGAAGAAATCCTGACAATTACCATGGGGCTGTGATAAAAGCTAGTGGCTTCCATATGGTCATCAAACTGCAACAGATGGATATAATTACTTCTGTGTCTGCCCCGCTGAAATGAAAAACTTCAGCAAATAATGTCAAAAACATGACCTCATGGCAGATTTCATTTACTCAACCTGGTGAACTCTCCGCAACCTTCAGCTACGTTCTAGATCTAGGGGGCTGATACTTTTACACAAAACATGTGAAGGACAGCCATTACAGAGCGGGTTCCTTCAGAGGCCTCCCCACCACTTATCACGTCCCTGGACCTTAATGAATTGCTCCACAGCTTCAAAGACTTAGGACTGGAAGCCACTCTCTTGACATAGTAATGATTTACTTTAAAGATGTTGCACTTGAGAAGGTATGGTCTATCTCAGCCAGGATGGGTTGTTGACCTGTAGATTGTAATGGCGGGCTACTGCTGGAAGAGAAAATCCACCCCGGATCACGGGCTTTGGATGATGGGATGTTGAGGAACGTATAATGAGATTATTAAAGGGCATCTGTCAGCAGTTTTGTACCTGGCTGTTACATGTGCACTTGGCAGCTGAAGGCATCTGTGTTGGTCCCATCTTCATTTGTGCCTGCATTGCTGAGAAAAATGATGTTTTCATATATGCAAATTAGCCTCTAGGAGCAACGGGGGCGTTGCCATTACACCTATCTGCTCTTTCTGCAACTGCCGCACCCTCTCCACTTTGACAGGACCAGGCATGATGATATTTACACTGCCCGGCCCTGTCATTCAAAGTGGAGAGGGCAAGGCAGTTGCAGAGAGAGCAGAGCCTCTAGGTGTAATGGTAAGGCCCCCGTTGCTCCTAGAGTCTTATTTGCATATAACAAAACATCATATTTCTCAGCAATGCGGGCACATATGAACATGGGACCAGCACAGATGCCTTCAGCTGCCAAGCGCACATGTAACAGGTCAGCCGGTGTCATAGGTACAAAACTGCTGACAGATGCCCTTTAAAGCCCTCAGAGGAACCCAAAATTGAAGAGTGCAGTCAATATGCTAAATGTGTATGAAAAAATCACAGCTCTCCCTGACAGAGATGATGAAGAGAAGGATTGGGCAAACTGAATTTCGCCTGATCATGTTGTTCTTCCCAGACTTAAAAGGGGTTGTCCCACGAAAAAGATTCAACATTTTTCAAACCAGCACCTGGATCTGAATACTTTTGTGTTTGCACGTAATTGACCATTTAGTATAGCCACTAAGTTATTCAATGAAATGTATCTGTATAGCGCCACCTGCTGGTTGCCCTTTTTTTTTAATTCTCTGTCCATTTCACTGAGGTGGACGCACATGCTCAGTTCCATCCTTCAACTGAAACCAGCTGCAGTAGAAAGGACACGCCCCATGAGCTGCCAGTTTCAAATAAATCTAGAAGAACAATTGGAGCAGTGAATGGGGAGATCTCTGGATCCATGTGAGGTACACGGCTCGTGCTAAGTTTGTATGGTGTCTGATTTTCATTTTTTACATTAATCATGGCATAGCCTCTTTAAGCCATTCCCAGAGGTGTCAGCAGCTTTCTCTTTATTTCCCCATTGACAACACATACATGTTTAGCCAAAATCAGTGTGTATGTGTACATGGGACTCGAATTTCTTGGACGTTTCGGAAGTAAACAAATTTTAGGAAATTTTTTCAGCTCTAGTATTAAAGGGTAACTGCCATATTTTTTTTTAATTTGCTAGTTTATTAGAGCTAAGCATGTATACCTGAGTTAGTCTGTCAATGATTGTCAAAAGTTCTGTAATTACCTTATAATAACAGCTTTCATTAATGTCCTCTGTCCCTTTCCACTGCTCCCTTAAAAGATCGTTGCTAGGGCTTGTCTGTATTCCTTTTAGTATCAACAGAAGACAGAGGGGCGGTCCTCCACACTGCATGACTGCATTAGGCTTCAGAGTGAGGAGGCGTGTCTCTCAGTAATCCAATCTGATTGGCTGGCAGGGAGCAGCTGACTACAGCAAGTGCGTATGGGAAGTGAGAGAAAGCAGTTTTGGCCTCAGAGAACTGGCAGAGAAGCCATTTTCAGAAGGTCCTCATATTGTAAATGTTTAAACCGCTGTAACTAAGGGAAAAACTCAAGGAAAACAGTGGTATGCGAAGAAACTAAAGATTGCTTTATGCATAATGCTGCTGCAGCAGTAACATATGCTAAAATTGATTTTTTGATGAAAACATGACAGTTACCCTTTAATCTTTTGGTCGTTGTTTATTCTGTCTGTGCTAGAATGCATCTAATGTATATTATTTGTATTGTGGGAAATTAGAGACCTAAATGACTTTTGTGGAAGGGGTGAGGTTGGACACATCTGCACCAGAGATTTCTATAAAGGCAATAATGTCTTTGAAGAGTTAGTGGCATAAGTGCTACAACTTGTCTATTAATGCTTGCACAAGAACCATCTGTCCTAGGGACAGAATGAACATTTATTGCATGTTGTGAAATTGTTTTTGGGACTACCCATTTCACTTAAAGCATCTCTATCACCAGGATCAATCCTATTAAACCACAACACACTGCCTGGTAGGACTCATTCTGCTGATTAAAACGATACCTTTCATTTGCCTGTATGCTAAACAGCTGCAGAGATATCTGTGTTTTTATTCATATGCAAATGAGAGGTTCGAGTACCAGGAGGTAGGGCTGAATCCTTTGAGCACTGCTCTGCACCCCCCCTCCCCTCAACTTGGTTGACAGAGCTAGACATGCTGGGGGCAGAGCTGTGTCCTAGCATTTTCATATCATATACACTATGTACTATAGCTTCACCACACTGAGTTCTGCATCATTTACCTTTGTTACACCTGTAGGTAGAACTCTTGTGGAGATATTTGCGTTTTTAGTAATATGTAAATTAGATGGGTCAAGAACCAAGGTGCCGCCCTGAGCTCTTGGAGCACCACTCTTGGAACACCCCTCTGAGCTGGACACTCCCTCTTCCCCCTTGATTGACAGGGTTAGACCTCTCATCTAGCTCTGTATTTTCGTGCCTGTGTGACAAAAAAAAAAGTTGGTGACAGAGTGGAATAAATGGTCATTGGTGATCAGCGGGGTGGTTCTGGTAATAATGCAGAATAAAGCCTCATTTATACGTCCGTGCTCAAATCCGTGAGAAGGTGCTCAGTGATGCATCCGTGTGTCCGTTTTTTGCTGTCCGTGTGTCATCCATGTTTCACTGACCCTGCATAGTAGAAAAATCTTTTTCAAAGCATCTCTTTCTAATGATCAGGAAGAGACATTGGTATCAGTGTGTTAGCAAAATCATGCATTTCAATATGAATGCATGATTTGCTAATGTGCTCCAGAATGTATACAGCTCCTGGTTCTCATTGGTGGCAGCGGAGCCCCTGGACCAAGGAGAGAGGAACATACGATCCAAGTGATTGAGAACTTAAACTGGCCCTAGAAAAAAAACTAAAAGTGGCCCCATATTGTCCATATTGAAGAAGGTGGGTTAACACGAGTAGGTGGGTCCAGCAATACCATAGTGCAACACAAAATACCACCCCAGCAAAACCAAATGCCACAGTGCAGCATTCACGAGGGCACCAGTGGCTGCTGGCCAGGTGCATAAGTACCTGATAATCTTAGCGTTAATTAATGCTGAGAGCATTAGATCACTATGTACAAGGCCAGCGGTCTCGAGGTGGCCTCAGGTGCCTCTCTGGGCGTCGGCCCACCGGAAAATTTCCCTGTAGGGTCTATGACCAGTCCATCCCTGCTAGTGATCCTCCTGCACCCTTCCTAGCTGAGAATAGAAGCTGCTAGGAGGATTGCGAGGATCGTGGGTTCTCCTCCTCGTACAGTCCTCTCTCCCTTGTCCAGGTCCACCCTGCTGACCACCAGTGACCATTTGTTACCCTCTGTCACCAACGTCAGCAGGTTTTTTATTTTGCTTGTTTTAGTAATGCAGGAACGAGAATACAGCTCTAGCCCTGTCAATCAAGAGGAAGTGCCTAGCTTAGAGGGGTGTTACAAGAGTGGTGCTCCAAGGGCTCAGGCCGGACCCTTGGTGCTCATACAAGCTCTTTTACATATTACTAAAAATGCAAATATCTCGACAACGATTCTATCTACAGATATAATAAAGATATTATTTCAATCAGCTGGATAATCTCTACCTGGCAGACTGGTTTAATGGGGTTGATCATGCTTACAGATGTTCTTTAAGCATTTTCCAGGAACAGCTGCTAGCTATAGGTATCAAAAGTGTTTGTCACTTCCCTTCGGCCACCCGGAAGTACATGGGCATCCTCTAAACTGGTGGAAAGACAGAAAAAAAAGCAGCCTACTTCACACTTCATGCATGCAATAAATGGGAGCATTGATGTTTAGTGGTATAATGGGAGCACTATCCAGTACTGTAAGGATATATCAAGCAGTATATAGAAGCAATATATAGGATTGAGCTGAGCACTGTGTGTGGAGATGTTTCCATAGACACATAACTGTGATTCCTCTGATTAAAATGCTGTTTTACTTTTGCTGGTCGAGGCTCCGTTCACAAGTTCCGATACTTTCTCTTAAGCAAATTAGGCCTTTGGTGCAATGAAGGCATCAGCATTGCTCCTGTTGCACCGAAGCCCTGCTCATTTCTGTGGCCAGCCCCTCCCTGGCTGCTTTGAATGACAGAGGAAAACAGAGAAAAAGCAGCAATAGAGGGGAAAGCCACAGAAATGAGTGGAGCTTGGGTGCAACTGGAGCAACGGTGACACTCCTATTGCACCAAAGGCCTAATTTGAATATTAAGAAAGGTATCATACCTCGGGAGCAGAGCCTCAGATCAACAAAAGAAAAACTGCACTTTAATCGGGTGAACCACAGCTATGTCTGTGCAACCAGTTGGACGGGGAGGTCGCTGGGGACAGAGTCCCTTTAACTGAGTACTATGTGTGAATTCATCATTGTTATATACACTCACCTAAAGAATTATTAGGAACACCATACTAATACGGTGTTGGACCCCCTTTTGCCTTCAGAACTGCCTTAATTCTACGTGGCATTGATTCCACAAGGTGCTGATAGCATTCTTTAGAAATGTTGGCCCATATTGATAGGATAGCATCTTGCAGTTGATGGAGATTTGAGGGATGCACATCCAGGGCACGAAGCTCCCGTTCCACCACATCCCAAAGATGCTCTATTGGGTTGAGATCTGGTGACTGTGGGGGCCATTTTAGTACAGTGAACTCATTGTCATGTTCAAGACACCAATTTGAAATGATTCGAGCTTTGTGACATGGTGCATTATCCTGCTGGAAGTAGCCATCAGAGGATGGATACATGTTCTCATTCTGTTTACGCCAAATTCGGACTCTACCATTTGAATGTCTCAACAGAAATCGAGACTCATCAGACCAGGCAACATTTTTCCAGTCTTCAACAGTCCAATTTTGGTGAGCTCATGCAAATTGTAGCCTCTTTTTCCTATTTGTAGTGGAGATGAGTGGTACCCGGTGGGGTCTTCTGCTGTTGTAGCCCATCCGCCTCAAGGTTGTGCGTGTTGTGGCTTCACAAATGCTTTGCTGCATACCTCGGTTGTAACGAGTGGTTATTTCAGTCAACGTTGCTCTTCTATCAGCTTGAAGCAGTCGGCCGATTCTCCTCTGACCTCTAGCATCCACAAGGCATTTTTGCCCACAGGACTGCCGCATACTGGATGTTTTTCCCTTTTCACACCATTCTTTGTAAACCCTAGAAATGGTTGTGCGTGAAAATCCCAGTAACTGAGCAGATTGTGAAATACTCAGACCGGCCCGTCTGGCACCAACAACCATGCCACGCTCAAAATTGCTTAAATCACCTTTCTTTCCCATTCTGACATTCAGTTTGGAGTTCAGGAGATTGTCTTGACCAGGACCACACCCCTAAATGCATTGAAGCAACTGCCATGTGATTGGTTGACTAGATAATTGCATTAATGAGAAATAGAACAGGTGTTCCTAATAATTCTTTAGGTGAGTGTATATGCATTAATCAAGCACCATGTATGGCGGAATTAATGTGGCAATATATGACGGTATTGAGTCCTATGTGTAAATTAATTATTGTGGTAGTATTAAGTTCTGTGAGGAATTACTTGAGCGCAATATGGCAGTATTATTTGAGAAATATATGTACCGGTATTTTAATTGAGTACCATGTATGGCAATATTAATGTAGCACTATATGGAGATAATAAGTGAGTCCTATGTGTAAATTAATTATTATGGTAGTATTGAGTACTGTGAGGAATTATTTGAGCGCAATATGAGAGTATTAATTGAGTGATATACTGTATGTGTATTAATTGATCACCGTGTATGACGGTATTGTGGTAGTATTGAGTACTGTGAGGAATTAATTGAGAAATCTATGTGTATTAATTGAGTACCATGTATGGCGATATTAATGTAACATTATAAGGAGATGTTAAGTGAGTCCTATGTGTAATTTAATTATTATGGTATAATTAAGGGAGTACTGTGAGGAATGACTTGAGTGCAATATGGGAGTATTAATTGAGTGATATACTGTATGTGTAATAATTGAGCACCATGTATGGCGGCACTAATGTAGCATTAAATGGAGATATAAAACAATTGAGTACTGTATTGAGGTATTACTGAGGCACTGCTCACAATCAAACCCGATTGTACAACTTGGGGTGCATGTTTACTAAGGGGGTACTCTTCATAGAGCCAATGGGCTTTATTTTCAGGGGCAAGGGCAAAGCATGGCAAATTAGAAAAACTAGATATACAAGTACAATAGGACAGTCTCAGGCCTAATGGAAACAGAATACTCTTCACTGACAGCAAACAGTTGGAGAGATTGTAGCACACAGTCGTTTTTTATATTTCCTCATATCAGTGTGCCGCACATGCATTAATAGGAAACATGTGTATAGGTATGATTTATACTCGGAGTGCACACTGTACGGCGGAGTAGGATCTTCTAAGAAATCTGTGCCTCCAATGTGATATATCTGTGATTTACATCTAAGTCTTTGTGACTGCACAAAATGCAGCAGATGTCACATACTTGTATCTGGGGGTATTCCTCGTGCAGCATGCTTCTCATTTTCTATGCTGATTACATAATATCCTTTTCACCGATTAACTAACATATTGGGACAGAAGCCAAACGTCTGACACCCAGAAAGATCACAGAGAGTAAAGAGACCGTCTAGGGCAGGCATGGCCAACCTGTGGCTCTCCAGCTGTTGTAAAACTACAACTCCCACCATGCTCTGCTGTAGGCTGATAGCTGTTGGCCGTCTGGGCATGCTGGGAGTTGTAGTTTTGCAACATCTGGAGAGCCTCGGGTTGGCCATCCCTGGTCTAGGGGTAACTTTGTAATTGTTTTGGCAGGTTTGTCCTATAAAGGGGTAATTTAACCCTTTCTACCCCGGGCCAATTTTCACCTTCCTGCCCAGGCCATTTTTTTGCAAATCTAAAATGTGTCACTTTATGTGGTAATAACTTTGGAACACTTTTACTTATCCAGGACATTCTGAGACTGTTTTCTCGTCACATATCGTACTTCATGACAGTGGTAAAAATGAGTCAATATATTATTCCTTTATTTATAAAAAAAATAAATCAAAAATTTACAAAAAAAATTCTCAATTTTCTAAATTTGAATTTCTCTACTTTTAAGACAGATAGTAATGCATCATAAAATAGTTAATAGTCATCAATCCCCATATGTTCGCTTTACAGCCAGGTCCATAAATATTGGGACAGCGACACAATTCTAAAATTTTTGGCTCTATACACCACCACAATGGATTTGAAATGAAACGAAGAAGATGTGCTTTAACTGCAGACTGTCAGCTTTAATTTGAGGGTATTTACATCCAAATCAGGTGAACGGTGTAGGAATTACAACAGTTTGCATATGTGCCTCCCACTTGTTATGGGACCAAAAGTAATGAGACAATTAGCCTCTCATTTTCCCAATTACAATGAGCAGATAAAAGGTCCAGAGTTCATTTCCAGTCTGCTATTTGCATTTGGAATCTGTTGCTGTCAACTCTCAAGATGAGATCCAAATAGCTGTCACTATCAGTGAAGCAAGCCATCATTAGGCTGAAAAAGCAAAACAAACCCATCAGAGAGATAGCAAAAACATTAGACGCGGCCAAAACAACTGTTTGGAACATTCTTAAAAAGAAGGAACGCATCGGTGAGCTCAGCGACACCAAAAGACCAGGCAGACCACGGAAAGCAACTGTGGTGGATGACCGAAGAATTCTTTCCCTGGTGTAGAAAACGCCCTTCACAACAGTTGGCCAGATCAAGAACACTCTCCAGGAGGTAGGTGTATGTGTGTCAAAGTCAACAATCAAGAGAAGACTTCACCAGAGTGAATACAGAGGGTTCACCACTAGATGTAAACCATTGGAGAGCCTCAAAAACAGGAAGGCCAGATTAGAGTTTGCCAAATGACATCTACAAAAGCCTTCACAGTTCTGGAACAACATCCTATGGACAGATGAGACCAAGATCAACTTGTACCAGAGTGATGGGAAGAGAAGAGTATGGAGATGAAAAGGAACTGCTCATGATCCTAAGCATACCACCTCATCAGTGAAGCATGGTGGTGGTAGTGTCATGGCGTGGGCATGTATGGCTGCCAATGAAACAGGTTCTCTTGTATTTATTGATGATGTGACTGCTGACAAAAGCAGCAGGATGAATTCTGAAGTGTTTCGGGCAATATTATCTGCTCATATTCAGCCAAATGCTTCTGAACTCATTGGACAGCGCTTCACAGTGCAGATGGACAATGACCCAAAGCATACTGCAAAAGCAACCAAAGAGTTTTTTAAAGGGAAAGAAGTGGAATGGTCTGCAAAGGCCAAGTCAATCACCTGACCAGAATCCGATTGAGCATGCATTTCACTTGCTGAAGACAAAACTGAAGGGAAAATGCCCCAAGAACAAGCAGGAACTGAAGACAGTTGCAGTAGAGGCCTGGCAGAGCATCACCAGAGATGAAACCCAGCGTCTGGTGAGGTCTATGTGTTCCAGACTTTAGGCTGTAATTGACTGCAAAGGATTTTCAACCAAGTATTAAAAAGTGAAAGTTTGATTTATGATTATTATTTTGCCCCATTACTTTTGGTCCCTTAACAAGTGGGAGGCCCATATGCAAACTGTTGTAATTCCTACACCGTTCACCTGATTTGGATGTAAATACCCTAAAATTAAGGCTGACAGTCTGCAGTTAAAGCACATCTTGTTCGTTTCATTTCAAATCTATTGTGGTGGTGTATAGAGCCAAAAGTTTTAGAATTGCATTGATGTCCCAATATCTGCATGGTGACTGTATGTTGGCATCATTTTGTAAATGTCATTTTCTTTATTTAGGACGTTAGAAGGCTTAGAAGTTTAGAAGCCATTTTTCAAATTTTCAACAAATTTTCCAAAACCATTTTTTAAGCACCAATTCAGTTATAAAGTGATTTTGAGGGGCTTACATAATTGAAATCACACAATAAATGACCCCATTTTAGAAACTACACCCCTCACATTATTAAAAACTGATGTTACAAACTTTGTTAACCCTATAGGTGTTCCACAAGAATTAAAGGAAAATGGAGGCAAAATTTTTAATTTTCATTTTTATGCAGATTTTTAATGGTAATCAATTTTTTCTTGCAACACAGCAAGGGTCAACTGCAAACTAAATCTAAATATGCATTACTCTGATTCTGCAGTTTACAAAATACCCCATATGTGGTGGTAAACTGCTCTATGGGCACATGGCAGTGGTCAGAAGAAAAGGAGCGCCATATGGATTTTGGAGGCAGATTTTGCTAGAATGTTTTTTGGGCAACATTTTGTATTTGAAGAGATCCTAACGTACCCCTACAGTGGAAACCCTCAAAAAGTGACCCCATTTCGGAAACTATACTCTTCAAAGAATATATTAAGGAGGGTACTGAGCACTTTGACAGAATTTGAAAACACTTGGCTGTGAAAATGAAAAGTTTCATTTCTTCCAATAAAATGTTGCTTTAGCCCCAAATTTTTCATTTTCACAAGGGGTAACAGGAGAAAAATCACCCCAAATTGTTTTACCCATTTTCTCCATTATACGGCAACACCCCATATGTGGTGGTATAAACTGCTGTGGGGGCACATGGCAGGACTCAGAACGGAAGGAGCGCCATATGGCTTTTGCAGCACAGATTTTGATGGATTGGTTTATGGGCGCCATTGGTTTTTATTTTTTGAGTGATTGTATTATGTGGGGGCTCATTTTTTGCGGGATGAGGTGACCTTTTAATTGCTACCATTTTAGTACCATTGGTACTATTTGGTACCATTTTCTTTTTATTATGCAAATCTTTATTTTGACTTTTTTTTTCCTTTTTTCCCCCCCCCACAACTTTTGGCAGTCTGATCTCCTTTACAATGCATTACAATACTTCTGTATTGTAATGCATTGGCTGTAAGTGTATTACACACTGTACAGCCTTCCTGCCTGTGAGATCCAGGTGGCTGGATCTCACAGGCATACATGGAAGGCAACCCCGATGCCTGTGGAAGGCATCGGGCTGCCTTCCCTGCCATCGGGTCCCCGTCACAGCAGCACAGGAACCCGATGGGTAAGGGGAGGGAGCTACCTACCTGCACACACACCGCACATGCCGGGGTCACCGCTGACCGCGGCATAGTGAGAGTTAATGCGCCGGCATTAGTGTTTTCACCCGAAGCCGGCACATACAGCAGGGGAACAGACGGTCCCCTGCAGCGGATCAGGCAGGCGCCGCTCCTGCACCCGCTTGATCAGCGTGTCGTAGTACTACGGCGCTGGTCGGGAAGTCACTTCCCGCAGCGCCATACTATTATGACGCTGGTCGGAAAGGGGTTAACCTATATTTTTAGATAGCAGAGGCATCTATTAAAGGGCGCCATTCCCCATGCTGCCCCCCTGAAATTAACGGAGTGGCCGGTTGCACACGTTCGTGGCCACTCCATTAATTTCTATGGGAGTTCCGGAGATAGACGATTTCAGCGCTCACCTATCTCCGGAATTCCCATAGATATCATCGGAGAGGCATCTCTTGCCTGGCAGCCATACAACCACCAACATCAAGGGCACACCAAACTACCATCAGGCAGGAGTCCTAACTACAGAGTATGCCCTGAGAGAAGAAAGGGTGTCCTACCCTTCACGCTGCACTGGCCCAAGGGACCAATGGCTTGAGGGAAACCATTGTGACACATCCAATGGCCACTACCACTCCCATCCTCTGCTCCAGCTCCTCAAGGGCTTATTGTACCTCTGCCACACAAGGTACTGTGGGTGTCATGCAATGTGAAGGACGCAGTTTTATTATTGGGGTCCAGGAGCTTTAATACACATTGTTATTATTGCTAATATTCAACACTAATACATTTCTCCTTTGGTAATTGTTTCATAGGTAGGTATAGTTGCAAGAAAAAGTAAGTGAACCCTTTGGAATTGCCTGATCTCTGCAATCTCTAATAAAATGTGCTTTGATTGTTACCTAAGTCACAATTCTAGACAAACACAATCTAACTAAACTGCTGACACACAAGCAGCTGTGCCATTCATGTCTGTTATTGAGCACATTGAATATACAGTGAGGAACAGAAGTATTTGAGCACCCTGCGATTTTGCAAGTTCTCCCACTTAGAAATGGAGGGGTCTGAAATTCACATTGTAGGTGCATTCCTGCTCTGAGAGTCAGAATAAAAAAAAAAATAATTCAGGAAATCACATTGCATGATTTTTTATGAATTTATTTATGGGCAGGGCTAAATGCGTCTTGGACGTGGGTAAGGCATGCCGAACCTGAACTATGGCTGAGTTGTGCCGGAAGCCACGGGCGTGGGTAAGCCTGGAGAGGGCGTACCCTATTGGAGTGTGTGAAAAAAGGGGTGGGAGGGAGGGGCAAGTGAGACACACCACCTGAGGGAAGGAATTGGCAGGTATATATAGGGCGCTAACGCCCTGCCCACAAATACAGGCTGAAATCAGCCTTAATACTTATGGGCAGGGCTAAATGCGTCTTGGACGTGGGTAAGGCATGCCGAACCTGAACTATGGCTGAGTTGTGCCGGAAGCCACGGGCGTGGGTAAGCCTGGAGAGGGCAAAAAGACAAGTACACTATGTTGTCTACACTGGTTTATTCATATTCTTCCAGCCCGCATGACCTATAACGCCAACGACTGAAAAGCTTGAGAAATTTCCCGGTGTGGATTCGGAATGTATCTGTTGAAGCAAGATGACCTCCAGTGCCCCATGGATCGAATAACGTGAGCGGGGACTTGGTGTTTCGAAGCTGACGATGCCGCCCCAATACGGAACAAGTGACCCGAAATGGCTCCTGGGTCGTACCCCAGACCTGCCGCCAGAGAGCGGATGTGGGACGTGAATTGGTTTGAAGTGAGGGGTTTGTTCTTGAAGGGCAGGAGCAGACTGTCAGGAGGCGCTGTCTGCAACAGGGACAATAATTTATTGAGGATCTGGACTGGACACCAATTATTAGGGTAGGGAAATATTTAATTTCCGTGGATGGCCCTGTCTGGTTTGTTTTAGTTGACGGAATGCTGAGTACATAATAGTTATAGTGCCACGACAGTTGTTCTTTGCGAAGACCGCCGGGTCTCGGAGAGCTGCCAGTGAACTCTCCTGGTAGAAGGAAGCCGTAAAACTTAGAAACATGGCCGCTTGGATGACCGTGCTGGTCAAGGGCCAAAAAGGATCGCCGCCCAGGGCAGAAGACAAATCCCTGAACAGCTTGCCGGACACCGGCTGTCTGCGGGTGGCAGCCTGTTTTGCATTTTCCTGTATTCCCCTGAGGGCCGCCTTGATGACCTGGTTGGACAAGATAGAAGAACAACCCGGATTACTGAGCATAAAATGGAGTTGAAGGCCTGCTAGGTATAATTTGATAGTATTATATGAGAGCTTTTGTTGGGAATGGCAGAAGGCTATGAACGCCAGTAAGTAAGATATTTCGTCGCGGCCGCCCTGAGTATAGAGAAGTCTAAATCTCTCAAACGCTTTCAACCCCGCTTTATAATTCCTGGACATATTTGGGGCTAATGATTGTGTTATGAGGTGTTTTGCTGTTGAGATCAGAGATTCTAATCCATCACTGGGGTGTTGTATGCCGGGGTTGTGGCACCCGTGGGGTCCGCGTCGGGCATCTCCTTGCGGGGCTTTGCCTGCTTTTAGAATGATAATGGCCAGAGACGCTTCTAGGAATCTGGGGGAAACATAAAGTAAACTGAATAACGTACACGTGGGGATAGGATAAGGACCGTGAGACCCCTTGACCATCCGGGAGACTCCTAACTAAGAACCGAGCCCGGATGGCCTGGAGTGGGGTGTGGCGGACTCAATATGACATATGGCGTGGAAACAACAATGGCTAAATTGAAGGTCCAGTTGTCGCCCAGCATTTGGCTCATCCTGGCGGGACCCAGAGGCAAGATAAATGATGTGACATGGTATCAGTGGTAGCTGAACCTGGACGATCTAGGTGACATACACCGTTAAGTTGGCCTGGACGATCCAGGTGACATACAACGTTAAACTCGGCCTGGACGATCCAGATGACATACAACGCTAAAATTGGCCTGGGCGATCCAGGTGACATACAACGTTAAACTCGGCCTGGACGATCCAGATGACATACAACGTTAAACTCGGCCTGGACGATCCAGATGACATACAACGCTAAAGTTGGCCTGGACGATCCAGGTGACATACAACATTAAAACTCGGCCTGGACGATCCAGGTGACATACAACATTAAACTCGGCCTGGACGATCCAGATGACATACAACGCTAAAATTGGCCTGGACGATCCAGGTGACATACAACGTTAAACTCGGCCTGGACGATCCAGGTGACATACAACGTTAAACTCGGCCTGGACGATCCAGGTGACATACAACGCTAAAGTTGGCCTGGACGATCCAGGTGACATACAACATTGAACTCGGCCTGGACGATCCAGGTGACATACAACGTTAAACTCGGCCTGGACGATCCAGATGACATACAACGCTAAAATTGGCCTGGACGATCCAGGTGACATACAACGTTAAACTCGGCCTGGACGATCCAGATGACATACAACGCTAAAGTTGGCCTGGACGATCCAGGTGACATACAACATTGAACTCGGCCTGGACGATCCAGGTGACATACAACATTAAAACTCGGCCTGGACGATCCAGGTGACATACAACGCTAAAGTTGGCCTGGACGATCCAGGTGACATACAACATTGAACTCGGCCTGGACGATCCAGGTGACATACAACATTGAACTCGGCCTGGACGATCCCGGTGACATACAACATTAAAACTCGGCCTGGACGATCCAGGTGACATACAACGCTAAAGTTGGCCTGGACGATCCAGGTGACATACAACATTGAACTCGGCCTGGACGATCCAGGTGACATACAACATTAAAACTCGGCCTGGACGATCCAGGTGACATACAACGTTAAACTCGGCCTGGACGATCCAGGTGACATACAACGTTAAACTCGGCCTGGACGATCCAGGTGACATACAACGTTAAACTCGGCCTGGACGATCCAGGTGACATACAACACTGAACTCGGCCTGGACGATCCAGGTGACATACAACGTTAAAGTTGGCCTGGACGATCCAGGTGACATACAACGTTAAACTCGGCCTGGACGATCCAGGTGACATACAACGCTAAAGTTGGCCTGGACGATCCAGGTGACATACAACATTAAACACGGCCTGGACGATCCAGGTGACGTACAACATTGATCTTGGCCTGAGTGGTCCAGGCGACAGATAATTTAAGTACGCAGTATATATGGTAACTAAACTGATCTAATCTTCCCAGCCAAACCTGCATTTGGAAAACGGGGAGCCTGCCACGCGCAATTTTGTACCCCTGACACCTGCTGGCAGAGTGAATCCCTGCCTCCATGCCGAGACACAATTCTGACCTGCAGGGACCAAGTAGCTTACTGGCCCATGTGCTGTTGATTAATATATGTAAATACGCACACCAAAATTGCCCCTGACACAGGCTGGAAGCTGGGCTGCCGCAGCTTGGCGTAACGCCGGCAACAATGCCCACTGCTTCCCACCTGTGCCGCCTCTGCTATATAGCGTCTCTCCTGGGGCAATGATTTAATTATCCCTTTTTTTTTTTTTTTTTTTTTTTTTACTGGGGCGGATATTTCCGAATGGACATGTGGCGCGCTCATGGCCGCTGCAGGGAGGGGAAGGGGGACCCCCGTGCCTGCAACCCTGCTAGGACTGGGATGTGCGGTCCCCAAGTGCGAGCCTGGAGTGGACGGACGTGTGTGCCTTTCAAGGGGAACCTAGACTTGTACTCTTTCCCTAACTAAACATAGCTACCCCCGACTGCCCATTTCCTGCCACCGTAGGAGCTCCGGAAGGCAGAGCGAGCGGTGGACGTGTACAGGAGGGTCATTTCTTCGGCGCTCAGCTGAACATGCCTGTGGAGGTCCGGCGGTCACGTGTGCGTTCCACCGTGAACCGCACGCCATCCGCGAGAAGGGGAGACCGACCCGTGGCCGCAAGTATACGGCACGCTCCATTGGACAAGTACTTACCTGGTGACGGACCGGAAAAACACTTTAAGTATTGCACTATACCGTGTAGCGAACCGAAACTTTTGAAACAACCGTGATGCTTGCACGTGCCGGCAGCTGGATGTGGCTCCTCTTGAGAACGAAAACTTCTCTCACGAATGTCGCACTGTGCAGAGAATCGTACTGAAGAGAAGAAACAGACGTGAAGTTTGCTGGGCAGCTAGGTGTGGCTCTTCCTACAGACGCAAGTGAGACACACCACCTGAGGGAAGGAATTGGCAGGTATATATAGGGAGCTAACGCCCTGCCCACAAATACAGGCTGAAATCAGCCTTAATACTTGTCTGATCCTAAGTATTTGAACACCTGAGAAAATCGGTGTTAATATTTGGTACAGAAGCCTTTGTTTGCAATTACAGAGGTCAAACGTTTCCTGTAGTTCTTGACCAGGTTTGCACACACTGCAACAGGGATTTTCGCCCACTCCTCCACACAGATCTCCTCTAGATCTGTCAGGTTTCGGGGCTGTCGCTGAGCAACACAGAGTTTCAGCTCCCTCCAAAGATGTTCTATTGGATTTAGGTCTGGAGACTGGCTAGGCCACTCCAGAACCTTGATATGCTTCTTACGAAGCCACTCCTTGGATATCCTGGCTGTGTACTTCGGGTCGTTGTCATGTTGGAAGACCCAGCCATGACCCATCTTCAATGCTCTGACTAAGGAAAGGAGGTTGTTGCTCAAAATCTCACAATAAATGGCCCCATTCATCCTCTCCTTAAAACAGTGCAGTCGTCCTGTACCCTTGGCAGAAAAGCACCCCCAAAGTATGATGTTACCACCACCATGCTTCACAGTAGGGATGGTGTTCTTGGGATGCAAAGTTTAGACCAAAAAGTTCTACTTTGGTCTCATCTGACCACAGGACTTTCTCCCATGCCTCCTCTGGATCATCCAGATGGTCATTGGCAAACTTCAGACGGGCCTGGACATGTGATGATTTGAGCAGGGGAACCTTCCGTGCAATGCATGATTTGAAACCATGACGGCGTAGTGTTCTACCGACAGTGACCTTTGATACTGTGGACCCAGCTCTCTTCATGTCATTGACCAGCTCCTCCCTTGTAGTTCTGGGCTGATTCCTCACCTTTCTTATCATCAGTGATACCCCACGAGGTGAGATCTTGCATGGAGCCCCAGTCTGAGGGAGACTGACAGTCGTCTTTAGCCTCTTCCATTTTCTAACAATTGCTCCAACAGTTGATCTATTTCTCCAAGCTGCTTGGCAGTTGCCCCGTAGTCCTTTCCAGCTCTTTGGAGGTCCATAATTTTGTCTCTGGTGTCTTTTGACAGCTCTTTGGTCTTGCCCATGGTAGTAGTTGGAGTCTGACTGATTGTGGGGTGGACAGGTGTCTTTAAAGAGCACAGACAGGTGCTACTAAGTTATATTAAAGAGTGGAGTAGAGGTGGACTTTTTAAAGGCACAGTAACAGGTCTTTGAGCCAGAATTTTTGCTGTTTCTCAGGTGTTCAAATACTTATGTTCAGCAGTGCAAGACAAAAAAATTCTTTGAAAATCATACAATGTGATTTCCTGATTTTTTTTATTTTTATTCTGTCTCTCAGAGTGGGAATGCACCGACAATGTGAATCTCAGACCCCTCCGTGATTTCTAAGTGAGAGAACTTGCAAAATCGCAGGGTGTTCAAATACTTCTCTTCCTCACTGTAAATACCCACAGTTCAGGGAGAAAAAGTAAGTGAACCCTTGAATTTAATAACCTGTAGATCCCCTTTAACAACAGTTACCTCCACCAAATGTTTCCTGTAGCTGAAAATAAGATCTGTACAACCTTGAGGAGGAATTTTGGACCATTCCTTCCAACTGTTTGTCAATTCACCAATATTTCTGGGATGCATTTGCAATGTCTTCAGGTCATGCCACAGCATCTCCTCAAGGTTAAGGCCAGGACTCTGAACAGTTCATTCCCAAACACAAGTCCTCTTTTCAGCCATTATTTCAGTGATTTACCTGTGTGATTTGGGTCATTATCTTGTTGCATCTCCCAACATCTCTTCAAATTGTCTTTGTATTGTGACTTACATCATTTTATTAGTTATCAATGATGATAGATAGATATGAGAGAGATATAGATAGATAGATAGATAGATAGATAGATGAAATTCAACTTTATTGTCATTTTGCAAGTACAAGTATGATGCCAATGAAACAAGTTAGCATCCAAACAAAAATGCAAAACAGTAATATTTACATACAAATGCTAACAATATGGAATGCATTAAACCAAAATCAATTGAAACAATTTAAAAGACATTTCAGAATTTAGCATTTTCACAGCCTCTGGGAAAAAAAACCTCTTCCTAAGCCTATTAGTACGAGAACGATGGCGCTTGCAGTGTTTACCTGATGGAAGAAGTTTTAAAAGTCCATGAAGAAGATAAATATCCTCTGAAATCCCTCTCTCAGGACCCATACAGCGCTTGTGATAGACCCTCAATGGAAGGCAGTGGGATTCCTATAATACGTTGAGCAGTTTGCGCTCAATTGCAGAATAATTGCCATAACATACTGCAATCTAATTTCTGAGTACAGTCTCCATGGTATTAAGATAAAAGTCCACCGATATCTTGGAACACAAGTGAGCACACTTAAGGCACCTCAGAAAGTATAAGCGCTGCCGTGCTTTTTTGACCACAGCAGAGGAGTTTAAAGGTCATCAGATATGTGAGTACTGATACAGAGATAGATAGATATGAGATAGATAGATAGATAGATAGATAGATAGATATGAGATAGATACATAGATTATTATTTGATACAATAGAAAAACAGAACTTTATATTTTGTACAGAAACCTTTGCAATTACAGAGGTCAGAAGTTTCCTGTAATTCTTGACCACGTTTGCACACACTGTAGCAAGGATTTTGGCCCACTCTTCCATCCAGATCTTCTCCAGATTTTTCAGGTTTTGTGCTGTTGCTGGGCTACATTGAGTTTCAGCTCCCTCCAAAGATTTCCGGATGGGTTCAGGTCTGGAGAAAGGCTAGGACCTTGAAATTAGTGTTGATCGCGAATATTCTAATCACAAATTTTTATCGCGAATATCGGCACTTCGAGAATTCGCGAAGATGTAGAATATAGTGCTATATATTTGTAATTGCGAATATTCTAGATTTTATTTTTCATCAGTAACCTCCCTTCTTGCATGTGGGCCAATGAGAAGGCTGCAATGTCTTTGTCAGAGCTTAGCAACATCCCTAGCAACCAATAGGAAAGTTGCTTACTACCTACTATATAAGAACCTCCCCAGCAGCCATTTCCTGCAGTTTTTTGGCAGTTCTGAGAGAGAGAGCAGTGACATTGCTGTGCTCTGTGCTTTCATCTGGATCCTATTCCTTATACAATTACATTAATTAGTTAGTTAGTTAGCTCATATATATAATACAGATAGTTGGTGGGAGATAGTCAGTGTAGGTTAGATGGTGATATAGTGTAGCTGATAGGTTCCAGTGCAGGGTATTAGGTAGTGTGATAGGGATTACTGTTTCTTTACTGTCCATACATACATGCTACAGACATAGTGCTGTAATATCACAACAAAACTTCAATCAGTAATGTCTACTCAGACCTGATAAAATTTATTGCGCAAAAAATATGCGCATCATTAGTGCCGATTTGCCCAATTGCAAAAATAATGACTGGAGATCACGAATTCTCGAATTGATGGTGATTATTATGCGAAAAATGTGCTAATATCGCAAAAAAGAATATTGTTCATCACTACTTGAAATGCTTTTTAAGAAGCTACTCCTTAGTTTGCCTGGCTGTGTGCTTCGGGTCATTGTCATTCTGGAAGACCCAGCCACGACCCATCTTCAATGCTCTTAGGGTGGGTTCACACCAGTGTTATGTATTCCTTTATGGCTTTTCGTTATAACACGGTTTTAATAGAAAATAATGTAATTCATAAGACAGAAGTCAAAACAGAAGCCTTTAAGAGGCATTCCGTTTTGATCTGTCATAATAGAAGTCTATGGGAATCATAACGGATCCGTCTGGTTCCAGTTATGCAAGACGGAAAACAAAGTCCTGTTGCAACAGGACTTTTTTGTCCGTTCTGAATAACGGGAACCAGACGGATCCGTTATGATTCCCATAGACTTCTATTATGACGCAAAGCAAAATGGAATGCATTTTATAGGCTTCCGTTTTGCATTCTGTCATAATACAAGTCTATGGGCAGCATAACGGATCCATCCTGGTTTCCGTTATGCAGGACTGGACTCCTGCATAATGGATCCGTTATGCTGCCTATAGACTTGTATTATGAAGGATCAAAACGGAATGCCTCTTAAAGGTTTCCGTTTTGACCTCCGTCTTATGGATTCCGTTATTTTCCGTTATAACCATGTTATAACAGAAAGCCATAACGGAATACATAAAGCTGATGTGAACCCACCCTTACTGAGGGAAGGAGTTTGTTGGCCAAAATCTCGCGATACATGGCCCCATCCATCCTCCCTTTGGTACGGTGCAGTCATCCCGTCATCTTTTCAGAAAAGCACCCCCAAAGTATGATGCTTCTACCCCCATGCTTCATGGTTAGGATGGTGTTCATGGGGTTGTACTCATCCTTCTTATTCCTCCAAACATGGTGAGTGGAGTTGATACCACAAAGTTCTATTTTGGTCTCATCTGACCACATGACCTTCTCCCATGCCTTCTCTATATCATCCAGATGGTCATTGGCGAACTTCAAACTGGCCTGGACATGTGCTGGCGTAAGCAGGGGGACCTTGCTTGCCCTGCAGGATTTTAATCCATGTCGGTGTAATGTGTTACTAATGGTAATCTTTGAGACTGTGGTCCCAGCCAGGGCGGGCCTTTGGGGTGTGCGGACTGTGCGGCCGCACAGGGCGCTATAGCAACAGGGGTGCCGGGCGGCCGACAGCCAGACAGCTCGCCGTGTAATATGCGGCAGGCGAGGCGGCACTTGTGTTCTCCCTCGGGGCAGGCCCCCCGCCCCCTCCCCTGTCTGACCTGATGCCCCCTGCCCTGTGTATGACCTGTCATCTGATGATTCTCCGTGCCATGCGTCTGGCACGTCTGCACCATTTCACAGTTCACACTGGCCAATCAGCTTTTCGCAGCGCAAAGATCCTGCTGCTGATTGGCCAGTGTGTAGGACTGGAGTAGCAGGTGCTCCGCTCGCATCCCACTTGTTCCTGTGTCACTCACCGCGTCACGGTCTGCCGACTACAGCCCGCCCCAGCCCAGACAGACTGAAGGACTGCTCCGGAGACTGTCGAACCAGACTATAAGGTAAGTTACCTTATAGTAATTTACATGCACTAGAAAACTGATCCATACCCTGCCCAATTTAGCAAAGTGGCAAGATTGAGCAAAAAGTCACAATTGTTTGAGCAAAACAAAGCTTGTGCAAAAATGTGTGGCTTCTTAGTGCCACAATTCTGGTGCAGGGGGAATGATAAATCTTCCCATTGTGTTTTCTAGCACCTTCTGAACTATGTTATAGGCACAGGTGCTAACATTGTTGTGCCCATGGAGGGAAAAGTAGGGTAAATTAATGATGGCACACCAGGGTCGGCCTTTGGGGTGTGCGGGCTGGTAACTACTTGGTTGGATAGCCAGCCAGCCTATGCCATGAAGCCAGCAACAAGCAGTGTTTTTTTTTTGTTTTTTTTGGGGGGTGGGGGCGCCTGAACACCTAAGGCCGGCCCTGGTCCCAGCTCTGTTCATGTCATTGCCCAGGTTCTCCTGTGTATTTCTGGGCTGATTTCTCAGAATCATCCTTACCCCACAAAATGAGATCTTGTATGGAGCCCCAGACTGAGGAAGATTGACAGCCATCTTGTGTTTCTTCCATTTTCTAATAATTGCGCCAACAGTTGTTGCCTTCTCACCAAGCTGCTTGCCTATTTTCCTGTAGCCCATGCCAGCCTTGTGCAGGTCTACCATTTTGTCCCTGGTGTCCTTAGACAGCTCTTTGGTCTTGGCCATGGTGGAGAGGTTGGAGTGTGATTGATTGAGTGTGTGGACAGATGTCTTTTATACAGGTAACAAGTTCAAACAGGTGCAATTAATACAGGTAATTAGTGCAGAGTAGGAAGGCTTCTTAAAAAAAAACGAACAGGTCTGTGAGAGTCAGAATTCTTGCTGGTTGGTAGGTGATCAAATACTTATTTCATGCAATAAAATGCAAATTAAGTATGTTTAACTGTACGATAAAAATTACACACATCTCCATTCTTTGTAGGTGAGAAAACTTGCAAAATGGCCAGTGTATCAAATACTTATTCCCCCCACTGTAGATAGATAGATAGTAGTGTTGGTCGAGCACCAAAGTGCTCGGCGGCTCGGGCCGAACACATCGGGATGCTTGGGGCACATTGGAGGTCAATGGGAGAACCCTAGCATTAAACCAGGGACCCCCTTCTCTGAAGAGGGGAGGGTGTCTGGTTCATAGTAAAAGGTCAGAAATTGACGGAAACACCTCGGAAATGGTTTGAATAGCATGGGGAGGATGTCTGGATGCATCTTGGACTCCCAGGTCGCTGCTGGGAATGATGTTGTCCGAGTAGTACGCCACTTTTACAGACTGATAATAATACGCACAAAACCGAAGATAAAATCGATTTTAGAGGAAAAATTGTTAGGAAACATCCTTTCCTGTATATTTACTTGTATATAAAGTGCAAGTGCTGCCAAAAATTACAAGGAAGAGGCACTCCGATACAACTTGTATATCACATAAAGGAGGGCCTAATTCACATTGTGGTACAATAGTTCAGGTAGTGGGACTCCTACACTCATAAAGCCTATGCACTAAGGGAAAGGGCTGCCAAAAATTACAAGGAACCGGCGCTCCAATACACCCTTTGTTACACATAAAGGAGGGCATCATACACATCCTTGAAAAATTATGATTGATGGCCTGCTGGTGACCCTCTAAAACATTAGGGGCAAGGGCCTGCTGCTGATCTGACCATCTAAAACATTAGGGGTGAGGGCCTGCTGCCAAGCTGACCCTCAAAAACATTATGGGTGAGGGCCTGCTGGTGACCCTCTAAAACATTATGGGTGAGGGCCCGCTGCTGAGCTGACTCTCTAAAACATTAGAAGACAGGGCAGCCTAATAAGCATGTTGATATGATGGAGGAGGAGGACCATTTTTAGTGGTGGAAGGGGTGCATGGGAATACAGTGTATTGAATACACCATAAAAGCCACATTTAGAGTGCCTTTATGTTCAGTTGACTGGCGGATGAGCTTATCAGTTATTATATCCCCAGCAGCACTAAATACTGACTCTGACAAAACGCTGGCGGCAGGGCAGGCCAGCACCTACAAGGCGTAGAGCGCCAGTTCATGCCACGTGTCAAGCTTGGACACCTAATAGTTGTAAGGCACACAGGGATCACTGAGGACACTGACACGGTCTGCTACGTACTCCTTCACCAGCTTCCAAAACGTTTCCCTCCTTGTGACACTAGGCATCAGGTTGAGGGTGCTGGCGGGGTGTCATAAAAATGTCCCAGGCCTTGGAGAGTATTGCCCTGCCTCTGTTGGAACTGCTATGTGTTCCCCTCGTCTCCCCTCCTTGATTGGCCAAGGAACTACATACTCTGTAGCCAGCGTTGTCAAATTTTTGGAGCAATTTTTCCACAAGGACCTCTTGGTATTGCACCATTTTGCACGTCCTCTCCACCACAGTAATGAGAGATGAGAAGTTCTCTTTGTAGCGGGGCTCGAGAAGGGTGAACAACCAGTAATCGGTGTTGGCCAAAATGCGTACACGCGAGGGTCACCGGAAAGGCAGCCTAACATAAAGTCAGCCATGTGTGCCCGAGTCCCAACAGACAAGACTTCGCTGTTCTCATCACGACGATGACTCTCAATCTCTTCATCCTCTTCCTCTTCTTCTACCCATCCACGCTGAACAGATGGAATAAAACTTCCATGGGTTCTACCCTCTGTAGCGGAGGCAACTGTCTCCTGCTCCTCTTCATCGTCCAATTCGCGCTGAGAATACGAACTGAGGGTGGAATGGCTATCACTTTGTGTCTTCCCCTATTTCCACCTCTTCCACATGCAAAGCGCCTTAATTGTGAGCAGCAAGAGTTTGAGTAGACACAGATGTGGGATTGTTACCCTGATAATAGCGTTATCGCCGCTCACCATCTGTGTTGATTCCTCAAAGTTGCGTAAAACCTCACAGAGGTCAGACATCAATGCCCACTCGTCGCTTGTGAAGAGCGGAAGCTGATTAGAAAGGCAACGACCATTTTGCAGCTGGTATTCCACTACTGCCCTCTGCTGCTCACAAAGCCTTGCCAACATGTGGAACGTGGAGTTCGGGCGCGTGCTCACGTCGCACAGCAGTCAGTGAGCTGGCAATTGAAAGCGCTGCTGCAGCGTTGCCATAAAGGCGGAAGCTGTTGATGACTTGCGGAAATGTGCACACAGCGGCGCACCTTCACCAGTAGCTCAGGCAAATAGGGTAGGTTTTGAGAAACCGCTGAACCACTAGGTTGAACACGTGGGCTAGGCATGGTATGTGTATGAGCTTGCCGAGCTCCAAAGCTGCCACCAAGTTATAGCCATCAGACAAAACCATGCCTGGTTGTAGGTTGAGTGGGGAGAGCCACAGCTCAGTCTGGTCCCTTATTCCATGCCACAGCAATGCGGTGGTGTGCTGTTTGTCACCTAAGTAGATCAGTTTAAGCACGGCCTGTTGCCGCTTCCCCACTGCAGTGTTACAATGCTTCCAGCTACTGACTGATGGCTGACTGGTGCTGCAAGAGGAGAATTCAGAGGTGGAAGTGGAGGAGGAGGTGGAGGAGGAGAAGGGGGGGTTGCAGCCACTAACGTAGTTGGCGGCGGAAAACCTGATAGAAGTAGGGCCCACAATCCTTGGCGTCGGTAGCACCTGTGCCATCCCAGAATACAACTCGCTCCCGGCCTCCACAACGTTCACCCAGTGTGCCGTCAGGGAAATGTAGCGTCCCTGGCCAAAAGCACTTGTACATGTGTCAGTCGTTAAGTGGACCTTCTCAATAACTGCGTTGGTCAGGGCATGGGTGATGTTACGGGACACATGCTGGTGTAAGTCTGGGACTGCACACCGTGAACAAAATTGGCGGCTGGAGACAGAGTACCGCGGGACAGCCGCCGCCATCAGGCCGCGGAAAACCTCAGTGTCCACAAGCCTAAATGGCAACATTTGAAGGGCCAGCAATTTGGAAAGGTGTGCATTTAGTGCTATGGTCTGTGGATGGGTGGCTGGGTATTTGCACTTTCGTTTAAAGGCCTGGGGTATAGACATCTGTATGCTGCGCTGGGACAAGTGGATGTGCTAGCTGATGGTGCTTGCGAAGGTCCAGGTGCATGGCGGGAGGCATCCGGGCCTGCGTCTTGGACATGGGATTGGCCAGCACGTAACACAGGGAAAAGGAGGCAGTGGTGTGACCCGCAGACACTGGTTGTGGACCCAGGCGTTTGGCCCACCTATTAGGGTTCTTTGATGCCATGTTGCGGATCATGCTGGTGAGGTTGCTCTCCCTTTTGTCATCCCACTGCCTCTTCCAGCCTGTTGCGGTGCTACGGATCCCTCCCCCTCTGTACTGCTGTCCTCGCTCGGCTTGCCACCTTCCCAGCTTGGGTCAGTGATTTTATCGTCCAGCACCTCCTCTTCCACTTCCTCACTCTGGTCATCCTCCCGACTTGTTGACCTAACAACAACCTCAGTTATTGACAACTGTGTCTCATCATCATCATCCACCTCGTAAAACACTAATTGCCATTCCCCACCATCATCTTCTTCTGACTGTGGATGCTCCAGAGTTTGGGAATCAGAGCACCTGTCCTTCTTCAAGCGGGCTTGGCGAGAGGCCCAAATTAAGGAATGGCGATGAAAACGGCTCCTCGGAATATCCGAATGTATGATCACTTGTTTGCCAAGACTCTCCATGGTGGGTGAAAGGAGTATCAGGGTGAGGATTCTGTTGACGAGACTCTTAGCTACTAAGACTGGACTTTGTGGAAGACAGGGTGGTGCTTAACCGACTGGAAGCATTATCTGCTGCAATCCAACCGACTACCTGGTCGCACTGGTCTGACTTCAAGAGTGGTGTCCTGCGCCGCCCTGCAAACTGGGACATGAAGCTATGTATCGTGGATGAGTGTGTTTCTTGTGCTCTGGCAGCAGGCACAGTTTCACTGCGCCCAGGACCACGGCCTCTGCGTGCACCATCAGCAGCACGGCCACTTCCCCGTTCCTTACTGCTCGCCTTTTGCATATTAAATGGTATATACAAGTATGTCACACGTACAGAAGCGCAGGTTTTGTATGTGTATGGGCAAATAAAGTACACAGAATGTCACAGATATTTTTAGGATGCGCAAACGTTGAACAGGAGGTATAGCGCAAGTAATGTCGCTGTCACCACCGCCTAATCAAAAATTACACTGAATGAATGTCACTGATATTTCGGATACTCAAACGTTATACAGGAGATGTAGCGCAGGTAATGTAACTGTCCGCAGCGGACACGTCTACAGAAAAAGTAAACTGGATGTCACAGATATTTTTAGGCTGCGCAAACGTTAGACAGGAAATGTAGTGCATATAATGTCGCTGTCTGCAGCGGCCAAACAATTGCAAGCTATTTAGCGCAGGTTGCGCTAAAAATATATATTGCTGCGAGATACAACTATAGTCCTTAAGGCCCCTTGCAGACGAGCATGTCCGGATTAGGTCCGGATGCGTTGCGTCTGCGATCAGGGAAAATCGTGCGAGTAGGTACGCATGTGCAGTCAGTTTTGACTGCGATTGCTTTCCGATGTTCATTTTTTATCGCGCAGGTGCAATGCGTTTTGCACGTGCGTGATAAAAAACTGACTGTGGTACCCAGACCTGAACCCGGACTTCTTCACTGAAGTTCGGGTTTGGGTTAGGTGTTCTGTATATTTTATTATTTTCCCTTATTACATAGTTATAAGGGAAAATAATGGCATTCTTAATACAGAATGCTTACTAAAATGTGGCTTTAGGGGTTAAAAAATAAAAAAAGCTTAACTCACCTCATCCTGTTGTTCGCGCAGCCGGCATCTTCTTCTTTCAGGACCTGCCAAAGGACCTTTGATGAAGTAATCACGCTCACCATGTGGTGAGCGCAGTGATGTCAGCGCAGGTCCTGCTGAATGAAGATTACGTCATCAAAGTTTTTTTTCGGCAGGTCCTGAAAGAAGAAGATGCCGGCTGCGCGAACAACAGGATGAGGTGAGTTACTTTTTTTTTTTTTAAATCCCTAAAGCCACATTTTAGTTAACATTCTGTATTAAGAATACTATTATTTTCCTTTATAGCCATGTTATAAGGGAAAGTAATACAGCAAATTGACTTTTATCAATTTACTTAAATCATCTCCTAGCAACCATGCGTGAAAATCGCACCGCACCTGCACTTGCTTGCGGATGCTTGCGATTTTCACGCAGCCCCATTCAATTCTATGGGGCCTGCGTTGCGTGAAAAACACAGAATATAGAACATGCTGCGATTTTCACGCAACGCACAAGTGATGCGTGAAAATCACCGCTCATCTGAACAGCCCCATAGAAATGAATGGGTCCGGATTCAGTGCGGGTGCAATGCGTTCACCTCACGCATTGCTCCTGCACGGAATTCTCGCCCGTGTGAAAGGGGCCTAAAAGGACTTTTGGGTCTCTAACAAGTTTTAGCAATTTAGTGCAGGTTGCGCTAAAAAAATATATATTGCTGCCACACACAATAGTCCTTAAAAGGACATTTGGGTCTATAACAAGTATAAAAACTAAAATATTGCTATTTCAATCCCTACACTAGCTCTCCAGCTATCCCTGACTAATACTGAGCTGAACACGTGTGATCTGGTGTTATATAGCCAATAACTGTAATGCCAGCAGCCAACATGGCTACGGCATTAAAGTGAATGGTAGCACTCACCTGCACGTTTATTGCAGGGGAGGAGACTCGAGCATCGCGCTTGAGCACACGCGGTATTCGGCATGCTCGCCCAACACTAATAGATAAATACATAGATAGATAGATAGATAGATAGATAGATAGATATGAGATAGATGATGGATATTATAATAGATCATTAGATAAAGATAGAAGTGAGATAGACAGACAACTGGACAGACAGACAGACAGACAGATAGATAGATAGATAGATAGATAGGTAATGGATAGATAGATAGATAGATAGATAGATAGATAGATAGATAGATAGATGTGAGATAGATAGATATGAGAGATAGATAGATAGATAGATAGATAGATAGATAGATAGATAGATAGATAGATAGATAGATAGATAGATAGATAGATAGATAAATATATTAATAAGACCTTGACAAGGGGTGTCCTCACTTTTTCATCATTTCCTTTGGAGTCAGAAACATACTTTTTGTTTTGGGGTTTTTCATGACACCACTCTTGAGACTTTCTCATTGTACATGGAGGCTCCAGCTGCTGAACTCTCACCATGTTATTAATATCTACAGGAAACCCCTTTAAAACAATGCAAAGCAGCATGCCCCCAAAAGACTACATGACAACCTCAGCTCTACTGCCTCTGTACAATCACTGTGCTCTTTTACCTTCAGACAGCGGCCATTACTGTTTCAGAATTTTTGGTGGACATCAATGACTGCAGAATGCAGGAATGTCCTCTGATCCCAGGTCCCGCAGGAGGAATCTTCAGTATGTTGCTTTTCATTACCAGCTCTTGCAGTGAAGCCAATGTCTATAATAAGCTGTCACTGAGTCAGCACAACCCGGAGCCACTGGCATTCAGCGTGTGCCCACAGACTCTGGGCTCTTGCCAAACATGACCAGTTCACATGACTTTGCATGGTTAGTTAGCATTGTGTGGAGACTGTGTGGGCTCCGCGGGTTCAAGGAATTGGCACTGTGGGCCCAGAACCCATGTTGGGGGTCTTTAAGCCCTATCATCAGCGACATAGCAGTAATTTTTTTCTCTGTTCCTTCTTGTAACCACAGAACATTGAAAAAAAAATTGTTTTTCATCATAAAATATTTTCCCTCATCGTAGTAATTTCTCATTTGTTTTGTGGATTTTTCCTTCTATCCGTCATTTCCCTATCCATGAAATGAGGAGAACATACAACAGATTATAGATAACCATTGCATATATTACATGCAGAATATGTGTCAATACACCCTCTGTCCTCTGATCGGAGCCCCAGCAGCAAAATCGTGGGGCTCCGATCCATTATTATGACAGCCTGGAACCTTGTAAAGGCTCCCCGACCTATCATAGTGAGCTGCCTGAAAGGCATGCCAGAGGCACACCCTGAAAGGTGGCCTGTAAAAATCCCATACACTGCAATAGTATTCTATTGTAGTCTACGGTACAAGCAATTAGAGGATTGCCTGTAAAAGGGAGCCAGCGGTGCGCTCATTCCTTGCGCGGCCGGCGTCCTCCATCCCCTAGGCAACGAGCAGGGGCAGGAACGAGCGCCGACGGATATGAGTCAGCGCTCAGGGTTTTGGCTGGGGCTGACGCAGGGTGACGTGGCCAGCGTCACGTGACCATTCAGTCTGGCCTATTTAACAGGCAACTTGCTGGCCACAAGTTGCCTGTGATTGGTCTTACTACTCACTAGCGTTTTCCTGCATGTGTGACTTTGTGAACTCGACATCGGCTTGTATTTGACCTCGATTCTGTTTAATCCTTTTGTATTGACGTGATCTCCTGGCTCCTGACCTTAACTTGTATTTGACCTCGATCCTGTTTAATCCTTTTATATTGACGTGATCTCCTGGCTCCTGACCTTAACTTGTATTTGACCTCGATCCTGTGTAATCCTTTTGTATTGATGTGATCTCCTGGCTCCTGACCTGGACTTGTATTTGACATTGATCCTGTGTTATTCATTTGTGGGAGGAGCTGAGCGAGGAACAGAATAGGCATGCCTACGTACCGTCCTGACCTAACTGGCTGGAGTGTGCCCGACGCCAGTGACGAGGTAAGGCCTGAATAAGTGGGCCACCCAAGAGGAGAGTATGAAGAAGGGGATGGGAGGGAGGGGCAAGAACCGGGCGCCCTCCTGCTTGTAGGAGGGGGTTTAAATAGGGTAAGTGCGCTCCTCCCACAATTACAGGCTGCAAGCAGCCTTCAATATTTGTGGGAGGAGCTGAGCGAGGAACAGAATAGGCATGCCTACGTACCGTCCTGACCTAACTGGCTGGAGTGTGCCCGACGCCAGTGACGAGGTAAGGCCTGAATAAGTGGGCAAAAAGAGAACTGGCATGTTGTAGGGTATGGAATATTTATTGAAGCATTGTGGCCTACAATGCCAAGGAACAAAAGGCTCTGGATATCTCAGCCCGTGGATTCGGAATGTACCTTGCGAAGCAGGACGACCTCCAACGACCCATCTTGCGGATGATGTGCGCCGGTACCTGGTGACTAGAAGCTGCGGACGCGGCCCCTATACGAAAGGAGTGCCCGGATATTGTGCTAGGGTTGTAACCCAACCCTGCGGCCAGGGTGCGGATGTTGGAGATGAACAGGGTTGAAGACAGGGGCTTACCGTTGACCGGGAGCAACGGGTCGTCTAAAGCGGGAGATTGGAGGGAGGCCAGGAGCTCCTGGAGCACCTTGATAGGACACCAACAGTTGGCCGTAGGGTAAAATTCCACCTCCATGGAGGACCGGCTTGATTGGTCTTGGAGGACGGAATGGACAGGATGAAGTGGTCGGAGTGCCAGGCGAGATGCCGCCTGAGCAGGGTTGTCCGGGAGATGGCGCTGCAGGTGAACTCCCCGGGTCTGAGGAACCCATAGAACCCGAGGTACATGGCCGCTTTTGTAATGATGCTTGCTGATTGGCCAAAAGGAAGACCTTGACGGGACACCAGTAGGCCGTGGGGAAGAACTCTACCTCGGTGGGAAGACCAGCCTGATGGACTTGGTGGCTGGGATGGACATTATGAAGTGGACCGAATGCCGCAGGTGGACTCCCCGGGTCTAAGAACCCAGAGACCCTAGGTACATGGCTGCTTTGGCGATGATGCTCGCTGAGTGCCCAAAGGGGAGACCGTCTAGGCCTACAGACAATCTGCGGAAACTCGCCTGACATTGGTTGCCTACGCACCCGGACCGCCGCGCTAACGCTGAGGGGCTTTGATGCCTCAAGCCTGGCGAAAAGCTGGAGCAACTAGCCCAGCCTGAGGGGACGCCCTGAGGTCCCCTGATCAGGAATCAGGGTGCAGACCGCCCAGGTGAGATTAAGCAAAACCATGATGTAGCAAAGAACACAAGAATGTCGCTTGAGTGGGAGCAGAGTACAATACCTGATGTAACCACAGTTGTCGAGATAATGGATGACCATGTCCAAACCCCCGTGATGACCCGGATCCAATGCAATCAGGGATTCAAACATGCGGAACCCGAACCGGATAACAGGAACCACTGGATACTGCTGGAAAACCCAGAGCATTTCAGGCAAATATATCGGATCCCGAATGATTCAGGCAAATGTGTACCACCAGCGGGAAGAGACCTGAGTGATTCAGGCAAATGCGAACAACCTGTGGGAAAAAGACCTGAGCGAATCAGGCAAATGCGAACAACCTGCGGGAAAAAGAGCTGAGAGAATCATGCAAATGCGAACAACCTGTGGGCAAAAAGAAATGAGCGATTCAGGGAATACGTAACCTGGGTGAATCAGAAAAACATACGACCTGGAAATACCGCCAACCTGAAAGAGACAGGAAAATACAAAACCTGAGTGATTCAGGGAAATACGTAACCTGGGGAAATCAGGAAAACATACGACCTGGAAATACCGGCAACCTGAAAGAGACAGGAAAAATACAAAACCTGAGCGATTCAGGAAAAAACCTGACCTGAGCGATTCAGGGAAACACCTGACCTGAGTGATTCGGGGAAAACGTAAACCTGAGTGACTTGGGCACATACATAACCTGAGCGATCCAGAACACATGAACCCGGGCGATTCTGGAACATGAAACCCGAGTGATTCAGGTAAAACATGGACCTGAGCGATTCAGGGAAATGCATGAACCCGAGCGATCCAGGAAAACACGTAAAACCCCCGCGACTCCGGGGAATTAGACCTGGGTGAAAGGGTAAACACGTGAATTTTTGAGCTAATCTGGGAAATACATGAACCTTAGAATCATAAGGAAACAGGAATGAACATGGTATGGAAAGGATCGCAACCCAACCGAATCAACGGACAGTGCTGCCAACTCTCTGGCGAGAGACCTAGGAATGGAGGCTCGTGATGAATGAAGGAAGGCTCTGAGCTGCGGAGAAGCGTCACGCCGCCACCCGGCTGGAACTTACCTGAAACCCGGCACCGTGGAGTGACCGGGCACGGAGGAGCCCTGCGACACAATTGAGGATGGATCGAAATTCCGGTAGCCTGAGGCCCTGCTTACATGAAAATAAGCTTGCGTTGGTACGAGACCCGGAGAGAGGTGCGATCTGGTGGCACTGGAAAGAGGCGACGGAGAACCAGGATGCAGCCTGGACGCCATGGCCAACTGCTGGGTGACCCTGGAGAGCCAGAATCAGAGCCCAAAGTCGCGCTGCATGCCACAACCTGCGGAACAGGAATCCAGACACGCCGGACACGAATCGGGTAACCAGGAACCAGCCGGACGTTGCTGAACAAACCCCCGAACGCTACAGGCTGATGCATGGAACCTGCGTAATTCCGGCAATGCATTGAATCCTGAGCGGTTCAGGCAACATGGAATCCTAAGCGAAGCAGGCAATGACATACGCCTTCATGAAGATGACGGACACCTGGGTGGGTCGGGCAGTACCTTGAACCTGGTTGGACCTGGCCACTACCTACCCACTGGGAGACCAGGGAAACAGAAGCCTGAGCGGATCAGGCCCACCTGACCTGAGTGAATCAGGGGAATACATAACCAGACTGTTCAGGAAAATGTGCAATCTGGGAACAACCGACCTGGAAGAGGAAGGAAAAACAAAACCCGAATGAGGGAGAACATGGCACCTGAGCGACTCAGGGAAAACATGACACCTGAGCGACTCAGGAAACACACCAGACCTGAGCGATTCAGGGAACACACCAGACCTGAGCGATTCAGGGAACACACCAGACCCGAGCGATTCAGGTAACACACCAGACCCGAGCGATTCAGGGAACATCACCCCTAAGTGACTAAGGGGAGGCAACACCAGAGTGATTCAGGGGACCTGACCCCCGAGTCACCCAGGGAAGACATGACACATGCGATTTTGGGAACATGACATCTGTGAATTGGAGAAAACATAACCCTGAGCGATTCAGGGAAGACATGACACCTGCGATTCTTGGGTAAATGACACCTGCAATTTGGAGAAAAACACGACGCCTGAGCGAATCAGGGAAGACAAACCTGACTGAATCAGGGAAGACATGGACATTATACCTGAGCGATTCAGGGAAACATTACACCTGAGCGATTCAGGGAGACATTACACCTGAGCGATTCGGGGAGACATTACACCTGAGCGATTCGGGGAGACATTACACCTGAGCGATTCGGGGAGACATTACACCTGAGCGATTCAGGGAGACATTACACCTGAGCGATTCAGGGAGACATTACACCTGAGCGATTCAGGGAGACATTACACCTGAGCGATTCAGGGAGACATTACACCTGAGTGATTCAGGGAGACATTACACCTGAGCGAGTTGAGGGAAGAAATTGCACCTGAGCGATCCAGGGAAGACATTGCACCTGAGCGATTCAGGGAAGACATGACACAGGGAATATTGTAACATAGCGGTTTGGGGACCTCATCCCATTGAGCGAATCAGGGAGTATATACCTGAGCGAATCGGGGATGACATTGAACCTGAGCGATTCAGGGGACAAATGACACCTGGTGGTTGCAGACGATATGACAACCGTGCGGATCGGGAAACACGTGATGCTAGGGCGGTACCACGGAATGACGTTACCTCTGAGTGATTTGGGGAGCGGGACCCCTTGGTGACCTAAAGACAGCCGCACAGGCGCGAGGCCCAGACAACAGACCCCTGACCTCAAGGAACGACTGCCCTCAGTCCCCCAGAGGTTGATTGGCCAATGTATTGGCGTGGTTGGCAGGCGCTCAGCCTGGTATTGAACAACAAGATTCCATCAGATGACTGCTATTTGCCTTTTTTTTTTTTTTTTGGCAGTGCAGGGGTTAAGGGCAGCAACTGACAGACAGACAACACCAGCTGCTGACCTGCAGTGGCTGGAGAACGCGGCACACGCTGCATGAGCCTGCTGGAACAGAGGTATTGGCTGTCTGCAGCCGCCAGCCCCGCTTCCCTCGGGATCCCTGGACTATCATGACCCATGCACGAACCCCAGAGGGAGAGAGTGACTGCTGCAGGATCGTCCGGCTGTGAAGCCTCTCCCTCCTACTGGAAGCCCAGGCGGTGCCCGAGACCCCATTGGACCCAGGTTATGATTGCATGGAGTCCCGTTTGCTGCCTGAGCCCAGCCAGCCTAGGATAGTGGGCGCGGCTGCTGAACTCCGCCCCCGTGACGGACAGACCCGCCCGGGCGGCCGCGACGTCTGTGCTGGCTGAGTGCCAGGGTACCTGGAGGGGAAGCCGTCTGGCCGCGACGTCCGTGGACGCCGACCGGAACCCCGAGCGATGCCTGGAGGCCCATCCCAGTTGCAGGGCGTGTTCGGGCGGAAGGCAGATCGGGCAGGGGGAGAAGCGCCTGGTGCTGGTGGGAGGCCGCGGCCGCATGGATGTGCCGAAGCACTTACTTACCGCTGGCGCCGCTCTGCAGGAACAAACGGAAGTCACGGGAACCGGAAGTGACGTCACGGATCTGCCGAGGTGAGAACCATGCAAGAACCGGGCGCCCTCCTGCTTGTAGGAGGGGGTTTAAAGAGGGTAAGTGCGCTCCTCCCACAATTACAGGCTGCAAGCAGCCTTCAATATTTGTACTGACGTGACCTCCTGGCACTTGACCTCGGCTTCCATTTTGTTCTGCTTTTGCTTACGTGGTTGTTATTTGCTTGTTTGGTTTCTTCCCAGACTGGTAGCTTACGTTTCTGTCTTAGTCTCTTGTTTTCTTCCACCTAGTTCCCTGTAGGCCCCTGCACATACTTAAACTAGGGACCGCGGTCCAGTTGTGCACCGTCGGTTAGGACGGACCGTGCAAGTAGGTAGGGATCGTGGTGTGGGTGGTGCTTAGGGCTGCACTATCCTTATTGAATCATGACAGAATCAAAGGCCCTACCTAAACCATGAACGCCATGAGAGTTCTTACGGATCAGGAGCAGAAATCTCGCCAAAATGGTGGAGGAACTGGCAGAGAGGCAGCAGGAGTTGCTTCAGACCCCGCCTATAGTGGCCTCCTCTCTTCAGAATCTTGAACCTCATGTTAAGTTGCCTGATCGGTTTTCAGGAGATCCTAAGCATTTTGTTACATTCAAGGAGAGCTTCAAGCTCTATTTTCATTTACGCCCATACTCTTCGGGTTCTGAACAACAAAGAGTAGGCATTATTATCTCTTTGTTTCAGGGAGACCCGCAAGAATGGGCTTATTCTCTCCCCATGGACTACCCTTGTCTGACTACTGTTGAGGAGTTTTTTCAGGCACTAGGTATACTTTACGACGAACCCGATAAGTCAGCAGTGGCAGAGTGTCAATTAAAGTCTCTTAGTCAAGGAAACAGGCCGGTGGAGGAATATTGCACTGCATTCCGAAAATTGTGTGTTTCTTCTGGTCGGAACAATCCAGCACTTAAGTGTCAGTTACCCCTCGCCGGACACCTTAGAAATGACGATGTCTTTATCCATTAGACTGGACCGACGTATTAGGGAGAGACAAAGAGAACATTTTACTTTTCCACAGGAGGTAGTTAAACCCGGTTCTCCACCCTTAAGAATTAAATTGGAGGATTGCCTAGAGGAACCCATGCAGCTCGGAATTACCATGAGAGATCAAAGATGTCAGAGGGGTGCCTGCTTCTATTGTGGTGAAACAGATAATTGGTTGCGGCAATGTCCTAAACTTCCACCTTCCAGGAAATTCCCACTTCCTGATGCCCAGAAGGATAAGGTACTCCCTGAGGTGGTAAAAAAGAAAGTATTGTTACCTGTGATTATTTCTTTTGGCACTTGTAAAGGTTTTGGGGAGGCAATCATTGATTCTGGGTCCGCTTCTAATTTTATTGACCACAAATTCGCCCTTTTCCTAGGTGTGCCCATTTCGTCTCTTACTAACCCTATTCACATTATTGCAATTGACTCCACTCTTTTGGTTGGCGGGACGGTGGAATATTGTACCCCTGAGGTAAACTTGGTAGTGGGGTCCATTCATATGGAGAGTTGCTCTTTTTTGATTTTGAAAAATCGACCCGTGAAGATAGTTTTCGGTATGCCTTGGCTCCAGGTTCATAATCCAGTTATCAACTGGTCCACTGGTGAATTAGAGAAATGGGGGGTAAATTGTGATTCCCGCTGTCTAACGGTTATTCAAGCTAGTGTCTCTATGGAGTCGAAAATTCTCCCTAAGTATATCAGCGATTTTTCTGATGTTTTTTCCATGACCAATTCTGACTTCCTTTCCCCTCATAGACCCTATGATTGTGCTATCGACCTCATCCAAGGGTCCAAGTACCCTAAGGGTTGTATTTATAATTTGTCCGGTCCAGAATGACAGTCTATGAGGGATTACTTGAAGGAAAGTTTACAAAAAGGTCATATTTGACGCTCAGTGTCCCCTATGGGCGGATTGAGACCATGTATTAATTACAGGGACCTAAATAAAATTACTATTAAGAACCGGTACTCTTTGCCATTGATCCCAGACCTGTTTAATTAAATACTTGGAGCTCATTGGTTCACTAAACTTGATCTTAGGGGGGCGTATCTTATCTGAATTAAGGCTGGGGATGAGTGGAAAACGGCCTTTAATACCCCTGAGGGCCATTACGAATATTTAGTGATGCCGTTTGGTTTAAGCAATGCACCAGCGGTTTTCCAAAATTTTGTCAATGACATTTTCAGACAATTTATTGGGAAATCCATGATCATCTATTTAGATGATATTCTAATTTATTCACCTGACTGGGATTCCCATATTATATACATTAGACAGGTACTGGAGGTTAAGAGTGAGAAGTGTATATTTGGAATTCAGAAAATATAATTTCTGGGATATATTCTCACACCCCAATCCTTTAAAATGGATCCTGGTAAGATGCAGGCTATTTTGGATTGGGTGCGACCCTCCTCTCTTAAGGCGTTACAACACTTTTTAGGTTTTTCGAACTATTACCGGAAAATTTTCTGTTATTGCTAAGCCTCTCACTGATTTAACCAAGAAGAGGGCGGATCTAGTCAATTGGTTGCCAAAGGCTATAAAGGCTTTTGAAACACTTAAGAGGTGTTTCGTTGACGTCCCAGTATTGGTTCAACCAGACCAAGAGAAACCTTTTGTGGTTGAGGTGGACGCTTCTGAGGATGGGGTGGGGGCAGTACTTTCCCAAGGGTCACCAACTCTCACTAACTTAACACTGTGTGCTTTCTTTTCTCATAAGATCTCTTCTGCCAAGAGAAGTTACGACATCGGAAATCGGGAGTTACTTGTGATTAAATGGGCCTTTGAGGAATAGCGTCACTTTTTGGAGGGGGCTCAATATCGTGTCACTGTACTTACTGATCATAAGAATTTAACGTTTTTGGAATCTTCTAAGCGTTTGAATCCCAGACAGGCTACATGGGCATTGTTCTTTACTCGTTTTAACTTATGCATTACTTTCAGGCCAGGAAGTAAAAATGTCAAGGCAGTTGCTCTATCCCTAAGTTTTTGTGCCTTTCAATCTCCTGACGCTCCACCAGAACCTATATTGATGGCAGGTATCATTGTGGCTTCAGATTCATCTGATTTGACAACCGAGATTACGGCGGGACAACACTTGGCTCCGGTACTGTTACAGATGTAGTAGGGGAGAACACCAAAAGACAACAAGAAGGAAGGGAAAAGACACTAGGCCTCACCGCTAGGGAAGGAAAAGGGTCACCACCTATAAAACCCTGTTCCTGGCCCTAACTCCTATCCGTATGTGCACCTCTCGATGGTAGAGATGCCCATACACAGGAACCTAGAAAACCCTGGTGGCCCTCGGATGCCCTAATGGTAATGACAGGGCAAAGACTACCCGCTCCTTCCCTGGTGAAGGAACCAGCGTCTCGCTGAGGCCTAGTAAACAATAAAGGTGGGGGGTAATACAAAATACAACAAACGGAACACTTAACTTCTGAGGCTGATGGATGATGGATGAACAGGACTTCAACTAAAACCACACTCCAGCTCTTCCAAAAACCAAATGAAGCTTTCCAGAGCAAGGAGTGATGGGTAAAGTCAGACTAAATAGGGGGAGGTAAAGGTCACATGATCCACACCTGAACAGGAGGTGTGGACATACAAGCAACACACAGACAAAGTGAAACCAAAAACAAAAGAGGCTGTCAGATCACTAATGTGCAGATAATCTTTCAGACCTTCTAAAACCTGCCACCGGTGTGACAGGTACTGTCTTCTAAAGATAAGTTGTTTGTCCCTGGTCATTTGCGCCTCCAGCTATTAGGTAAGTGTCATAATGCTGTCTTTAGTGGTCATCCGGGCATTAACGATACCAAGCAACTAGTTTACAGGTTTTATTGGTAGCCCACTTTGTCCGGAGATGTCCATTCATATGCATCCTCTTGTGAGGTTTGTGCCAGGTCCAAGACTCCTAGGTCTCATCCGGTGGGTGAGTTGCGACCTCTACCCATCCCTAGTAGGCCTTGATCTTATGTATCCATGGACTTTATTGAGGTCCAAGACTCCTAGGTCTCGTCTGGTGGGTGAGTTGCGACCTCTACCTATCCATAGTAGGCCTTGATCTCATGTATCCATGGACTTTATTACCGATCTTCCGATGTCTGAGGGTAAGACAATTGTGCGGGTGGTGGTTGATAGGTTTAGCAAAATGTGTCATTTTATTCCCCTGCCAAAGTTGCCCAATTCCTCTCTTTTTGATGACCACATAGTTCGTTTACACGGTATTCCAGAGACTATTGTTTCTGTTCAGTTTATTTGAAAATTTTGGAGGGCCTTTTGTCATAAATTTAATGTTTCTCTGTCTTTCTCTTTGGCCTTCCATCCCGAAACCAACGGTCAAACTGAACGTCTAAATCAGTCCCTGGAACAATATTTAAGGTGTTATGTCTCTGACAACCAACATAGTTGGGCAAAATACTTGTCCGTGGCGGAATTCGCCATTAACAATCAGATGAACTCGTCTACCGCTATGTCTCCTTTCTTTTGCAATGTGGGGTTTCATCCACGATTTTGTTCATTCTCGCCGTCTTCTTCCCAGGTTCCAGAGGCTGATTTTGTAGTTAAAGTACTGTGCACAGTCTGGGCCAAGGTTCAGTCAAATCTGAAGAAAGTCCAGGAGGTTCAGAAGTTTAATGCAGACAAAAGGCGTTCTCGAGGTGTACATTTTGGGTTGGGAAACAAGGTGTGGTTGTCCACCAAGATTTTGCGTCTTAAAGTACCTTTAGGTAAATTTGCACCTTGATTTATTGGTCCGTATGAGATTATCGAGATCATTAACCCTGTGTCTTTTAAGTTACTGTTACCTGACTTCTTTTGTATTCATAATGTGTTTCACAAAGCTCTACTCAAAAGGAATATGCCGTCTGTATCTCCTGCACAGGAATCTCCGCCGCCAGTGGAGGTTGCCGGTCAACTAGAATACGATGTTTCTATAATCCTTGATGTAAGGAAAATTCGTAACTCTTTGTAGTATTTGGTTCACTGGAGAGGTTTTGGTCCGGAAGAGAGTTCTTGGGTGCCAGCTAATAAAATGCATGCTACAGTAGGTGAACCCGATTTTGTGTCAATCTCGCCGTATTTCTCGGCGAGATTGAGCACATACGAGCCCCATCGCGGGAGCCAGCGCCGAGCTGGCTTGCCGCGATGGAGAGCAAGCGCGTCATAGAAGAGGCGGGAGATCCGACTTGGATTCCCGCCAATTCTACACGTGTGCGGCGTTTGTTATGAATCCTGAGGGGGAAGTCCCCGCCGGATTTTAAATAAAAATCCGGCCTGGGTCCCGCCCTCAGGAGCATACCGGGCCCTTAGGTCTGTTATGGGTTGTAAGGAGAGCCCCCCCTACGCCGAAAAAAACGGCGTAGGGGGTCCCCCTACAATCCATACCAGACCCGTATCCAAAGCACGCTACCCGGCCAGCCAGGAAGGGAGTGGGGACGAGCGAGCGCCCCCCCCCCCTCCTGAGCCGTACCAGGCTGCATGCCCTCAACATGGGGGGTTGGGTGCTCTGGGGCAGGGGGCGCACTGCGGCCCCCCCACCTCAGAGCACCCTGTCCCCATGTTGATGAGGACAGGGCCCCTTCCCGACAACCCTGGCCGTTGGTTGTCGGGGTATGCGGGCGGGAGGCTTATCGGAATCTGGGAGCCCCCTTTAATAAGGGGGGCCCCCAGATACCGGCCCCCCACCCTAAGTGAATGAGTATGGGGTACATCGTACCCCTACCCATTCACCTGCAAGAAAAGTGGTAAAAACACAAATAAACCACACAGTGTATTAAAATATTTTATTTTTCTGCTCCGGAGGCCGCCCCCTGTCTTCTTTATTAGCTCTTTTACCAGGGGGGGCTCTTCTTCTTCCGATATCCCGACGGGTCTTCTCCGCTATCCGGGGGGGGTCTTCTCAACTCTCCGGGGTTCTCCTTCTGTCTTCTCCTTCTGTCTTGTTGTCTCCTTCTGTCTTCTGTCTCCGGGGGGGGGCTCTTCTTCTTCCGATATCCCGACGGGTCTTCTCCGCTATCCGGGGGGGTCTTCTCAACTCTCCGGGGTTCTCCTTCTGTCTTCTCCTTCTGTCTTGTTGTCTCCTTCTGTCTTCTGTCTCTGGGGGGGGCTCTTCTTCTTCCGATATCCCGACGGGTCTTCTCCGCTATCCGGGGGGGTCTTCTCAACTCTTCGGGGTTCTCCTTCTGTCTTCTCCTTCTGTTCTTCTTCTGTCTTCTCCTTCCTTCTTGTTGTCTCGGCGCACCCCGGTTCTTCGTCTCGCGAGACTCGGCGCACCCCGATTCTTCGTCTCGCGAGAACCGGGGTGCGCCGAGTCAACAACAGAGAGAAGAATCGGGGTGCGCCGAGTCTCGCGAGACGAAGAACCGGGGTGCGCCGAGACAACAAGAAGGAAGGAGAAGACAGAAGAAGAACAGAAGGAGAAGACAGAAGGAGAACCCCGAAGAGTTGAGAAGACCCCCCCGGATAGCGGAGAAGACCCGTCGGGATATCGGAAGAAGAAGAGCCCCCCCCAGAGACAGAAGACAGAAGGAGACAACAAGACAGAAGGAGAAGACAGAAGGAGAACCCCGGAGAGTTGAGAAGACCCCCCCGGATAGCGGAGAAGACCCGTCGGGATATCGGAAGAAGAAGAGCCCCCCCCGGAGACAGAAGACAGAAGGAGACAACAAGACAGAAGGAGAAGACAGAAGGAGAACCCCGGAGAGTTGAGAAGACCCCCCCCGGATAGCGGAGAAGACCCGTCGGGATATCGGAAGAAGAAGAGCCCCCCCTGGTAAAAGAGCTAATAAAGAAGACAGGGGGCGGCCTCCGGAGCAGAAAAATAAAATATTTTAATACACTGTGTGGTTTATTTGTGTTTTTACCACTTTTCTTGCAGGTGAATGGGTAGGGGTACGATGTACCCCATACTCATTCACTTAGGGTGGGGGGCCGGTATCTGGGGGCCCCCCTTATTAAAGGGGGCTCCCAGATTCCGATAAGCCTCCCGCCCGCATACCCCGACAACCAACGGCCAGGGTTGTCGGGAAGGGGCCCTGTCCTCATCAACATGGGGACAGGGTGCTCTGAGGTGGGGGGGCCGCAGTGCGCCCCCTGCCCCAGAGCACCCAACCCCCCATGTTGAGGGCATGCAGCCTGGTACGGCTCAGGAGGGGGGGGGGCGCTCGCTCGTCCCCACTCCCTTCCTGGCTGGCCGGGTAGCGTGCTTTGGATACGGGTCTGGTATGGATTGTAGGGGGACCCCCTACGCCGTTTTTTTTCGGCGTAGGGGGGGCTCTCCTTACAACCCATAACAGACCTAAGGGCCCGGTATGCTCCTGAGGGCGGGACCCAGGCCGGATTTTTATTTAAAATCCGGCGGGGACTTCCCCCTCAGGATTCATAACAAACGCCGCACACGTGTAGAATTGGCGGGAATCCAAGTCGGATCTCCCGCCTCTTCTATGACGCGCTTGCTGGGATGTGCTGTCGCTATCCCAGTGAGTGCGAGATCTCGGCACCACGTCGCCGAGTATCAGCGCGACGCTGTCGTGCTGAAAACACAATGTCACAAACACCTACTGTACTAGCTTGATTAGAAAATTTAATCTGGCACACCCTGAAAAACCAGCTCCGTTGAGTAAGGGTCCAGTGGCCCCTCGTGGAAGGGGTGTATTGTAACAGGGAGCCGTCGGTGCGCTCCCTCATTGCAGCACCGCCTGAGTCCCGCTGATAGAGAGGGAGGAGGAGCCGGCGTCTGACGCGTCCGGATCTCTCTGGTAACAAGGGGGTGGGGGGGACCCGGGGGCGCACACTTCCTCAGCGCAGCTGGCGTCCTCCATCCCCTAGGCAACGAGCAGGGGTAGGAACGAGCGTCGACGGATATGAGTCCGCACTGGGGCTGGGGCTGATGCAGGGTCACGTGATGCTGGCCACGTTACGTGACCATTCAGTCTGGCCTATTTAACAGCTCCTGATCTCAACTTGTATTTGACATTGATCCTATGTAATCCTTTTGTATTTACGTGATCTCCTGGCTCCTGACCTCGACTTGTATTTGACCTTGATCCTGTGTTATTCTTTTGTACTGACATGAACTCCTGGCACTTGACCTCGCTTCCATTTTGTTCTGATTTTGCTTACGGGTTGTTTTTTGCTTGTTTGGTTTCTACGCAGCTTGGTAGCTTACGTTTCTGTCTTAGTCTCTTGTTTTCTGCCACCTAGTTCCCTCCCTGTAGGCCCCTGCACGTACTTAAGCTAGAGAATGCCATCCAGTTGCGCACCGTCGGTTAGGACGGACCGTGCAAGTAGGTAGGAATAGTGGTGTGGGTGGAGCTTAGGGCTGCACTATCCATATTGAATCGTGACAATTGCCTGTTCTATTCCTCTAAGGGGACAAAATATTAAAGTAATAAATGTATTCATTTATTTTTATTTTTTATAAGAAAAACAAAATGCAGAAATATTAAAAATTCAAATAACACATAAAAATAAACATAAGAGGTCCAAAATGTCCAAACTAATAAAGTATTAAAATATTTTTCCTATGTGGTAAATGCCAGAATGGAGATTTTTGTGAACCGGCGCGCACAGCATGAGGTCATGACAGCACAGCTGACAGCTGAGGACCAGGAAGTGGTGAGTACAGAGCCTTCACCGCTTCCCGTTCCTCTGGTACTAATAATGAGCTCTTCCATAATGGAATCGCTGATTAGTATTCACCCCATAAGACACAGACATTTTCCCCCCACTTTTGGGGGAAAAAATGCATCTTATGGGGCGGAAAATACAGTATATAAATTTGGTATGATAGTAATCGTTCTAACCTGCAGAGTAAAGTTGTCTTGTCAGTTTAAGGGCTAAATGACCACTGTAAAAACAAAACCCCAAAAAATGTTGTTTTTTTTCCATTTTATCCCACAAAGAATTTTCCCTCATTTTCCAAAATAAGGTATCGCAAATTAGAGGGTTTGCGCACTTGTCTAACATTTTGTGTCCTTACTGTATTTTATTTAATGTTTCAATTGTTTAAATGACCTTTTTCCTGATGGCTGTTTTTCTAATTCTTTTGTGGTCGCATCTCCAGATGTAAACATTGTCTGTGCTGTTCAAATAACGTCACATAGTGGGTGCTTTGCTTCATCCACCTGTCCATTCATTCTGTAAAGGAGAGTGCGCTGGATGCAGGAGGGAGCCTAGACTGCGCATGTGCCGAACCCTTCAGAGGGAGTCTGTGCAGTCAGATATGAAGAAGCGGTGCAGAAGTAGCCTGGTCATCCTCAGGACACTTCCTCCGTCGTTCGTGCAGTACAGTGAAGGATAGGTGCGAGCAGTGTGGAATGGAAGAAGACATCCTCCACTATATGATGTCATTCGAAGGTGCCACGGACAGCACAGACAATGTTTACATCTGGGAGCATGACCACAAAAGAGTTAGAAAAAGAGGTACCAGGAAAAAGGTCATTTAAACAATCAAAACATTAAAGGGGTTATCCAATTTCAAGAACCCCATTGCGGGTGACGCTAGGGAGGCTCTTCCCCATTTGCCACTGGCTGCCCCCCCCCCCTTCCCCCGACACCGGATGTTTTCATCCGTGTGCAGGGAAAAGCAGCAGCGGCGATGCGGGGACCAGCAGCAGCGATGCTTGGACCAGGAGCGGCGCAGGGAGCAGGGTAAGTATATTACAGGTGAGAGGCCCTGCACATGTGGGGGGTTTTCTTGAAATTGGATAACCCCTTTAAGTAAACATAAAGTTAGGACACACAAAATCTTAGAGTGGCCACCCCCTTTACGCACGGCCACACGGTCAGGTTTCTGCATGCAGCTTTGGAAGCCAAAACCAGGAGTGACTTAAAAAAAGAAGAGAAATGATATCTCCCTTTACATTTTTTCTCCTTTTATGATCCACTACAGATTTGGGCTTTCAAAACTGCTCGCAGAAACCTGACCTTGTAGCCGTACCCTTAAAGGGTGGCATTGAAATATGCAACTTGTCTCACAAAAAATAACCACTCCTTCAACAATGCAAATGTAAAAGTAAAAGTTGTGGCCCTTGGAAAGCAGAGAGGAAAAAATGAAAAGGGCTGGAGGAGGGGAGGGGCTGGCAAAGGAAGTAGGAGGAGCACCCTTGCGGACAGAGTGGCTTGGCCACATCCTCTGCAAATTAAATGCTCATTTGTATTTCAATTACAAGTATTTTTTCTCCAGAATAAAACCAATGAATGAAAGGCTAAGCTAAGCTCGCCCTACAAGGCCATGTGCCTGGTTTATCTGTGAATTTCCTGCTGATATATTTCTTTTAATAGGTATTCCCATCTGGGACATTTATGTCATAAGCTAGGATTTGTCATCAATGTCAGATAGTGGCGGGTTCTACCTCTACTACATTTTTGCATCTTTTTTTTTCAGTAAAACATGGGGTTTTATTTTTAGGCTATCTTTATTATAGTATTTTTTTATTTTATATTTTTATAACGGAGAGAGTGGTTTAACAAAAAAGGGAAAAATAGTCTGCAAGAGGGGGTGAGGGATAGAAGCTGCATTGTGGTGTGTTGTGGCGTTCTTTTTATTATTTTTTTAATTAAATGTTTTGTATTTATTTTTATTTATTATAGATTTTTATTTATTTTATTATTTATTTTTATTATTATTATTATTTATTCGAAAGCTGCCATTAATTCTATGGCGCTGTACATCAAGAGGGGGGTTACACGTACATAAATATATAAAAATACAGTTAGCGAGGTATGGAGGGGGAAAGGACCCTCCCCTTACAATCTATTTTACACTTTGTGCCTCCCATACAAGACTACAGAAGCGGACTAGGCATTTCGAGGGCCCCTTTTTATTTTGTTTGTAAATCTTTGTGAAATACTCCTGTCTCGTCCGTATTCACAGGGGTCATGTGATATGTTCTAGATCAGCAGCTACTGTATAACACTTGCATAATATTTGTGAATATCTCAGTCTGACAGCTGTCAGCGAGGTTTCCATGGTTATTATAGAGAAGAACATGTCACATCCATGGCACATTCTACTAGTGACAGCTGTTCGGTTGTAGTCATTGGATTCTAATTTGATGCTAAATTTAGGTTTTACATTTGATATTATTGAGAATTTTTCAAAACTCTCGGATATCTTAACAACATTCCAGAACACATTCGAGTCATGCCAAAGGGAAATGCTGTGGTCCAAAATTCTTGAGAACCATTACATGGTTGATTTAGTTTTTGTGCTATTTTTTTTCCTCCCTCCAAGCAGAAGGTTATTGAAACATATCCCATTTGATGCTGTCTGATAGAATAGATGATCAACCAAAGTATTGGGTCATACTATTTATGAAGATCCGAAGAACACTCATCAATGTTGCACCAGCCTAATACAAAGAGGGTGAAACTATGGTTACTGTAAGAAGTACTGTCCCCATTTTAGCATAACCGATTAGAAAATTGTACGCTATGGCCACTAGGGACATCATCAGATTAGTGAACTGTGGCACCATAGTCCCATACCATACTACCTGGACTTTGATAATTCTGTCCTCGAATGATGTTAATTCTAGACTAGATGATTTTTCTACTCTTCCTCTTTCTATGACGTTTACTTCTTCAACCCTTAGTAAACTTATCCAGAAAAATACTTACTTCACTATCTTGCAGCCAAGTCATGGGGTCGGATGAGTACTGAGACCAAAACTGAAGTTGAGGGAAAAGTCTTTGCTATAGGTAAATTGTGCAAGCCACTTGTGATCCTGCCCTAGGTAACATGAGGGTCCTAAAACAACAATGACCTCTAGGTCTTTGGACATTGGTCACTGCAGTGCATACAGGACCAACAGTGAGTGCATAAAGTATCAATAGTAGTCCATATGTATTGCAGTACACCAGCCTAGCCTTGTTGCCCCTTTCTCTACCCTTGGTTCAGTGCAATTCTTCCTTCAGATAATAATGACAGACTGGTTTCTATGGACTTTCTACTTGACAACCCAATGTAAAAGGCAGTAACTATCAGTCACTAGGTCAATAGCAACCGGTCTGTCTTAAGTAATTTAGCTTTTATACTCAAAACTACCCAACTGGCATTGTGCTGACAGTAGAGATCTTTTGCTAATCCGATTAAGACCAAATCAAGGAGAAGATTCACTTTGGACAAAACCCATTTTATTAGAAGGGTACCATGACGGTAAGCTGATCATAGAGTTTCTTCCTACTGGGAACCCTACTGATCCATGGTAAACTGTAGGGGAATCAGGATTGTAGCTACAAGGAATGAAGAGGTAGCAGTCAAACCCAGGCCCTGGAACATACCAGCCCATGAAGGCCCCTCTGCACATGGCTGCATTTTATATTGGGACCCAGGAGATTTCAGTTACAACTGTACCGGTATTAATAAGGATTGTTTAAAATAATAAAGGTCAGGCCCTTTAATAAAAAATAAAAAAAAAAGGACAAATTGAGAATTTGTACAGAGAAAAAAATGGCAAAAAAAAAATATCAGACCTTACAGAGGCTGATGAGGTCTCCACCCAAGCGTGTAATGTTCTCATGATGATGGCGATGTGGGTCTATTTTGAAGCTTATTTCATTCATTTTGGAAGGATTAATAGACAATGTGTCTCCACTTGAAATGTAATTTTATGAACTCGTGGTAACGGCTCCTTATTTTAAAAGAAATACTTAATTCTTGAGTTTGTTCTCTGCAACATTTTACAGTTTGAAATGAGAGCCATAAGGGCATTGTTACAGAGAACATCAATCAAAAAGTATGAATGTATAAAAAGAAAAAAGAAAAAAAACATAGGAAAAGAGAGCCCCAAAAAAGCCAAAAAAGTGCAAGTGATAAAATGATTTATATTATTTTTATAGTGAAATAAAGGAAAATTATATTTCATTATTTTGTATCATATTTGAGAGTTTTTTTTATTTTTGTTTTTGTTTTTCAGTATAATAACACAACAATATTTTTCATTCCAGAATGGCAACATAATAATGGATCCCAATAAGAGGTGATTTGGAGCCACTGGTCACCAGGGTCTATTTCTTATGGGATGATCCAAATATAACTTTAGATATTAGATATTATTGATATGTCCTGTGTGTACAAAGATTACAATGCAATTAAAAGTGGAAGTGTACATATTCTGTATAGATGGAGGATATCTATCTATCTATCTATCTATCTATCTATCTATCTATCTATCTATTCTTCCATCTGACACAATAGGAAAGATTTACCATTGTAAATGTTTCAGAATTCTTGCATACATGCCTTACGCTACATTTATTAAAATGGTTGTCCACTCCTTTACTTTTCATGGTCTAACCTCAGGATAAGCTATCAATATCTGATCAGCAGGGGGTCTGACACCCCCCACCCTCGACAAGCAGCTAATTTAGAGTAGCTCCGTCCATTGTGCAGTGGACACAGCTTGTTACTGTTGCATTTCTCCTATGGAAGTTGTAACAATGTCTTTGGTAAAATACTGAAGGTGGTTTATACCTTGCCTAGATGGGTGTGACAAAAAGAATCCAGAAGGATGAATGATTTCAGCAAAGTGTAGTTTGCTGGAACTAGTTTATTCAGACTTCATTTATGGGCTTTTTTTTTTTTGAAAGGTAGGTAGGACTGGTAGAGGGACCTACCATTCCACCCCACTCCAGTACAGCTATGCCCCCTAGCCTGAGATGTTCTCAGTTGTAATCACTGGGATCATTACTGGGGAATAAATATAGACCTTAGACTGTGTCACAGCCAGACAGCTGAGAAGCGCTCACATGAGCTTCTCAGATCCTCCTCCTTGAATTTCTTTGTTTTGGTTTAGTTTCTCATCTCGTTAGTCTATCTCAGCTGTCATGCAGTCAGACTGATCGCTACCCTTTAAGTTCCTCCCCATAATGCAGTAGTGTGCGGCTGATACAACTTCCTGGAGTGTGTGTGCATGCAGTTCCCAGTTCCCAGTCCTCAGTCGTCAGTCGTCTGCAGATAAGTGCTGTTTATGTATTTAAGTTTTTGTCTTTTCTGGATCCAGGTGACCCTGACTCCCTCCGTGTCAGTGTAGGGAGCCGGTGGTCGTGTCCCTTCACTATTGTAGGGTCTTCAGGTAATAGATAGCCGAGGAACGTGGATATGCGGCCATCCACCTTTGGGGTGTTCGCATAGGCTGAGCAGTGAGGGAGAGCGGCAGCTCTATTGCAGGGGTCTCCCTTTGTTCCTTAGTTGTGGATCCAGAGAGACATTGTTTATATGGTATTGTCTTGTTTCCTGTACACCATCCGTGACAGACTGTCAGTCTGGGTCAGAGCCTTAAAGCTGGTAGACCTGTCTCCTCTGAAAGCCTGATCTCCTTCTACTTAGCTGAGATAGACATACTGTTTAGTAAGTTGAGAGATGGGCAAGGTCTTTGATTTTTGGGATTTGTGTTTATTTATTATGCCATTGGGGTCTGATTTGAGGTCTGATATGAGGGTTTGATCTGAGGTGTGATATGGAGGTCTGATCTGAGGGTCTGATATGAGGATCTGATCTGAAAGGTAAGGGGGTATTTTTTGTATGGATGAAAATTACAAGGGGGTATTTTTGGCACTTGCACACATTATAACGGGGCACTTTTTTGTACTGGTGCCCATTATAAGGGTGTATTTTTTTGCACTGGTGCACATTATAAGATGGTATTTATTGTACTGGTGCACCTTATAAGGGGGTATATTTTGTACTGGTGCACATTATGGGGGGTACTTCTGTACTGACACACATTATAAGGGGGTATTTTTTGTACTGTATACATTATAAGAGGGTATTTTTTTTACAGGTGCACATTATAAGGTGGCATATTTTGTACTGGTGCACATTATGGGGGATATTTTGTACTAGCACACATTATACGGAGAAGTATTAGTAATGGGAAGCTATGGGGAACATGATTACTACTATAGGCACAACGGGGACATTATTACTATTGGGGGCACTGTTAACACTATGCACTCTGGCAGATTATTTCTATTGGTGGAACTTTGGGAGAACAATAACTGTTGGGAGCACCGTGGCACAGTATCAGCTCAGCACTATTATTTTTGGGGGACATTATGTTTGTAGCACTATTAGTGTCAGGGGCACTATTTGCTGGGTGCAGTTGTTTTGTAGGGCACTGTGTGGTAATAATAATTAAATGGGACACTATCTGTGTGGTACTAGTATTTTCAGGGGGACAGTTTCTGGAATACAGGGAGTGCAGAATTATTAGGCAAGTTGTATTTTTGATGATTAATTTTATTATTGAACAACAACCATGTTCTCAATGAACCCAAAAAACTCATTAATATCAAAGCTGAATATTTTTGGAAGTAGTTTTTAGTTTGTTTTTAGTTTTAGCTATTTTAGGGGGATATCTGTGTGTGCAGGTGACTATTACTGTGCATAATTATTAGGCAACTTAACAAAAAACAAATATATACCCATTTCAATTATTTCTTTTTACCAGTGAAACCAATATAACATCTCAACATTCACAAATATACATTTCTGACATTCAAAAACAAAACAAAAACAAATCAGTGACCAATATAGCCACCTTTCTTTGCAAGGACACTCAAAAGCCTACCAATCCATGGATTCTGTCAGTGTTTTGATCTGTTCACCATCAACATTGCGTGCAGCAGCAACCACAGCCTCCCAGACACTGTTCAGAGAGGTGTACTGTTTTCCCTCCTTGTAAATCTCACATTTGATGATGGACCACAGGTTCCCAATGGGGTTCAGATCAGGTGAACAAGGAGGCCATGTCATTAGATTTTCTTCTTTTATACCCTTTCTTGCCAGCCACGCTGTGGAGTACTTGGACGCGTGTGATGGAGCATTGTCCTGCATGAAAATCATGTTTTTCTTGAAGGATGCAGACTTCTTCCTGTACCACTGCTTGAAGAAGGTGTCTTCCAGAAACTGGCAGTAGGACTGGGAGTTGAGCTTGACTCCATCCTCAACCCGAAAAGGCCCCACAAGCTCATCTTTGATGATACCAGCCCAAACCAGTACTCCACCTCCACCTTGCTGGCGTCTGAGTCGGACTGGAGCTCTCTGCCCTTTACCAATCCAGCCACGGGCCCATCCATCTGGCCCATCAAGACTCACTCTCATTTCATCAGTCCATAAAACCTTAGAAAAATCAGTCTTGACGTTTCAGCTTGTGTGTCTTGTTCAGTGGTGGTCGTCTTTCAGCCTTTCTTACCTTGGCCATGTCTCTGAGTATTGCACACCTTGTGCTTTTGGGCACTCCAGTGATGTTGCAGCTCTGAAATATGGCCAAACTGGTGGCAAGTGGCATCTTGGCAGCTGCACGCTTGACTTTTCTCAGTTCATGGGCAGTTATTTTGCGCCTTGGTTTTTCCACACGCTTCTTGCGACCCTGTTGACTATTTTGAATGAAACGCTTGATTGTTCGATGATCACGCTTCAGAAGCTTTGCAATTTTAAGAGTGCTGCATCCCTCTGTAAGATATCTCACTATTTTTGACTTTTCTGAGCCTGTCAAGTCCTTCTTTTGACCCATTTTGCCAAAGGAAAGGAAGTTGCCTAATAATTATGCACACCTAATATAGGGTGTTGATGTCATTAGACCACACCCCTTCTCATTGCAGAGATGCACATCACCTAATATGCTTAATTGGTAGTAGGCTTTCGAGCCTATACAGCTTGGAGTAAGACAACATGCATAAAGAGGATGATGTGGTCAAAATACTCATTTGCCTAATAATTCTGCACGCAGTGTATAGTATTGGGGAGCACAGTACTTGGGTTGGCAGGATGGGGTGTTCAGAAGATGGGAGGAGGATGGACAAGTAGGAAACTAGCTGACTGCTGACTGTCAAACTCTGCAGAGAGAAGAAATGGCTGAAAGAAATCATCATGGCGATCTGGTCTAAATGGAGAAGGTAAGGAAAGAGAACATCTACATCAGAGGAGACATCACTGGATGTAAGAGGTATTTGGCGCTGTATTACCCTGTATGTTTTGTAGAGCTGTATATAATGTTTTCCAGGTATGTCTTTAACAGTAGGGCTGGAGGGAAGGGGTTGGGTAAAAAAATTGGCATTGAGGGGTTGGGGCACCGTTTGAGTTTTTACCTCAGATAGCAGGAAGGCTAGGTGCACCCCTGCCCCTTGTCACAAATGGAAGGGGCCCCAAGCTGAACTCTTGCACCAGGGCCTTAATCTACACCTCTGCTCCAGTTGTGTGTAACTTCTAGCAAGATGCACCACATTTATCACACAGCATATTCTCTGTTTAATCTAAGTCTATGCAGTCTAAATTTTAGATAATATTAGTAAAGCTGCCCCGATATGTCAGCCACTATCCTAATCTGGATAGATATCACAATGTGCTAAGAAACAGACCAAAAACCAATATCAATATCTGGACGTACGTCTGATCTGGCCATTTACCGACACATTTCCCTATCTGTACGGGAAAATCATCAGTTTGAAGATTGCATTTCTTCTGCAGAATTCTTGCGCGGCTTTCAGCACAGTGAGAAGTTCTCCTTATGGTTACCAGATGGCTGCTGGCCCTCATAAGAGGGGTGGTCTGCTCTTGTTTTTCCTAGAAATAAAAAACCAAGGGCCTCACATAGATAAAATGCATATAGCCTTAATTGCACTACATATTTCTAGTCATGCACTCAAGCAGATACTATTAGACTCACACGAGATACTTAGATAAACCTCATGGATGTGAATATCCATGGACATGAAGAGAAGGGGCATCATGGGCAAATATTGTTACAGATATTGATCGTGTAGCATGAAAAGGACGGGTAATAGAGCATTTCTCATGATCTTAAAATGATTGTCTAAGAAATAACATCTCTTACCCCCTGGCTGTTTTTGGTATTGCAGTTCAGCCCTATTTTTCTAATCTAACTAAATAACTTTTTTTCTCTAAAGGCTAGCATTTAGTTTTATAATATATTTCAATAGACAGTAGAAGCTTTCCTGATGCAGACATCCAAATCACAGGTATAGTACCAAGTGTTAAAATTGTTGCCTGCTTGCATCCACCACTAGGGGGAGCTCTGGAGCTTAATGCATACTGTGTTATCAATGAGTTCAATGAACATGTAGTATACAGTAAGCTCTCTCTATATCTACGCAGTAAATTTGGAGTTCCGTATTACCAACATGGGGCTCTGACCACAAAGATATATTAAATTATCAGGCAAAGAATTTTGGACATATGTAGTATTTAAAAATATTGTTAGGTCCATAGTGTTACTTCTCTTCCTTCTTATCTTTTGCAAGCGATTGGTGGATCATAGTTTTTCAAAACCACCTACAAACTTCTGGTTGGTCGGCACGCCAGCTGAGCGCTCACCAGCTCCTCATTCTAGGACCTCCATCCAGCTCATTAGACTTGAGAAAGAAGTTTCTGATCTCTGAAACGAGTCTTCTGTTTATTAAGAGGTTCAAATGAAGAAGCTATCATTCATCTATTTTGGTTGTGTCTTTGCACCAGGGTATGTCCCTGTCTAGTTGGGTCTATAGAATTATCATCCACCAATTGGCTGAAAATCTCTTTTCCTCCTGTGGACCAGCACCCTACACAGTGAGGACCCAGACACCACCAACAGCACCGACCACTACTACCAAAAACCTTTCCATTAGTGTTGCGCCTAACCTCACACAACGCAAGAAGGAAGCACGACCATCCCAGTGCTTGGCACCTGTCCATTAAATGCTCATCCTATGAGCATCTACTGTATTTTGCAGGACAGTATTGTGGAGGTTCCCATCACCCATAGTAACATAAGGACAAGCATATCTTCAGAGAACATTGGTTAATGTGGTCTACTGTAGTGTACGACTGGAGAACGTTACTTGCAACATTTATTGGTCTAGAGGCCTGTACAAAACTGTCTGTAAACAGCCATTTTTAATACCAACTTCCCAATTGCTTGCACCATGTCTTGTTTCTTCTGCATGCTGGGTCTCTCAGTACTTGGCCTTGTAATGTAAATAAAGACAAGTGTACAGTCATCTTTCTCTAGTTACGTGGCATCTGGGGAACACCATTCCTAATCATTGCTTCTAACAAAAATTAGAATTTGACTTGAATTAAATTTTTGTTAAAATTAGACATCAAAAATTACTGGATATTTAAAGGGTTGACTAGGATTTTGATATTGATGGCTAGAGAAGAGCGAATTGAAGTCGACGAAGTGGAATTCGATTCGAATTTCAGGAAAAATTTGATTCGCACCGAATCCGAATTTCCTCACGCTTTGTGGTAAAGAATAGCATGGCTGCTGCACGTGTGAGGACATGGAGCAAGGAACTCTGGGAAGGCGGCCAATCAGCAGCCAGCCAGCCCTGTGATGTCACAGCCCTATAAATAGCCTCAGTCATTTTGGATTCTGCCATTTTCCAGTGTACTTAGTGCAGGGAGAGACGTCAGCAGGTGCTAGAGACAGTGCTAGGAAAGACTTCATTGTGCTTAAAAAACTATTTCCAAATTCAGGGAAAGATTAGTAGAAGTGTAGGGAAAGGATAGGGAGGAATCATTCCACAGTATTGAAGCAAAACAGGGTCCAATTGGGGTGTTTAGAGCCTGGGTAATAGGAACAATCCTATTACACCTTGCTGCACTGACTGGGTATCCAAATTGCCATCATACAGCTCTGTAATTCCAGCAAAACATTCTTGTTATTGGGGTGCAAGTGCTGTTTGATACAGCCATTAACAGGGTTTATTACAAGGAAATATTTCTACATCTTATTTACCCTTGTGCGGTGCAGTTATATGTTCTAAAGCATTTTTTGGCATATATTAGTGGGGGGAAAAGAGGCTTATTAGCCGTTGTTTGTTGAAGCGCGAAAATTACAGCCCTTTTTGGCGTGTATTGTGGCAAAAAAATATATATTATTTGCCGTTCAGCGGTGCAGTTATATGTTCTAAAGCCTTTTGTGGCATGTATTAGTGGCAAAAAATATATATATATTTGCCGTTCAGCGGTGCAGTTATATGTTCTAAAACCTTTTGTGGCGAGTCTAAGTGGAAAAAAAATAAGGGCCCGTTTGCTGTTCAGCGGTGCAGTTATATGTTCTAAAGCCCTTTTTGTCGTGTATTAGTGGCAAAAGAAAAATATATTTGCGGTTCAGCTGTGCAGTTATATGTTTTAAAGCCTTTTGTGGCATGTATTAGTGGCAAAAAAAATATATATATATATATATATATATATATATATAAATATTTGCCGTTCAGCGGTGCAGTTATTTGTTCTAAAGCCTTCTGTGAAGTGTATAATTGGAAAAAAATAAGGGCCTATTTGCCGCTCAGGATCCATTTTTTGGGGGTTATTGTTCTGACGGATCAGAGAAAGGGCAAAATAATCAGTGACGTCAACACAAACTTACTGCTGACACCCTCTCCACTCTGTCGGGGGGCTCTACTTGTATAAGTGTTTAATAGAACAGGTTTTGTAGACATCTATGTGAAATCAGCTGATGATGGTGTAAAAGGAGTGCGCTTTTTCTTGGCCCTAACATTGACCTGTAAGGCTGAGTTCATACTTGAGTTATTTGGTCAGTTTTGACCCCGTGACTGCCCAAATAAGTGAAGTGTGCAGTGATTCTAAGAGCGACGCTTGTCATCTGCATGTCATACAGACTCACAGTATTATTTCACTACCACAGCAGACTCCCTATGTGTGTTACTGCAAGGCACAGTGTTCTACACCACTATAAAGGCTCTCTGCAGCCAGGAAATAGCCATTTTTTAACGCGATCCGCCGCAAATAAATTCAGATCGAACCGATTTTTTTTTTTTACATTCAGCGAACCAGCCTAATCAACTTCTTTTTAAATTCGCTCATCTCTATTGATGGCCTAACCTCAGGATAGGTCATCAATGTCTGATCAGTGAGAGTCTGACTCCTGTCTTCAGTGCTCAGTAGAACTGAAGACTGAAGACTATCCTTAGCAACACTCAGAGCTTTGCTAAGAAGACTCTTTACAAACAGTTTTCTAGTAAAAAGAAACTATTTTCCCTAATAAAGTATATTACAAAAATGTATAACGTCCCTGCAGAAAAATCTGCATATGATTTCAAAGCAGAGTTACAGTGGATTTAGGTATAAACCTAAGGCCTCATGCACACGACCGTGGTGTGTTTTGTGGCCCGCTAAACGCGGATCCGCAAAACACGGATGACGTCCGTGCGCATTCCGTAATTTGTGGAACGGCACGGACAGCCTTCAATATAAATGCCTTTTCTTGTCCGTAAAGCGCGGACAAGAATTGGACATGTTATATTTTTTTAGCGGGGCCGCGGAACGGAGCAACGGATGCGGACAGCACGCGGAGTGCTGTCCGCATCTTTTGCGGCCCCATTGAAGTGAATGGGTCCACATCCGAGCGGCCAAAACAGCGGCTCGGATGCGGACCAAATCAACGGCCGTGTGCATGAGGCCTAAGGCAGAGAATTCTCATCACACCTGAATTTGTCCTGAAACTATCATAGTACTTGAATGAGTTCCGGTAACCATATTATTAAAGGAATTTTCCTATAATCAACAATTATGTGTCTGATCACTGAAGTCCGACCACTGTTATCCCCACAGATTATGAAAACGGGGGTCCTGTTTCCTCTATTTAAAAGGAACGGCATTTGCGCATGGCACTGCCATTTCATTCAAAGTCTATGGGACTGACAGAGCGAGCCAAACATTGTCCTTCCTAAACCCTTAAAGGGGTTTTCCAGTTTACATTAAAATCCTTTAAAATAATAATTTATGACGTTGTTGTAATTTTGTAATGTATTTATTTTCTCTCTATTGCTCCTATCTCCCGTTCTGGGCCGTGGTCACATGACCGTGTCAATGCAGGTCTTTCTTATTTCCTGTGATGTTATGTCCATGGGTGATGGATGGGAGGAGCTATAAACTAGGTGGGAGTTGGTAGGGGGCGTGATAGGGGAGTGTCTATGTAACTAGCTGAATGGGAGGAGCTATAAACTAGCTGGGCATTGTTAGGGGCAGGACTAGAGCTGTGGGAGAGGAAGGAGAAGTGCATTATGGGTTTGGTTGGATACAGGAGCAGAAAGTGTTACATACAGGATGGAAACAAACCAGAGGGACTGGTTTACATGGTTTACAAGCCCCCCAAAAAGTATAGGAACCCTGGAGAATCCCTTTAACACATTTAGATATTTTTATACTTTCTAGTGACTACAATATGTAAAAATGCAGAGGGCAGTAATTGATAATGAGATTGGTGCTAGCCTAATGGATGGAGCCCTGTGTGGTCATTTCTGTTGTCACCCTGCTCATATCAAGGGGCCTTAAAGAGGTTGTCCCATCTTGCACATTGGGTTCATATCACTAGGATACCCCAATGTCTGATAGCTGTGGGTCCCACATCTAGGACCCGCACCTATCTCTAGAACGGAGCACACAAAGTGCCAGTGGAAGCACTGAGCATGCATTTCTATGAGACTGCCAAAAATGGCAAGCTCAGTAATTTTTGAAAGTCCTATTGAAATGAATGAAAAGCGTACTGCGCAAGCGTGGCCACCGCTCCATTCACTTCTATAGGGCTTACAGAGATATTTTCAGTGGTCCTATGGAAATGAATGGTGGGCAGCCGCGCATGCTCCACCTCTTGGACTTGCACCTATAAGACATTGGGGGCATATCGCTAGGATATGTCCAAGATGGGACAATCCCTTCAAGAAACAAAAGTCAAAATTAAGAACAGGAGGAAGAAAGGATTATGGGATAGAGATACAGATAGTTTCAAGAGAAGATAGATGGGTAGACAGATCAGATATAATAGAATACAGTAGAATAGACAAGAACATATAAGTTAAAAAGATAGATAGATAGATAGATAGATAGATAGATAGATAGATAGATAGATATCTAAATATGAGATAGATAGATAGATAGATAGATAGATAGATAATGAATAGATGGAGATAGATAGATCTATCAAAAGACCGACAGATACTGAGCCGGTACAGACTGAGCGCCCACAGCCTGCTTATTAAATCCAGGCGTCACTGACAGAGGTACAAGCCCAGGGAGAGCAGACTGTGCCAGCAGTGCGACCAGGAGGACGTGGAGGATGAGGCTCATTTCCTGCTGCGGGGCCCCAAATACTCAGCAGTGAGGGAGACTCACTTCAGGAGACTGTCTGATCTCTGCCCAGACTTCATCTCCATGGAGGAGGAAGAGAGACTCTCCATACTGCTGGGGGAAGTGGAGAACACAGCGACCACAGCAGCACAATATATTACTGCCTGCCATAGACTGAGAGGAGCCTGATATACCATGGACTCCTATACCCCCACCCTGTATATGTCCTCATCCCCCAAACCTACCCAATTATTTCCCACTTGTTTGGCAATGCTAACATTTATTTAGTTCTGCCAATAAAGCTTATTTGATTTGATAGATAGATAGATAGATAGATAGATAGATAGATAGATAGATAGATAGATAATGTAGATACATACACATATGTGAGATAGGTATAAGGACATTTCCTACTGAGTTCAGCATTTCTGGTGTAAAACCTTCACACTTCTTCACACTTATTTCATCTGATGAGCTTTTTCTTTCCCCGCAGTCTGATCTTCCCTCTCAGAACATAATTATTTTGTAAAACCTGCATCAAAGCGACCTTTAGATCTGTTTTCTTAGCTCTGATTTTTGTTTCTTTAGCACTTTACGGTGTTAGTGTTTCTCACTTGCAGCAGTCTGTGAATATTACATAACGATGTAGATTAGATGGTGATCTCTGCTCTCCCACACGGGCAATTAAAAGCATCCACACAGTTGTAGCCGAGAGGAGACCGCCCATAAATAGTCTCAAAGACTTTGACCTACATGTCTTATTGCTTGAAACAGATATAACAAAAGCCATACCTCCCAATGTTTAAACAGGAACGGCCATCATCAGTATTTTTTACATTAAGCCATGCCTCTAATTATATATGCACCCAATTCTGCCCAGTTTTCTTCGTGCCCCACACAGTAGTTATTCCCCTTTGTGCCCCCTCACAGTAGAATGCCCACTTAGTGCCCCCACATAGTAGTTATGCGCAGTGGCGTAGCGTGGGTTGCCAGCACACGGGACAAGCCAAAAATTGCGACCCCCCCCCCCGTACCCCAGGCACGCCCCTTTTAACAGATACTGTAGTAGATTACTAGCAGTCCTATGTAACACCACAGATAACACAGAGATAACTCTCTGTGTACAGATAATGTAGTAGATGGGTGTGAGGCCCCAGAATTCAGAACACAGTGTGACCTGAAGTCTGGGGCCAGGATGCGGCAGGGTGGGCCATATTCTCAATCTCCTCCCCCAACCCTACCGTGAAACAGATATGTGCATGAACATTATTATTACAGTATAATACCGAACCATACCTGTTACATCCAGTGACGTCTCCTGTGATGTAGACTTTCCTCAACGTCTTCATTCAGAGATAAGACCGCCATGATACCTTCTTTCAGCCGCTTCTCGTCTCTGCAGAGTTTCACAGAATAAAATGTAGGTTCCTCACTTTACTATCATCCTCTCCTTCCTGGTGTCTCAACACTGTCATCCTGCTGCCCCCCAATACTGTACTAGAGCCAGATAGTCCCCCATTCCTCATAATATTATTCCCCCTGTATATTATAATGGCTCCCTCTTTATTATTAATGTACTGGCCCCCCTCTTTATTATTAATATAATGGCCCCTCTTTATTATTAATATAATGTCCCCCTCTTTAGATTTGTCCCAGTGTTCTCCTTTCATTGCTGGGCCAGGACTTCACCTCCCGGAGTGCGGCTCCCTCTAGTTGCGCTAGAAGTATTTCCATTTGCTGCTCTGTGGAGACAGGGTACAATATGAACAAGGCACACATTTTCTCTTTAAAGTCTCTTAGGGTGTGAGCTTCCCCAGAGTATTGTGGGAACCAAGGGGCCCCAAAGTAGTAGGGCATGGTTAGTGGCATCATGCTGGCTGCTGCAACAGCTGTCGGTGTACTGGGGCCAGCTGCGGCTGCTGCAGGGGATCCGCTGAGGTCAGGTTGCGCTGCTTCCTCCTGAACAGACATGGCAATGACAGTTTATTTAAATGCTGCAGGCTAAATTTGACTGTCTACAGTTTTTGAATGGGGTTGCTATAGGCAACCGTTGCAGGTGTATGGCCCTTTAAGACAAGCGGTACAGGCCGGAGATACTATTGAGGGAAATTCTTATTAAATGTCCCCTCTGCTACTGATGGAGGATTTTCACAGGCTGAGGAGTAAGGTCGGGGCCTTTACTTGCATTTATCCCCATGGAGGTTGGCTGGCAATGCGACGATCCTCCTCTCTCTTGCACACATGCCAGATCTCGCGATCCGCGAGCGTACGTCACACACAAGTCCCGTGCGTGGCACCTCTCTTCAACGCGATCGACAGCCAGAAGGGGCGGTGCTACACTCTGCATACAGCCCGGCCTCTCCCGACCGCTACAGGAGTGGTAGGCGGCACTCTGACTTATTCTTTTGCATATGGGGCGGTGCACCAACTTTTTCCGCTCTGAGAGGGGGTGTAACTTAGTTTTTTCCTGCCAGGCTGCTCTGTGATGGCGCAGCAAACAACTACAAGTCCTTTAGGCAGCCATCTTAAGTGCAAAACAGTCCATTCAAATAAAGCAAGCAGCGCTAATGACTTTTGAAAAATCCACAATTTTGCAGTTTTAACCACCTCAGCCCCCATAGCTTAAACACCCTGAAAGACCAGGCCACTTTTTACACTTCTGACCTACACTACTTTCACCATTTATTGCTCGGTCATGCAACTTACCACCCAAATGAATTTTACCTCCTTTTCTTCTCACTAATAGAGCTTTCATTTGGTGGTATTTTATTGCTGCTGACATTTTTACTTTTTTTGTTATTAATCGAAATTTAACGATTTTTTTGCAAAAAAATGACATTTTTCACTTTCAGTTGTAAAATTTTGCAAAAAAAACGAGATCCATATATAAATTTTGCTCTAAATTTATTGTTCTACATGTCTTTGATAAAAAAAAAATGTTTGGGTAAAAAAAAAAAATGGTTTGGGTAAAAGTTATAGCGTTTACAAACTATGGTACAAAAATGTGAATTTCCGCTTTTTGAAGCAGCTCTGACTTTCTGAGCACCTGTCATGTTTCCTGAGGTTCTACAATGTACAGACAGTACAAACACCCCACAAATGACCCCATTTCGGAAAGAACACACCCTAAGGTATTCGCTGATGGGCATAGTGAGTTCATAGAACTTTTTTTTTTTGTCACAAGTTAGCGGAAAATGATGATTTTTTATTTTTTATTTTTTTTTCTTACAAAGTCTCATATTCCACTAACTTGTGACAAAAAATAAAAACTTCCATGAACTCACTATGCCCATCAGCAAATACCTTGGGATGTCTTCTTTCCAAAATGGGGTCACTTGTGGGGTAGTTATACTGCCCTGGCATTCTAGGGGCCCAAATGTGTGGTAAGGAGTTTGAAATCAAATTCTGTAAAAAATGGCTGGTGAAATCAGAAAGGTGCTCTTTCGAATGTGGGCCCCTTTGCCCACCTAGGCTGCAAAAAAGTGTCACACATGTGGTATCTCCGTACTCAGGAAAAGTTGGGGAATGTGTTTTGGGGTGTCATTTTACATATACCCATGCTGGGTGAGAGAAATATCTTGGCAAAAGACAACTTTGTATAAAAAAATGGTAAAAGTTGTCTTTTGCCAAGATATTTCTCTCACCCAGCATGGGTATATGTAAAATGACACCCCAAAACACATTCCCCAACTTCTCCTGAATACGGAGATACCATATGTGTGGCACTTTTTTGCAGCCTAGGTGGGCAAAGGGGCCCACATTCCAAAGAGCACCTTTCGGATTTCACTGGTCATTTTTTACAGAATTTGATTTCAAACTCCTTACCACACATTTGGGCCCCTAGAATGCCAGGGCAGTATAACTACCCCACAAGTGACCCCATTTTGGAAAAAAGACACCCCAAGGTATTCGCTGATGGGCATAGTGAGTTCATGGAAGTTTTTATTTTTTGTCACAAGTTAGTGGAATATGAGACTTTGTAAGAAAAAAAATAAAAATAAAAATCATCATTTTCCACTAACTTGTGACAAAAAATAAAAAATTCTAGGAACTCGCCATGCCCCTCACGGAATACCTTGGGGTGTCTTCTTTCCAAAATGGGGTCACTTGTGGGGTAGTTATACTGCCCTGGCATTTTCCAGGGGCCCTAATGTGTGGTAAGTAGGTAAATGACCTGTGAAATCCTAAAGGTGCTCTTTGGAATATGGGCCCCTTTGCCCACCTAGGCTGCAAAAAAGTGTCACACATGTGGTATCTCCGTATTCAGGAGAAGTTGGGCAATGTGTTTTGTGGTGTCATTTTACATATACCCATGCTGGGTGAGAGAAATATCTTGGCAAAAGACAACTTTTCCCATTTTTTTATACAAAGTTGGCATTTGATCAAGATATTTATCTCACCCAGCATGGGTATATGTAAAATGACACCCCAAAACACATTCCCCAACTTCTCCTAAGTACGGCGATACCAGATGTGTGACACTTTTTTGCAGCCTAGATGCGCAAAGGTGCCCAAATTCCTTTTAGGAGGGCATTTTTAGACATTTGGATACCAGACTTCTTCTCACGCTTTGGGGCCCCTAAAATGCCAGGGCAGTATAAATACCCCACATGTGACCCCATTTCGGAAAGAAGACACCCCAAGGTATTTAATGAGGGGCATGGCGAGTTCAACAAAAATTTTTTTTTTTGGCACAAGTTAGCGGAAATTGCTATTTTTTATTTTTTTCTCACAAAGTCTCCCTTTCCGCTAACTTGGGACAAAAATTTCAATCTTTCATGGACTCAATATGCCCCTCACGGAATACCTTGTGGTGTCTTCTTTCCGAAATGGGGTCACTTGTGGGGTATTTATACTGCCCTGGCATTCTAGGGGCCCTAAAGCGTGAGAAGAAGTCTGGAATATAAATGTCTAAAAAATTTTATGCATTTGGATTCCGTGAGGGGTATGGTGAGTTCATGTGAGATTTTATTTTTTGACACAAGTTAGTGGAATATGAGACTTTGTAAGAAAAAAAAAAATAATTTCCGCTAACTTGGGCCAAAAAAATGTCTGAATGGAGCCTTACAGGGGGGTGATCAATGACAGGGGGGTGATCAATGACAGGGGGGTGATCAATGACAGGGGGGTGATCAGGGAGTCTATATGGGGTGATCACCCCCCTGTCATTGATCACCCCCCTATAAGGCTCCATTCAGATGTCCGTATGTGTTTTGCGGATCCGATCCATGTATCAGTGGATCCGTAAAAATCATACGGACATCTGAATGCAGCCTGACAGGGGGGTGATCAATGACAGGGGGGTGATCAATGACAGGGGGGTGATCAGGGAGTCTATATGGGGTGATCACCCCCCTGTCATTGATCACCCCCCTATAAGGCTCCATTCAGATGTCCGTATGTGTTTTGCGGATCCGATCCATGTATCAGTGGATCCGTAAAAATCATACGGACATCTGAATGCAGCCTGACAGGGGGGTGATCAATGACAGGGGGGTGATCAATGACAGGGGGGTGATCAGGGAGTCTATATGGGGTGATCACCCCCCTGTAAGGCTCCATTCAGATGTCCGTATGTGTTTTGCGGATCCGATCCATGTATCAGTGGATCCGTAAAAATCATACGGACATCTGAATGCAGCCTTACAGGGGGGTGATCAATGACAGGGGGGTGATCAGGGAGTCTATATGGGGTGATCACCTCCGTCATTGATCACTCCTCTGTAAGGCTCCATTCAGACGTCCGTATGTGTTTTGCGGATCCGATCCATCTATCAGTGGATCCGTAAAATTCATACGGACGTCTGAATGCAGCCTTACAGGGGGGTGATCAATGACAGGGGGGTGATCAATGACAGGGGGGGGATCAGGGAGTCTATATGGGGTGATCACCACAGTCATTGATCACTCCCCTGTAAGGCTCCATTCAGATGTCCGTATGTGTTTTGCGGATCCGATCCATCTATCAGTGGATCCGTAAAATTCATACGGACCTCTGAATGGAGCCTTACAGGGGGCTATCAATGACAGGGGGGTGATCAATGACAGGGGGGTGATCAGGGAGTCTATATGGGGTGATCTGGGGTGATCAGGGGTGAATAAGGGGTTAATAAGTGACGGGGGGGGTGTAGTGTAGTGTAGTGGTGGTTGGTGCTACTTTACTGAGCTACCTGTGTCCTCTGGTGGTCGATCCAAACAAAGGGGACCACCGGAGGACCAGGTAGCAGGTATATTAGACGCTGTTATCATAACAGCGTCTAATATACCTGTTAGGGGTTAAAAAAATCACATCTCCAGCCTGCCAGCGAACGATCGCCGCTGGCAGGCTGGAGATCCACTCTCTTACCTTCCGTTCCTGTGAGCGCGCGCGCCTGTGTGCGCGCGTTCACAGGAAATCTCGTGTCTCGCGAGATGACGCACGGATGCGTCCAGGAGGAATGAATCAACCACCTTCCGGACGCATCCGTGCGTTAGGCGGTCGGGAGGTGGTTAAAGATGCGGTTTTGTAGTAGTCTCCAAACAGCCTAAACAGTTCTTTGGCCCAAAAAAAGCTATCAAACAGTTGGGGCTCATTCACAATAGGCAGTCTATAATGGCGCAGGGGTTTGCAAATCCTGTTCACACAGTTCATTAAAGGCACAAAGGAATGAATCCTGTTCGTGATGCCAATTTATTTTATGCAGTATACCAGACCGACAGGGGAATTATACGTGAGGTCACGGTGTGAGCATTAGGTAGGCCGAGGTAAATACAGTTCTGGTTACTCACAGTTACGTCATCCCTGGGCAGGCTCGCATAAGTGAAGAGGAGAGGGGCACAGGAATTCTCTGGGGCACACTCTGGTGTAAGGGACACTGGCCAGATGGTGGTTCGAGGTGCCCTTCATGGTCTGTATTAATGTGCCTATGGCAAGGTCCCTTGTAGTCGTGACGCCAGTACCTTTTATGGTGGTATAACCATAACTGAGGAACTGGAGACTGAGGCAAGGATGGTGCAATCCAACCTATAACTTTTACTAAACGTTGCTCCTGGTAATGCAGCCAGCCAGTAGCGCAGGGGCAACATGTGAGGTGCACGGTGGACTGATGAGGGGCCAAATAATAACACACAGTTCATCAGTTTACTCACGGTTAGCAGAAAGCCTCCATGGGCTGGCAGCACAGTGTTGAGGTGGACAGCATGAAATCCTCCGGGGCACAGTCTGTGGTAGGGAAGCATCAGCCAAGATGGTGGTTGAGGTGCCCTTGATGTTAGGGGTGCTTTGGGTGCTTGTTGCGGCTGAGTCCCTTGATGGTTTTTGTCGTGACGCCAGTACCGTTAATGGTGGTACAACCATTAGTAGTAAAAATGAGTTAGACAGTGGTAAGATACAACTCACAACTTTTACTGTTGATGACTTTGGTTGCAGCAGTACAAAAATGCAGTCTCTTGATGTTACAGAGTTGGTCTGCAAATCCACTGTTTCTAGGCTTTTCAGGTTTTAGTTTGGAGCAGTGGGTTATTTTCAATATCAGTGCAATTTTGGGTGAGGTTGCCGGAGGCTATGGTATCCTTCACCTGAATATCCCAAAGGTCCTTGATGCCTGACTTGTAGCTTTTATCCTTTGGATGTATATAAGTCTTTTTCTCTTGTCCCTTTCTGGACTAAACTTTCATTAGAGCAGAAGTGCTAGATCTACACTCTTCCACTCTCAGTATCAGTCTACTTACTGATCTCCACACTGACCTGTCTCCACTAATCTGAACTCTGGTCTCAACTGAACTGTCTCACTAGGCCTGACCTGGGTATAATATATAAGACCTAAGCTATATCCCCATCTAGTGGTGGGATGTATAAATTACACCTAATCTGCCTGGTAACAGGGATTTTGCAGATATAATAGTACAAAATCATACAATACCGCACAATACATTGTTAAGACCAAAAAGTGCTTTTAAGCAGTGCCCACACACACGTAGTGGGACGCTGCAGTAACGGTTACATCCCAGTATAAAACAGTCTCTAGTACATCCAGATATGAAATAGTCTCTTTAAGAGGGACAGAGGTAAAGCTGCAAGAGGTCCACTGCTCACAGGTGTGATGTCTGTCTCTCAGGGTATTAATGATATAGGTTTTATGCTTACTGGTAGAGGACTTCTACGCAGATCCCTGTTATCCCAGTGCAGGTTAGTGAGGCTGCCGGAGGCTGGTAAATCCTTCACTTTTAACTCCAAAGGTCCTAAGGCGTGTATAGCGATGACCGTAACTCTTTGGGTCTCTGTTTTGTTTTGTGCTTTCTGGATTAATATCCTTTTTGAAGATAAACTTCTAGCTGATGTCCACTAACTCTTCTGAGTTAGATGTGGACCACTTCAGCTCAGGGCTGAAGACTCATGACTAAACCCTGAGGACTGACTCACTAAGACTGAACTGCCTAACTAGGCCTGAGCTGGGCTATATATATGGGATGTGTTGTCTCCCCCTAGTGGTAGGCTCAGTGTAATGGAATCTAACACACATGTAGGCAGGGATTATGCATAAAGATGCACTGCAGCATAAAACAGGTTATATAAAGCATACAAAGTATAACACTACGACTTTGCAGTACCCACGTGGGTAGTGGGACACTGCACTAATATATTGCCATGTTTATCTTGTTTAACTACTGCAACATTTTTAGTTAATCTGTTGTTTTACAAATAGACTTACTGTGCATCAGACTCAGTATTAAAGGAAGGTTTAATATATTGCCGCATTTATCTTGTTTAATTGCTGCCACAGTCCTCTGCTACTTAATCCATTCTGTATGCGATACAGTTATTATAGACTATGGTCAACAGACAGTTGCCTGGGCCCTCCCAAGGAAAGGGCAGTGGCAAAAATGTTGCTGTAGACAGCAGAAGTAGCAGCAGAAGAAGGGGGGGGGGGGGGGGGGGTAGCAGCTGCAGCAACAGGCCAGAGATGCCACTGTCATCCAGCGGTCGTGTTTTGACTTACACTCCAGCTGTACTGGAATGGTTGACTCTCTCTTCAACATCATCTCATGTGACAACAGATACACACAGCCAGGAATCGGTGGGTTCCTCTGACACTACACTTAGTTGGCATTGCCCGGGAACTGTTTCTGCACCCTCACCTGTCCTGAACCTGCCTCTTGCTTTTGCTGCTCCATCTGTAGCCAAGTATGCCACTGGCCAAGGACATACATAGAAATCACTGGGCCCATTGCAAGAATCTGATTTGGGACCCCTTGTGAGTGACCCATAGCACCCCATTGGTACATGCACATCTGCTGCCTCCGTTGCAGATTCTGGCAAAAACAAAGGACAAAATAATGCTGGTTATTGAATGACCCCATTATTGTCATTGGAATCCGGCAGGTGTCGGCAGTGTTTGGCATATCCTGGATCTGGCGATTCTGGTATTCTGCTGGTATGCTGGAACAGAATACCAAAATCTGATCGCAGGTGATTACCTAGCCTATCTGATGAACTGTGCCCACTGCTGCTACTTTTTATATAGTGTGTCATCCTCACATGGACTGTGCCTGCTCCTGCTTCACCTCTTTCCCAGTGCTGACATAGGCCTCTTTCACACGACTGTATGGCTTTTTCAGTGTTTTGCGGTCCATTTTTCTCGGATCCGTTGTTCCGTTTTTTGTTTACGTTGTGTTTTTGTTTCTGTTCCATTTTTCTGTTCCGTTTTTCCGTATGGCATATAGAGTATACAGTAATTACATAGAAAAAATTGGGCTGGGCATAACATTTTCAAAAGATGGTTCCGCAAAAACGGAATGGATACGGAAGACATTCGGATGCATTTCCGTATGCGTTCTGTTTTTTTGCGGACCCATTGACTTGAATGGAGCCACGGAACGTGATTTGCCGTTTTAACGGAACGGAAAAACGGAAACGGAATGCTTACAGAGTACATTTAGTTTTTTCTTGCGGAACCATTGAAATGAATGGTTTCGTATACGGACCGTATATGGAACGCAAAAAACGGCCCTTAAACGAAAAAAAAAACGGTCATGTGAAAAATGCATTAGTGTTTGTGTTGCTGGCAGAGCCCGGTCAGGGCCTGGGGCAGATCTTTACCGAGCTGGACTTGAGTCTGGACTGGTGACTCTGGACCCTGTTTGTCATGAGGAAGGACCCACATATCCAAGAGGTCTGAAACGCGTCGATTTACACTTGTATACGGATTTTACTACGCTGGACTAAAGTTACAATACTTCACCTGAACTGAGCCGGATATTTTCTGCACAACAGGTGATCTAACCACCGCAGGTGAGAGCTGCCTTACAACTTTACTATGGTGACTCTGCTGGATCAGGTCAGGTCCAGACTAATACACACCTCAGAAGCTGCAGAACATTATAATTGTGACAAGGGAACTACAAGTCTCACCATCAGATTGTTGTTATTGGAAATTAGGGGGCAACAAAGGGAGAGGTAAAAGTGGAGAGAACTACAACTCCCAGCATGACCAGGCTGTTATTATTGGATACAAGTGGATATTACACAGAGAGAGTATAAGGCCAGGTTCACATCACCATTTAGTTTTCCGCACTTCTGATGCGTCAGAAGAACAGAAAAATAACGAAAAAAATTGATCCTGAATTTCAAGCATCAGTTCTGCACATTTGGCATCCGTTTCAGCCATTTCCATCTGAGATCTGTTATTTTAGACGGAAAAAAGTATTGGATGCAAAACAGAAAACTAAACAGTGATGTGAACCTAGCCTAAGAGAGAACTACAACTCCCAGCATGTCCAGATTACAGGGCATGATCCAGTTTTACAAGGTGAGAGCTTTAAAAGGAAATAACTATAACCCCTAGTATGCCCAGACTTATTATGGCGCATCAGTATACATCACATATAGGAGGCATTAGAGAAGAGAACTACAACTCCCAGGATTACCAGATTGTACTAGGGCATAAGTTGAAATTAGATGGAGAGGGATATAATAGGACAGAGCTACAACTCCCAGCTTTTATAGGACGTTCTATGGGTCATCCCAGGACAACACTAACCTCTCCTCCAGGCACAACACAGAAGCTCCTCCCCCTCACAGCCACATCCCACAGGTCTTTCACCAGGTCTCTGCACTGGTCACATGGTTGATGACATCACCAAAGGTCCTTCAGACTTCTTGGCTTCCTGCACTGGCCACATGGTTGATGACATCACCAAAGTTCCTTCTCCACTTCTTACATTTTTTTTTTAACAGGTAGTAGCTATATAAGTGTAATTAGTGGACGGGGCCAATTCTCCACTGCTGGCCCCTTTCCCCCAGGGGCCCCATAGCAGCTGCGTGGTCTGTCTCTATTGGAGGTACGCCACTGGCTCTGCTTTTCAGTGACGATGAAAACCGTGCCACTCATTTAGTGTTACAGCCTGAACCTGGGATCCCTTTTCCTATTAACCCTAATAGAGCTCTATTAGCTTGAGTAGGATTTTGACACGCTCCTTGCTGAGCTTTGCCTAGGGTTGCCACCCGTACGGGACTGACCTGGACAGTCCGGGTTTGTAATCCTGTTCCTGGGTACAAGCCTTTCTCAGACCTGGACACAGAAAGATTTATTTCAAACTGCAGAGACGCTTGCAGGAAGGAATAGGAATAGTGGCAGTGCCTGTGACCTCATCACTGGAGGCTAGACTGGAGGCGGAGCTGCAAGCTAGACTCAGTCCTCTCCCTCCTCCCTCCCTCTCCTTCTCTCTGCTAGTCAGTACTAGAGGAAGTGACATCAGAGAGGGAGGGAGCGTGGGAGAGGAGAAATCATTCTCCACAGCCGCCTGCGCGTGGAGCTGCTCCACTCCAGGCAGCCCAGCAGCAGACTCTTCTTCTCTTCGTCTGGGAGGGAGACCAGTCAGTAAAAAAGGTATTTAAAACATTTGAAGACAGTTTTTAATAAAAAATATTAATTGGAAGGGGGGTGGGGGCACGCACGGCACTTGTTAGTATTGCACATAAAACAACATGACCCATAAAAAAATGCCACAGGTAACCAGTGTGACATGTTTTGTGGGGGCATCTTTTATGTGCAATAATATATATCCAAATACAGACATCCAAATTTCATGTTAGTGCAAAATCTATTTTATTGATAGTTGTCGTCCAATCGGCAAGTGCTTTTGGGGCCGTGCAGGGTCCCCTTCATCAGGCCCAGACATGCGCTTGTCGTTTCAATGACAACTATCAATAAAATGGATTTTCACTATAAATGTACCGCCGAACTACCGATACTGATATCGCTGCCAATACAGAGTATGCTCCGATACCTTCCCCGATATTGGAACTTCCGGTCGGAGGGAGATGTCCCTCTGACTGGCAGTGCCAAGGCAGCATACAGCCGACTTCCTTTCCAATCAGGAAGGCGGGAGGTGGGTTATCATCCTCCTCCTGGCTTCCTGATTGGCTAGGAAGCCTGCTTCACTTGTTGCTAGGCAGCCTGGCTTCCTAACCAATCAGCAAGCTGGGCAGTATGTCATGACTCATGTCCCGGCCTCCTGATTGGTCAGGAAGGTACGCTACCTACAAAAAAGTGAATTTACCCAAAAATTGCCGCGAGGTGCTAAAGTGTTCGGGTTTGGCTTGAAGAAAAGGTGGCAATCCTAGCTTTGCCTCGTGCACAGCACAGCAGGGATGTTACCATGGCAGCCATGGGAAGCTTCAAAAGTGTCCAGGCTGCCATGGTAACCAATCGGAGCACCACAATTTCACTGTGGGGGCTCCAGTTGGAAGGCAGAGAGAGCTGCCTTCCTCTGACTTACTTCACAGATGCCGCGATCGGTGTTGATTAGGGTTGAGCAAATCGACTTCGGATGAAACATCCGGTCGATTCGCATAAAACTTCATTAGAATACTGTACGGAGCAGGAGCTCCGTACAGTATTAGAATGTATTGGCTCCGATGAGACAAAGTTATTACTTTGCGAAGTCTCACGAGACTTTGTGTAATAACTTCATAAATTAATTTGTACTGTAAAAAAACATTTCCCAAACTCGGGTTCAGTTCCAAGTCCAAGGGGTTAAATTATAGGGTTTGACGGGATTGCTATCCATGTCATTGCGGCCAGGTGTCTGCTGTAATATACAGCTGGTGCCCCGCCATGTATGGAGCGGCCTCACTACAGCAGCCCGCTCTATACAGTACCTCAGCCACCGTGACTTACAGGTATACCTGATTTATAGCGATTTGAATCAAATTTCTTGTCAAAGTTTGGCAAATCAAACAAATCAATTTTTTCCAAACTTCCATTCCAAGAACTTCTTTTGGTGCATTATGTTTTATTTATTTTTGCTGATGAGTGTATAACAGCGACTGGTTGCTATGGAGGCGCTATCTGACAACCCCAGGTAAAAGTCTCTGGTTGCTAGGCCATGTGTCCATAGCAACCGCTCTACTGCAATTCACTTAAAAACTCTGAATCTCAGGTCAGATTCACTAATAAAGATGTAAAAAGCCCCCGATTCCTCCATGTCATCAGCTGGAACATGCCTTTAGTTACACATACCAATACTAATGAAAGAGAAATAAGGCTTTGTATGATAGGGGGTCACATAGTTTACGCTTGTTATCATCGCACATGAAATACATTACGGATATTCAAGTTTGAGATGACGGCAACAGCTGCCGCCGATGTATAGAAGGTTCTAGGAAATTGTCTGGAGCTGTATAGCGAACCAATATACATAATAAATCACTGCATCATTTATATGATCAGATCTTTTACGCTTTTTTCTCTCTATACTTGTCTTTTGGCTTCAAAATTCACAAAAACAGGTGTATGACAATGTGAGGCCACCTACCTCCTCTAATAGTGTCACATGACCACACATATTCACAGGCATTTTTAAGCCTCAGGAATCCCCGATCCTCTGAGGAACAGCCCCGCACATATCTGTTTAAGCACCGCCCCCGAGGTCCAATACATGCTACAGTCCCCTGAAAAATAGGACAGTTGGAAGAAAAGCTAAGTCCTCTAGGGCACCAGGGCAATTTTTATGACCACAACACCATCCTCTGGCAGTAGGCAGTGGTATACCTCCAATGGAGCCAGATCATGCAAACGCTATAGGGCACTTGTGGAGTAGGAGGTAGCTTGAAATTCTTTTTCTTCCCACAAATAAAGACTGCATTTTCATGCAGCCAACACTAGGGGGAGCTCAGTGCAAACAGATGATTACAGCAACTACATACATTCCTATGCACTCAACCTCCCCTAGTGGAGGCTTCAGGCAGCCAGCTTTTTAATGGATTGGAAGCAGGAGATGTATCAATGTATTTATGGCAGTTGTGCACCATGTAAATATGGTGGTCAGAATGAGCACCAAATTTATGAAGCTTCTTTTTTACTGACATAGAAGTCAGATACAGTGGGTAAGGCCAAGAGTGACCTTTTTTAAAAAAAAATTAATTTTGCAAAATGTTTCCGCTTAATAAAAAAACACCCTATTAGGGAATTCAGAATGAAGATCTTGAAGATCATGGAGATAGCACTACAGTCCTTTAGTACAAGCCCATTCATTAAAGGGATTATCCCATGACTAATGTAAAAAAATAATAGTACATAAAAACCACTTTATAACAAAGCTAGAACCAGCCCTATACCTCACATGGACCCAGAGATCTGCTAGATTTATATCAAGCTGAAAACTCAAGGGGAGTGTATTTTCTGCTGCAGCTCAGGGGGTGTGTCCATGCTCTCCCTATCACAGCTCGGGGGTGTGTCCATGCTCTCCCAATCACAGCTCAGGAGGCAGTTGAAGGGTGAACCGAGCATGTGCGGCCATCTCAGTGAGCAGGTCAAAGAAATAAGAAAAAAACTAACTGCAGATGGCGCCATACAGATACATTTTATTATGCTATGCTAGCTCTGCTAAATTTTTAATTACATGCAATTACAAAAGTATTGAGATCCAGGTGCTGGTTTCAAAACTGTAGAATATTTTTCAAGGGACAACCCCTTTAATCCATACCGTATGGGATATGGACTTGCTTTGTTGCTTGATGTCGGATGTGATGTGATGTCTTTGGGAGGCATTCCCTATCTCCATATGGTGTACTGTTATGCAGTATACAAATAACCATATCTAGTTATAACTACCATATAGGATGTGCCCAAGTTTTCTTGCTGCGAATATACAATAAAATGAATTGGTCTTCAGAAGCCAAGACGTTAGTGGTGCCCATTTCCGCCCTATCACCATACAGCAGCACTTTTAGACATCATCACCATATTTTACATGTTAAACTTCCCACTTTACATACAGAAATGCGTATGTAGAGCTTGCTCAGCATCATCCCATATTCTTACAATACAAAATGAAATACTGACATCAAATTGTACCGACATATAATGAATTTCAGTAGACCACATGCAAAGACCCTGCACATGCTTCATCCAGAGTGGAAACTCCATCCAGATGGTAATAATCATCTATGAGCCACACTGGGGAAAGACCTACACAGGGTAATAACATGCAATATATCCATCCCCTGCAACATATCTAATATTCCCAAGTTTATAGCATGCATAGGCATCAACTCTGATGACAGAATCATTAAAAAGACCTAAAGGATTAAAAAATCAGTAAAGAGCAAAGACTGGATTTACATCTGTTCTGAATTTCTATTTCTTTTGTCATTTTAGATGAGTGGCCTCATAGAGAGCAAGAGCTGCAGAAAAATGTATATACTGACATTACACATGTGCTACTGTAGGGTCCTTACTGCAGATAGATAATATGTGAAAAAGGAGAGTTATATATATGAGATAGAAGATAGATAGATAGATATGAGATAGAAACTGTAGATATGCAGATATATCTCTTATATTATAAAAATGAGTTTCTGTCTGTCTGCCTGTTCTTTATGCGCGACCAAACGACTGGACCGATCTTCACCAAATTTGGCACACAGGTACATCAGGTGTCCGGGAAGGTTTTAGACCGGGTCTCAGCTCTCTTGGGTGTACCCTTCCTGACATATTCCCAATGTCAAGGGAGTGGGTGCTGTGAAACTCACTGTTAAAGGGGCGGGCTGCTGTGAATGTCAAAGTTAAGGGGATGGGCTGCTGTGGAGGTCCCATTTTAAGGAGGCAGGGCACTGTGGGGTGGTCAGTGTTAAGGGGTGAGGGCTGTGGATTTCACTGTTAATGGGGCGGGGTGCTGTAGAGGTCACTGTTATGGGGGATACAGTCGAAATCTTCTAACAACAAACAGAAACATTAAATTAAGTAGATGAAATATACCCGTGCGAAGCTGGGTCCTTCTGCTAGTATCTTATATTATAAAAATGAGTTTCTGTCTGTCTGGCCCGACGTCTGTCTGTCGGTTCTTTATGCACAACCAAACTACTGGAACAATCTTCACCAAATTTGGCACACAGGTACATCAGGTGTCCGGGAAGGTTTTAGACCGTGTCTCAGCTCTCTAGGGCGTACCGTTCCTGAGATATTCCCAAAAAATGACCTGCATTAGCCAATACAAGCCTGCAAGTCTTTCTCTTCATATCCCAACTGCCATACACACGGTCACATGTCCCTTATCAGCCAATAGAAGCTTGCAGGCCCTTAGTCTCCAAATACACACAGTTTTACTCCAGGTTTCCAACCCAAAGCGGCAGGTTATTGTGGAAATCACTGTTAATGAGACAGGGTACTATGAAGGTCACTAATAAAGGGTTGGCAGCTGTGAAGGTCACTGTTAAAGGGCGTTCACTGTGGCTGTTACTGCTAAGGGGGAATACCGCTGTGTAAGTCACTGTTAAAGGGATGGGCACTGTGGAGGTCCCTGTTAAGGAGGCAGGGGACTGAGGAGGTCACTAATAAAGGGGCAGCAGCTGTGGGGGTGGTCATTTTAAGGCAGTGGGGTACTGTGGGTCACTGTTAAAGTCGCGGGATGCTGTGGAGGTCACTATTAAAGGGGCAGTCACTGTGGGGTTCACTGTTTAGAGAGCAACTTTCCAAATTGAAATTTATCTGCTTTTAAAACCGAAAGTGATACCTCATATAATAGTTATTACTTTACATTTCCCATATGTCTACTTCATGTTTGGATCATTTTGTGAATGCCATTTTAATTTTTGGGGACTTTAGAAGGCTTAGAAATCTTAAAATTATTCAGAAAGATTTCCAAAACCCACTTTTTAAGGTCACTTTGTGAGGCTTACATAATAGAAACCACCCAAAAATGACCCCATTTTAGAAACTACACCCCTCAAGGTATTCAAAACTGATTTTACAAACGTTGTTAACCCTTTAGGTGTTCCACAAGAATTAATAGTGGCAAAAACACAGACAACAATGAGCAGCGTGAGCATTGAAAAAGCGCGACTGCGAAACGGACGTTGGGCCGTTCCTTCAGCCAGGTTTGTTATTATATATGCTCACGCTGCTCACTGTTGTCTGTGTTTTTGCCACTATTATAGCTGTTATTTATATGCATGGTAGGTGGCCCTCACCCTGTTAGATTATTTACTGTCCTATATATGCCACTATTGTGGCGAATTGACATACATGTGTGTAGGGCCCCACCTGGCACATTTCTTGTTCTGGCGTACTGCACATACAACAGTGATCCTTGCAATTATATTTATAGCTGCATTATCCTTGGATCTGGAGGTTTCATCCTCACTTCTCTGCATTTCTTGATTTTTTATCATGTACTGTATGTCATTTTATCTGTTCTAATAAAGATGGATCGATTTGTTATTTGCGTGCTGGTTTAACTTTATATAGGAGTTGATGAGATAGATACTGTAGATAGATAGATAGATAGATAGATAGATAGATAGATAGATAGATAGATAGATAATAGATAATAGATAGATATTAGATAGATAGATGATAGATAATAGATAGATATTAGATAGATAGATAGATAGATAGATAGATAGATAGATAGATAGATAGATAATAGATAGATAGATGATAGATAATAAATAAATAGATAGATAGATAGATAGATAGATAGATATGAGATAGATAGATAGATAGATAGATGATAGATAATAAATAAATAGATAGATAGATAGATACATAGATAGATAGATAGATAGATAGATAGATAGATGATAGATAATAGATAGATAGATAGATAGATAATAGATAGATAGATAGATAGATAGATAGATGATAGATAGATAGATGATAGATAATAGATGATAGATAGATAGATAGATAGATGATAGATAATAAATAGATATTAGATAGATAGATGATAGATAATAGATGACAGATAGATAGATAGATAGATAGATAGATACATAGATAGATAGATAGATAGATAGATAGATAGATAGATAGATAGGAGACCAAACCTACTTGTCAACGGTTCAGATTTTTACAGGACTGTCCCATGAACTAGAATGGGGTGGAGTCTCTGGACTGAAATTTTCCAAAAGGTGGTCTGGTCATTTTGGGTGGCATTCCCCCAAGCTGCCAGGTATACATGAAGGGCGCCAATGTTTCCGTCCATAAGTACAGCATATATTACGACTAACATAGAAGATGTGTAGACATTTCGCAGGCAGCATGGACCTTAGGCTCCAATACGCTCTTTTCTTAGACCTTTTGCCAAGTATTTGGGGTTTTATTTATGTGATTGGTGATTGTGAGTGATTATTACAGATTTAATGACACCTTTCGTAGCCCATGTAAAGCAATCAGCCTCAATCACAGGGGCCACCCGTTTCCTCTCAGTAGGACCTATGGTGAGGAGTGAACTTTTACCCTTGCAGACCTTCCTAACAGCCTAATGAAGGTATTATTATTTCCCCTAAGGGCTCTTCTGAGCTGAGATTAATTCAGGAAGGAAGTCCTTAGGAGATGTCATTGGATCCAGCACGTAGGTGTTACTGCTGCTCACCGGGAGAGAAAGAAACGCTCTGTTGGCCGCTTCTCTTTTATTTCTCCCATTACTGAGAATCTTTTCAAGTCGTTTCAGCTTTAGACTTGTAATAATCACCTGATGGCTGGCGTGCAGTCTGAAAAAAAAAATACTGCATGTTGTTAATATGTGTTTAACATATACGCAAGCCCATTAATGTGGGACATGCCCCCAACTGAAGGCAAGTGGTGCTAATGACCCTCTTTATTAAATGCCAAAATGAATACGATCACACCAGATCAGACCCCCAAGCTAATGCAGACTACATACCCCTCCTTAAAAAAATAATAATACAGACCCTAGACCAGAGATGGCCAACCTGTGGCTCTCCAGCTATTGTAAAACTACAACTCCCACCATGCCCTGCTGTAGGCTGATAGCTGTAGGCAGTCTGGGCATGCTGGGAGTTGTAGTTTTGCAACAGCTGGAGAGCCTCAGGTTGGCCCCCCCTGCCCTAGACCATACCCACCAAATACCGACCCCAGACCAGACGCCTAAATAACACATCTAAATATACCTTAAAAATTGACATTGGGGTCAAACATCAAAAATTTATGAATCTCATGTAACATATTTTTTAAACATATATGAATGTGTGATACAAGTGGGCGGGCGTCATAGTCACGTTCTAAAACATTCATATCCACATTCATATATACACGGTGATACCAATTATGTGGAGGAGGTTTTATATTTGCATTTTTTCCATTAAAAAGTGTTTTTTCAATAGAAAAAAGGTGTATTTTTTTTACTTTAAATGTTTTTATTTAATAATTTGTAATCCTTTTTTTTAACCATTTAATAATCCCTCAAGGGGACTATAATAGAAGATCTTTTGATCGCTTCCAAAATGTCACCGCTAGATTGACATCCACCAGCAGGGACAAGCTGGAGGCAGGCGCAGGGCCTTTACTAGGTCCCGGCCTGTGTGCACAGACATTGGCACCCCTCAATCTCATTTGTAGGGTGCCGATGAAAGACAGAAAGAGTGAGTCCGCTCCCTGTGTAACTTACAGCTTTCATGCTGCAGGCACTATTGCCCATGGCATCCAAGGGGTTAAACGGCCCAGATCAGTGTTTCTGCACATCCTGGCCGATAGAGCAGGAGCACGGCTCTCATGGGAGAGCTGTATCCCCATTCTATGCTGCATGGGAAACCTGTTCAGTGTTTAGACTACCAAAAAACTATTTCCTGGACAAGCCCTTTAAATGTTCTGCAAATTGGTATTCAAATAATGGTAATTATATAATATTTTTTGCCACTTTTCTACTTAAAGCGCCATTTAGAAGGCTCTATCTAAACTGTCAACTTTTCCATCCAAAACAGCACCACTCTTATCCATAGGCTTTGCCTGGTATAGCAGATCAAGCCCATTTACTTGACTACGTCCGAGCTGCAATACCGGACACAGCCAGTGGATGCGAATGGCGCTGTTTCAGTTGATCAGATTGGTTAACAAGCTTTTCAAAAAGCAAATGATAGAAATCAATGTTTATACGGTTCGGCTCTTAATCAAAGCCATCCACCTTCGATCGACTGATTTTCCCAGGTCTAAATCAACACTTTGTCAGCGGTTATATTCCTGCTAATGATGAGCGCAGTATTCCAAATTTCAATTCGGCTGCTTTGTCAAATTTTACTAAAAAATTTGCTTTGTGACAAATTACTTTGTCACGAAGCGCATTTCTTTGTAAGTAGTGGGTGCAATGACAGGGAGGGAGCGGTGATTGCGCCGCCCCCGTCATTTTACCCCTCAGATGCCGCATTCATCACTGATCACCGCATCTGACAGCAATAATACAGTGCAGCATAAAAAATAAAAAATAAATCACATATACCTCATCCATTTGATCACGAAGAGTCGGCCACCGCCATCTTGATTGAAGATCTAGTTCGAAATCTTACGCGGCCCACATGGGTCGACATGGTGACGACATACATCACCGCGCACAGGATTTCTTGCGAGATCTTCAATCAAGATGGCGGAGGCCGGCTCTTCACGCTCAAACTGATGAGGTAAGTATGTTTTTTTATTTTTTTCCAGCCATTCAGGGAAAATTGATTCACTACCTCGAAGCACGAGGAAATTCAGCTTTGCGGCAAATTAGATTTTACCTGAAATTCGGATCGAATTCCACTTCGCCTGGATCAACTCGCTCAACACTAATTCCTGCCTATTCCATTTCTTTACCTCTGTTGTAACAAAGCCCATCCATTGTCTCCGTACGGCAGTCACGGTTCTCAAGAATACACCATCATACGTTGCAATACTTCAGATTTTCCCCCTAATGCATTACATCGTCGCTGAGCTATTCCTCTCCCATTGATGAAAACGCTCGGCTCCATCAGTCAGACCTTTGTTTGAATAATACGATTGATGACTGAGCTCCAGCCTATAATTAACGGTGGACGAAACGTGACGGACGCTTGGCCTGAAATCCGCTGCCAGAACTGACAGTCTAAACAAATCCAGCTCTTGCATTAAACATAGATCTAGGGCCGATCGCTTTCCGAGGGTCTGTACAGCGCCCATGCCAAGTGGAAGTAGCCAAATGTAACCTGGGCAGAGACGGAACATTTATTTTCACTAATTTTACAGTAATGGAACGCGGTGTGCAATTCGTCACTGTAATTTGCTTATTTTGTAACGGTCTGACCATAACGTAATAATAAATTAAGTCACGTAGACGTTGCTGGAGGAAGCAGGATGGAGGAGACGTAACCTTAACGTCTTCGTAGATGTGACTCAAATCTTAAAGGGGTCTTCCAGGATTAGAAAAAACGTGGCTGCTTTTGTTCCAGAAACAGTGCCACAGGTTGTGTGTGGAACTGGAGCTCACCCATGTGTAATTTAATAGAGCATTACTGAACGCAACCCATGGGTAGGTGTGGACCTAGTGCAGCGACCAGGCTGCAGGGGCTTAATGTTAGTGAGTGGTCGGATGGGTGTAGTAGTTGTACTCATAGTTCTGAGGCTCCCTGGGCCGGCATGCAGTAATGGGAACAGTTCTTCCCTTTGGGGCACACTCCGGTTTTGGGGTTCTCCTGCCTGATGATGGTTTAGGTGTCTCTACATAGATGCCAGAGAGGCAATAAATCCTTGTCAGACAATGTATTTCTACTTGACTTTCCCTACACCTCTCTCTCTCTTACATCTGGTTTGCTTCTGTAGTTGTTCTGGCTCTTTCCTGTGTGGTACCGGGTCCAGGATGACCTACTCTGTCAGCTCTATATTTTTCCATCTTGACTGACTAGTTTAAACTGACTACACTGCACTCAACTCATCTGACATAGAGGGTTACACCAGCCACATCTAGATGGCCCATTAATACCACGTGCAAATACATTAGTTAACCCTTTACTCTGCACTTTGAAGTGTACTGCAACACTGGTGCAGGATGCTGCACTAGTAATGGACAACTTTTTGCAGTATTGGGAATTGATCTTCCACAGTTTTGGGCTGTAGGAACCCATACTGTACTTCCATGTTCCTGGAGGCTCAATAATAAACCGTACTCACTCTCACCAAGCTCTGGTTGTTGCTCCAGTCCCCACTTTTTGATCCAGGATCTACACAAAGTAAAAGCCAGAAACAGTGGCACCATATTAATGAAGCACCTGTTTTACTATTTTCGAAATAGAAGTTGGGTATAGTGGGCGAGGTGGAGCATGATTTTCTTTATTTATAAAAAAAAAATCCTCCACTTAATAAAAAACATGTAAATGTGTCCAAAATCTCACTTCTGGGAAGAAAGGCCCATGCTAAGATTTTCTATGGGGCCCTATGAGATCTGTATAAGCCCCCCGCCAAGAAAGGTTTGTTTAGGCGATGACCCACCTTAGCCAGGGATTAGCTGAGGGGCATTTCTGACGTGTTGAGCCATGGGATTTACAGTTTTACAATAATCTGTCATAAACAAGGGAAATAACAGCGGTGAAATCATTCGGTCAGTTATATGGCGTGTCCCATTGGGTTAGCAGCAGATTCCCTCCAGTCACTGGTAACCAGTAATAGGACCCGATTTTTATGTCATTGGTTAATGTGTAATTCCCCACATCTGCCAAAAATTACCCTCATGAACTTCAGGGATGCAGCCGATAACTAGCAATGCATTCTCAGCTATAACTCCTGCTTTAATTACAACCTGAACCTGACGAGTTCAGTCAACACTTCAGTATAGAAAACTGTAACAATTAGCCAGCGGGGAAATCACTAAGTGACGGAGACAAAAAAAAGTGAGGTTTTTCATTTTCAATGCAGAATCTGCAACAGGACCCCTCAATGTTATATGCAGGATCCCCCAATGTTATGTGCAGGACCCCCAATGTTATATGCAGGACCCCCCCCCCTCCCGCCCCAATGTTACGTGCAGGACCCCCCCCCCCCCCCCAATGTTACGTGCAGGACCCCAATGTTATGTGCAGTTTAAAGTACTTCTGTGGCAGAAGAATAATTCATCTACAGTTCAGTTCCTCAGGTCTAGCCAGAACCTCTGCACCTCATATATCTGCACCCCTGAAAACAGTGATGTATTGGTACAAGGGTAGTAAATACACCAGAGAAATTACACTAACATTTTAACAAGTCAGTATAGAGATGATAGACAAAGTTATTTCACATTACACAGATAAAAAAATAATCTGTGAGTTGTACATGTAGATAATGCAAACAGTGATGTCACAGTACAGGAATAATACACACAGTGATGTCACAGTACAGGGATAATAAACACAGTGATGTCACAGTACAGACATAATAAACACAGTGATGTCACAGTACAGACATAATAAACACAGTGATGTCACAGTACAGGGATAATAAACCCAGTGATGTCACAGTACAGGGATAATAAACACAGTGATGTCACAGTACAGGGTAATAAACACAGTGATGTCACAGTACAGAGATAATAGACACAGTGATGTCACAGTACAGAGAAAATAAACACAGTGATGTCACAGTACAGGGATAATAAACACAGTGATGTCACAGTACAGGGATAATAAACAGTGATGTCACAGTACAGGGAGAATAAACACAGTGATGTCACAGTACAGGAATAATAAACACAGTGATGTCACAGTACAGGGATAATAAACACAGTGATGTCACAGTACAGACATAATAAACACAGTGATGTCACAGTACAGACATAATAAACACAGTGATGTCACAGTACAGGGATAATAAACCCAGTGATGTCACAGTACAGGGATAATAAACACAGTGATGTCACAGTACAGGGTAATAAACACAGTGATGTCACAGTACAGAGATAATAGACACAGTGATGTCACAGTACAGAGAAAATAAACACAGTGATGTCACAGTACAGGGATAATAAACACAGTGATGTCACAGTACAGGGATAATAAACAGTGATGTCACAGTACAGGGAGAATAAACACAGTGATGTCACAGTACAGGAATAATAAACACAGTGATGTCACAGTACAGGGTAATAAACACAGTGATGTCACAGTACAGAAATAATAAACACAGTGATGTCACAGTACAGAGATAATAAACACAGTGATGTCACAGTACAGGAATAATAAACACAGTGATGTCACAGTACAGAGATAATAAACACAGTGATGTCACAGTCAGTACAGGGATAATAAACACAGTGATGTCACAGTACAGGGATGATAAACACAGTGATGTCACAGTACAGGGATGATAAACACAGTGATGTCACACTACAGGAATAATAAACACAGTGATGTCACAGTACAGGGATAATAAACACAGTGATGTCACAGTACAGGGATGATAAACACAGTGATGTCACACTACAGGAATAATAAACACAGTGATGTCACAGTACAGGGATAATAAACACAGTGATGTCACAGTACAGGGATAATAAACACAGTGATGTCACAGTACAGGAATAATAAACACAGTGATGTCACAGTACAGAAATAATAAACACAGTGATGTCACAGTACAGGATAATAAACACAGTGATGTCACAGTACAGGAATAATAAACACAGTGATGTCACAGTACAGGGATAATAACCACAGTGATGTCACAGTACAGAGATAATAAACACAGTGATGTCACAGTACAGAGATAATAAACACAGTGATGTCACAGTACAGGGTAATAAACACAGTGATGTCACAGTACAGGGATAATAAACACAGTGATGTCACACTACAGGAATAATAAACACAGTGATGTCACAGTACAGGGTAATAAACACAGTGATGTCACAGTACAGAAATAATAAACACAGTGATGTCACAGTACAGGAATAATAAACACAGTGATGTCACAGTACAGGGATAATAAACACAGTGATGTCACAGTACAGAAATAATAAACACAGTGATATTACAGTACAGAAATAATAAACACAGTGATATTACAGTACAGGGATAATAAACACAGTGATGTCACAGTACAGGGATAATAAACACAGTGATGTCACAGTACAGGGATAATAAACACAGTGATGTCACAGTACAGGGTAATAAACACAGTGATGTCACAGTACAGAGATAATAAACACAGGTATGTCACACTACAGGAATAATAAACACAGTGATGTCACAGTACAGGGATAATAAACACAGTGATGTCACAGTACAGGGATAATAAACACAGTGATGTCACAGTACAGGGATAATAAACACAGTGATGTCACAGTACAGGGATAATAAACACAGTGATGTCACAGTACAGGGATAATAAACAGTGATGTCACAGTACAGGGAGAATAAACACAGTGATGTCACAGTACAGGAATAATAAACACAGTGATGTCACAGTACAGGGTAATAAACACAGTGATGTCACAGTACAGAAATAATAAACACAGTGATGTCACAGTACAGAGATAATAAACACAGTGATGTCACAGTACAGGAATAATAAACACAGTGATGTCACAGTACAGAGATAATAAACACAGTGATGTCACAGTCAGTACAGGGATAATAAACACAGTGATGTCACAGTACAGGGATGATAAACACAGTGATGTCACAGTACAGGGATGATAAACACAGTGATGTCACACTACAGGAATAATAAACACAGTGATGTCACAGTACAGGGATAATAAACACAGTGATGTCACAGTACAGGGATGATAAACACAGTGATGTCACACTACAGGAATAATAAACACAGTGATGTCACAGTACAGGGATAATAAACACAGTGATGTCACAGTACAGGGATAATAAACACAGTGATGTCACAGTACAGGAATAATAAACACAGTGATGTCACAGTACAGAAATAATAAACACAGTGATGTCACAGTACAGGATAATAAACACAGTGATGTCACAGTACAGGAATAATAAACACAGTGATGTCACAGTACAGGGATAATAACCACAGTGATGTCACAGTACAGAGATAATAAACACAGTGATGTCACAGTACAGAGATAATAAACACAGTGATGTCACAGTACAGGGTAATAAACACAGTGATGTCACAGTACAGGGATAATAAACACAGTGATGTCACACTACAGGAATAATAAACACAGTGATGTCACAGTACAGGGTAATAAACACAGTGATGTCACAGTACAGAAATAATAAACACAGTGATGTCACAGTACAGGAATAATAAACACAGTGATGTCACAGTACAGGGATAATAAACACAGTGATGTCACAGTACAGAAATAATAAACACAGTGATATTACAGTACAGAAATAATAAACACAGTGATATTACAGTACAGGGATAATAAACACAGTGATGTCACAGTACAGGGATAATAAACACAGTGATGTCACAGTACAGGGTAATAAACACAGTGATGTCACAGTACAGAGATAATAAACACAGGTATGTCACACTACAGGAATAATAAACACAGTGATGTCACAGTACAGGCATAATAAACACAGTGATGTCACAGTACAGGGATAATAAACACAGTGATGTCACAGTACAGGGATAATAAACACAGTGATGTCACAGTACAGGGATAATAAACACAGTGATGTCACACTACAGGAATAATAAACACAGTGATGTCACAGTACAGGATAATAAACACAGTGATGTCACAGTACAGAAATAATAAACACAGTGATGTTACAGTACAGGGATAATAAACACAGTGATGTCACAGTACAGGACTAATAAACACAGTGATGTCACAGTACAGGACTAATAAACACAGTGATGTCACAGTACAGAGATAATAAACACAGTGATGTCACAGTACAGGGATAATAAACACAGTGATGTCATAGTACAGGGTAATAAACACAGTGATGTCACAGTACAGGGATAATAAACACAGTGATGTCACACTACAGGAATAATAAACACAGTGATGTCACAGTACAGGGTAATAAACACAGTGATGTCACAGTACAGGGATAATAAACACAGTGATGTCACACTACAGGAATAATAAACACAGTGATGTCACAGTACAGAAATAATAAACACAGTGATGTTACAGTACAGGGATAATAAACACAGTGATGTCACAGTACAGGGATAATAACCACAGTGATGTCACAGTACAGGGATAATAAACACAGTGATGTCACAGTACAGGACTAATAAACACAGTGATGTCACAGTACAGGGATAATAAACATAGTAACCACTCGGCCACACAATACACTTCAGCTAATATCACTTAGGTGGTGGTCCACATGGGACACTAGTAGGCCCACGTTTTACACAGTACAACTCCATTAGCTCCCTGATCACAACTGGTCACTTACTGGCTCATTGTCTACTCTGTGACCCACGCTCCAGGCTCTTGGCAAATTTACTCATCAATCAAGATCTGTTGATTCTTTGGGGGTGAACTCCTACTCATCTCCGCACAGGTCAACATCACCATCTTCAACCTCCGATTTATTACCTCCACTGCCACAGCCTCCAGTGTCCCCCACTTATATACAGAGGGAAAAACATTCTCAATTGATGACGATACCTTGGGCTTTTCCTCACACAGGCCTACAACACTCCATTATAACACGTCACATGGTTAGCCGCCATTCCCCATCAATGTGAAACTGTTGTAATGTTATGTTCCTAAGTGAAATTTTGTGATTTACTTTATTTGTATATCTAATAGCACTGTATAGACAGTTTAGGGTTAGGGTTAACACCATAGCCTCGTCCCCTTAGGTTGCTAGGAGATCTACATGGGTCTGCCCCTGGTTAGTGAACAGAGACACTAGCTGAACTAGAATGAGGCCCTACTTGTGCAAGCTCCTCAGAGCTAGGCTTCAGCTTGGAGAAACTTCATTTCTGTAACATCTGCAGCCAAGGAAGATACTTTATCAAAACTGCACCAGAGAGAAGAAGTTAGAAGGTCCATAATCTGCATTAAAGTCAGTCAGCAAGATACATTATTGTGTACGTTTATGGCAGAGAGAGACTTTTTAGACTGTTTGGCCAACTGTATCCTAAATCTGCACCCCTCAGTCCGGGAATTTTCAAAAACATTTACCAAGAACTTTACTGACTGTGTAAAGTTTCTACAGAGACTTAAGAGAAACAGAGAGAGTTGAAGTACTACAACCTCCATCACTGCTGTTATCCATGCATTGCTATTGGGGACGGATTAATCTGTTATATGCCTTGCTGTGTCAGATGTACTACTACTCCTATTCAGCACTTTAGTAAAGACAGACTTATGTATTGATACCAACTGGCCTCGTTAGACGATTTGCCAGCCATTGCACCTGCCCTCCTACATTGCACCCAGACCAACACCTAACATTAAGGCAGTGCTTCTCAATTATTTTCTGTCATGCCCCCCCTAGGAAGAAGAAAACATTTTGCGCCCCCGCGCGACTGTAAATAGTATCATTTGTCTATAAAATTGTTATAAGTACACCTCTGCATAAGACTGTATCCTTATTAACGTATAAGAGAATAAAAAAAGAAAGAAATGTGGATCGGACACACACTTATGGGGGGATCTGTGGATGACGGACACTTATGGGGGGATCTGTGGATGACGGACACTTATGGTGGGATCTGTGGATGACGGACACTTATGGGGGGATCTGTGGATGACGGACACTTATGGGGGGATCTGTGGATGACGGACACTTATGGGGGGATCTGTGGATGACGGACACTTATGGGGGGATTTGTGGATGACGGACACTTATGGGGGGATCTGTGGATGACGGACACTTATGGTGGGATCTGTGGATGACGGACACTTATGGGGGCATCTGTGGATGACGGACACTTATGGGGGGATCTGTGGATGACGGACACTTATGGGGGGATCTGTGGATGACGGACACTTACGGTGGGATCTGTGGATGACGGACACTTATGGGGGGATCTGTGGATGACGGACACTTATGGGGGGATCTGTGGATGACGGACACTTATGGGGGGATCTGTGGATGACGGACACTTATGGGGGGATCTGTGGATGACGGACACTTATGGGGGGATCTGTGGATGACGGACACTTATGGGGGGATCTGTGGATGACGGACACTTATGGGGGATCTGTGGATGACGGACACTTATGGGGGGATCTGTGGATGACGGACACTTATGGGGGATCTGTGGATGACGGACACTTATGGGGGGATCTGTGGATGACGGACACTTATGGGGGGATCTGTGGATGACGGACACTTATGGGGGGATCTGTGGATGACGGACACTTATGGGGGGATCTGTGGATGACGGACACTTATGGGGGGATCTGTGGATGACGGACACTTATGGGGGGATTTGTGGATGACGGACACTTATGGGGGGATCTGTGGATGACGGACACTTATGGGGGGATCTGTGGATGACGGACACTTATGGGGGGATCTGTGGATGACGGACACTTATGGGGGGATCTGTGGATGACGGACACTTATGGGGGGATCTGTGGATGACGGAAACTTATGGGGGGATCTCTGGATGACGGACACTTATGGGGGGATCTGTGGATGACGGACACTTATGGGGGGATCTGTGGATGACGGACACTTATGGGGGGATCTGTGGATGACGGACACTTATGGGGGGATCTGTGGATGACGGACACTTATGGGGGGATCTGTGGATGACGGACACTTATGGGGGATCTGTGGATGACGGACACTTATGGGGGGATCTGTGGATGACGGACACTTATGGGGGGATCTGTGGATGATGGACACTTATGGGGGGATCTGTGGATGACGGACACTTATGGGGGGATCTGTGGATGACGGACACTTATGGGGGGATCTGTGGATGACGGACACTTATGGGGGGATCTGTGGATGACGGACACTTATGGGGGGATCTGTGGATGACCGACACTTATGGGGGGATCTGTGGATGACGGACACTTATGGGGGGATCTGTGGATGACGGACACTTATGGGGGGATCTGTGGATGACGGACACTTATGGGGGGATCTGTGGATGACGGACACTTATGGGGGGATCTGTGGATGACGGACACTTATGGGGGGATCTGTGGATGACGGACACTTACTGGGGGATCTGTGGATGACGGACACTTATGGGGGGATCTGTGGATGACGGACACTTATGGTGGGATCTGTGGATAACGGACACTTATGGGGGGATCTGTGGATGACGGACACTTATGGGGGGATCTGTGGCTGGCACTGTTACAGGGGGATCTGTGGCTGGCACTGTTATATATGTGCCATCCACAGACCCCCCACCCCATAACAGTGCCATCCACAGTGCCCCCCCCCCAGCCCATAACAGTGCCATGCACAGACCCCCACCCCTTAACTGTGCCATCCACCGATTCCGTGTGCCCGCCGCCGCCGTTTAAAGTTATTAAACATGCCCCCCTCACTCCTAATAGTACCGTATATCTTCTGTATAATGCCGGCAGGCGGGCCGGGCGGCCGGCGCGTCCCTCAGTGACGTCACTTGTCTGCGTCGCCTGCTTCATTCATAAAGCAGGCGGCGCAGACATGTGACATCACTGAGGGACGCGCCGGCCGCCCGGCCTGCCTGCCGGCATTATACGGAAGAAATTCGCACACCCCAAAGGCCGGCCCTGAACGAGCCCCCCTTCACGGAGCCTGGCTCCCCCCTGGGGGGCGCGCCCCACTATTTGAGAAACACCTAACATTAAGGGCATCCCAACTACCACCAGCCAGGACCAGGGTATGCCCTGAGGGAAGAACAGGTGCACCCTCCTGTCATTGCACATCCCCAGGGAGAACCTGAGGGGAAATTGCCATTGTGATCTTTGAGTACTACAACCACCCTCCAGCCCACAACCACCACTCCCATCCTCTACACATTCCTCAGCAGATAGCCACAAATGGCACTAAAAACTCATCCTTTTATGAGTTCTTCACTGCCCCCTCCTGTCACTGAGGTGCAGCATATCAGCATCACCTTGCTCTGTCCATAATTAGCACCAGGCTCTTCTTGGGCTTAGCCAGCACAATACACCTCCCCTGTAACAGTCTCCTAGAAAACTCAATTCTTTTAAGGCACAGTTCACATGGCGTCTCTTACAAATTTGGTGCACAATGACCTTTCTTGTCATGGTCGTGGCAATAAACTACAGTATCATGAGTGGCAGGGAAGCCACATGGAGGCTTGGCAGGGGCTTTTTGACACAGAATCCTCACCAAATTCTGCCTGCAAAAGACACAATGTATATACATCCTGTGACATTTAAAGGGGTTGTCCGGTCCAGTCTTGAAGCCTACAAGTGGAGTCCTAACCTGTGCCTCTTAAAGGGGTTGTCCTATGAAAAATATTTAGCAGTTTTTAGACCAGCAACTGTATCTGAATACTTTTGTAACTGTATGTAATTAAACATTTCGTTTTAGCCACTTAGTTATTCAATAACAGGTATGTTTTTTTATTTTTTATTCTCTGTCCACCTCACAGAAGTGGACGCACATGCTCAGTTGCATCTTTCAACTCCCTCCTGAGCTGTGATAGGGAGAGAACTGCAGCAGAAAAGACACGCACCCTGAGCTGCTAGCTTGATGTGAATCTAGCAGAGCAATTTGAGCAATAAATGAGGAGATCTCTGGACCCATGTGAGGTACACGGTTGGTTCTAGCTTGGTTAGAAAGAGATTTCCATGCACTATGAGATGTCTGAGTTTTATCTTTTACGTTAGTCATGGGATAACCCCTTTAAGCATAGATATAGGCAGCAGATGGCTTGCCAACAATCCCTACTTTTATGGGGTTGTTTTAAGAACTAGACAGCAAAGGGAGAGTAGCTTATGCCAAATAAAGGGGCACTTCTGGTATTTTGATAGCTGGAACTGGGAATCAAATTTTCCTGAAATTCCAAATATTTCAGCTTCAGTCTTTTTTTCCCACTGTATCTCAGCTGCCTATATATCTAGTCTTACTGCCATAAACCCATCATAATGTGCTACAGTGGATTATTACCTTAGTGCGTTTTATTGTTGCTTCTAGGTAGCTGTTTTAGTTTTCCTAGAAAGCCTCTATAGCGGTCGATTACTTTCCCACGTGCCTTTTCTACAGTATTCCCCATGCACATTATAAAGTTCAGGCAGGAGCAGCCTGGATGACCTCCCTCCCAGCATCCAATGAATGTCCCACTGTTTCCTGTATGCAGTTCTGCGGCGGGTCTATGCCCGTGGTACTTTGCACATTGTTTGTGTTTTATAGCATAAAGGTTATTTTATTATGTGGAACATTTATCAAACTCCACTGCAAAATCTCAGCTCCTTATCTGCACATTTTTATTCTTCCACTTTTCTTCTTTTTTTTTTTTATTGACACTGAGCAGGAGGTACAAAAGGCTCTATTGAAGACCAGCAAACTGGTGCACGTCACTCAGAAGCGTATAATGTACTACTGTACGTTACCAGATAATAGTATGAACGGCTGGGACTCTGCACAAGAGGGGGAAGGGCTGTTAATCTAGAAAACATCACTGCTTCCCATATTGGAGCTAGGAATGCCATTAGAAGTGTCCAATGATTTCCTATAATACTAGCCACTTCAAGAGAATGCATCGGCAGAAAATTACATATGACTTAAATCATGTTTTTTATAGATCTTAATTTAATTTTTAAAAATTTTATCCCCATAAAAAATCTTGAAATTTTCCTCTTTTCACACTAAAGTAGACACAAAGACATTCCTGTTTTCTGCAGCTCACTTGCTAGCTTTGCTGTGTAGACTGAGGCTGAGTAAGCAGAGGGCTGATTTTAAGGCAAAGTTCTTAAAATCTCGCTTATCCGTGGGCTTCATATGGTATTGCCCTATTCAAGTGAACCCATGGGGTTGTATCTGATTAAAAAAAAAATAATAATTCTTGCAGCCTCTTGAAAGGGAACTTGTCACTAAAATTACGCGACCCAATCTGAGGACAGTGTCACGAACCAGCGGTTGTGAACCCACTGTGCCAGGTGTCCTACCTCCTTTAAGGGTGTTGTCTAAGTGAACCCCTTGATCTTCACAGTACCCCTGAAGGTGTGGATAGACCAGGAAGTACCTGAGAAAGGTACCAGAGGTACAGGCATTGTCAGAAGGCTGATTTGTTACCAGGAGCAACAGTGCAGGGCTGAAGGATGAGGCAGAGGCGAAGTCAGACAGGCAATAGGTCAGGGCAGGTGGCACAGGTATACATCAGGCAATCCGGGTCGGCAACAGGAGACTCAAGGCAAGCAGGCAGGGATCAAACAGGTAGCAGAATCCAGGAACACAAGTACGAGTCAGGAACACAGGCACACAAGCAGATATCAGGCACCTTTGCAGGACACAAGGACCTTGACACTGAGGCATCTGGAAAGCCATCTGCAGGAGGGCTAGGATTGGGCTAGGATTGGGCTAGGATTGGTCAGCGAGGTCACATGACCTAACCCATAAAGCCCAGGAAGTGACGCGCGCCGGCCCTTAAGGAAGTGCTGCAGGAAACAAACAGCAAACATGCTGTGGCCAGGGCTTAGAGGAAACTGTGGAGCGGATCCCAGAACAACAGTACCTACACAGACAGAGTCCAGGACTGCAGAGGTGAATGGGAAGCACTGGCCGCAGATCACCGCTGAACACGGTGCCCGAGACCGCTGCGGTAAGCAGGGGAACAGCAGCGCACAACAGCCGCTGTTACAGACAGCTTGGACTAGTGACAAGGAAGTGTAGCTTAGACACTAATAGTGATTTTAATACAAAATGATTACCTTATACACTGTCATAGCCAGTGTAAAGACTAGATGTGCTCGATAGGCAGGTCCCCTCTACCTACAAAAATAGGGGGGGGGATATATGGATGTGACCACTAATGATGCAAGCGAAGAGGTCCTATCAGCCTTCTGTGTTGCTGCTCAGTTCCAGCTCAGTCCAATTCACTTGGCAGCAGCAGCATAGGGGGTGCACAAGCAAGTCCCAAAGGTCACAATGCTATACGAAAAGACTGTTATTATGAATGTTACATGGTAGGTGGGGGGGGGACTCTTAAAAATTGTTGCACAAAGTAATTCAGGATTTCATTTTGATGATTTATAACTGAAGGGGTGGATAAAGGACGCTATTTAAGGGAATAGAAATAGCATTTTTTGCACACTGTGAAGAAGGATCTTAGCAACGTGGACACCAACAATGACATTTACCGTCCTTCTGTACATACAGTTATATGAGCTTTATATATATGACATTGCAAGGGTCATCTGGTAAATCCAGCCACAATATGAGTGGGAGAAGGTCACCGGGTCACTGAGCTTATAAAATTAGATAAGTATGAGTAAAGACAATATGAGTGATCCAAGAGATAAGGAGATGTGGAAAAGTCCAGGAGGCTTTCAAAAAGGAAGCAACGGATAAGCATGTCAAAAATAACAGGAAGGAGTAGAAAATCAAGAAGACACAGCTAGTGCACATCTAGAGGAGGATCCCAGTCTATGATTCATGGTCATGAAGCTTTGGTTGGTAGCTGCATGGAAGGTCAAGTGCAGAGCCAATGGAGGTTTCCATGGCAAGTCCTACATTCTGTAAGAAAATTCACACATAAGGCTTTATGTGGAGATTTATAGCTCGTTAAAACCTTGCTATTAATGGGATGTCAAGAGCTCTATTCACTATGACTTCTCCAAATCTGACTACCAAGCTCAGTACATATCTCCCCTGACTGTACTCTTGAATATTCACCTGTTATTCACCTCTATTTCGAGAAACCGCTGTGGGGCATTTTTGGTTATAGAGGGGGTCTCATCTCTAAGCTGGAGCAGAGAGACACCACACAGAACTTCTATTATTTTGGAGGAATCATTATGTCCATGGTGTCAATTGATTTCAGGGGGGACCATGTAATGTTTGTTTTGCCTGTGGTGGCACAGAATTGAAATAGAATACTTGAGACAAAGTATACCTGAGGATTACAGATGACCACTGGCGATCCCGGCAGCAGGGCAGCCTATGTTCAGCTTGTTTTTGAGAGATCTGTCAAAAATAGACAACCCCTTATAGTAAAAGTGCAGGTGAAAACTAAAGATTTTTGCCTTGGCTACGGTCGATCTTCCACCTCTAATAATTGTAGTGATGTGAGGTCCCACAATATTAAGATTTCTGGGGCTCTTTTCACTTTCTTTCGAAAATAACATCTTCATCAATATGCCCTAATGTATGCACAACCAACTTGTCACCTGGATAGGATCACCATGTGGTTATTGTTGGGTGGAAGCCTCAGTGGTGGAAGTCCCAAGGCACGTGCCTCCTCATATGTGCCCTGACTACACATGAAAAAATTCAGATAAGTGGTGTTTTGTGATTGGCCGCTCAGTTTTTGTATGTTCCCTTTACAAAGTTAATAGGATGACTAATCCTAGAAGCTACTGATATTTATATACGTTAAAGGGAATGTGCACTTTTGCCTGTATTAGGCTGCTTGCGGCATTTGAAATCTCTAACCATGGAAACACATATGACTGCATAAAAGCTGTAGGTACAAATGGTAGACTATTTGCAAAGTTGCTACACATTTAGATGAAGCTTTTAGATGCACTGGAATAACAAAAAATAATACTTGCAAATGTCTGGGTAGCCCTAAGGGGACCTGACAATATTGGGACTTTGGGGAACTGAAGCTTTAGATCCTACGGTTCTTGCATTCAAAGTCCTACATACACTCTCTAAGTATAAGTATTTCAGTCAGCCTGTAATATAGAGCCATCATAACCAACCAGAGATAAGAACCAACCAAAGATAACAAATGTCTCAGCCATTGAACCCTTTAGATGACACTTTCAATAGAGACTGTGACACCTAAGGAGTTTGACAAAGGGCTGGATCTCTCTTCTTCGGCTTATCAGCACCCTTGCAAGACAATAGTGGTGTGACAATAGGTTATTATGGCAACTGAGGCCTAACTAAGGGACACAGGTATGCCACAGGTACATGCCTATTAGGCTATGCTATTAAAGCGGTTTTTATGTAAAGCAGCGTCCCACTAGCTTATGTGGGCACTGCAAAAGCTTGTTTCTGTCATCTTTAATATCATGCTGTATTGTATTATGTGAAATCCCTTTTACCAGGCTGTCAGGTGCACTACATGCATTCCACCACTAGATGGGGGTAGCACCACAGTATATATAGTGGAGTTTAGGCCTAGTTAGGGAGTTGGGAGTTGGTGAGAGAACAAGAAGGAAATGGAGTGAGGAGCTAGGTGGAAGGAGAGGTCCCCTCTCCTCTCAGCTCTCTCTTGGGCTCCACAGCCCAGAGGAGCCATCGTGGATCTCAGTATCAAGCCAGGAAGACAGGCAGAAGAAAAGTCTCTATTCTACCATTCACTCCTCAGGAGTAGCAAGTGAATTTTGGTCAAGTTTATTGTTGGATAAAGACAAAGGAAGGACAAAGCCGTTATTCTAGGCTCTAGGCGCCTTTGTATCTAGATGAAGGATTTATTAGCTTCTGGGAGCCTCACATTTATTCTAAGGACAGATAAGATTTCTGTTGCATCACTTGTGTGTAGAAGATAAAGACTTGAACTACCTCAACTGAGACTGGAGCAAGGCAAAGAGCTGAATATCAGTGAGTACATAACTAATCACCTTAGCCTGAGGCATATCTACAAGTACAGCCTGTTACTGGGATTCATCACATCCATCCTGCATGTGTATCAGAGACTGTCTTATTGCTGGATGTAAACTGCTATCAAGAACCTGGTTATAGTAAAGTTTACCGTTGGATTTAAACCTGCCTCGTTCTTCTTACTCCATACTACTACAACTCTTAACATTTTGCACCACCAAAGTGCTGGCGTCACGACATTACTTAAGTCAAGGGCACAGTCGCACAAGCACTCAGAAACTCAATCACCATCAAGGGCACCTCAATTACCAACTGGCCGGTGTCCCCTGTAGCCGAGTGTGCCCCGGAGAATCCAGTGCTGTTCTCCCCTTTACTGCACTGCTGGCCCAGGGAGGCGTCTGCTAAACCGTGAGTAACCGATGAACTGTTTGTGCACTTCGGCCCACTGTGAACCTCACGTGTTCTACCCCCTGCTGACTGGCACGTTGCAACAAAATTAGCGTCACGAACAGGATCAATATCCTCTGTGCCTTATGTGATTGAGCCCCATTTGTTTGACTGTTTTTATTGGGCTAAAGAACTGTTTAAACTGCTTAAAACTGCACGAATATACTGTGCCAATTGACTACTTTGAAATCGCACTGGTAAAACTGAGAAAAGCGCAGATTTTTGTGTCACTAGAACTGCTTGCTGTGACTGAATTGACTTTGACCTTGAACCTAAAATGGCCGCCGAAGTCCTTCTTGTCTGATTTATGGCGCCATCACTCTGCAAAACACCCTGTACAGTGGGAAAATAGAGTTCCACCCCTTGAAAAGTGTGGGAAAACAAATTCTACTGCGCCAGTACTGCTCCATTACCATGGATTACAATATGATCACCGCCTCCCCTATGCTGCAGAACCTAGGGGGCGTGCCAAAAGAGAGGTGGAGTCTATGCGATCAGTGGACGACTCTGCTAGATGTGTTCCTGCCTACAGACACGGAGGGAGACAGACTCGTGAGGAGGGCCGCCAATGTGCCCGCCGGGTCTAACAAAGAGCTGGAGTTGCTCACCGCTTCTGAAGAGGTGATGTCGGGGACACCTAAGGCCGCCCTGAAGACAGAGGAGCCTCTGCAGGCTCAACGGGAGTCCTTTACTTCCAACGCTGCTAAAGGAGGAGACCGGACGCCAGCGGCACCCACGAGGAGTGGGCCACGGCCTAACCAGAGACAGAAGAGGGCCAAGGAGTAATGTACTAAACCTGGGTGGCCGAGTTTACCACAAAGGCTATCCGCCAATCCAGTGCAGTGCCTGTACGCGACAGGAATGGCAAGCACTAAAGTAGTGTGGCAGCCCACCATCGTTTCCTCATCACAAGGTACTAGATCCAAACCCCGGAGAAGGCGCCCTAAAAAGAGGACTGCTTCTACCTGTAGGCGGAATGACAACGAAGGGTGTGTTCAGGGGCTGCAAAGTTTGTCCCTTTAGGAACTGCCGCAAAGAAATGAGCAAGCCAGCGACCGGAGGGAAGATCACCATCTTCAATGAAATTCGGAGGCAGTTGAAGTTACCAACTATGTCTGTACATTGTCCAATGGGAACTGTCCCTGATGGCTCATCTCCGGATGAGTGGGATTCTGGGAGTCCACTATCCATGGATGTGCCCTCATCACCTGATCCATGCCAGTAAGTAGGCCTGTAGGCCATTCTACAGCAACTGTGTCCAATGGAGCCAGTGTCTTTGACCCAGGATGGACTGATGCCATTTCACCACGGCAAGGGGCAGTTCACTAGGCCACTGTACAGCCTAATGGCTCTTTAACATTCAGGACTCCCTGCCTTATAACCTCTGTTTTTCACCCAAGTTGCGCCTGTTTTGCGCAAAGTTTTTCCCTTCCTATTCCCTCTTCAGGTTGATGAGGGTTATGCAACAGGACTATCATATTGTTCTAAATCATTTTACCCAGAAAGACATTCTTCTGTGACTTGTTTATGTGTAATTCCTACATTTGCAAATTCAACAGACTTTTTGCACTTTTCGTATTCTGCTGCACTTTAAAGTTTTATATACTAAAGACTTGGTTGTACTTTGCCATGAACTTTATATTATGTTTGTGAGATCAATGCCCATTTGTGTCACCGGCAAGAACTGAAGAAAACGCCGTCCCACATCCCATTTTGCGTTATGAATCACGTAATTTATTGTGTTTTTCTATAAAGGGTATCTATATAATGTGAATTTTCATGCTGTTTGTTATTTATGTCCATATGCTTGTTTGCATGTTTTCCTCTTTTATATCTTTCGGGAGACTTCGTCCAGAATGTGTCGAGGGCGACACATATCAAACAAAGGGGGTATGCAGCGTCCGACTAGCTTATGTGGACACTGCAAAAGCTTGTTTCTGTCATTTGTAATATCATGCTGCATTGTATTATTATGTGAAATCCCTTTTACCAGGCTGTCAAGTGCACTACATGCATTCCACCACTAGATGGGGGTAGCACCACAGTATATATAGTGTAGTTCAGGCCTAGTTAGGGAGTTGGGAGTTGGTGAGAGAAGAAAGAGGAGATGGAGTGAGGAGCTAGGGGGAAGGAGAGGTCCCCTCTCCTCTCAGCTCTCTCTCTTGGGCTCCACGGCCCAGAGGAGCCATCGTGGATCTCAGTATCAAGCCAGGAAGATAGGCAGAAGGAAAGTCTATATTCTGTCATTCACTCTTCAGGAGTAGTAAGTGAATCTTGGTCAAGTTTATTGTTGGATAAAGACAAAGGAAGGACAAAGCCGTTATTCTAGGCTCTAGGCGCCTTTGTATCTAGGTGAAGGTCTTCTTAGCTTCTGGCAGCCTCACCATTATTCTAAGGACAGATAAGGATTCTGTTGCATCACTTGTGTGTAGAAGATAAAGACTTGAACTACCTCAACTGAGACTGAAGCAAGGTAAAGAGCTGAATATCAGTGAGTACATAACTAACTACCCTAGCCTGACACAATACTACCAGCACAGCCTGTTACTAGGATTCATCACATCCAACTTGCATGTATACCAGAGACTGTCTTATTGCGGGATGTAAACTGTTATCAAGAACCTGGTTGTAGTAAAGTTTACCGTTGGATTTAAACCTGTCTCATTCTTTTTACTCCATACTACTACAACTCTTAACATTTTGCACCACCAAAGTGCTGCCGTTACGACACTACCTAAGTCAGGGTCCCAGCCGCACAATCACTCAGAAACCCAATCATTATCAAGGGCACCTCAATCACCACCTGGCCGGTGTCCCCTGTAACTGAGTGTGCCCCAGAGAATCCAGTGCTGTTCTCCCCTTCACTGCACTGCTGGCCCAGGGAGGCGACTGCTAAACCATGAATAACCGATGAACTGTTTGTGCACTTCGGCCCACCGTGAACCTCACGTGTTCTACCCCTGCGGACTGGCACGTTGCAGTAATAATTATGTTTTCTCAAGTGCCCACAGCATGCACCTTGATACAGAAGCTTCATACTTATCTGCTCCTCCTTGCTGCCTCCACTGTGTCATCTTCTTGTCTCTGCACTGTTTATTTCTGATGATGCTTGGGCATGATCACGTGCACTACTCAGGCCAGTGACTGACATCCGTCATTGGCTGGAGCAGTGCATGTGACCACCCGGATGTAAACAGTGTGAGGACCAGTAGATGGAGACAGCGGAGGCAGTGCGGAGGACCAGAGCAGTGTGGAGCAGGTAAGTAAAAATATTTATTTTCAGAGGTCACGCTCTGGCCACTTGACAAAAAATAATTAGGCTACTTACACACTTGCGTTCGAGGTTCCGCTTTTGAGCTCCGTTTGAAGACTCACAAGCGGCCCCGAACGGATTCGTACAGCCCCAATGCATTCTGAGTGGATGCGGATCCGCTCAGAATGCATCAGTTTGGCACCGTTTGGCCTCCGTTCCGCTCAGCAGGCGGACACCCGAACGCAGCTTGCAGCGTTTTCGTGTTCGCCTGGCCGTGCGGAGCCAAACGGATCCGTCCAGACTTACAATGCAAGTCAATGGGGGCGGATCCGTTTGACATTGACACAATATGGTGCAATTGCAAACGGATCCGTCCCCCATTGACTTTCAATGTAAAGTCAGGAGTCCCTATTAATATACCATCAGATCGGAGTTTTCTCCAATCCGATGGTATATTTTAGCAATTTTAGCAATTTTAGAAGCATTATACTTACCTGCGATGTCTGTGACCGGCCGGGCGCTCCTCCTACTGGTAAGTGAAAGGTCTGTGCTATAAGCAATGCGCCGCACAGACCTTTCACTTACCAGTAGGAGGAGCGCCAGGCCGGTCACAGACATCGCAGGTAAGTATAATGCTTCTAAAATTGCTAAGTAACCATGGCAGCCAGGAATGCAGTAGCATCCTGGTTGCCATGGTTATCGATCGGAGTCCCAGCGATTAAACTGGTACTCCGATCGGAACTCTCCGCTGCCACCAATGATGGGGGGTCGGTCATTTTAATTAGGGGGGGAGGGGGGGGCCGTCCGCACTGGCCACCAATGAGTTAAAAACAGGGGGCGGAGGGTGGGGGGCCGGCCGCACTGGCCACCAATGAGTTAAAAACAGGGGGGGAGGGAGGGGGGGCCGGCCGCACTGGCCACCAATGAGTTAAAAACAGGGGGCGGAGGGGGGGGCGGCCGCACTAGCCACCAATGAGTTAAAAACAGGGGGGGGAGGGAGGGGGGGGCCGGCCGCCCTGGCCACCAATGAGTTAAATATAGGGGAGGGAGGGGGGGCGGCCGCACTGGCCACCAATGGGTTAAATACAGGGGAGGGAGGGGGGGCCGCACTGGCCACCAATGAGTTAAATACAGGGGAGGGGGGGAGGGTCTGCCCCCTGCTGCCTGGCAGCACCTGCCAGGCAGCAGGGGGCAGTCATGTACACAGTTCTTTTAATATATTCTAACTTGAAGAGTCCCCATCACCATGGGAACGCCTCTGTGTTAGAATATACTGTCGGATCTGAGTTTTATGGCTCTATGTTGTGCCGTTCCTTTATTATTTCTACTAGAAGTTATGAATGAATTGCTATTAGCCTTCAGTAAGGGTACAGAGGGGAGGTAACCAGTTGAGGGAATATCCTGGAAACTAGGGAAAGGAGATGGACACCTCCTAGTGAAACCCTAATCAAAGTCCTGACTAACTACCAGTATGAACAGACCCCATAGGTAGGTGAGTTCATACACAGGAATACCTAATATCCTAGCTCACCCTATAGGACCCTGGTACTAATATCAGGACTGAGAAAACCTGTCCCTCCAAAAGGAACGATGAACAGGAGTCTCCCTCAGGCCTTTATACAAATGACAGGGAAATGCAACACACAAAATAGCCCAAACAAAATACAAAAAAGAAAAACACTTTGAGAGGCTATGGCAGCACCAGGAACTCAGCCGAGATCCACACACCAGCTATCTACAACTCAAAATGAAGCTATAAACCATAATAACCACACCTGGGGAAAGAAGGTGCGGCAAGCGCCAGAAACAACACAGACGTCATTTGATCCAAACGGAAAACATTTCCGATCAAACCTTGTGTTTCCAGTCTCACCGATCTCCTGCCACCTGTCGCGGGAACGTCCGTGACAGTCTGACAGTGTTTGTCCACCCACTTGGTTCTCTTTTGGTCATCTAGTGGATAACCACACAAATCTTCTGATGTCTATGGAGAAAATTCTGGTAGGAGAAAGAGCTACTTAGTTTAGTGCTGATCCCTGACTTTGCAGGAATGGTATCAGCAGGGGCGTTGCTAGGGTCTGAAGACATCTGGGGCACGAGCCCACGTGAAACCACGCCCACATCCCATGAAGCCATGCCCTCGTCGCCATCGTAGGAGGGGGGGGGGGCTTCACTGGAGTTATTAACCCCTTTCAGCAGTCCCCCCTTCAGTGAATGGGGGACTGCTGAATGGGGTTAATAACTACAGTGAAGGGCCTAGCCGTCTGGGCAACCCCACAGATCATCCATAACAGCGCCATCCACAGATCCTCCTCCCCATAACAGCGCCATCCACAGATCCCCCTCCCATAACAGTGCCATCCACAGATCCCCCTCCCCATAACCGTGCCATCCACAGATCCCCCTCCCATTACAGTGCCATCCACAGATCCCCCTCCCCATAACAGTGCACAGATCCCCCTCCCGATAACCGTGCCATCCACAGATCCCCCTCCCCATTACAGTGCCATCCACAGATCCCCCTCCCCATAACAGTGCCATCCACAGATCCCCCTCCCCTTCACTCACTGGAGTCTACAACTGTACATTATTTTAAACTGTAATCCTAGTAACTTTAACTTTTGCTCATAGTGACCTAGTCTTACTCAGAGTCTCTCTGTAGTCTCAGCTAGTCAGCTCCAGGCAGTGCGGGCGGTGCTCACTCACTGACGTCACGCGCCTGTGCCGCCTAGTGGGAGGAGCTGCGGATGATTTTTCAAGTTAAGTTAAGTACTCTGCAGGCAGGGCAGGCGGATTAGGATTACACATGAGCGGCGGGGCCGGTGTAGCGCAGCTGCGCAGGAGAGTCAGAGCGTCGGCCGGCCCTGCCAGTGCCAGCAATACATTCGGGCACTGGTCAAAACATCCGGGGCTCAAACCCCGAATGTTTTGACCTAACTACGCCCCTGGGTATCAGCTTTAGGCTAACGTAAGTAGATGTCAGAGCCTTTTCCCAAAAACATTTCTTGGGGGTCAGTTTGGAGGCAGACTGTATGTGCCCAGCTCTTCAGCGTGGTCTATCGCGTGAATTGCTTGGTCTATTGCTTCACGACTGAGATGTTGTTACTCCCTGCTTCACTGTTCTTCTGAGCTCAGGCACTCCCCCTGCTGGCCACACATCGCGCTGCTGGCTGTGGGAGGAGCGCTGAAGGCCCGGGAATCGGCCTCCAGCACAGCCAGCAGCGCGATGTGAGTGTGGAAGCGTGTCATCAGGGAAGAGGGTAAGTATGTGTCCCCCCCCCTATAAAGCTGCAGACTGGAGGCAAAAGGGGGGGCACAACTGGAGTGAGGGGGCACAAAAGTGGGCATTTTTACTGAGGTGGCACCTACAATAATCTGGAATAACTAATATGAGGGGGCATCTAATCTGCCATAACTACTTTGAGGGGGCACATATGTAGGCATAACTACCGTGAGGGGGCACATATGTGGGCATAACTACTGTGAGGAGGCACATATGTGAGCATAACTACCGTGAGGAGGCACATATGTGGGCATAACTACAATGAGTGGGCACATAATAAGGTACAACTACTGTGAGGGGGCACATAATCTGGCATAACTACTGTGAGGGGGCACATATGTGGGCATAACTGCTATGAGGGGGCACATATGAAGGCATAAGTACTGTGAGGGGGCACATAATCTGGGCATAACTACTGTGAGGGGCACATATGAAGGCATAACTACTGTGAGGGGGCACATATGTGGGCATAACTACTGTGAGGGGGCACATATGTGGGCATAACTACAATGAGGGGGCACATAATAAGGCATAACTACTGTGAGGGGGCACATATGTGGGCATAACTACTAGGAGGGGGCACATGAGAAGGCATAACTACTGTGAGGGGGCACATAATCTGGGAATAACTACTGTGAGGGGCACATAATCTTGCATAACTACTGTAAGGGGGGCACATATCTCGCCATAACTACTGTGAGGGGGCACATATCTGGCCATAACTACTGTGAGGGGGCACATATCTGGGCATTACTACTGTGAGGGGGGCACATATCTTGTATAACTACTGTGAGGGGACACAAAAGTGGGCATAAGTATTGTGACAGGAATAAAGGTGGGTATAGCTGCTGTGAGGGGCCACAAGGAGGACATAACTATTTTAAAGGGACCACAATGTGGTCATTAGTACTGTGTGGTAGCACTTAGGGGAAATATCATAGATTACCCTGCTATACATTGGGATGGCTCAGTCTTACAGGACCAGCACAGCACCCCCTGCTGGTTATTTCACAGGGGCAGTCGCAATCCCTTCCTTATGTGATTATTATTTTTCTCTCTATCACTACAGGGACCTTATTCCGGATACAGTGGACATCACGCCAACGTCAGCGACACTATGGATGAGGTAGGACCAGATTTTATTAATTAGGACTGGGTGAGTGTAGCCATGCATTGGGCTTAGTGTAAAAAAAAAATTGCCGCCTCTTTGTATGAATTGGGGGAGAGGGGGCAATCCAAAGTTTGCACTGGGGCCCATAACACTCTAGTTACGCCACTGTCTGGGGGGAAATTAAGTGCTCTAGTTACATACTGTATACTATGTAATATTGGGGACGTTATACATTGTTTTATGTGATGGTAATTTGGATATCACTTGGGTCAAGATATACTTTATGTTATTTATGGTAATAAAATGGCTGCTGAGGCTACTGTCGACTTAAAGTAGTCGTCATTAAGCATGATTTCTATACATTGGGGCACCAACTTGGATGTACATATTGTGGCCTCATCTTCTATACGATGGAACTATTGTCCTTGAGTGAATCCCTGATGTGGTTTATGTTTATTCCACTTTGTTACGTAGAAAATTGAATAAACTGTTATTGGTACAGCACTGAATAAATACACTTGGCCGGCTTTTGATTTATGACTTCTATATCATAGATAAGGGTCAATGCATGCTTTGAAGAACATTGTATTTCATAAACACACTTCAAGGGTCTCCAGCTGAAACTTCTAAAAAGTCACTCAAGAAATACAAGACTAAGGATAACAAAGGGGATAGAAAAGCTCCTCTATGGCTGACTTGTGTATCCACCATCATTAAAGTCCATTTCACTAACTCGGGAATCACATTTCAACAGCTGTACTAAGTTCAAACAACTGTAAAATGATAGATCAAAAATGGAACAAGTTCTCGTAAAACAGCCTAGAAGATAAAGTTCTCTGTTCAACTCAGTGATGAAAGTGGAAATAAATAGAAAGCAATCTGCTCGTGTGCTTATATTTCTCACTTTTTATTGCTTCAAACTGTGAGTCCAGTCCATATGTGCTTACTAATGTAAAAGGAATACAGAGAAAAGAATAATAAAGAGATTTAGTCACCAGTAACTCACATGGTACCTCAAAAGTCTACAAGGAGCCTTTAACCTGTTCCACCACCATAGGATACCCAATAAAGTTTACAAAGGCAAAGAACATTCTTTGAATACAGTTTAATATGATCTTCAGCTGAATCTCTGTAGTTCATGAGGAGAGATGAAGTAGAAAGAGGACAGACTGTGGTAATGGAAACTGCATACAAGTGCTGTTGCTCATTACCCCCACCCTCCTCTCTGTACTTCATGTCTCCTCATGAACTCCATTCCTACAGGGAATCAGCTGAAGATCTTTTCATCTGTATACAGGATCATAATCCTTGACAAGCAGAGAAGAGGATTAGGCAGCTCTTTACCTCAGTGATGTGAAGTAACTTGTCCTCCTGTGTGATTAGGACAGGTTTTGTGTGTACTAATAGGACAGCGGCCATTTTATTTCTCCTAATGATTGCTCTCTAGACCAAACGAGCCATTATAAATAATGAAAGGTATTTGGGAATCTAACGGCATCCCAGGCATAAAAGGGGGTAAAAGCCGTTTAAGAGATATTCCCTTTCCAGATGCAAAGGCAGCTACTAATGACACCAATCTCCCGAACTGAAAACCATATGAATGCTGCATACAGCCGAATAGGAAAAACCATATGAAAGGTTTACACTCCTAGCAGTCGAACTGGAACAGCATACAATAAATCCCTCCAAGAACAAGGCCAAGCTCTGTGTTGAGGGTAAATCAGAATCTTACTTTACTGAGGGGTACCCGCCCGTATTTATGCAGGTCCCCATCTGGTGGACACTCCCCTAGGGGGACCAGATGGAGGACTGTGACACAGGACAGATAAGAAGCAATTCAGGATACACAGACACAATACATCCCCACAATGCATCTGTCACCGCCACTTCTGTAAGAAGGTCTGACAGACGTCCTTCTCTACCTCTTGCATGATGTTCTTTGTTTTGGTTTCACTTTCTCATCTCATTTTCTTCTGCCAGGTGTCACCTAGTTAGACTAATCCTCTTTCCTTTATATTCCCTCCCATACTGCCTCACTTTGCGGTTTATACTACTTCCTGGATTGAAGTGTTCACTGCTGGAGTCTTCTGCTGCTGCTTGTTCAGATGAGTCCCTGACTCCCTCCGTATGAAGTGCAGGGAGCCGGTGGTCGTGTCCCCTCACTATTATAGGGTTTTCAGGTGTCACAAAGTCTTAGGTACGGGGGCATACAATCGTCTACCTTTGAGACCCTTGTATGTGCTTAGCAGTCAGGGTGAGCTCTTAGGGTTTTATAGGGGTCACCTATATGCTCCTTAGTTTGGGATCAAGCCAGTCGGACGTTTATTCATAACTTCCAGCTATCTGCAACTTCATCCGTGACATTATAAACTGCCATTACCGTCTTAAGCATGGATCCGGTTTCAGCCTTGATTGACCGCATGCAGGGTCTTTCACTGGAGGTAGCAGATCTCCGTAAAACTGTGTCTCAGTTTCAGGTGACCGATTCTGCTTGCGTTCATGGAGTTTGTTCCGAGCCTAAGATCTCGCTTCCGGATACGTTCTCCAGGGGTAGTGAGAATTTTGTTCGCTTTAGAGAGGCTTGCAAACTCCATTTTCGCCTACTTCCCCATTCCTCTGGTGATGAGGAGCAGAGGGTGGGGATCATCATCTCACTGCTCAGGGATAACGCTCAGTCTTGGGCCTTTTCGCTGCCGGTGGGGGCACGGCCCCTCCGATCGGTGGATGAATTTTTTGTAGCCCTGGGGCAGATACTGTATATGATGACCCGGATCGTATTGCTCTGGCTGAATCTAAACTGCGTCTTTTATGCCAGGGTAAACAGTCCACAGAGATATATATTTTCGGAGATGGGCAGCTGATACTGGTTGGAACTATGCTGCACTCCGAAGTCAATTTTGCCATGGTCTTTCGGAGGGATTGAAAGATGCATTTGCTTTTCGTGAGAGACCTGCCTCGTTGGAGTCTGCCATGTCTCTAGCTGTTCGTATTAACAGGCGTCTTAGAGAGAGAGGAGAGACCACTCCTTCCTGTCATATTCAGCCCAAGGACAGTGGGGCGGTCTCATTCAGTGCGCAGGGGCCTCAGTCTCTCTCAATCCCCTCTGAGGAGGAGGCCATGCAGCTGGGTTTGCTTGCCTCTGATAGTAGAGAATTCAGCTCTCAGAGGAGGGTTTGTTTCTGTTGTGGGGGTATAAATCATTTGTCTAATGTATGCCCCTCTAGGAGATTCATGGAGTTTTCTGAGGGTAATAAAAAAGAAACAAAAAAAAAAACTTTCCATTTGCTACTATTGGCAAGGTTGATGCGGAAATTGAAGGTTCGCCGTTTGCTTGTAGTTCCCGTTTTCTCCTACCTGCCAGGGTGGCGCTAGGCAGCAAGAACATTGTTTGTGAGATTTTTGTAGATAGTGGAGCAGCTGTCAATCTTATTGATAATCAATTTGCTATAACGCATGGTTTCCAGGTATGCACTTTGGAAAAGGATATACCTGTTTTTGCTATCGATTCCGCTCCACTTTCTCAAAGATCGTTAAAGGGCATAGTTCACAATATCCGTTTGACTGTAGGTGATGCTCATGTTTAGGATATGTCATGTTTCGTCCTAAGCGGATTACCTACTCCTCTAGTGTTGGGGATACCCTGGCTCACTAAACATAACCCCACCATTGATTGGCAAGCAAGGCAAATAAATGGTTGGAGTGAGTTTTGCAGAAAGAATTGCATCACGGCGTCTCTTTCAGAGGTTTCTACCAAGACTGTGCCATCTTTTCCCTCTGAATTTTCGGATGTGTTTTCCGAGAGTGGTGTCCAGGAGTTGCCCCCGCACCGGGAGTACGACTGCCCTATTAATCTCATCCCAGGTGCCAAGCTGCCAAAATCACATTTATACAATCTCTCCCATCCTGAAAGAGTCGCAATGCGTACTTATATCTCTGAGAGCCTGAGAAAGGGACACATCCGACCCTCGAAGTCACCTGTTGCCGCAGTTTTTTTTTTTGTTAAGAAAAAAGATGGTTCTTTAAAACCTTGTCTGGATTTCAGGGAGCCGAACTGTATCACAATTCGTGACCCATATCGTGACCCATATCCGCTTCCTCTGACCCCGGTTAACCAGATTGTTGGGGCTAAAGTTTTTTCTAAGTTGGATTTAAGAGGGGCATACAACCTAGTCAGGGTCAGGGAAGGGGACGAATGGAAGACGGCCTTCAATACCCCTGAGGGTCATTTCAAGAATTTGGTTATGCCCTTTGGTTTGATAAATGCTCCGGCCGTCTTCCAACATTTTGTGAACAGCATTTTTTATCATTTAATGGGGAAATTTGTACTGGTGTATCTAGATGACATTTAGATTTTTTCTCCTGATTTCAAAACTCATAGGGACCACCTACGTCAGGTTTTGCTCATTCTGCGGGCGAATAAATTGTACCCTAAACTGGAAAAATGTGTGTTTGCGGTTCCGGAGATTCAATTTCTTGGTTTTCTTCTCTCCGCTTCTGGTTTTCGCATGGACCCTGAAAAGGTCCACGCTGTGCTTGATTGGGAGCTTCCTGAGAATCAGAAGGCGCTGATGCGGTTTTTGGGTTTTGCCAATTATTAGAATACACACTACAAAAATAATTATATATATATAAGGTACACGTCCTTTAATATACAAACCGGATTCCAAAAAAGTTGGGACACTATACAAATCGTGAATAAAAACTGAATGCAATGATGTGGAGGTGCCAACTTCTAATATTTTATTCAGAATAGAACATAAATCACGGAACAGAAGTTTAAACTGAGAAAATATACAATTTTAAGGGAAAAATATGTTGAATCAGAATTTCATGGTGTCAACAAATCCCCAAAAAGTTGGGACAAGGCCATTTTCACCACTGTGTGGCATCTCCCCTTCTTCTTACAACACTCAACAGACGTCTGGGGACCGAGGAGACCAGTTTATCAAGTTTAGAAATAGGAATGCTCTCCCATTCTTGTCTAATACAGGCCTCTAACTGTTCAATCGTCTTGGGCCTTCTTTGTTGCACCTTCCTCTTTATGATGCGCCAAATGTTCTCTATAGGTAAAAGATCTGGACTGCAGACCGGCCATTTCAGTACCCGGATCCTTCTCCTACGCAGCCATGATGTTGTGATTGATGCAGAATGTGGTCTGACATTATCTTGTTGAAAAATGCAGGGTCTTCCCAGAAAGAGATGACGTCTGGATGGGAGCATATGTTGTTCTAGAACCTGAATATATTTTTCTGCATTGATGGTGCCTTTCCAGACATGCAAGCTAACCATGCCACACGCACTCATGCAACCCCATACCATCAGAGATGCAGGCTTCTGAACTGAGGGTTGATAACAACTTGGGTTGTCCTTGTCCTCTTTGGTCCGGATGACATGGCGTCCCAGATTTCCAAAAAGAACTTCGAATCGTGACTCATCTGACCACAGAACAGTCTTCCATTTTGCCACACTCCATTTTAAATGATCCCTGGACCATTGAAAACGCCTGAGCTTGTGGATCTTGCTTAGAAATGGCTTCTTCTTTGCACTGTAGAGTTTCAGCTGGCAACGGCGGATGGCACGGTGGATTGTGTTCACTGACAATGGTTTCTGGAAGTATTCCTGAGCCCATTCTGTGATTTCCTTTACAGTAGCATTCCTGTTTGTGGTGCAGTGTCGTTTAAGGGCCCGGAGATCACGGGCATCCAGTATGGTTTTACGGCCTTGACAGAGATTGTTCCAGATTCTCAGAATCTTCGGATGATGTTATGCACAGTTGATGATGATAGATGCAAAGTCTTTGCAATTTTTCGCTGGGTAACACCTTTCTGATATTGCTCCACTATCTTTCTGCGCAACATTGTGGGAATTGGTGATCCTCTACCCATCTTGGCTTCTGAGAGACACTGCCACTCTGAGAAGCTCTTTTTATACCCAATCATGTTGCCAATTGACCTAATTAGTGTTAATTGGTCTTCCAGCTCTTCGTTATGCTCAAATTTACTTTTTCCAGCCTCTTATTGCTGCTTGTCCCAACTTTTTTGGGATTTGTTGACACAGTGAAAATTGGAAACCATGTATTTTTCCTTTAAAATGATACATTTACTCGGATTAAACGTTTGATCTGTCATCTATGTTCTATTACAAATAAAATATTGACATTTGCCATCTCCACATCATTGCTTTCAGTTTTTATTCACAATTTGTTTAGTGTCCCAACTTTTTTGGAATCCGGTTTGTAGCAAATACAATTATTATGAAAGAGGACGCTTAAAATGGAGCAAAATAATAAATCTTTATTGTGCTCAAATAGGAAGGGGGGGTGAGACCTATCTAAATCAATAGGGCCGAACCCGTCTATTCAGATTTATCCAGCCTCATACAAACACAGTATCACTACCTAAAATAGGAGGATTTGTCATAAATGTCATGAGGGGATAGACGGACTAATAATCTAAAAACCACCGCACTGATGCTCGGATATGGTGCTCCGAAAAGGCAAATTACAGCCTATTCAATTATAATGTGCTGACGGAGATAGATACTATGTGTAGCAACCCCTAGGAAGACTATTGTTATATAGAGATCCCACATTCAACTCAGGGATTGGCACACATAACAAACACTGGTCTGACCAGTGACCACAAATCACTGAGCAGCGGCGGTGAGTCACAAGAGCGGCCGTGCACTGTGCCAACTCCCGGATTCTACCACCATAGGTGAGTAAACCAACTAGACACTAGCTGATGTTGGCATAAGCACTCCAACAACCAGCCGGTCTGAACACTGAGCTACGGCTCTACGCGTTTCTGTGCAGCTGGTATGTGCACGTCATTAGGAGCCAAGTAGCCACTACACCTAGACTGCCTAACGCCGATCACACAGGTTTGAAATCGGCTATCTATGCAGTGTAATTAACAAGAAACACCGAAGCCTAGTGTGAGAGACGGTGTACTGTTTGTTATAAACATAGTATCGGCTCTGTAACGGTTTTCTTCTCTCCGCTTCTGGTTTTCGCATGGACCCTGAAAAGGTCCACGCTGTGCTTGATTGGGAGCTTCCTGAGAATCAGAAGGCGCTGATGCGGTTTTTGGGTTTTGCCAATTATTACAGAAAGTTCATTTTGAATTATTCCTCTGTTGTTAAGCCACTCACTGATATGACTAAAAGGGGGCTAGATTTTTCCTCCTGGTCGGTAGATGCGCTTAAGGCCTTTTCTAGTATCAAAGAGAGTTTTGCTTCCGCTCCCATTTTGGTACAACCTGATGTCTCTCTACCTTTTATTGTTGAGGTGGACGCTTCTGAGGGGAGTGTGGGTGCGGTCTTATCTCAGGGTCGCTCTCCTGCCAAATGGCGACCGTGTGCCTTTTTCTCAAGGAAACTCTCCTCTGCAGAGAGAAATTACGATGTGGGAGATAGGGAGTTGTTGGCCATCAAATTAGCTTTTCAGGAATGGCGCCATTGGTTAGAGGGAGCCAGACACCCTATTACCGTGTTTACCGACCATAAGAATCTGGCCTACTTGTAATCAGCCAAGCGTCTGAACCCGAGACAGGCCAGATGGTCTTTGTTCTTTTCTAGGTTTAATTTTGTTGTCACGTTCCACCCTGGGGTTAAAAATGTGAAGGCGGATGCCCTGTCATGTTGTTTTCCGGGAGGGGGGAACTTTGAAGACCCGGGTCCCATTTTGGCTGAAGGGGTGGTCGTCTCTGCTCTTTATCCTAATTTGGAGGCAGAGGTTCAGGCAGCCCAGGCAGAGGCTCCTGATATTTGTCCTCCTGGGAGGTTGTTTGTGCCTCTCGCTTTACGACACAAGGTTTTTAAGGAGCACCACGATACTGTCCTGGCTGGGCACCCGGGGAGTAGAGCCACAGTAGATCTCATTGCTCAGAGATTTTGGTGGCCGGCTCTTCGTAAGACGGTTGAGGGTTTTGTGGCAGCCTGCGAGACCTGCGCTCGTGCCGAGGTCCCTCATTCACGGCCATCGGGTTCTCTCCTCCCGTTACCCATTCCTTCCCGTCCTTGGACGCATCTGTCCATGGACTTCATTACGGACCTGCCTCGTTCCTCGGGGAAGACTGTGATTCTGGTGGTAGTGGACCGTTTTAGCAAAATGGCGCATTTCATTCCCTTTCCTGGGTTACCCAATGCTAAGACGTTGGCGCAAGCGTTTGTTGATCACATTGTTAAATTGCATGGCATTCCTTCAGACATTGTTTCTGATAGGGGCACGCAATTTGTTTCCAGATTCTGGAAGGCCTTCTGTTCTCGCTTGGGGATTCAGTTGTCATTTTCTTCTGCTTTTCATCCGCAGTCGAATGGTCAGACCGAATGCGTCAATCAGAATCTGGAGACATATCTGCGCTGTTTTGTGGCGGAGAATCAGGAGGATTGGTGTTCTTTTCTCTCCCTTGCTGAGTTTGCTTTAAATAACCGTCGTCAGGAGTCCTCTGATAAGTCACCATTTTTTGGTGCATATGGGTTTCATCCGCAGTTTGGGACATTCTCTAGAGAGGGGTCTTCTGGTTTACCTCATGAGGAGAGATTCTCCTCGTCTTTGTCATCTATTTGGCAAAAGATTCAGGATAATCTAAAGAGCATGAGTGAGAGATATAAGAGTGTGGCGGATAAGAGACGTGTGCCTGGTCCGGACCTGAATGTTGGTGATCTGGTGTGGTTGTCTACTAAGAACATCAAATTGAAGGTTCCCTCCTGGAAGTTGGGTCCTAAGTTTATTGGTCCTTACAAAATCTTGTCCGTCATCAATCCTGTTGCCTACCGTCTTGATCTTCCTCAGACTTGGAAGATCCATAATGTTTTTCATAAGTCCCTATTAAAACCTTATGTCCAACCCATTGTACCCTCCTCTTTGCCTCCTCCTACGATTGTGGTTGATGGTAATCTTGAATTTCAGGTCTCTAGGATTGTGGATTCTCGTGTTGTCCGCGGTTCTCTCCAGTACCTCGTTCATTGGGAGGGTTATAGTCCTAAGGAGAGGATGTGGGTCCCAGTGACAGACATTAAGGCCACTCGTCTCACCAGGGCTTTCCATAGGTCCCATCCTGAGAAGGTGGGCTCTGAGTGTCTGGAGTCCACTCGTAGAAGGAGGGGTACTGTCACCGCCAGACATCTGAGAAGCTCTGACAGACATTCTTCAGAACCTCCTGCTTGAGGTATTTTTGTTTTGCTTGTTTTGTCATCTCGTTTCCCTCTCTCAGCTGTCATCTATTTGCATTGATTGCATCCCTTTAAATCCCCTCCCATACTGCATCACTTGCGGTTTATACAACTTCCTGGAGTGTGTGCATGCTGGATGCTACAACTGATGCTTCTACAGATAAGTCTGTTCATTTATCTGTGTTTTCCTGTTTGCTTGATCCTAGGTGACCCTGACTCCCTCTGTATTAAGTGTAGGGAGCCGGTGGTCGTGTCCCCTCACTATGATAGAGTGTTCAGGTTTCATACAGTCGAGGAACGAGGGTATTCTTTTTTGTCCCTTGCTGAGTTTGCTTTTTAATAACCGTCGCCAGGAGTCCTCTGATAAGTCAAAATTTTTTTGTGCATATGGGTTTCATCCGCAGTTTGGGACATTGTCTGGAGAGGGTGTCACGGCGGACAGGATATACAAACGCAGATAAATAAACAAACAAGTTTCTAGGCGAGAAGCTGGGATCAAGGTCACCTCCTGATAAATCCCTACCAGCTCTCCCTATACTGCTAAGCCCACGTTCAGACCCTTAAGGTGGGAATAACGTGTCCTCGTGCCTGGGCTGAGAATACCCTAAAAATCCCTAAGATGATGAAAGGGGAATAGAGGCAGCCTGCTCCCTCCGAACCTGGAGGGGCAGGTGTCTCTCTAACAGCCTAGACAGCAAACCACAAGAGAACAAAAACCAACTTATCTTTTGAGCAGGAACAGCCAATCCTTCCTTCCTTGCAAACACAGAGCCAGACAGAAGCTATAACCCGCAGGGAACACTGGGAGTGGGTGTGATTTAAACTGAAACCAACGACCCCACCCAGTGCACCTGAAGGAAGGCGGATCTAGCTTGACTCCAAAACAAAATAAAACAAAAGGCTAGACATGTGCTGCTAATCTGGCAGACCTCCGCACATAGCCTGAGCAGGGCATGACAGTACCCCACCTTCTACGGGTGACCTCCGGACACCCTGGCCCAACCTTATCCGGGTGGGATCTGTGAAAAGCCTTCACCAGACGGCTGGCACTAACATCCCGAGCCGGAACCCACATCCTTTCCTCAGGGCCGTATCCCCTCCAGTGTACCAGGTACTGAAGGGAACCCCGAAGAACTCTTGAGTCAAGAACCCTGGAGATCTCAAACTCTAAATTTCCATCAACCAGAACAGGAGGAGGAGGCAAAGGCGATGGTTCCACCGGTTTCACATATTTTTTCAGTAAAGACCTGTGGAACACATCATGGATCCTCCAAGTCTGCGGAAGATCCAGCCGAAACACCACTGGATTGACCACCGCAGATATTTAGTACAGTCCAATAAATCTTGGACCCAGTTTCCAAGATGGTACTCTCAGTTTAATATTTTTAGTAGACAACCACACCAGATCACCCACACACAGGTCCAGACCAGTCATACGTCTCTTGTCAGCCATTCGCTTATACCTCTCACTCATCTTCTCCAAATTCACTTGGAACCTTCGCCAGATAGAAGACAAGGCAGAAGAAAATCTCTCCTCCTCTCGCATCCCAGAGGAACTAGTCCCAGAAAAGGTACCAAACTGAGGATGAAAACCGTATGCGCCAAAAAATGGTGACTTACCCGTGAACTCCTGCCTACGGTTATTCAAAGCAAACTCTGCTAGGGACAAGAATGAGGACCAGTCCTCCTGATTCTCAGCCACAAAGCACCTCAAGTAAGTCTCCAGGTTTTGATTAGTACGCTCTGTCTACCCATTCGACTGCGGATGAAAATCCGAAGAGAACGAAAGTTGAATGCCAAGCCAAGAGCAGAACGCCCTCCAAAACCTGGAGACAAACTGTGTGCCCCTATCAGAAACCACATCCAAAGGAATGCCATGCAATTTCACGATATTATCCACAAAAATCTGCGCAAGAGTCTTGGCATTGGGCAGACTAGCTAACGATATAAAGTGAGCCATTTTACTAAAACGGTCAACAACCACCAAAATTACTGTCTTCCCGGAGGAACTCAGCAGATCCGTAATAAAGTCCATAGACAAGTGCGTCCAAGGACGAGACGGAATAGACAAAGGAAGAAGTGAACCAGCAGGTCGAGTATGAGCAACCTTTGACCGTGCACAGGTTTCACAGGCTGCCACGTAATCCTCAACGCTCTTACGTAACCCGGGCCACCAGAACCTCCGGGACACAAGATCAAAGGTGGACTTACCACCAGGATGTCCAGCAAGGACAGTATCGTGATGTTCCTTGAACACCTTGTATCGCAGTCCGTCAGGAACAAACAACCTCCCTGGGGGACAAGAACCAGGAGCCCCCTCCTGGGCTCCCAACACCTCCATCTCCAATTCAGGATAGAGAGCGGAGACCACCACCCCATCATCCAAAATCGGAGCAGGATCCTCTGAATCACATCCCCCAGGAAAACTGCGAGACAACGCATCTGCCTTAACGTTTTTAACCCCCGGGCGAAAAGTAACTACAAAATTGAACCTGGTAAAAAACAGTGACTATCTGGCCTGTCTAGGGTTCAGACGCTTGGCAGATTGCAGGTAAGCCAAATTCTCATGATCCGTATATACAGTAACGGGGTGAGACGCCCCCTCCAACCAGTGACGCCATTCCTCAAAGGCCAATTTGATGGCCAGCAATTCTCTATCTCCTACATCATAATTCCTCTCGGCGACCGAGAGCTTCTTGGAAAAAAAAGCATACGGAACCCATTTGCCAGGAGATGAACCCTGAGACAGCACTGCACCAACCCCCACATCTGATGCATCAACCTCCACCACGAATGGCTGAGACAAATCGGGCTGCACCAGAATGGGAGCAGGCGCAAAACATTCTTTAATAGTCGAAAAGGTCTACAATGCCTCATCCGACCAGACAGAGACGTCGGCGCCCTTCTTAGTCATATCGGTCAGAGGTTTCACAATGGTAGAATAGTTAAAAATAAATTTTCTATAATAATTAGTAAACCCCAGAAACCGCATCAAAGCTTTCTGATTCTCCAGTCGGTCCCATTCCAGAACCGCCCGGACCTTTTCGGGGTCCATACGAAAACTAGAGTCAGAAAGCAGATATCCCAGAAACGGAAGCTCCTGCACAGAAAACACACATTTCTCCAATTTCGCATATAATTTATTCTCCCGAAGGATCGTCAAAACCTGTCTCACGTGATTCTGATGGGTCTTCAGATCAGGAGAGTAAATTAAAATGTCATCCAAGTAAACTACCACGAACCTCCCCACAAAATGATGGAAAATGTCATTGACGAATCGCTGAAATACTGCTGGCGCGTTCGTTGACCCAAAAGGCATAACCAGATTCTCGAAATGACCCTCATGTGTGTTGAAGGCTGTTTTCCACTCATCCCCTTCCTTGATTCTGATCAGATTGTAGGCCCCTCTTAAATCCAACTTGGAGAACACCTTGGCTCGAACAATCTGATCAAAAAGATCGGAGATCAAAGGAAGGGGATACGGATCACGGACCGTAATACGGTTTAATTCCCGGAAATCCAATCAAGGTCTCAGCAATCCATCCTTTTTCTTTACAAAGAATAAACCCACTGCCACTGGAGACTTAGATGGCCTAATATGACCTTTTGCCAAACTCTCGGCAATATACTTCCGCATGACCTCTCTTTCAGGTTGAGAAAGATTGTAAAGCCGAGACTTTGGCAACTTAGCCCCTGGGATGAGATTAACTGGACAATCATAGTCACGATGAGGGGGCAATTCCTGAGCCCCACCCTCCGAAAAGACATCCACAAAATCTGAGAGATACAGAGGTGGAGCCATAGTAGACACACCAGAGATAGATGTGCCAAGACAATTATCTGAACAAAACTCACTCCAACCAATGATCTGTCTTGCTTGCCAATCTATAATTGGGTTATGTTTTGTCAACCATGGTAACCCTAAGACTATAGGAGCGGGTAAGTCCTTCATGACAAAACAAGACATAATCTCAACATGTGAATCACCCACCTTTAACAGAAAACCATGAGCAATATGAGTGAGACTCCTTTGAGAAAGAGGGGAAGAATCAATTGCGAAAACCAGAATCTCTCTTTCTAAAGTGCAAGTACTTAGACCCAGATTTTGAAGAAAAAGAAAATCAATAAGGTTTACCCCAGCACCACAGTCAATGAATACTTCAACAAAAAAAATTCTTGAGTCTAGCGCCACCATAGCTGGAAGGAGAAAACGAGTACTACAGGGAGTTTGCATACCTGCTTGCTCCACCACTCAATTCACACTACCAAGTGTCAGGAATGTTTTTTCTTTTTCTTTAAGTAAACCTCTTGGTGATTCTTTCTCATCAACATGCGGTTTAACGAAAGGACAAGCAAAAATAAAATGACCACTTTTTCCACAGTAATAATATAGTTTATGCAACCTCCTAAAGTCTCTACGACCAGAACGGAAAGATACCTGACCCAGCTGCATGGGTTCCTCCCCTACCCCAGAGTTACATGTAATATCACCCTGGGGAGCAGGTGAGACGAAACCACTCACAGAAGGGAATCCTTGCGCGGAGGGAGCCTTACACCTCTCTCTAATACGTCTATCTAACCGTACTGCCAAAGACATTGCATTCTCCAATGTATCCGGGTACTCATGAAAGGCAAGGGCATCTTTCAATCTCTCAGATAACCCCTGACAAAACTGACTACGTAACGCGGGGTCATTCCACTCTGACTCGGTAGCCCATCTCCTAAACTCGACGCAATAAGCCTCTGCAGTATGTTCACCTTGTAATAAATTGCGCAATTTAGATTCCGCCATTGAGACCCGATCTGGATCATCATATATTAATCCCAAGACTCCAAAAAATTCCTCCACCGACCGGTGGATCAATTGACTCCATCTCAACTAGCGCATCAATTGACTCCATCTCAAAACCGCTGAGCAATGGCAGTCAAAGTATTGGCGGGTTATAATGTCACGGCGGACAGGATATAGAAACACAGATAAATAAACAAACAAGTTTCTAGGCGAGAAGCTGGGGATCAAGGTCACCTCCTGATAAATCCCTACCAGCTCTCCCTATACTGCTAAGCCCACGTTCAGACCCTTAAAGTGGGAATAACGTGTCCTCGTGCCTGGGCTGAGAATACCCTAAAAATCCCTAAAATGATGAAAGGGGAATAGAGGCAGCCTGCTCCCTCCGAACCTGGAGGGCATACAATCGTCTACCTTTGAGACCCTTGTATGTGCTTAGCAGTCAGGGTGAGCTCTTAGGGTTTTATAGGGGTCACCTATATGCTCCTTAGTTTGGGATCAAGCCAGTCGGACGTTTATACATAACTTCCAGCTATCTGCAACTTCATCCGTGACAGCATCCTGGTTTCCTCCTCTCTGCCCTGGAGACAACCGAGGAGTAATTCAATTATCTCTCAGGGCAAAGGGAAATCGCCATTGTACACGTGGGGACAACAGGACAGAAATCACTATTCAAATATACAATGTCACAACCATTACAGTAAACACAGACATTTAACATATCCCCAGATAGCTCAGGTCTGAGTGCATTTTATTAGGTCAATGGCACTTAGACTACACGAATACAGTAGAATCGCCATGGAGGCAAATTCTTTCACATAGTCTTTTTGTTATCCGAATGGGCTCCATGGCATAGCTATCTGGGGTATCACTGTTCAAATAGGTACCAAATGACCCGGCTTTCATGTCTTTGCAGGGGAAAATCAAGCGTTTCAACATGGGGCCATAGTCTAAAGGGAGAAAGCGGGCAACCAGGCTTCTCCAATGCAATGTGGCAATATTGGTCTCGTCACATCGGGAATATATTTATAATAAAGTAATATTTAAGTATTTTCATTTGCTTAATTCCTGGAGAACCCCTTTAACGCCTTCAGAACCAAGCTAGTTTTTACCTTAAGGACCAGGCCATTTTTTGCAAATCTGACATGTGTCACTTTATGTGGTGATAACTTTAAAACGCTTTTACTTATCCAAGCCATTCTGAGATTGTTTTCTCGTCATATATTATAATTCATGACAGTGGTAAATTTGAGTCAAAATATTTCATTTTTATTTATAAAAAAAAATAAAATTTACAAAAAATAATTATTCGCAATTTTCTAACTTTCAATTTCTCTGCTTTTAAAACAGATAGTGATACCTCCGAAAATAGTTATTACTTTACATTTCCTATATGTCTACTTCATCACCGGCCATGGATCCCGGTGATGTTCCCCTGCCAAGCCTGGAGGACCTCACCACCATTGTGGCCCAGCACGGTCAACAGCTGGCCCAGTTGACCGCTATGTTGCAGCAGCTCCTGCCTTCTCTGCGACAGCCAGCTCCTCCGTCTGCTCCTGCTGCATCACCTCCGCCTGCAGTTACCACCGGTTCCAGAATCCGTTTGTCCCTACCAGACAAATATGATGGAGATCCTAAGCAGTGCCGTGGGTTCTTGTCGCAGTGCTCTCTCCACCTCGAGCTCCTGTCCGACCAGTTTCCTTCTGAGCGAGCCAAGGTAGCCTTTATTCTCAGTTTACTGTCCGGGAAGGCCCTGGCCTGGGCTACACCACTATGGGACCGCGCAGATCCTGCCACCACTTCCGTCCAGAGCTTCTGCCTAGAGTTCCGGAATGTTTTTGAGGAGCCTGCCCGGGTTACCTCCGCAGAGACTGCCTTGCTAAATTTGACCCAAGGAGGTTCTTCCGTGGGTGACTATGCCATTCAGTTCCGCACCCTGGCCTCTGAGCTGAACTGGAACAATGATGCCCTTTGCGCCACCTTCAAGAAAGGACTTAACAGTGAAGTAAAGGACGTTCTGGCTGCACGTGAGCTTCCTTCCACTCTTAGTGACCTCATCTTGCTGGCCACTAGGATAGACAAACGTTTCGCCGAAAGACAAGAGGAACTCCTCCTTGAAAAGGAAAAAGCTCATCCTAGACGCTTTCCTCGTCTGGCTCCCGTTTTTCCGCATCCACCTCAACCCGCTACTGGGTTTTCCGCCGCGGAAGCCATGCAGGTGGATCGGTCACGCTTGACTCCGCAAGAACGAAGCCTCCGCAGAAACGAGAACCTGTGTCTGTACTGTGCCAGTACCGAGCACTTCCTTAGAGATTGTCCTCTCCGTCCACCGCGTTCGGGAAACGCTCGCACCTAGTAAGCGTGGGAGAGGCGTTGCTAGGTGTGGATTCTTCCTCTCCACGTCTCATCATACCCGTGCAGCTGATCATCTCTTCCAAGTCCTCTTTCTCCGCAGCCGCCTTCTTGGATTCCGGTTCAGCTGACAACTTCATTCACGCCTCCTTGGTTGACAAGTACCGTATTCCAGTAATCCATCTACCCAAGCCGTTTTTCATCTCTACTGTTAACGGTGAGAGACTCTCTGCCACCGTGCAGTTCCGTACCCAGCCTCTGCAGATGGACATCAGAATATTTCATACCGAGACTTTAGAGTTCTTTGTCCTTCCCTTCTGTTCCTCCGAACTCCTCCTGGGTCTGCCGTGGCTTCAACGTCATAGTCCTGTCCTGAATTGGTCCACCGGTGAGATCCTGCGTTGGGGCTCCTCCTGTTCGGACCGCTGTCTCAAGCCTGCTCTGGTCAAACAGAACCCGCAAGTTTCTCCGCCTTCTGGGCTGCCCAAGCCATACCATTCCTTCACGGATGTCTTCTGCAAGAAACAAGCTGAGGTTCTTCCTTCTCACCGATCCTATGATTGCCCGATCGACCTGATACCCGGTTCTACTCCACCTCGGGGCAGAATTTATCCTCTCTCTCCTCCTGAGACTCTTGCCATGTCCGACTATATACGTGAGAACCTACATAGAGGATTCATAAGAAAATCTTCTTCTCCTGCTGGGGCCGGTTTTTTCTTCGTGACAAAAAAAGACGGCTCCCTCCGTCCCTGCATTGACTACAGAGGTCTTAATAAAATTACCATCAAGAACTGTTACCCTCTGCCTCTAATCTCTGAGCTATTTGATCGTCTCCGAGGGGCTAAGATCTTCACTAAATTGGACCTTCGAGGGGCCTATAATCTGATCCGTATCCGTGAGGGAGACGAATGGAAGACCGCCTTTAACACAAGGGACGGCCATTTTGAGTATTTGGTGATGCCCTTCGGCCTCTGCAACGCACCTGCTGTCTTCCAGGAATTTGTCAATGATATTTTCAGGGACTTACTTTACACCTGCGTGGTCGTATACCTGGATGATATCCTCATCTTTTCCTCCAATTTGGATCAACACCGGGTCCATGTGCAACAAGTTCTTACTCGTCTTAGGAGAAATCGCCTGTACGCTAAACTTGAAAAATGTATTTTTAAACGGACCTCCCTGCCTTTCCTGGGATACATTATCTCAGCCCAAGGACTTCAAATGGACCCAGCCAAACTCTCGGCGGTTCTGGATTGGCCACGTCCCTCTGGCCTCCGAGCCATACAAAGATTTCTGGGCTTTGCCAAGGAAGCCTTCCAGTCCCTGAAATCCGCCTTTGCCTCTGCACCCGTTCTCTCTAGACCAGATTCCACCAAGCCCTTCTCTCTTGAAGTGGATGCCTCCTCGGTGGGAGCCGGAGCTGTCCTCACCCAGAAGTCTTCCCGGGGCAAAACTTCAACTTGTGGCTTCTTTTCAAAAACATTCTCTTCCGCAGAGAGAAATTACTCCATTGGGGACAGGGAACTGCTGGCTATTAAATTGGCACTGGAGGAATGGAGACATTTACTCGAGGGGGCCACACATCCTGTGTACATCTTCACGGACCACAAGAACCTGGCTTATCTCCAGTCTGCTCAGAGATTAAATCCCCGTCAGGCTCGTTGGTCTCTGTTCTTCGCCCGCTTTAACTTTGAGATCCATTTCCGTCCGGCTTGTAAGAACATTAGGGCAGATGCTCTGTCTCTCTCCTCTGATGTGGTGGGCGACGAGTTAACACCTCGATATATTATCCCTCCAGAACGCCTTATTACAGTCGCTCCCGTGGACCTGCGCCTTCTTCCTCCTGGCAAATCCTACGTACCTCCACGTCAGCGGCTGCGAATCCTCAAGTGGGGCCACGCCTCCCCTTTTGCCGGTCATCCAGGGGTGCTAAAGTCTCTCCAACTAATCTCCCAAAGGTACTGGTGGCCTTCTCTGGAGAAAGATGTCTCGGACTTCGTCCAGGCCTGTATGATTTGCGCCCGGGATAAATCGCCTCGCCAGAAACCAGCGGGTCTCCTCTTGCCTCTACCTGTTCCTGAAGTTCCCTGGTCTCACATCGCCATGGACTTTATTACAGATCTTCCCTCCTCCCATGGCAAGTCCGTTATTTGGGTCGTGGTGGATCGCTTCTCCAAGATGGCTCACTTTGTACCCCTGCCCGGTCTACCCTCTGCACCCATGTTGGCCAAACAATTTTTCCAACACATCTTCCGTCTCCATGGCCTTCCCAAACATATTGTCTCGGATCGTGGGGTACAATTCGTCTCCAAATTCTGGAGGGCTCTATGTGCTCAGCTCGGGATCAAATTGGACTTTTCTTCTTCGTACCATCCTCAGTCTAACGGCCAAGTAGAACGGGTGAACCAGGTTTTGGGTGACTATCTGCGTCACTTTGTATCCTCACGCCATGACGACTGGCCTGATCTACTTCCCTGGGCGGAGTTCTCCTACAACTACAAACAATCCTCTGCCTCTAACAAGTCTCCTTTCTTTGTAGTTTTCGGCCATCATCCTCTTCCACCTCTGCCGCAGTCTCCCACTCCTTCTTCTGTACCTGCCGTTGACAGTCTTGTACAGGATTTTTCCTCCATCTGGCGAGAAACCCATGCTGCTCTCCTCAGGGCTTCCGCCCGTATGAAAGTTCAAGCTGACAAGAGACGCAGATCTCCACCGGAATTTCGCCCGGGTGACAAGGTGTGGCTCTCCTCTAGGTACATCCGATTTAGGGTCCCAAGTTACAAGTTGGGCCCTCGTTTCTTGGGACCCTATAAAATCAAGAGTCGTATCAATCAAGTTTCTTATCAGCTCCATCTTCCTCCCTCCCTCTGAATCCATAACTCCTTCCATGTCTCCCTTCTTAAACCTGCTGTCTTTAACCGTTTTTCTCCCAAGCTTGTTTCTCCCACCCCTGTCGCCGGTACCTCCGATATATTCTCTGTCAAGGAGATCTTGGCGACCAAGATCTCCCGGGGGAAAAGATTTTTTTTGGTCGACTGGGAGGGCTGCGGTCCTGAGGAGAGGTCATGGGAGCCGGAGGAGAACATCCTGGACCGCAGTCTCATCCGCAAGTTCTTCGGTACCAAAAAGGGAGGGAGACCAAAGGGGGGGGGGTACTTTTACGCTGAGCGCTCCGGGTCCCCTGCTGGCCTCGGAGCGCTCACAGCGTATGCCCCCAGGCAGCACTCCAGCGTCTCGGCGTGTGCGTCCTCATCCTCTAGGGCGCGCGCACGCCGGGACTCTTAGATTCAAAGGACCAGTGCACCGGTGATTGGTGCCTGGTCCAAAGGGGTTATTAAGGGTTAAGGTTGTGAGAGGCAGTGCTGACTTAATTAGGCTGCACCTGTGCACTACCCATTTATACCTTCTCCTCCCACAGCTTTCTGCCGGATCTTTGTGCCTTGTGCCTCAGAGAAAGCGTTCCTTACTATGTTAGTTTGCCTTACCTGTTGCCGTACCCGTTGCTACCGTCCACTCGCCTTTGAACCTTTGCCACCTGCCCTGACCGCTGCTACGTCCGACTTCGCTCTTGCCTTCTCCCTGTGTACCACGCCATATCACCAGCCAGAGAGGTCGAGTTGTTACTAGGGGACACGACCTGGTAGTTACCGCCGCAGCAAATCCATCCCGCGTTTTGCGGCGGGCTCTGGTGAAGACCAGTAACTGCTTAGAACCGGTCCTCTAGTACAACCCGTGCCATCGCCTCTCTGGTTGTCACGGCTGAGGATGGGGGAAATCCTCAGCCGTGCAATGGCAGATGCTGTAGGCCTACTCGGCCAGGAGAACAGGATAGGGAGCAGGTCACCTCCTAACAGCGTCCCTACCCTGACCCTAACTCCTAACTGCATGGGCCGACCTTAAAGGTAGGAGGACCCATGCGCAGGAACCTCGGATCCCTAACTCACCCTCCGTCCGGTCCCTGCGCTAGGAGTCAGGGTAAGACGACCTACTCCTCCTAGACGCGGAGGAGCAGGAGTCTCACTGGCCAAGCTGTTGGGAAAAAGGGGAACACAAACAGTTTTACGGGTATGGCAGGCGAACTAGAAGTTCCTCCAACCTGCCACAGCCTTGCTGACTGGATCCCTGAGCAACAGGAATCCAGAACCGTAAACTGCACAAAAGTGACAAGGAAGGTCCCAACAGAACATCACATACAACATGACATACAAGAAGGCATAAACATAAACTTAAATCTATGACCACAGTGGTGGCTCTCACAGGCAGATGGAAAAACACAGGAGGCTGCTATCAGCAAGCATGCTGAAGCAACCTCCTGAGCCCTGCCACAGAGAGAGGTTATATAGGCCCAAAGTGGCCACACCCAAAGGAAGGACACACCCAGTGACATCACACACACACTGGGAAGGGAGTTAACCCTACACACACCACAGAAGGGAAACTCACAAAAAGGAAAAGTGTCCAACAGAACACACTGTGGCCGTTGCCGCAAGCAACGACATGGGTGGCACACGTGTCCAGGGAGTCAGCCCGAAGGCCGGGACACTGCCACCACATGTACATAATACCACCTAAGGTTGCCACGGGTAACCACAGTGCGGGGAATGATGTCCGTGCGCACACAAACATAAAACACAGTGCACACCAGACATACAAACGTGCATCCAAAACAACTCCCCGGGAACCGCACACAAGGCTGTTGTCCGCGGCAACCGCACCGAGGCCAACTACATAATGCCTCAGCTGCGGTTGACACAACAACCAAAACCGCGGGCAACTGTATGCGACTCCCAAGGAGTCACGACCATAACCGTGGCCGTGACACTCCCACCCCTCAAAGCCCCCCCACCAAAAAAAAAATACGTGAGGGACTCAGACAAGGGGATAGGAGAAGGGGACGTCCACTCTCAGTGCCGGTTCTAAAAAGGGGTCGCTGTCAGCTGCATCCTCTCCCGGCTCACACTAGCCAGTCCGACGAGGACTGCAGCCCGCACCAGCAACAAAGGGGAAAGAACCACTGAGAGATGGACGAAGGGACTCTCCACACACGTCCCCACTCCAGTCGCTGCCAGCAGACACCCCCAACCAGCACGCAGCTGGACTACTTACGGAGTGCTGCCAGCAAACGACCAGAGATGGGAACATGGAGAGGCACGAGGGACCATGGACACGGAAGGTACGGTGGCGGGGAATAGCCACCAACCGTGCCGCTAAGTATGATCCCCCCGGGACGTTCTCCCTCCGGAGAACGCGCATGCAGGCCACAAGGGTATGGCACTGCATGCTGCACCCTCTTTCGAAGGTATGCATACCGCATACCAAACAAACACCACGTGTAACTAAAATCAGGAGGAACGCCAAACGAGGCAACGATGATGGTGGGGAAATGCCACTCACCGCGCCGTCAGAGGCGAAGCCCCCAGAACGCTCTCCCTCCGAAGAGCGCGCATGTACCCCTTCCGCAGACGGCGGTACATGCTTCACCCTCTTTCGAGGGAAAAACGCCACATGAGATGCCGCTGTGGTCATACTGTCACGGCTGAGGATGGGGGAAATCCTCAGCCGTGCAATGCCAGATGCTGTAGGCCTACTCGGCCAGGAGAACAGGATAGGGAGCAGGTCACCTCCTAACAGCGTCCCTACCCTGACCCTAACTCCTAACTGCATGGGCCGACCTTAAAGGTAGGAGGACCCATGCGCAGGAACCTCGGATCCCTAACTCACCCTCCGTCCGGTCCCTGCGCTAGGAGTCAGGGTAAGACGACCTACTCCTCCTAGACGCGGAGGAGCAGGAGTCTCACTGGCCAAGCTGTTGGGAAAAAGGGGAACACAAACAGTTTTACGGGTATGGCAGGCGAACTAGAAGTTCCTCCAACCTGCCACAGCCTTGCTGACTGGATCCCTGAGCAACAGGAATCCAGAACCGTAAACTGCACAAAAGTGACAAGGAAGGTCCCAACAGAACATCACATACAACATGACATACAAGAAGGCATAAACATAAACTTAAATCTATGACCACAGTGGTGGCTCTCACAGGCAGATGGAAAAACACAGGAGGCTGCTATCAGCAAGCATGCTGAAGCAACCTCCTGAGCCCTGCCACAGAGAGAGGTTATATAGGCCCAAAGTGGCCACACCCAAAGGAAGGACACACCCAGTGACATCACACACACACTGGGAAGGGAGTTAACCCTACACACACCACAGAAGGGAAACTCACAAAAAGGAAAAGTGTCCAACAGAACACACTGTGGCCGTTGCCGCAAGCAACGACATGGGTGGCACACGTGTCCAGGGAGTCAGCCCGAAGGCCGGGACACTGCCACCACATGTACATAATACCACCTAAGGTTGCCACGGGTAACCACAGTGCGGGGAATGATGTCCGTGCGCACACAAACATAAAACACAGTGCACACCAGACATACAAACGTGCATCCAAAACAACTCCCCGGGAACCGCACACAAGGCTGTTGTCCGCGGCAACCGCACCGAGGCCAACTACATAATGCCTCAGCTGCGGTTGACACAACAACCAAAACCGCGGGCAACTGTATGCGACTCCCAAGGAGTCACGACCATAACCGTGGCCGTGACACTGGTCCAGAGGATCCACTACCTGTCCTCCCGGTACGTGACACTTAGTTTGGGATCAAGCCAGTGGGATGTTTATACATAACTTCCAGCTATCTGCAACTTCATCCGTGACAGCATCCTGGTTTCCTCCTCTCTGCCCTGGAGACAACCGAGGAGTAATTCAATTATCTCTCAGGACAAAGGGAAATCGCCATTGTACACGTGGGGACAACAGGACAGAAATCACTATTCAAATATACAATGTCACAACCATTACAGTAAACACAGACATTTAACATATCCCCAGATAGCTCAGGTCTGAGTGCATTTTATTAGGTCAATGGCACTTAGACTACACGAATACAGTAGAATCGCCATGGAGGCAAATTCTTTCACATAGTCTTTCGTTATCCGAATTGGCTCCATGGCATAGCTATCTGGGGTATCACTGTTCAAATAGGTACCAAATGACCCGGCTTTCATGTCTTTGCAGGGGAAAATCAAGCGTTTCAACATGGGGCCATAGTCTAAAGGGAGCAAGCGGGCAACCAGGCTTCTCCAATGCAATGTGGCAATATTGGTCTCGTCACATCAGGAATATATTTATAATAAAGTAATATTTAAGTATTTTCATTTGCTTAATTCCTGGAGAACCCCTTTAACGCCTTCAGAACCAAGCTAGTTTTTACCTTAAGGACCAGGCCATTTTTTGCAAATCTGACATGTGTCACTTTATGTGGTGATAACTTTAAAACGCTTTTACTTATCCAAGCCATTCTGAGATTTTTTTCTCGTCACATATTATAATTCATGACAGTGGTAAATTTGAGTCAAAATATTTCATTTTTATTTATAAAAAAAAAAAATTTACAAAAATAATTATTCGCAATTCTCTAACTTTCAATTTCTCTGCTTTTAAAACAGATAGTGATAACTCCGAAAATAGTTATTACTTTACATTTCCTATATGTCTACTTCATTTTGGATCATTTTGTAAATGACATTTATTTTTTTGGGAAGTTAGAAGACTTAGAAGTTTAAAAGCAAATCTTGAAATTTTTCTGAAAATTTCCAAAACCCACTTTTTAAGAACCAGTTCAGGTCTGAAGTCACTTTGTGAGGCTTACATAATAGAAACCACCCATAAATGGCCCCATTTTAGAAACTATACCCCCAAGGTATTCAAAGCTAATTTTATTAACTTTATTAACCCTTTTGGTGTTCCACAAGAATTAAAGGAAAAGGTAGATTCAATTTCCGAATTTCTCTTTTTTGGCAGATTTTCCATTTTAATAAATTTTTTTCAGAAACAAAGCAAGGGTTAACAGCCAAACAAAACTCAATATTTTTTACCCTGATTCTGTAGTTTACAGAAACACCCCATATGTGGTCGTAAACTGCTGTATGGGCACACGGCTGGGCACAGAAGGAAAAGAGCAACTTGTAGTTTTTGGAGGGCAGATTTCACTGGGATAATTTTAAGTTGCCATGTCACATTTGAAGTCCCCCTAAAGTAGAAACTCCAAAAAAAGACCCAATCTTGGAAACTACAGGATAAGGTGGCAGTTTTGTTGGTACTATTTTAGGGTACATATGATTTTTGGTTGCTCTATATTACACTTTTTGTGAGGCAAAGAAACAAAAAATAGTTGTTTTGGCACCGTTTTTATTTTTTGCTATTTACAATGTTCATCTGACAGGTTAGATCATGTGGTATTTTTATAGAGCAGGTTGTTATGGACGTGACAATACCAAATATGACAACTTTTTGTTGTTTGTTTCAGTTTTACATAAGAAAGCATTTTTGAAAAAAAAAATTTTTTTGTGTCTCCATATTCTGAAAGCCATAGTTTATTTTTATTTTTTGGGCGCCTGTCTTATGTAGGGGCTCATTTTTTTCGATATCAGATGACGGTTTGATTGCTACTATTTTAGGGTGCATCTGACTTTTTGATCACTTGGTATTACACTTTTTGTGATGTAAGGTGACAAAAAATAGCTTTTTTGACACACTTTTAATTTTTTCTTTTTTACGGTGTTCACCTGAGGGTTTCGGTCATATGATATTTTTTTATAGAAGGCTCTTTCGGACGCGGTGATACCTAATAAGTATACTTTTTTAAATTTATTTAAGTTTTACACAATAACAGCATTTTTTTTACAAAGAAAAATCATGTTTTAGTATCTAATTTTTTGCGGGATCAGATGTCAGTTTGATTGGTATGATTTTGGGGTGCGTATGACTTTTTGATCGCTTGGTATTAAACTTTTTGTGATGAAAGGTGACAAAAAATGGCTTTTTTTTGCTCAGTTTTTATTTTTTATTTTTTACTGCATTCACCTGAGGTGGTAGATTATGTGACATTTTTATAGTGTGCGTCGTTACGGACGCGGCAATACCTAATATGTATGTTTTTTATTTATTTATTTTTTAAACACTATTTTATGGTGAGGGGGTTTTTTACTTGAAACTTACATTTTTTTATTATAAAAAAAACCTCTTTTTTAAAAAACTTTTTAAAACTTTTTATATTTGTCCTACTGTTGGACTTGACCTTCTCAGGGTTTGATCCCTGTTTCAATTCAGTACAATACATTCTGTATTCTTCAGAAAAAAGCTTGTAAGTCCAGCTCAAGTGTTCAAGGTATAAACTTTATTCCAGCGGCTTATAAAACTTGCAGTACACACAAAGCTTGTACCGCAAGTTTTTAAAGCCGCTGGAATAAAGTTTATACCTTGAACACTTGAGCTGGACTTACAAGCTTTTTTCTGAGGTTTTACCTATTGTGCAAACCAGGCACTACGTCTGTGCTCGTGGCAAGAAGACACAGGTGAGAGCTGCCTTTTCCTGTTTTATTACTTAATACATTCTGTATTGTACTGAATTGAACTGTCAGCGTCTTACACAGTGAGACGCTGACAGTTGTCTAGGAGACCCAGCCCTGAGGCTGGATCTCCTGGGCTTCCGTAGCTGGCAGGCCCCGATGCCTGTGTAAGGCATCGAGGCTTCCATGGCAACCATCGCCCCCCTGCCAGCGCAGCGCGGGATGCGATGGAGTCAGAGGGAGCCCCTCCCTCTATAAACCCTGCACATGAAAGGGTTAATCCGGCGACCTTCCCGCATACAGTGATTCCGGCAGAGGCAACAGGGGCCCGGCTATCAGTAACAGCTGGGCCCATGCTGCGGATCGGGTGGGTGCAGCGCTTGCACCCACCCGATCACATCATGTACATGCCGCTTTTAAAATTATTAGGGTTAAAACATTGTGGATTGATCAAACATGGAAGCTGGATCATTGCAGCAACACTGTGCCTAGCACATGAGCGCTTGTCACGTCTCTATCCTCAGTTCACAGGACAATGTCGGAGACTGCGCAGGATGAGGGTTTTATAGGGCTGTGACATCACAGGGGAGGGCTATTTGCGGATTGGCTGGCTGTACAGCAGTATGGGTGATCTCACGTTCCGGGGCTTCTTACTTTTGCTTTGTGCAGCCGCCATTTTATGAAAACCTGATTTGCTACCACGAAGCATGAGGAAATTCGCCTTGGTTGTAAATTGAAGTTTTCCTAAACTTCAAACCGAATTCTGCTTCAACTGCTTCGCTTTGCTCAACACCATTTCGTACCATTGTCTCTGACCCGTGTGGGATAGCTGCCATCTACACCAGAACTACTCAAGGAGGTAGCAGCTTGGTTGGTTCCCTGCAGCGAAGTCTGACCTCTTTCTTGGGTACAACCCTTACAATGTACGTAGTCCAGTCCCACAATGAGATCCATTGTGTTCAGTCGTGGCCTTCATTTTGATGCAACTAAGGCTACTTTCACACCTGCGTTTGGTGCGGATCCGTCTGGTATCTGCACAGACGGATCCGCACCTATAATGCAAACGCTTGGATCCGTTCAGAACGGATTCGTTTGCATTACCATGAACAAAAAAAAAATGCAAACGGATCCGTTCAGACTTTACATTGAAAGTCAACGGGGGACGGATCCGTTTGAAGATTGAGCCATATTGTGTCATCTTCAAACGGATCCGTCCCCATTGACTTACATTGTAAGTCTGGACGGATCCGTTTGCCTCCGCACGGCCAGGCGGACACCCGAACGCTGCAAGCAGCGTTCAGGGGTCCGCCTGCTGAGCGGAGCGGAGGACAAACGGTGCCAGACTGATGCATTCTGAGCGGATCCGCATCCACTCAGAATGCATTAGGGCTGGACGGATCCGTTCGGGGCCGCTTGTGAGAGCCTTCAAACGGAACTCACAAGCGGAGCCCCGAACGCTAGTGTGAAAGTAGCTTAAAAACTTTGCACGCAAAGTTATTTTTCCCATCTAAATCAACAGAATCTGCCATGAGGGATCCAATGCTGATGGGAATTTTACTTGACTGATATGAAATTCTAACCAGCTAGTTTTTCCAAGGTCCATCTATACTACTGCTATGGGACTACAGAATATATGGTTGTAAAAACAAAAGATATTTTTGGCTTCTTTATGTTTTACATAAAAAATATGAGACAATGTAAGATATTATCCCTCAGTGTGAATGCTATCATGGAGCTGAGAGAGTACAGGCCCTAGTAAAACCATTCCCAATTTACTTTCTAAATTTATTCCCACAATAATCACTCTCTGCAGACTGATGAGAAATATCAACTCATTTCCCAGAAAGTTCTAATCTCAGGGTTCGACACCTAGTAAATTTCATCAAGAATAAAATTACCTTTGAAAGGTATTTACCCACTAAGGGACAAATCCAATTTTAGCCTTGAGGACCAAGGGAATTTATTTTTATTTATTTTTTGCCTCTATCGATGCTGTTTCTGGAAGAAAGCAGCTATGTTTTTTTTAAACTGACAATCACTTTAAAGTGGTATTCCCATCTGAGACAATGGGGGGATATTGCTAGGATATGCCCCATTGTCTGATAGGTGCGGGTCCCAGAGAACGGAGTGGAGAAGGTGGTGGATGGAGGACCCTGGGTCCATTTCCTCAGGTCCGGCCACCTTCAAAACTCTCCCCATAGTTGTGAATGGAAGCACACTGCGTATGTGCAGCCCCGGCTCCCATTAATTTCTATGGGGCCGATGGAAATAGCTGAGCCAGCGCTCAGCTATTTTTGGTGGCCCCCGTAGAAATTAATGGAGGGCGCCCGAGCATGCGCAGTGTGCCCTCCACAAATTTCGGGGCTCCGTTCTCGGTGTAGGTGCGGGTCCCAGAGATGGGACCCACACCTATAAGACAATGGGGGCATATCCTAGTGATATTCCCCCATTGTCTGAGATGGGAAAACCCATTTAAGGTATAACTTCTGCTCCCACCAGAAGATAGAGGCCTAGTTGGTTCCCTGCAGCAAAGTCCAGATCCCTGTACAAGTGTTAAAGGGTGAATATCAAGGAAGCACCAGATTAACGCCATTTGGTTTAGCCCAAAGCCAAACCGGTTAGTTGGCACACTGGCTCCACATCCACTTTCCATAACAATGTTGTAGTATCAAGATCTCAGAAAGTACAGTAATACCTGCATGTAAAAGGCACAGAGCTGCGGTAGAGGCATATCTAGTATATTCTCTAACAGACACCAATGCTGGACAGCCCAGCTGAGCCTTTATTAGGTCCAGGACCATCAGGCTACAGCGCCATCTAAGGCTACTTTCACACCTGCGTTCAGGTGTCCGCTCGTGAGCTCCGTTTGAAGGGGCTCACAAGCGGTCCCGAACGCAGCCGTCCAGCCCTGATGCATTCTCAGTGTAGGCGGATCCGCTCAGAATGCATCCGTCTGGCGGCGTTCAGCCTCCGCTCCGCTCAGTGAGCGGACACCTGAACGCTGCTTGCAGCGTTCGGGTGTCCGCCTGGCCGTGCGGAGGCGAGCGGATCCGTCCAGACTTACAATGTAAGTCAATGGGGACGGATCCGCTTGAAGATGACACCATATGGCTCAATCTTCAAGCGGATCCGTTCCCCATTGACTTTCAATGTAAAGTCTGGACGGATCCGTTCAGGCTACTTTCAGACTTAGAAATTTTTCTAAGTTATAATGCAGACGGATCCGTTCTGAACGGATGCGAACGTCTGCATTAAAGGAGCGGATCCGTCTGATGAAACATCCGACGGATCCGCTCCGAACGCTCGTGTGAAAGTAGCCTTACAGGACCACACTGATATGATTTTCTTATAGATTTGTCAGTGATGATTCCTTCTTGAGAATGTTTAATTTATAAGCCTTGACCCTTTCATCTTTTTCAGTTAGGCTACTTTCACACTCACGTTTTGGCTTTCCGTTTGTTAGATCCATTCAGGGCTCTTACAAGCGGTCCAAAACGGATCAGTTTTTCATTCTAATGCATTCTGAATGGAAAAGGATCCGCTCAGAATGCATCAGTTTGTCTCCGTTCAGTCACCATTCCGCTCTGGAGGCGTCTGATGGAACTGAGCCAAACGGATCCGTCCTGGCACACAATGTAAGCCAATGGGGACGGATCCGTTTTCTATGACACAATCTGGCACAATAGAAAACGGATCCGTCCCCATTGAGTTTCAGTGGTGTTCAAGACGGATCCGTCTTGGCTATGTTAAAGATAATACAAACGGATCTGTTCTGAACGGATGCGGACGGTTGTATTATCTGAACGGATCCGCACAAAACGCGAGTGTGAAAGTAGTCTTAGTGAGAAAGGGGAGAACATTTTAGTAAAAACAAATACGTAAATTTTCTCTTTACACTTATGAAAATTCACATTTCATTTTTGTCTGGTTACCCATTTATAAAAACATCTGGAAATATAAAATAAATTATGGAAAGTCACGGAATTTCATAGAACACATGCATTATATCTTTCTTTCCGTTGGTCGTTCCCAAGCAGGGCAGTATGGTGTGTCATGTCTCTGATCTCCCTGCTGATACATTTTTGCACCACGTAATGTTAATTACTGTACAAATATCTTCAACACCATTTGTTATAAGAACATAATGACTGCAGAGTGTTTGGATGACTTGTGGTTTTCAAGGAATCAGGGTAAAATGATCTATATAATGAGGATTCACATACATGTGCTATCTATGGGTTCAAAGATTTGTAAGTGGGAATAAATAGATTTCTTATGCATCAATGAAAACCTACAGTAAGTAGCGTATTATCTATCTATCTATCTATCTTATATCTATCTATCTACAGTCGTGGCCAAAAGTTTTGAGAATTAGATAAATATTGGAAATTGGAAAAGTTGCTGCTTAAGTTTTTATAATAGCAATTTGCATATACTCCAGAATGTTATGAAGAGTGATCAGATGAATTGCATAGTCCTTCTTTGCCATGAAAATTAACTTAATCCCAAAAAAACCTTTCCACTGCATTTCATTGCTGTCATTAAAGGACATGCTGAGATCATTTCAGTAATCGTCTTGTTAACTCAGGTGAGAATGTTGACGAGCACAAGGCTGGAGATCATTATGTCAGGCTGATTGGGTTAAAATGGCAGACTTGACATGTTAAAAGGAGGGTGATGCTTGAAATCATTGTTCTTCCATTGTTAACCATGGTGACCTGCAAAGAAACGCGTGCAGCCATCATTGCATTGCATAAAAATGGCTTCACAGGCAAGGATATTGTGGCTACTAAGATTGCACCTCAATCAACAATTTATAGGATCATCAAGAACTTCAAGGAAAGAGGTTCAATTCTTGTTAAGAAGGCTTCAGGGCGTCCAAGAAAGTCCAGCAAGTGCCAGGATCGGAGTGCCACCAGTGCAGAGCTTGCTCAGGAATGGCAGCAGGCAGGTGTGAGCGCATCTGCACGCACAGTGAGGCGAAGACTTTTGGAAGATAGCCTGGTATCAAGAAGGGGCAGCAAAGAAGCCACTTCTCTCCAAAAAAAAACATCAGGGACAGATTGATCTTCTGCAGAAAATATGGTGAATGGACTGCTGAGGACTGGGGCAAAGTCATATTCTCCGATCAAGCCTCTTTCCGATTGTTTGGGACATCTGGAAAAAGGCTTGTCCGGAGAAGAAAAGGTGAGCGCTACCATCAGTCCTGTGTCATGCCAACAGTAAAGCATCCTGAGACTATTCATGTGTGGGGTTGCTTCTCATCCAAGGGAGTGGGCTCACTCACAATTTTGCCCAAAAACACAGCCATGAATAAAGAATGATACCAAAACACCCTCCAACAGCAACTTCTTCCAACAATCCAACAACAGTTTGGTGAAGAACAATGCATTTTCCAGCACGATGGAGCACCGTGCCATAAGGCAAAAGTGATAACTAAGTGGCTCGGGGACCAAAACGTTGACATTTTGGGTCCATGGCCTGGAAACTCCCCAGATCTTAATCCCATTGAGAACTTGTGGTCAATCCTCAAGAGGCGGGTGGACAAACAAAAACCCACTAATTCTGACAAACTCCAAGAAGTGATTATGAAATAATGGGTTGCTATCAGTCAGGAATTGGCCCAGAAGTTGATTGAGAGCATGCCCAGTCGAATTGCAGAGGTCCTGAAAAAGAAGGGCCAACACTGCAAATACTGACTCTTTGCATAAATGTCATGTAATTGTCGATAAAAGCCTTTGAAACGTATGAAGTGCGTGTAATTATATTTCACTACATCACAGAAACAACTGAAACTAAGATCTAAAAGCAGTTTAGCAGCAAACTTTGTGAAAACTAATATTTGTGTCATTCTCAAAACTTTTGGCCACGACTGTACTATCTATCTAATACAACAAACAAAAAATGGCAGCAGCACAGTCAGTGGTGAAAATGGGTACAATCCCTCCTGGACTTCAGGCAAAAATCCATAGACAATATCCAAAAGCAGATGATGAGGCAGCACTCCAGCATCTGTGAAGGGTGTTAGACCCGTTTATTTCCCTAACAGGTTATCTATCTGATATCTATCATCTATCCAATAGTGATGAGCGGCAGGGACAATATTCGAATTTGCAATATTTTGAGAATATTTGGGCGAATATTCATCATAAATTCGTGAATTCGCAATTATTTTCTTGATTGGAAAAATCGGCAATGTAATATGCGCGAAATACAGGCGTGGGTCACTTTTGCAAAATTTTTCAAGCTGCTAGAAGTTTCCTGAGACTGGCAGAAAATGGTTGGCACGGCAGAACATTACAATAGCTTTATATGCAGTTAGAGTGCTCCAATATATTCGCAATTGCGCAAATCGGCAATTATTGATGCGCATCTTTTTGCGCAATACGTGCAACTTCCCATTTTAACAGGTCTGAACTAAGTATTGTTGTGAACTTGTGACATCACAGCACTATGTCTGTATGTATGTATGGACAGCAGAGAAACAGTAATCCCTATCACACTACCTAACACCCTGCACTGGAACCTATCAGCTACACTATATCACCATCTAACCTACACTGACTATCTGTATTATACATACTGTATAAGCTAACTATCTAATGTAATGACACAGTAAAGCACAGAGCACAGCAATGACACTGCTCTCTCAGATCTGCAGAAAACGACTGCTGGGGAGGTTCTTATATAGTAAGGGGAAGGCAACTTTCCTATTGGTTGCTAGGGATGTTGCTAAGCTCTGACAAAGACATTGCAGCCTTCTCATTGGCCCACAAGCAAGAAGGGAGGTTACTGATGAAAATAAATCTAGAATATTCGTGAATACGAATATATAGCACTATATTCTAAATCTTCGCGAATTCTCAAAGTGGCGATATTCGCGATTAAAATTCGTGATTCGAATATTCGCGCCCAATCATAGTATCTATCATATAAATTGTATGTATCAATCTATCTATCTCATAGTTATCATCTATCTCATATCTATCTATCTATCTATCTATCTATCTATTATCTATCTATCTATCTATCTATCTATCTATCTATCTATCTCTCTCATATCTATCTACCTATATATCTCATATCTATCTATCTATCTCATATCTATCTATCTATCTATCTATCTATCTATCTATCTATCTATCTATCTATCTATCTATCTATCTATCTATCGCATATCTATCTCTCTATCTCATATCTATCTCATATCTATCTATCTATCTATCTATCTATCTATCTATCTATCATATATCTATCTATCTATCTATCTATCTCATATCTATCTATCTATCTATCTATCTATCTATCTATCTATCTATCTATCATATATCTATCTATCTATCTATCTCATATCTATCTATCTATCTATCTATCTATCTATCTATCTATCTATCTATCTATCTATCTATCTATCTATCTATCTATCTATCACACGTGTTCTTATCTGTATACATTTCAGCACCCATACCCTCATACAGGTCACAGCTCATTTTCCATTGCCCTCGTGTATATTTCCTGCATTGGTTACTGTGTATGGTGACAAGATTTTTCTATCAGGATCATCAGTAAAACCATGTGTGTGAGAGTGGTTGGTCTCATATAAATGGGGTGTGGGGATCCATCAAAGACCATCCGATGGCATCTCATTTGCCTTCATGGATACATTTTGGATTAGATTTTGTGTGTTCTTCAAACAATCCTAACTTTCATCTTGGCCAGACACCAAGGAAAGGCTGCATTACATATTTCTATAGTGTAGTGTACAGTATATGTCCTCTTACAGATGCAGGGAAGGGAACTGCCAGTGAAAGGATGAATAATTGTTAATTAATCATTTACTTTATGACCAGATTAACTGTTACTGTGCCAACCAACCAGATGGACATTGGGCTAATTCTGGGAGTCTCCTGGTCTTGACCCTTTAAATGGAACCTGTCACCTGCAAAACGCATATTAAACCGACCACAGTACCTTACAGTATCCCCCAGTGTGTTGCTAATCATGTTTTTCTTTCCTCTTTGTGTTTCTTCATACTTGTTAAAAATGTTAAAAATGCTGTTTTAATGTCGGTTGGTGATGTCTGCGAGTCAGGCTTGAAGTCAAGGGGGCAGCGGCCTCCTTGCTTCAAGTAAAGCTAAGCCCGCCCCTTACCCCTCCTCTCTACAATTAGATGGACATGCTGCCATGATGCCGGAATATGCTGCCTATTACAGCGATCGAACTGTCCGGCGCATCCGCAGTCAGCAAAATGCAGGCGGGTGAGTGAGGATCGCGCTGTAACAGGCAGCGTACCGCGCATGCGCTAGAAGAGCATCATGGCAGCATGTCCATCTAATTGTAGAGAGGAGGGGTAAGGGGCGGGCTTAGCTTTACTTGAAGCAAGGAGGCCGCTGCCCCCTTGACTTCAAGCCTGACTTGCAGACAGCGCCAACCAACATTAAAACTGCGTTTTTAACAAGTATGAAGAAACACAAAGAGGAAAGAAAAACATAATTAGCAACACACTGGGGGATACTGTAAGGTACTGTGGTCGGTTTAATATGCGTTTTGCAGGTGACAGGTTCCCTTTAAGCCCTGTACGAGGATCTGGTCTTTGCTGCAAAGGAAACCCCGTATAGGAGTTCCTCTACAGCAAAGAGCAGATCCCTGTACAGGAGTTAAAGGGTGAACGCGGATCTTGTCTTTGCTGTAGAGGAACCACCAGGCCGCTACCTCTTGGGATAGTCCCGATGTAGATCAGAGATACCAGTGCAAAGCACTAGAGAAACAGTCAATGCACACAGGAAAAACCAGGCAGTGGTCAGACAGGCAGAGTACATGCAATTTCAAGGCAAACCTAGTATACAGGCATGAAGCAGAACTAGGAGCACTGGCAGACAGACAGACTTCAGGAACCCAGGAAGAAATACTTAAAGGGGTATTCTGGTTAGATTAAGTTATCCCCCATCGACAGAATAGGTTTGTTGTCTGTTGGATGAACTAGATGGACTAATGGTCTTTTTTCAACCCTACTAACTATGATACTATGGAGACACATTGAACAGCACAGAGGCTGTATACATATAACAACATTTTTCTACAAGTCTATTTTAAGGCCTTATGCACATAGCCGTTGTCCGTATTGTGGCCGGCAAACAGCGGCACTGCCTGTGTACTCACTGCATCATGATTGCGGACCCATTCACTTGAATGGGTCCGCAATCCAGAAGGTGCTGTTTGGAACGGAGGCACAGAGCCCTACGGAAGCAGTACAGAGTGCTTCCATGGGGTTTCTCTCCGTACTTCCGCAACACAAAAAAAATCGATTACGTTCCATTTTTTTGCAGTGCGGACGGATCACAGACCCATTCAAATTGAATGGGTCTGGATCCATCTGCGGCAGTCGCACAGATGGTGCCTGTGCATTGGGGACCTCAAATTGTGGTCCCCAATGCACGGAACGGCCATGTGCATGAGCAGTTAATGTCTCTTCTAGTGTGTTTAGCTTTGCCACTGGTATTCTAATACAGTGAGTGTACATCCACTGTGACACTGAATGGACCAGAGCTATTATGAGTATTTTTAGGCTGATCCCCTGGTATTTACCCTTTCATCCCCATACAGGGATGTAAACTTCACTGCAGAGGCCAGCAAGCCGCAACTTCTAGGTGTAGTCTCTTTTTAGAGACTGCTGACCCAGGTGGGTCCGGAGACACCAGTCTGTGGCGCCAAGTAGACAGGCAGAAGTGTGGTTAGAGAAATGGCCAAGGTAAAGACAGGCAGAATTCATGCAATATGGTGGTCTGGTAATAAGTTTGGGCAGGCAGCACAGGGTCAATATGGCAGAGGTTAAGCATGAAGGTCAGAAAACATGAGAAACAAACATTAGCATGAACTAGACACACTAGGAACCTTTTGCTCAGGTATCTTTCCACAGGGGAAGGAGCCATATATACCTTGGGGAATTCTTGGGACAGGTTAGCCTGTGCACATGCTGGCCATTTAAGAAAAAGGAAGCTGCGCATCTGCACACCGTAGGGGGACGTGTTTTAGCTACAGGGATGCACCTAGTCTTTCTGCTGCCTGAGGCAAAAACGGAAACAGCGCCCCAACCCCCAATGCCAATTTCTTAACCTAACCCCTTTGCCACAATGAAATAACTCATTGCTTATGGCCCTTCTGTTGCCCTCCTCTTGCCTCTTCTTGGTGCTGTCTTAGGCAGTTGCCTCACCTGGCCTCATTGGTGGTGCACCCCTGGTTAGCTAGAGCGGGAACAAGAAAATGGGAAGCTGACAAGATGCCTAGAGTGTGGTGGAGCGGAAGAGGTGAGTATTCTAGCCGCTATGTTCGATCTGATTTTTCATGGTGTCTTTTCGACAGGGTTTACTGAGCTCTTAAAATTATATGACACCCATATTCTATAAGTCAGTATAATGACGGCAATTACTTTTTTGTGTGGAGAAAGCTGTAGTTTTTATTGGTACTATTTTGGGGTACATATGACTTATTGATCACTTTTTGTTAAATTTTTTGGGCAGGCAAAGTGACAAAAAAAATACAGTGAATTACGCAATTTTTTTCCCCATTACTGCATTCTCCATGTAGGATAAATATTTTTAAATTGTAATACATTTTTGTCAGTACCAGTCATGTTTTTTATATGCAAAATTGAGAAATGGGGTCATTTGAATTTCTTTTTTTATATTTTTGGTGTTTTTTAATATTTGAAAACTTTTTTTTTAAAATTAATTTACTATAATTTTTGGTCCTTTAGGGTGCTTTAAATACGCAATACACCATGGCAGTCTATGGGATTTTTACTGGCTTCCTATAAGTCTTGCCATAGGCGGGGCTTAACAGTCAGTTTTGCTATTCACAAGGCCTCAGACTGCCATAGTAACCATTTATAACCTTGTGATTTTGCCGATGGGAGAACAGAGGGAGCCCAGATGCTGCGGTTGCTATCTGAGGCATCTGAGCATCTGAGGGGTTAAATGACCAGGATCAGAGTAATACATGTGTATACATTCCCTACACAGAAATTATGTATATGTACTTAATTTAGCATTAGGGGGTTTAGGGGTACTCTGCTTACATCAAGTTAACCTTTATTTACTGGAAGCACCAAAGTGCATGCTCAACCGCCGATCCATTCATATGGGCACTGCAACCACTTAGCTAAGCTCTAGCACAGAACTGTAACCATTAAGCTGTGTGGCCACCAAAGAACTACAACCACTAAGCTTTGCACCACCTGAGAACTGTAACCATTGATCCAAGTGGCATTTATTGTAACCACCATGCTCTGAACACATCTGTGACTGTAACTATTAGAGATGAGCGAATTTTTAGAACGTTCAATTCGGCTGCTTTGCCAAATTTTACAAAAATATTTGCTGCGTGATTAAATACTTTGTCACAATGCACATTTTTTTGTAAGTATTTGAGATGGGAAAACAGCTCTCCTTGTCTGGACACTGTTTGTGTAGATTAAATTAAATGCTCTGGACTGACATTCTGCTGTTTGGCCACAAGATGCCGATGTTTCCTAAACATAGCTACAGACTACGCATATATCTCTATATTCATGAGAGAGGTGGGGTTTACACAGAGTCTGGAGAGAAGAGAAGGAGAGAGCAGCCATCTGAAGGGAGGTGAAACTAAGGAACTGTGTGAGCGGAGAATCTGATGGCATCCAGGTGTGAGAGCATCCCTCAGTTACCAGAGCTGCAGCTAAGTGAAGCTGATCGTGTCCAAGACCCTGATCCTGTCTAGGAAGGAGGATTTCTGCCAGGAACGCTAATGAGAGAGTGGAACAAAGCAACATACACTGCGGTACTGCATGCTTGTTGAAGAGACATTTGTTCTGTTCAAAGTCACCAGCGGATGCAAAGCAGACCCGGGTCGGTAAGATCGTGCACGCACCTCATTACAGTGTTGACGCCTAGAGACCAGGCCTGTAGTTAGTTAGTTAGGGTTTATCTTTGTGTCAGGCCACAAGTGTTACTACTGTTCATTTCAAGGACTCCATAACTTAGTGACATTTCACATTGGAGAGCTGATAATATTCTCACAAACCCAAGCCAGGCTGGTGTTTTTTTGCTCAGGAGGAATACTCAGGCACGTGCTACAGGACCAGTCATGGGAGGGGGGATATTGTAGAACTTGGTAAGATTGTAAGCTGTTGTGCTGCACTGCAGGATAGCCCGTAACACACACCCATACAGTGATTCTTGTTTTTAGGGTAATAACAGGTAAGGCTACTTTCACACTCGCGCTTTGGCTTTCCGTTTGTGAGATCCGTCTAGGGCTCTCACAAGCGGTCCAAAACAAATCAGTTTTGCCCTAATGCATTCTGAATTGAAAAGGATCTGCTCAGAATACATCAGTTTGCCTCCGATCAGTCTCTAATCCGCTGCCTGCAGCGTTTTGCTGTCTGCTTGATGAAACTGAGCCAAACGGATCTCTCCTGGCACACAATGTAAGTCAATGGGGACGGATCTGTTTTCTCTGACACAATCTGGCACAATAGAAAACGGATCCGGCTATGTTACAGATAATATAAACGGATTCATGACGGATGCATGTGGTTGTATTATTGTAACGGATCCGTTTTTGCAGATCCATGACGGATCCACTCAAAACACGAGTGTGAAAGTAGCCTAAGGTGTGGCAGTTTAGTTGTGCCCGCCAGTAGGTACAGTAGGGTGCCGCTGTGCAGCACAAGGGTCTCAGCATTCAGGCTGGGTTTATTTAAATTTATTGTATGTTCCCAGCATTTGTGGTTGTGTTTATTGCCACATCTAAGTAAAATTCGGTTTTGGCAAAAGCTGGTGTTGGGGTTGTTTTCCTCGTTCGTGACTTTACTGTATCCTGGGGAGCCCACCCCGCTACACGGCTTGCATCTTGGCGTAGTCGGCAGGATATAGCGACCATCATAGACGGGAACGTGGCGGGGAATCTTCTCCCTGCTGGAAAGAGCCCAGGGGAGGCGTGCTAAAGTAGTGCAGCTGCAGAGTCACTTCTTCAACTGACGACAGCGAGAGGGCGAGACCCTGATGCAGTACTCCAATGCCCTACAGGAGACGCTAAATGAAATACAGCGGCGAGAACCAGAGGCCATGGGAGCCTTCTGGGAGGTGGACCGGCTACTACGAGACCAGTTTATAGTGGGGCTCTCCAACAAGTTCTTACAGGACAAATTGCAAGAAATGACCCAGACAATGGCTGACATGACATTCTACAACGTCTACCTAGCCGCCATAGAGAGAGAGGAAGAGCACATGCCTGTGGCGGAGAGAGTAGTGAGTAGCACCCATGCTACAGGGGACCGGTCGGGGTCGGAAAACTCAGAGTCCTTAAAGGATGTGGTCCAGGCCCTGTGGACATAATTGAGAGAACTTCGGCTGGAAGTGTCTCAGATGAAGGCAGAATATTCCCGGTCTCTGGAACCCCAGAACCCTGGACCACTCCACCCAGGATAACTCAGGCGCAGGGTCACGTCAAAAGAGGGCCCCTCTGTTGGGCTTGTCGACAGTACAGCCATATGACCAGAGAGTGCCCAGAATAGATGAGTCCAAGCCGACGTTAAAGGGGTTGTCCAAGTTATGAAAATATATATATATAGCACTGTAAATCTTTGAAAGTAATTTGTATTGGTTTTTCAAATTTTTTAAAACATAAGGGAAGATAGTACACATAAGAACAGTATCAATCATATTTCAAATATGTAGTCATATAATATGTTAAAACAAAGCAAACAAATAGAGGGTACATGTATGGATATTAATATTCATATCATAAGCATGTGGACAATCTTTAATGCTATCAACATTTGTTGTAAGTAAGTGGATCGTGTGATTATGTTATAGATTTGGAAATAGATTCATTATCTAGACTCAGAGGTACAACATGTATAACAACTTATGACAAAATAAAGAATTTGACGGGAGTTTCCATTTGTTAGTCAATTCTCGTCTCTTGACCAATCCTTGACACACACAGTACGCAATCTACTGTCTGGGGAAATGTTTCAGCCATGTATTCCACAACAAGAGTACTTTGTCATTCCTGCCTGAGCACCTTGCATATATCTGTTCATTGATGTAATACATTACTAAATATGGGAATAGATAAACTGAACCTTCTAGTCCAATTCCAGACAACCCATATCCTCATTGCATATAGGATCTTGATTGCGAAACTCTGGAAGACGACAGTCATACCGGATATTAAAGACAGCACTGTAAATCTGATGGGCAGCAATATATTATTATTATTTATTATTAAAGCACCATTCATTCCATAGCGCTGTACATATGAAAAGGGGTATACAATCATAAACAAGACGAGTTACAAGCTGGTACAGAAGGAGAGAGGTCCCTGCCCGTGAGGGCTTACAATCTACATGGTATGGGAGAAGGACACAGTAGGTGCGGGTGAAGTTGGTCATGGCGGTATAGAGGCAGCAGGGTCACTGGTTGTAGGCTTGTCTGAAGAGGTGGGTTTTTAGGTTTCTTTTAAAGGATTCCACTGTAGGTGAGAGTCTGATATGTTGGGGTAGCGAGTTCCAGAGTGACTAACTAAGCTATATATATATATATATATATATATATATATATATATATATATATATATAACTAAGCTAAGATAATAAGCCTTTGTTGAAATAACAACAATCTCTGCCCCTCCCCTGCTCTGCAAAGGGAGTGAATACAAGAGCTGCCCTGAGTGACATGTCTGCCTGCTGGGAGACACAGCAGCATGTTGTATGTGTAGGACTACAAGTCCTAGCTGTATAACACCGCTCATACACACAGGATCTTCCCCCTACCTGTTCTTGTGCAATGCTCTGCAGAACTCCTCTGTCAGCTCCTGTGCCCAGCATTTGTCTCCTCACTGTCTGCAGCTACTCAGTAAAGCCTTCAGCCTTGAGTATATGCAGCAGGGTTAATGTTTTTCCTCAAGAATCCAGGGAGAGAGCAATAAGCAGCAACAGTGCAGGGGGTGTGGCTAGCACTGTGATGTTGTGTACAGGCACATATCTGCTCTCTCGGCTTGTGCACGAAACATCATCAGAGCAGGGAGAGAAGCTGACATCACAGGTCATGTGATCCCCAATGAAATCTGAGAAAGCAGCAACTGGAGATGCATAGTAAAGTCCTTATATTTGCCTAGTTAGAAACATACAAAGAACAAAAAAAATAACTCAGACAACCCCTTTAAACTTCCGACCACCGCAGTAGCTGGGCATCCTGCCGCAATACACCAGAAGCTAAGCCCTATGTGTGAGGAACACGACCTGTATGCCAGCAGCCCCATTATGGAAGCTGAGTTGGAAGGCCAGAAGGTATGCTGCCTAGTTGATACAGGGTCAGAGTGCACCCTTATGCCTCTGGAGTTCTTCGAAAGACACTTTGGACATATGATTGAGCTGTAAGACGGGAGCGCCATCAGGCGGATGGCTGCGAATAACAGAGAGATGGACATCTGAGGGATAGTCTGGATGCAGGTCTGACTGTTTGGGCAAGACGTCAGAAGAAGGGGGTCGTGCTGGTGGACCATTCATCCCGGAGAGGAATGGATGTAACACTAGGTATGAATGTGCTGAGAGACCTAGACCATCAACTATATGCCAAAGAAGGGCTGAAGTATTGGCAACGGGCCACCACACACTGGCCAACCCAGAAGGTTCTACATGAGATGGTGAGGAGCTGTAGTCTGCGAAAGAGCAATAGGTCCAGTCAGCTCATTGGACACGTGAGGGTGCCGCGGAGGACCCCGGTGAAGATCCCACCTCGATAAGAACAAATATTTATGCTGCTGGTGGGGGCTGGACAACAGCTGAATGGACTGGAGGTCCTGATCGAGCCCGCTTACCAAGAGGAAATGCAGACTCACTGGTAGTCCGGGCCCTCGCTATTGTGAAGGATGGATGTGTGCCTGTATGCTGCCTCAACGGTAAAGACTGCGAGTTAACCGTTCCTGGAAATACCTTGCTGGCCAAAGTTTATATGTCCGATGGGGACATCCCTTGACGAAGGGGCTTCACGCTAAAGCCACATAGAAGTTCAGCCTGGACCTATGAGGTAGAGGTCCATCAAAGGGAGTAACCAACAGCGGAGTGGAACGGTCGAGTTATTATGGCCCAGATGGGGGTGGACTGCAAGACCCTGACTTCAGGACAACAGAATTAGCTGGAAGACGCCCTTTGCGAATTTCAGGAGGCGTTCTCGATACATGATGAGGACTTCAGGTGTGCTTCCACCATCGAACACGAAATCCCCACCGGCGATGCTGCACCGATCAGGGAACGTTACCGGCAAATCCCGCCTAAAATGTACCAGGAGGTGAAGGACATGGTTGCCAGCATGTTAGAAAACCGGGTGATCCAGGAGAGTCAAAGTACTTGGGCTGATCCAGTAGTCTTGGTGCGGAAGAAAGATGGGAGTCTCCGGTTCTGCATGGATTATCAGAACCTGAATGCCCAGACTGTCCAGGATGTCTATCCCCTTCCGTTAATTGAGGAGTCATTGTCTGCCCTGAATCATCCTGGGTATTGGCAGGTACCGGTGGCCAAGAAGGACAAAGCGAAGACGGCCATCATCCTACCTATGGGACTCTATGAGTTCAACCGGATGCCATTCGGCCTTTCCAATGGCCCAGGAACATTCCAGGGCTGGATGGAGCACTGTCTGGGAGATCTCAACTTTGAGTCGGTATTGATATAACTGGACGACATAGTAGTGTTTCGGGCCTCCTTTGAGGATCACCTCCAGAAGCTGCGACAGCAGATAGAGTATTTGGGACACTTGGTCACCCAGGAGGGGGTAAAGCCAGCCCCCAGCAGTGGCCCCAGCCGAGTACACTACGAGAGGTACAGGCATTCGTGGGACTGGCCGGGTACTACAGGAGGTTTATAGCCAAATTTGCTCATTTGGTGGGCCTGTTAAATGAGTTACTAAGGGGCACTGTGGGAGGCCCGAACAATCGTCCCATTGAGTGGAGACCCCGGCAGCAAGAAGCCTTTGAAGCAATGAAGGAGGCTCTGACCAGTGCCCCGATTTTGGCTTATGCGCAGTTCGACTCCCCATTCCTGCTGTACATTGATGGAAGTCTACATGGTCTGGGGGCTGTGTTATCCCAAGTCCAGGATGGATGTGAGAGAGTCATTGCCTATGGCAGCCAGTCTCTGAGGGAGTCAGAGCACAACCCTGACAACTATAGCTCCTTTAAATTGGAAATACTGGCACTAGTGTGGACCATGACCGAAAGGTTCACGGAGTACCTGACAGGTGCAGAGTTGACCGTGATGACGGACAACAACCCGTTAGCACATCTGGAGAATGCCAAGCAGCGCTTGAGCAGAGGTGGTTGACTCGCCTTTCTGAGTACCAATACCGCATCAAGTTCCGGTCAGGTAGGGAGAACGGCAATGCCGACGCACTCTCCCGGTGGTGGGAAAGATGTTGGCTGATTGGGAGAGGGTCCAGAATGGCTGCCCGGACCTGTGGAAAATGAAAGAATGGGTCCGGACCAAGATCTGGCCTTGGCCAGAAGAGGGCGCCCGTCTGACTTCAGAGGGCCAAAAGTTGTTGAGGCAGTGGGATAAGCTGACTGTTACCCAGGGCCTCCTGTGTCAGACCACATACTTGCAATCAGAGTTGCTGTACAGGCGACAGATTGTCATCCCCATGTCATTGGGACCAAAGGCTGCCCAGGAAGCCAATGAGAATCCATTTTGGGAGCGATAAAATGCTTAACCCCTTCAGGACACAGCCTTATTTCACCTTAAGGAAATCTGACCAGTGTCACTTTATGTGGTGATAACTTTAAAACGCTTTTACTTAGCCAGGCCATTCTGAGACTGTTTTTTCGTCACATATTGTACTTCATGACAATGTTAAAATTGAATTAAAAAAAATCTTTTTTATTTATAAAAAAATACAAAGTTTACCAAAATTTTTGAAAAATTTGCACATTTCTAACTTTCAATTTCTCTTCTTCTACAATACATAATAATAACTCCAAAAATAGTCATTAATTTACATACCCCATATGTCTACTTCATGTTTCGATCATTTGGGGAATGCTATTTTATTTTTTGGGGACGTTACAAGGCTTAGAAGTTTAGAAGCAATTCTTGGAAATTTTCAGAGATTTAAAAAAAATAAAAAAATTTTAGGGACCAGTTCAGGTTTGAAGTCACTTTGTGAGGCTTACATAATAGAAACCACCCAAAAAGGTATTCAAAACTGATTTTACAAACATTATTAACCCTTTAGGTGCTCCACAAGAGTTAATGGCAAATGGAAATGAAATTTCAGAATGTCATTTTTTTGCCAATTTTTCCATTTCAACCCATTTTTTCCACTAACAAAGCAAGTGTTAACAGCCAAACAAGACTGTATCTTTATTTTCCTGACTCTGCCGTTTACAGAAACACCCCATATGTGGTCGTACACTACTGTACGGCCACACGGCGGGGTGTAGAGGGAAAGGAGCGCTGTGTGGGTTTTGGGGGCGGATTTTTATGGACCGGTTTATTTACACCGTGTCCTATTTCAAGACCCCCTGATGCACCCCTACAGTAGAAACTCCCTAAAAGTGACCCCATTATGGAAACTATGGGATAAGGTGGCGTTTTTTTGGGACTATTTTTAGGGTACATTTGTTTTTTGTTTGCTCTATATTACATTTTTGTGAGGTAAGGTTACCAAAAATTAAAATTCTGAAATGTCATCTCCATTTGCCATAAACTGTTTATTAACCCTTTAGGTGTTCCTCAAGTTTGTAAAATCAGTTTTGAATACCTTAAGGGGTGTAGTTTCTTAGATGGGGTCACTTTTAGGGAGTTTCTACTCTAGGGGGGCATCAGGGGGGCTTCTAAAGGGACATGGTGTCAATAAAAAAGGCAATCAAAATCTGCCTTCCAGAAACCATGTTGGTCCTTTCCTTTTGCGCCTCCCTTTTACTGATACAGCAGTTTACGACCACAAATGTGGCGTTTCTGTAAACTGCAGTATCAGGGTAATAAATATTAGGTTTTGTTTGGCTGTTAACCCTTGGTTTTTACCTGAAACGACAGATTGAAATGGAAAAGTGCCAAAAATAGCTGTTTTGGCACCATTTTTTATTTATTTTTTTGGACCGTGTTAATCTGGGGGGTGGGGTCATGGGGTATTTTTACAGAGGAGATTATTACGGACGCGGTGATACCTAATAAGTCTAATTTTTTACAATTATTTAGGTTTTAGACTATATTATCTTTTTGGATACAAAAAAAGAAATTTTTTGTATCTCTATAGTCTAAGAGTAATTTTTTTGTTTGTTTTTAAGCAGATTGTATTAGGTAGGGGCTCATTTTTTGCGGAATGAGGGGACGGTTTTATTGGCACTATTTTGGGGGCTATATGACTTTTTGATCGCTTGCTATTACACTTTTTTTTATGTAAGGTGACAAAAAAAAATCATTTTTTGCACCGTTTTTTGTTTTCCCGTGTTAATCTGGGAGGTTAGGGGTATATTTACAGAGGAGATTATTACCGACGCGGCGCTACCTAGTAAATCTCCATTTTTTTTTTTGTTCTACAAAATTTTTTTTTTTTGGTGTCTCAAGTTTGAGAACCATAGTTTTTTGGAATAGTCAGTGGCTAAGTTCGTGAAGGGGATTATAAATTTAGAACTCCATGGAAGTGTGGTACTCCCTGAAGTAACCAATAACGCAGAGGCCCGGATGATCGGGGCACGTGTCACACTGAGTGGTGGTGTCCTTCCGTATCCCCCTCTTGTGACACACTCTCCTGGTGCCTCCAATTCCCGAGGTACTCCCACCTGCTCTTTCCCGGTCAGAAAAGATCAGGGTCTTGAGGACTGCTTCATAGAACTGGAGGAATGTCCCTGTGTTGCCAGCGCTCTGGAACAGTACAAAAGAGTTGTACATGGCAACCTGCACCAAGTAGACCGCAACTTTTTTGTACCATGCCTTGGTTTTGCACATGGCGTTATATATGGCTTGAGCACTTGATCAGAGAGATCAACTCCTCCCATATATCGATTTTAGTCGACGATACAATCGGGCTTGAGGACCGTTGCCGCGGTACCTCGCACAGGGACAGGGGTGATGCCGTTACCGTGAATTGTGGACAGTACAAGGACATCCCTCTTGTCCTTATATCTGACCAGCAGCAGGTTTCCACTGGTAAGGGCTTGGGTCTCACCCCTGGGGATAGGTACCTGGAGGGGGTAGGTAGGGAGGCCGCGCTGATTTTTCCGCACGGTCCCACAAGCGAACATGGATCTGGCGGCGAGGGACTGGAACAAGGGGATACTAGTATAAAAGTTATCCACGTATAGGTGGTAACCCTTATCTAGCAGTGGGTGCATAAGGTCCCACACAAGTTTCCCGCTAACACCCAGAGTGGGGGGATATTCTGGGGGTTGAATACGGGAATCTCGCCCCTCGTACACGAAGTATCCTCAGGTACTTTCACAAAGTTTGTACAGCTTTACGCCATACCTCGCTCGCTTAGAGGGAACATACTGGCGGAAAATGAGTCTCCCCTTAAAAGCAATGAGAGACTCATCAACCGCGACCTCCCTTCCAGGTACGTAGGCCTCCATGAATTTGGCCCCGAAGTGATCGATGACCGGCCTGATTTTGTACAGGCGGTCATAGGCAGGATCACCTTGGGGGGGACATGCTGCATTATCTGCATAATGCAGGCATTTCCGGATGGCCTCAAATCGGGAACGTGTCATGGCCATACTGTAGAGTGGGGTCTGGTAGAGGACATCCCCACTCCAGTACAGCCTGACACTGGGCTTTTTGACTAGGCCCATATGCAGCACGAGGCCCTAAAAACGTCCTCATCTCGGCTGCACTGACCGGAGTCCAGCCACCGGCCCTAGCCAAAAACGAGCCCGGATGTTGAGCGACGAACTGTTGGGCGTACTGGTTTGTCTGCTCCACCACCAGTTCCTCACTGAAAAAAAGACTGAAAAAGTCATATTCAGTGAAGCCCACTGTGTAAATTTGGATTCCTGATTCACCCAGAAAATCAGGAATCACGGGCTCAAAGTTCTCTGGGGTACTCCAGACAAGTCCACCTACAGGGGGCTCAGGTGGACTGACCTGGTGGGCCGGAAAACTAGTACGAGCCCCAGAGCTACTCGTACTAGGCTGGGCCACAGGGTCTAGAGCATGGGGGTCCCATCGATCCGCCTGGCGGCATCTCCGCCACCTTGGGGGCTCATCATCGCTTGATGATTAGGAGGATGTGGATGACAACAGGAACGTGGGGTCATCCTCATCCTCACTGGGGCTCTCGGACTAGGAGGCAAGGAGGGCGTATGCCTCCTCGGCCGACAACGTCCGGCGGGCCATCGGGGAGTGTGTGTCTGCTTGTGTGTGTGTGCGCGTGCGTTGAAAACTTTATTAAAAAAAGATCCCTAAAAAAAAAAAGTAAAAAAAGTGTAAAAAAAAAAATACAAATGTCCTGTAGGGCGGGGTGGACGATGCGCTAACAGTGGCCGGACGCAAAGAGTGCCGGCCTCAGTTAGCGCATGCAAAGAAAATAAAATAAAAAAATAACCTTGCACCCCCAAAAAGTGTGTGTGGGGGGGAAGGCAAGCTGCAGCACCCCTGGGGGAGGGGTCTAGGGTCACACAGCTAACTGCTGTGGACCCCAGACACCCGATCAGGGGGCTCACAGACCAAAAAAGATATATATTTTTTTTTTTACCTAATCTAACCCTAAACTTTCCCTAACTACCCCTGCCTACACCTCCCACTACCTGCCTGCCCCTGCCTCCTAAGGTGACTTATGGCACCAAAAACTCACAATGTCGGTGGGCAGCACGATCTCCTGCTCCACGGACCGGAATGAGCTAGGAGAGCAGCGGCGGAGAGTCAAACTTGCCGCTCTCCGCCCACATGGGGACCAATCGCAGGCGTTCCTAAGAGGTGGCGTGATCACCACCTCACAGGATCGCAGAACGGTGATTGGTGGTGTATAATCACACCACCGATCACCGTCCTTTCCGGGTTATCAAAGAACCGAATAACCCGGAAACGCAGAAAACCGCAGGTCTGAATTGACCTGCGGTTTTCTGCGATCGCCGACATCGGGTGGGTCACAAGACCCCCCCTGGGCATTGGTACAGAGTGCCAGGCGGCGCTGCGGTGATCGGAAATTCTCAGGACGTACCGGTACGCCCTGTGTCCTGAACAGGTTAAGGGGCTCCAACAGCTGGTATACTGTACAGATTTGGCAGACATGGTGGCCGAGGCATGTCTTAAATGTCGGACCTGCGGGCTGAATAAGAGTACTGAACAGCGGGCTCCTGTCCAGGCCATCTGGAGCTCCCCATGATCGATTATGTACAGATTGGGTACTCTACCTCTGGACACTCATACTGTTTAGTCATGACTAGTGTTGATCGAGCATGCTCTGCCGAACACCACGTGTGCTCAAGCGCTATGCTCGAGTCAGTGTATTTAAATGTAATTTAGCATCTATTTCTGAAAAGTTTCTGCCAGGATTGGAACTCCCAACCTTATACATTAGCGGCAAGGACCTTAACCACTCAGCTATAAAGCTGAACATTAACCTGTGTCAGGAAAAACCTCATATTAGTTTCTGATATAGTGAGTATTCCTATTCAGCAGAAGACTTATTTTATATTTCTGTGCAGGTTAATATGTAGCCCTATAGTTTAGTGGTTAACATCCTTGCCTCTAATGTACCAGGTTGGGAGTTCGAATCCTGGCAGAAACATTTCAGAAATAGAGATTAAACTTATAGATTTTATATTTTTTTTGTAATTGTAAAAAATGTATAGCACAAAATCAATGTGTAATTACAAAAAAAATATATATATATAATTTTTATATAATATATATATATATATATATATATACAATACAGACCAAAAGTTTGGACACACCTTCTCATTCGAAGAGTTTTCTTTATTTTCATGACTATGAAAATTGTAGATTCACACTGAAGGCATCAAAACTATGAATTAACACATGTGGAATTATATACATAACAAACAAGTGTGAAACAACTGAAAATATGTAATATTCTAGGTTCTTCAAAGTAGCTACCTTTTGCCTTTATTACTGCTTTGCACACTCTTGGCATTCTCTTGATGAGCTTCAAGAGGTAGTCCCCTGAAATAGTTTTCACTTCACAGGTGTGCCCTGTCAGGTTTAATAAGTGGGATTTCTTGCCTTATAAATGGGGTTGGGACCATCAGTGGTGTTGAGGAGAAGTCAGGTGGATACACAGTTGATAGTCCTACTGAATAGACTGTTAGAATTTGTATTATGGCAAGAAAAAAGCAGCTAAGTAAAGAAAAACTAGTGGCCATAATTACTTTAAGAAATGAAGGTCAGTCAGTCAGCTGAAAAATTGGGAAAACTTTGAAAGTAAGGGCTATTTGACCATGAAGAAGAGTAATGGGGTGCTGCGCCAGATGACCTGGCCTCCACAGTCACCGGACCTGAACCCAATCGAGATGGTTTGGGGTGAGCTGGACCGCAGAGTGAAGGCAAAAGGGCCAACAAGTGCTAAGCATCTCTGGGAACTCCTTCAAGACTGTTGGAAGACCATTTCAGGGGACTACCTCTTGAAGCTCATCAAGAGAATGCCAAGAGTGTGCAAAGCAGTAATCAAAGCAAAAGGTGGCTACTTTGAAGAACCTAGAATATGACATATTTTCAGTTGTTTCGCACTTGTTTGTTATGTATATAATTCCACATGTGTTAATTCATAGTTTTGATGCCTTCATAGTCATGAAAATAAAGAAAACTCTTTGAATGAGAAGGTGTGTCCAAACTTTTGGTCTGTACTGTATATATATATATATATATATATATATATATAAAATCATACTTCTGATATATATGAATGCATAATATGTGGGAAACTACTACTGATGTTTTTAGCCATAATATGTTTACATATATTATAATATATTATATATTCTAAATATATAATAATATATTATGGCTAAAATCTTATATATATAAATGTTTCTGTCGGGATTCGAGCTCCCAACCATGTACATTAGAGGAAAGGACATTAACCACTACACTATATGGTTACATGTTAACCTGCACAGAAATATAAAATAAGTCTTCTGCTGAATAGGAATGCTCACAGCAGAAACAGTTTAGCATTCAGCTTTATAGCTGAGTGGATAAGGTCCTTCCCTCTAATGTACAAGGTTGGGAGTTCAAATCCTGGCAGAAACTTCAGAAATTTGATTTAAAGAGGACCTTTCACCGATTCTTACACTATGAACTAAGTATACATACATGTGGAGCGGCGCCCGGGGATCTCTCTGCACTTACTATTATCCCCGGGCGCCGCTCCGTTCTCCTGCTATGCCCTCCGGTATCTCCGTTCCCTAAGTTATGGTAGGCGGAGTCTGCCCTAGCGCTGGCCAATCGCATTGCAGAGCTCACAGCCTGGGAGAAAATAACCTCCCAGGCTGTGAGCTCTGCGCTGCCATTGGCCAGCGCTAGGGCAGACTCCGCCTACCATAACTTAGGGACTGGTATCTCCGCCTACTATAACTTAGTGAGCGGAGATACCGGAGGGCATAGCAGGAGAACGGAGCGGTGCCCGGGGATAATAGTAAGTGCAGTGAGATCCCCGGGCGCCGCTCTACATATCTGTATAGTTAGTTCATAGGGTAAGAATCGGTGAAAGGTCCTCTTTAAATACACTGGGGTGTCCCAAAGCACTGACTCCATATATGGAGTCAGAGCAGGGACTCCTAAGCTGAACTAGAATCTGGACACCCTCCCCTCTTCAGAGCAGGGGGTGCCTGGGGTTCTCCCATTGACTTTCATTGTGCTTGGTGCTTGATCAACACTAGTTATAACAGATCATTTCACAAAGTATGGGGTGGCTGTACCCACCAGAGGCCATACGGCAGAGTCAGCTGCTGAAGGGGTCTGCAAGCACTTTATACAGGTGTTTGGATGTCCACTGAGGATACATTTGGACCAGGGGGCATGCTTTCAGGGCACTCTAATGAATGAGTTGCACCAACTGTATGGAATCAAACGATCCTGTATCACCCCCAGGTAAACAGGGCGTGTGAGCGGTTCAACTGCACCTTGCTCCAGATGCTGCAGACTCTGGAAGACAGCCAAAAGGCTCGGTGGCCCGAGTACCTACGTGAACTGATGTGGGCCTATAACAACAGGGTACTCAGTACCACCGGATACTCACCACATATGCTCATGTTTGGGAGAGCCGGACGGGAGATTGAGGATCTCCAGATACCAGATCCGATGGAGCCACCATGAGAAATACCACCGCATGGGTGCAAGAGCACTGCCGCCGGCTGAGAGCGATCCATAAGGTTTTGGAGGAGAGCCAGGTCCAAGTGGTACAGGGATGGGATGCAGAGGAATGGGTATGCCCCGGGTAATCGAGTGATGGTCAAAGTCAAGCGGCCGTCCGGGAAGTTGGATGGGCCGTGGGAGGCGGTCCCATATATGGTGAAGAGTAGGGTAGACCCTGCCATACCAGTCTATGAGGTAGAGCCAAGAGGGACTGGGGGGCCCTCACGAAACTTGCACCGTAGCATGTTGAGGCATTGTAATTTTGATGAGCCAGTGTAGATGGAGAAGATGCCTCCTCCTGCTCAGAGTACAGAGGAAATCCCCTTAGAGGAGGAGGAGGAATGGTGGGTTGTCCCTGCCCCGGTGCCCACAGAGGCTCCAGCTTTGGCAAGTTTGCCACCCAGGGAAAGGGTTGAGAGGTCAGCAACTCCTTTCCCATTAAATGTGCCTGACGTCTCCAGTGCGTCTGAGCCTGTCACTCTAGAAAGGTCAACAAGGCCCAATGCTGGTGTGCCCCCACAGCATTATGCACAGGATAAGTTTGTCTGGGGAGGGTTGCCGAGGACCACAACTTCTATTGGGGTGGCATGTGAGATGGGGAAACAGCTCTCATTGTTTAAACACTTGCACAAGCATTTGTATTTTGCGTTTGTATATGTATTTCGCCATAGCGATGTGCACCTGCATACAGGGTTGTGCTGACTCAATCACCCACATTTTTTCTTTGTAGTATATATTGGAGGCGTGGCGATCTCCATGCAGTCATGCACACCTGACCAGTCAATCTGTCCTGGAGGCTGGTTTTAAAGTCAGTATAAAACTGAGTCTGCGTATATAGCACCTACCAGTAGCCATTTGGCTCCAGGAGAAGTATATAGTGGGCTCAGCATGCATGTTGGTACTTGCATCCCTGGATCCGATGAAAGCTGTAATGGCACCGGACGGGGTTAAAAGCAGAGTGTGCTTGGCGTGCATGCTGCACCTGCATTCCCTGGATTTTGTGTGGCTGTAATGGCCCATAAACAGGTAGGAACTAATGTTAGGGACCACTCCATAGAGGCGACCTTGACGTGGTGAGTGGCTTATTACGCTTTGGCCAAAATGTACACCAATGCCTCATTCAGAATAGAGGCAGGGCAGAATGCTGGTTGCAGAGTGCTATTGCATTTGTATTTTGCGTTTGTTATTGTTTAAACACTGTTTGTATGGATTAAATTAAATATTATGGACTGACATCCTGCTGTTTGGCCACAAGATGCCGCTGTTTCTAAAATACAGCTAACAGACTGCATATATTTTCATATCCATGAGAGGTGGGGTTTCAGAGCCTGGAGAAGGAAAGGAAGCAGCCATCTTAGGGGAAGCTGAGACCGAGGATCTGTCTGTGAGCAGAGAGAATCTGATGGCATCCAATTGTGAGATCATCCCTCAGTGACCAGAGTTGCAGCTAAATGAAGCTGATCGTGTCCAAGACCCTGATCCTGTCCAGAGTAAGGAAGATTGCTGCCAGGAATGCTAATGAGAGCAGAGGAATAAAGCAACATACACAGCAGTACCGCATGCTTGTTGGAGAGACATTTGTTCTTTTCAGAGTCACCAGCGGATGCAAAGCAGACCCGGGTTGGTAAGATCGTGCACACACCTCATTACAGTGTTGACGCCTAGAGACTGAGACCAGGCCTGTAGTTAGTTAGTTAGGGTTTCTGTTTGTGTCAGGCCACAAGTGTTACTACTGTTCATTTCAAGGACTCCAATGTGAAATGTCACTTTAAGTTATGGAGAGCTGATAAAATTCTCACAAACTCAAGCCAGGCTGACGTTTGCTCAGGAGGAATACTCAGGCACGTGCTACAGGACCAGTTATGGGAGGGGGAATACTGTACCACTTGGTAAGATTGTAAGCTGTTGTGCTGCACCGCAGGATAGCCCGTAACACACACCCATACAGTGGTTCTTGTTTTTAGGGTAATAACAGGTAAGGTGTGTCAGTTTAGTTGTGCCTGCCAGTAGGTAAATTACTGCACTTTCCTCATTTATCTATCTGAGGGCGCCATGCTGTGCAGCACAAGCGTCTCAGCCTTCAGGCTGGGTGTATGTAAATTTATTGTATGTTCTCAGCATTTGTGTGTTTATTGCCACATTTAAAGGGAATCTGTCACCTGCTTTTACCATTTTAAGCTGTCACCATCGCTATGTTCACTAAAGTACTTTATTTCCAGCAGTCTTCTTTTTACTTTATTTCGTTTTGTCCTTTTGATATAAAAGCCCTTTTTATGATATGCTAATGAGGCTCCAAGGTGCCCAGAGGGGCGTTTTTTCCCCTCTCTGGTGCCCAGTGACGCCCCCCTGCAGTGCCCAAGAACGCCTCCTGATCCTGAAATAACCTCCCACAGCCCCGGCAAACGGTTCCGCCCCCTCCCCACGTCATCGTCTACCTTCTAGAAATGCCCCGTCCTTCTTCCTGACGGCGGCCAGAAAACTCGCGCAGGCGCAGTACTGCCTGCGGCCTGCGCCTGCGCAATCATCAACCTCCTCAGGGCAACAGCGCTCAGGTTACATCACTGGGCTCGGTGCATGCCAGTGAGACTTTTGAGGCTGTTGCCCTGAGGAGGTTGATGATCGCGCAGGCCGCAGGCGGTACTGCGCCTGCGCGAGTTTTCTGGCCGCCGACAGGAAGAAGGACGGAGCATTTCAAGAAGGTAGACGATGACGTGGGGAGGGGGCGGAACCGTTCGCCGGGGCTGTGGGAGGTTATTTCAGGATCAGGAGGCGTTCTTGGGCACTGCAGGGGGCGTCACTGGGCACCGGAGAGGGAAAAAAAACGCCCCTCTGGGCACCTTGGAGCCTCATTAGCATATCATAAAAAGGGCTTTTATATCAAAAGGACAAAACGAAATAAAGTAAGAAGAAGACTGCTGGAAATAAGGTACTTTAGTGAACAAAGCGATGGTGACAGCTTAAAATGGTAAAAGCAGGTGACAGATTCCCTTTAAGTAAGATTCTGTTTTGGCAAAAGCTGGTGTTAGGGTTGCTTTCCTCGTTTTTGACTTCAATGTATCCTGGGGAGCCCACCCGGGTACATGGCTTACAAGTAGAGGGTGCAATGACAGGGAGCTGCGATAGCACCGCCCCCCATCATTGTACCCCTCAGATGCAACGTTCATACATGATCGCGGCATCTGAGGGTAAAACCAGTGTAAAATTAACAAACATTTTATTTTTAATCATACTTACCGCCTTCATTTGCTCGCGACGGGCGGGCATGAAGGCATCATACATCATCACACACGGGATTTCGGTCGAGATCTTCAATCAAGATGGTGGCTGGCGGCCTGTCACGAGCAAATAGAGGAGGTAAGTATGATTTTTTTTTTGTTTTTAACACTTTTTCAGGTTAAATCAATACGCTAACACGAAGCACAAGGAAATTCGGCTTCAAGGCGAATCGAATTTATCCTGAAATTCAGATTGAATTCCACTTTGCGGAATTCGATTCGCTCATCTCTAGTAATCATCATGCCAATGTGCCCGTGTGCATAACCATCTGACATTGTGCCCTCCCTGTTGGAGTAAAGTTTCTTGAAGTTTAACTGTACAGTCTCAGTCTCTTTGTCGCGCCATCCTCAAGATGGGTGCCATGTCGGTGCCAAGGGCCACACGGAGAACTTACTCTCCTACGTTTGCCTTCTAAAGGAGAACATTAAGGATTTTACTGTGAACATTCCGCGAGACACTGCAATGACTACAAGGAGCTATTCCTATAACATCACTGCTACATCAGCATAGACTGGGCCGCAGTCATAGTGAAATACTGTGTATGGGTTACCAGGGAATTTTTCTACTTAAAATATATACAATGTACTAATGGGAAGGAAAGGTGATTTAACCCTTTCATGACCAATGGTCATTGGTGCCCCAGTGTCCAGGTCAAAATTAACAAATCTGACATGTGTCACTTTATGTGGTAATAGCTTTGGAACACTTTTACTTATCCACGCCATTCTGAGATTGTTTTCTCGTGACACATTGTACTTCATGATATTCATATATTTGAGTCAATATATTTCACCTTTATTTATGAAAAAATCCCAAATTTACCCAAAATTTTGAAAAATTCACAATTTTCCAAATTTAAATTTCTCTGCTTCTAAAACAGAAAGTGATACCTAATAAAATATTTATTAGTTAACATTCCCCATATGTCTACTTTATGTTGGCATCATTTTGGAAATGTCATTTTATTTTTTTAGGACGTTAGAAGGCTTAGAAGTTTAGAAGCAATTCTTACAATTTTTAAGAAAATTTCCAAAACCTGCTTTTTAAGGACCAGTTCAGGTCTGAAGTCCCTTTGTGGGGCTTACATAGTGGAAACCCCCATAAATGACCCCATTATAGAAACTACACCCCTCAAGTTACTCAAAACTAATTTTACAAACTTTGTTAACCCTTTAGGCGTTCCACAAGAATTAAAGGAAAATGGAGATGAAATTAAAAAAAATCACTTTTTTGGCAGATTTTCCATTTTATATATTTTTTTCTTTAACACATTGAGGGTTAACAGCCAAACAAAACTCAATATTTATTACCCTGATTCCGCGGTTTACAGAAACACCCCACATGTGGTCGTAAACTGCTGTACGGGCACACGGCAGGGCGCAGAAGGAAAGGAATGCCGTACGGTTTTTGGAAGGTAGATTGTGCTGGATTGGTTTTCTGAACGCCATGTTTTTTATTTTTCTGCCGATCGTCTTGTGCAGGGGCTCGTTTTTTGCAGAAAGTGTTGAGGTTTTTATTGGTACTATTTTTGGGTACATAGGATTTTTTGATCATTCATTATTACACTTTATGGGGCAAGGTGACCCAAAAATTGGCTGTTTTGGAACAGTTTTCATTTATTTATTTTTACAGCGTTCATCTGAGGAGTTAGGTCATGTGATAGTTTTATAGAGAAGATCGTTACGGACGTGGCAATACCTAATATGTATACTTTTTCTTATTTATTTAAGTTTTACACAATAATGGCATTTCTGAAACCCAAAAAATTATGTTTTAGTGTCTCTATAGTCTGAGAGCCATAGCTTTTTTATTTTTTGGGCGATTGTCTTAAATAGGGTATCATTTTTTGCGGGACGAGGCGACGATTTGATTGGTACTATTTTGGGGGGTCATAAGCCTTTTTGATCGCTTGCTGTTGCATTTTTTGTGATGTAAGGTGACAAAAATAGCTTTTTTGGCACTGTTTTTTTTATTTTATTTTTATGGTGTTTATCGGACGGGGTCCATCATGTGATATATTTATAGAGACGGTCATTACAGACGCGGTGACACCTAATATGTGTATTTTATTTTATTTTTTTATAGGAAAAGGCAATGTCTTTTTTCATTTACATTTTTATTTATTTATTGATTTATTTTTACTTTTATTATTTTCACTTATTTATCAAGTCCCTCTTGGATCTTGAAGATCCAGTGGGGCTGATAGTTGTAGTATACTTTGCAATGCTCTTGCATTGCAAAGTATAATACTTCCAGATTGCCTGTAGGTGGCAGCACTGGACGCCTTTGCCATGGCAACCGGACGCTTTTGCAAAGCGTCCGGTTGCCATGGCAATCATCGGGTGCTGCAATCACAGCGCTGCAGCCCCGATGGTGGAGAGAGGGAGCTCCCTCCCTCTGTTAACCCCATGGATGCCGCAACCGCAGCATCTATAGGGTTACAGGAGAGTGTCAGCATAGAGCTGACACTCTCTGCTGATGGCGGCGGCTCAGGAATGGAGCCGCCGCCATCACACACAGAATGGGGAATCGGGGGCAGCGCTGGAAGGGATGGGGGGGTCGGGGGGTACAGACTACAATGGGGCAGGAGGGGCGGCTAGAAAATTCATGCAGGGGGCGGATCGCATGCCAGGAAGGAGATAGAGGAGCAGGAAGGAGATCGGCACAGATCGGCGGGGCACAGATCGGGGGGGGGGGGGGGGGCGCACACAGAGGGGCACCATGTACTTAGAGCGGCACAGATGGGGGGGGGGGCATGAGGAACACTATCGACTTTCAGGCTCTGATCTGCAGAGCGCAGATCAGAGCCTGAAACGGGCATTTTAACACTGCCGCGATCCGATTGGTTAGTCTGCACAGACTAACTAATCGGATCGATTGCCGGCAAGGGGCCACTCTGATTGGCCCCTTGCTGGCATTACTAGACTGTATGCTGTCCGTGACAGCAGCAGGACAGGGGCAGAAGCTTTAATCCAAGCGTTTTGCAGCGCTTGGATTAAAGAGCTGGCTTGACGTCTATACACGTGATAGCTGCACGGGGTATGTGCAGCTATCACGTATATATACAGATTGCAGTCGTGAAGAGGTTAAGCAATTTTGAGCGTGGCATGGTTGTTGGTGCCAGACGGGCCGGTCTGAGTATTTCACAATCTGCTCAGTTACTGGGATTTTCACGCACAACCATTTCTAGGGTTTACAAAGAATGGTGTGAAAAGGGAAAAACATCCAGTATGCGGCAGTCCTGTGGGCAAAAATGCCTTGTGGATGCTAGAGGTCAGAGGAGAATGGGCCGACTGATTCAAGCTGATAGAAGAGCAACGTTGACTGAAATAACCACTCGTTACAACCGAGGTATGCAGCAAAGCATTTGTGAAGCCACAACACGCACAACCTTGAGGCGGATGGGCTACAACAGCAGAAGACCCCACCGGGTACCACTCATCTCCACTACAAATAGGAAAAAGAGGCTACAATTTGCACGAGCTCACCAAAATTGGACTGTTGAAGACTGGAAAAATGTTGCCTGGTCTGATGAGTCTCGATTTCTGTTGAGAGATTCAAATGGTAAAGTCTGAATTTGGCGTAAACAGAATGAGAACATGTATCCATCCTCTGATGGCTACTTCCAGCAGGATAATGCACCATGTCACAAAGCTGGAATCATTTCAAATTGGTTTCTTGAACATGACAATGAGTTCACTGTACTAAAATGGCCCCCACAGTCACCAGATCTCAACCCAATAGATCATCTTTGGGATGTGGTGGAATGGGAGCTTCGTGCCCTGGATGTGCATCCCTCAAATCTCCATCAACTGCAAGATGCTATCCTATCAATATGGGCCAACATTTCTAAAGAATGCTATCAGCACCTTGTTGAATCAATGCCACGTAGAATTAAGGCAGTTCTGAAGGCAAAAGGGGGTCCAACACCGTATTAGTATGGTGTTCCTAATAATTCTTTAGGTGAGTGTATATTACGCTGGCAGCTGAAGGGGAGTGTCCTTTCTCAGGGGGCGTGTCTTTCTTCTGCAGCTCTCTCCCCATCACAAATCAGGAGGCAGTTGAAGGAGGTAATGATGGTCTATATTTTTGTTGAATAACCATTTAAGGAATTTTTAAATATTTTTCTTTGCTCCCCCTGCATGTACTGGACTCAGTTATGGAATCTAGATTGCACCCATCATATCAAAGAGAAAAGGTGTTTTGCGCTGCAATTTGCAACTTCTCCCCGTTAAGACCAGGTCTAAAAAAGTGGACGTGGACTGGGAAAGGGGACAGGCCGGTAGGCCCATCTTATTCATAATTTTCTACAACTGTTTTTGGTGCAAAGAAGCTGTCTTACATTTAGACTGGATAGATATGTAGAGAAAATCTCTAAATCGCACATCCTCATACCTATGCTTCTGATATAACAACTGTTTTCAATTATCAGCATTTCTTATGATAAAACATGGCTATACAGCACTGTTATCAATCATTTGCTGTGCGCTATAAAGAGGCAATTAGTATACAGTTTGATCAAAGAGCATAGGCCCACTTACCGCGACAAGGTTGCCGTGCTGGTGGAGTGATGGGACCCGGGGCCCAGGTGGCCTCACTGTACAGTGGGGCTGCTGTGCGGCTGCTGGATCCCATTGCCTGCTGGAGCGGTGTGGAGACATGGTGGTCGCCGCACGGCTCTGGGCCATGGTTAGAGTAGGTTCCCACTTAAACAAGAGGCAACCTTGTCGCGGTAAGTGGGCCTATGCTCTTTGATCAAACTGTATACTAATTGCCTCTTTATAGTGCACAGCAAATGATTGATAACAGTGCTGTATAGCCATGTTTTATCATAAGAAATGCTGATAATTGAAAACATTTAGACTGGCACTGCATGAGTAGGGTATTGTCCATTCCTCGTGGGCCTTTTACCAATCCCATCTTAAACCCCCCTTTACCAATACAAAGCTAACAATAACTCACTGAGACCAGTTTTGGATTTAAATGGCCACAGCAGCCGTTTATTAATAAATACATAACATAAATAACATAACACCAGTTGTTTATTCCCTGACGAGGGAGGTCCTTGAAGCCCCAGAACTCGTTATCACAACTCACGAAACAGGCCCATCCATCTTGCCTCCAGCCGTAAAACACCAGCTCGGAGACCAACTGACGGACGCCTTTTTACACCAGCCAACCGTCCAACCATGGGAGTCCAGCCCCCACCATTGAGGCCCTCCCATTTTTCCGAAGTATCCGTACCACCAACTTCGAGGACCTCCCACCGCCAACGACGCGCAAACTGACAACCTCCCTCAGGCTTGCGCGTTCCTCCACGACCTCAGAGCCCTCTCAATCCCTCCTTGCAAACCAAGCGACCACAGATCAATTCCAACAGCATTTAAATGTACCCCATCCGCTCTCCAAAACGCCCCCACACCCGGCTCCAGCTCCATATGACGCACTGCCACTGCCCCATTCCTTGCCATGAATTTCCCCAAAATCCTATTAACCTTAACTCTCGCCTTGTTAAGACGCTCCACCGACCTAGCCCCACGCCACACCCGGCGAGGCACTATGTCCGACCAAACTGTTACCATGGCCGGGAACAAAGACCACAAACGCAACAAATCAAATTTTGCATCCCTTATCAACTCCCTAACCGGCTTTCCCCCCAAGTCATTCCCCCCCACATGTAATACCAATACGTCCGGGGGACAACCCAGCCGAGCATATCTGTGCACCTCCTTCATAACCCCTTCCCACAACATACCCCTTACCCCAATCCAACGAACAACTGCAACATCCCGATCAAACCCCAACTGCCGTCCGTCCGGACGAACGTCCGCCCTCAGCGCCCCCCAAAACACAAAAGAGTGTCCGAGTATCCAAACCAACGCGGGCCTATCACCTGGAAGATATAACAAAGAAAACACAAGACTCCGTCATTCATCAACCATCATTAATCCAACAAACCAACCCTAACATAAGACCTAAACCTCGCTGATTCCCATCTTCCAATCTTCTTAATCACTTCATCACTCATCCCTGCTCTCGCCGCTTCAGTAGCGGCGCCTATCCTAAACGAATGCCCAGTAAAATCCTCCGCTGCAATACCCAACTCACGCAGGCAGCGCTTAAACACCGCCACGAACTGATATCGCGACAGATATGACCCGTCCTCATGCCTAAGCAATGGACCTGTTGTTGTCACACCCCCCACATCATACTCCCGCAAGCACTGCACAGGGCACATAGCACAGCCCGGGACCTCAAACAACCGGACATAACTTCCCTTTCCTTCCCTATCCGTCTTAGACCTACGAATCCTGATGACAACCCTGTCACCCGCTAGCCCAACATCCTCCTTCAACAAACCCCCACCAACAGACCGAACACTACCACACACCAATTCCCCTAAACGGAATGCTCCAAAAAACGCTAAGGAAAAAGCAACCCTGAACAGCTTCACCTCCCAACCTGCTCTACAACACACCTCCACCTGCCCGCCCAATTTCAACAACAAATCAAAAGAGACTGGCCTCCTCCTGTCCTCCGCCCGCTTCCCACGCCTCCAACCTTTTAACACCTGCCTCACCAAAAAAGTCTTTGTCACATCCTGTAATCCCCTCAGCTTAAAACCAAAAGCAAGTCCAGCCGTCCATCTATTCATTTTTGCGACAGACCATCCCTGCTCTTTTACATGCCCCAAGAACAACAACAGAGGGGTCTCCCCCTCATCCACTACCACCCCCAAATCCTCACACCACCTCTGCCAATCATTCCACGCTTTACCATAAGCTACCCACGTCCCAGCACTCATTGAGTCCTGCAGCAACCTTCCTATGGTACCTCCAACAGCTCCCACATGGAATCCGGGCACTCCAACCCCTCGCTGTCCGCTCCCGGCGCCAACTGCCGAAACCGCTCCCACTGTAAACGAGAAAGGGCATCAGCAATACCATTAGACACACCAGGGACATGAACAGCCACAATCCAAGCATTCAGTGATAAACAAACTAAAACCAAATGCTGCAACAAACGAACTACAGGCGGCGACGACGCTGTCATGTTATTAATGGCCTGAACAACCCCCAAATTATCACAATGGAATCTAATCTTCTTATTCCTAAAACAATCCCCCCATAAAACCACCGCAAGCACAATTGGGAAAAGCTCTAATAACGCCAGATTCTTAACCCAACCCCGCTCCACCCAAGAACTAGGCCAACTCCCCGCACACCACTGCCCATGACAATATACCCCAAAACCTGAACCCCCAGCCGCGTCTGAAAACAAATCAAAATCGAAACTATCCACCGCCTCCCCCATAACCAACGTCCTTCCATTAAAGTGCCGCAAAAATTCCGCCCAAACCGCCAAATCCCTTTTAAGCTCCTTACCCAACCTGACAAAATGATGCGGGGCCGTAACACCCGCCGTAGCCCCCGCCAACCGTCGACAAAAAATTCTCCCCATAGGCATAATCCTGCATGCAAAATTGAGCTTGCCCAACAAAGATTGCAAATCCTTCAACCTAATCTTCGCTGCCCTCCGCGCCTGCTCCACCACCAGCCTCAGATCCCGTACCTTCTCCTCAGGCAAACGACACTCCATACTGTCCGTGTTAATCACGATACCCAGAAAACTCAACTCCGAAGTAGGACCCACAGTCTTCTCTTTTGCCAATGGTACCCCAAAGCTCCCAAAAACCGACTCTACCGTGCTCAACAACACCGAACAAACCTTAGACACCGCCGGTCCCAAACACAGGAAATCATCCAGGTAATGAATGATGGATGAACAACCCGAAACGTCTTTAACAACCCATTCCAAAAATGAACTGAACGCTTCAAAATATGCACAAGACACAGAACACCCCATCGGCAAGCATCTGTCCACAAAATACTTTCCATCCCAGTAGCACCCCAACAAATGCAAACTGTCTGGATTCACAGGCAGGAGCCGGAACGCCGCCTCGATGTCCGTCTTAGCTAACAACGCCCCCACCCCTAACTTCCGCACCCAACCTACTGCCACGTCAAATGAAGTGTATGCCACCGAACAAAGTTCCGGATCAATACCCTCATTGACCGACGCACCCTTCGGGTATGACAAGTGATGAATGAGCCGAAACTTATTCGGCTCTTTCTTCGGTACAATCCCCAAAGGTGATATACGCAAACCAGCCAGCGGAAGCTCCGAATAAGGACCACCCATTCTCCCCAAAGCCACCTCCCTGGCCAACTTATCAGCCACCACCTCCGGGTGTTCCAATGCTGAGCGCAAATTCCTCTTCCTCATAACCACAGGCAACGGTGCCGATGGTATAGAAAACCCCTTAATAAAACCGTCCCTCAAAAATTCTGCCACCCCTCCTTTAGGATACCTACTTAAGTAGGGCTCCATCCTTTCCACCCGCACCGGAGTCAGGCCCTTTTCCAGCCGCCTCCCCCCCTCTCTGTCTGTTACCTCTAAAACACCTGTTTGCCCCATGGGAACCTCCACACCCTGAACACTCGTGCTTAAATCTGCACTTTGACCCAAACTTACAACTCCCTTCGTTAAAGAGGAAACAGAGCCCTTTTGCGGAGGCGACCGAGAATGCCGACTGCCCAGATCCCCCCGCCTCACTCCGAAAGGACTGCCCTGCCCGTACCGGAGCCATCACCCTCATCCATAACCCAATATCCTTGTGATCCCACCTTATGCTGCTCCGAACCGCCATCCTCTGCCGAAATTGCTCGTCATACCGCAACCAGCCAGTCCCCCCGTATACCCGCCAAGCCTCCCCAATCGCATCCATGTAACAAAAGAGAGACGAGCAACACTCCGGCTTCCGTTCCCCAACCACGCTAGCCAAAATAGCAAAGGCCTGAAGCCAATTAGAAAAAGTCCGCGGGATCAGACGAAACCTCAGTTTTTCGTCCTCCTCCTTTTTCCCCTCATCTTTTTTAACCTTATCCAAATTAAACCTCTCCAAAGGGAGCAAGGAAAATATTTCTACATATTCCCCCTTCCAAATCCTCTCACGCACCTCCTGCTTCAAATGCGCCCCCAATGGCCCCTCAAAACACACGTATACCTCGCCACGCGCCCCATCCTCCACTGCTTGCCTATCCGCCTCCCCCCCCACCTGAGTCTGCACTGACACCGAATCACACACTCTGCTAGGCGCTTCGCCCGCTGCCCTGCCACCCCCGGCCCCCATCCCCCACGCCTGCACCGGGGAAACACCAGCCGCCCCAAAACCTGACATCCACCCCGCCAAGCTCTGAAAAAACTGCCCCAAACCTTTTCCCAGGTCCCCTTGTGACACACCCATCCCCCCCGGGCCACCCGCCCATGGATTAAGTGCCCCCCCAAACCCCTCACCTGGCTGCCGGGGGGCTGTGAACCCCGCAGCCGAAGATCCTGCCTCCTGATGATCTTCTGGCACACTTTCATCCTCTTCTCTTCTTCCCAGGGACAACTCGCTCGTCGCCGCAGACATCCCAGCCAGCCGGCTGGATGCGTCCTGATCCGACCTTCCTCTGTGGGCGGAGCCTCCGCCATGCTGTCCGTTCACCTCCTCCGGCCTGTGCACAACCACCGGCTCCCTGCGCACAGCCGAGATTAAGGCAGCCTCACTCCCTCGCCGAGCGGCCTCCCCTGGACTAGGGGCACCCGCCGAACCAGGTCCCGAACCCACGACTCGCGATGTTGAAGGCGGGGGAGGATTCCCTCCGCCTGACGCTGGGCCCCGCCGTGCATTCTGATTCCTCCCGCTCCGGGCGGCACTGGCCACAGACACCCTGCCAGCCCCCCGTCGCGGAGGGTCCCCAGAGGGGCTCTGCACCCGGTGCCGGGCCCTGGGGGTCACCTCTGGACTAAGGCGCGCCGGCGGCCGTACCCGCCGCGGCCGTCTCGCCCGTGGCGGTGAGCTGACAGTACTCACCGCCGCCCCCTGGAGCAGGCCGGACACCTGCTCCTGCGGCCATTCGGGTCCCCGGGCCTCCGCCGCTGCCCGCAACTGCTGGATAATCTGCTCTACAGCCTGCATGATGTGAGTGGTCTCAGTTTTTCTCCTAAACTAACTGCTCTAAGATGGCGCCGGTTACCTCCCCCTCTTATAACCTAGCCTAACAGCCCACCCACTCTACTCTCCACCCACCATACTTTCAAACTCCTTAACCCCTACACTGCCGGCCCACTCAGCCCAAACCCTATCATGTCGGCCTCCCCTCAACTGCGTCCCCAGTACGGCCTCACTTATGGTGAAGTTATGGCAGCGGTTATTCGGGTTATTAAGACCGGAGTCTAAAACGACACTCTAAATAAATGACCCCCTATTGAGTTAACCTGTAATCCTATGTAAAACCACAGATGATACATTATGATATCATTAAATAACAAACTCAGCTCTGCTACATATTCACCATGGCATATTATATCCAGGTTTCTAGGACTCTCATTTCTTGCACACGTAAAGTAATTATTTCAGGCTCGGCGGGATTCCCTGTGAGAGAATTGAAGCGCAGGTATGCAATCCATTCCAGTAACTGTGTGCTCCATCTGCACAGTGTATTCTAGTATCATGCTCGCTTACACCCACGACAATCTGTCCGCCATACTATGCAAAACGCCCACGGCCACTGGAAACTCTTTATTCTCTTGGAATTTAAAGATTTTTTTCCTCATATGGTTTAATAACCATTTTTAGCACGTCACTTGTTTCATACAATGTTCATACACTGTTTCAATCAGTGGCAAAGGCATAATTTGCTTTCATTCAGCGTCAATGTAGTAGGGCTGAGTGTGTCATTTATCACAATTTATTGGAATATCACAAAGTGTCCCCTGTGAATATACAGAAAATGGCAGGTTAAGCTACTACACTGTTTGTGCAAGGGGCGCCTCCCCCCAGGGCCCTCCTATAATGCGACCCAGGTGTAGGAATGCCAAGTGGTATAGTGCGGCCTATCTGTTTCTTTATGTGTCACGGTGCTCCTACCAGGATACAGCTAGACCCCAGGCTTTGGCTCCGAAGCAATAAAAAGGGGGAATAATTGAGGGATAAAAGAATAACTTGAATCCAGACCTTGAGATGAAGTTCAATGGCAGCTTTACTCTCCAAACAGTTTACAGGCTTTGTCTTGGTTTCAGCAGGCTTTAGCATTAAACTAGCAGGCAAACTCAACTCTGCTATATCTTTCTCTCACTCTGCTGTACTGACAGGCTGTCTGTATAACGCAGCTTCTTCTGTATGCTGCACTTCACTTTGTAGTCTGACTCTAGGTTATGCCAGGGAACTTTCCTCCTGGCTCCTGAGGCTTCAAGCTTTGGCCTCCATGGCCAGCAGAGCTAAGGGTGCTCTGGCTGGTGCATGCCCCTGCACAACCTTCCCCTGTCTAGGGAAGACCAGACTGGAACTAACTGGTCCCCACCCTTCCTGCAGGAAGTAGGGCTAACCCACTTCCCTACAGAGGGGGGTTAGAATGGAATGGTAAGTTCTAATCTAAGTACAACTCTGCCATATTTGCTGCCACCTGCTGGTGAACCAGGCATATTACATGAACATAACAGTTACAAAAAGATTAGGAATTCACAGTGTATAGGACCTGGACAACAATACATAAGATGACATTTTGTTAGCCCATTAGAGATAGTAGCATGGTGCAGGAGTGGTAACACCACTCTGGGCTGTTACATATGCATTATTACAACTGAGAGGAGAGACAGTCCTAATAAATCCACCTCTGCTATATCTGTATTTTATAGGAAAAAAAGTATGTGATGGCTCCTGTTCAGGGAAGCATGTTTATGAATGATGATAATGTACTGTATATTCATTTGCTACCTATTCACAGACTGGATGGTATAGGTTGGCATTCTGGCACCAGAATAATAAAGGCTTCCATCTTATTAGTATAGAATTACATATCTTAGTTTATGGCTGATGTAGAAATAAGTAAATAAAACTGAAGCAGAATAAAGACTGTATTAGACAGACAGGTCAGCAAACTATTGTCGGAAGGGAAGTGTTCCCTCCCGGCAATCGCTTGCTAACTAGAGGAGGAGACCACTGCTATTATATGCAGTTATTTCTTCCATAGTGTCCCCATACTGTCTAGTGGTTTGCCAGAGGCAGCACGATCTTACATCCAGTGACATCTCCTCTCTGATGTAGATATTCTCTGTCCTCATCTTCTCCGTTCAGACCAGACCACCATGATGATTTCGTTCATCCGTCCCTTCTCTCTGCAGAGTTTGATAAACAGGCATCTTAGTTTCCTACTTTTCCATCATCCTTTCACCTTCTGAACACCTCATCCTGCCAACCCCAATACTGTGCCCACTGTGCTCCCCAATACTATACTGCAGAAACAGTCCCCCTGAAAATACTGGTGCGCCAGTACAAAAAAATACCCCCTTACCTTTCAGATCAGACACCTATATCAAACCTCAGATGATACCCCCCCAACCCCCATCTCAGACCAGACCTTCTTTAGACCTCTATGTCAGACCCCATAGCAGACCTCAGATCAGATCTCCAGACCCCCATACCCCTATATCGGACCCCCATTAGACAGGAGACACCCTATGGGAACTATAAAATAAAAGTGTAAAACATTTTTTTTAAAATAAAAAATAATTTAAAAAATATTCTTCATGGGCATCGCCATGTGCGAAAACTTCCGTAGTATTTAAATTTAAAAAAATTAAATCCCATACTTTGAGCCTAGAATATTGAACCTTTTCACAAAATTCTAATTTTAAGCTGCATTAATGCAATTCCTTTTAATTTGCATTACTGAAATAAATGGACTTTTGCACGATATTCAAATTTTTCGAGTTTCCCCTGTAACTACAAAAAAGGTTTCTTGCTTTTTTTCATATAAAAACACCAGAAAAACTACACATATGTGGTATCACTGTTATAGTACAGACCTGGAGAATGAAAGTAACTGGTCAGTTTTACCATATAGGGAACGCTGTAATTGATCTATATGATTGCTTGTTTTTTTTTTTTTTTATGTCAGATTTAAAACAAAAATCAAGTTAAAAGATGACAGTAAAATAAATAACCCGCCATCGATCAATACCCGGGATTGGCCTGCAGATGATTAGTTGCACAGTGCAGTAAATACATCACAATGGGAAGAAAAACGCAGGAAGAAAAATGCAAACAGCTGGGAAATCTCTTCTTTCTAGTATTGAACTAGGGTTCATCTGGCTCACTTTAAGGGGGCATTCGCACGACCATATTCATTTTGCAATGTGCAAAATGCAGATCCTCAAAATACAGATGAAGTCCATGTGATATCCTTGTTGCATCCGTTTTTTGGCAGACTCATTGACTTCAATGGGTTCATGGTCCGCATTTGCGGTCAATAATAGGACATGTTCTATCTTTTGTGGAACGGGCATATAGATGCTGGAAACAAACGGAAGACACTCTCCATCTTCCTCTATATATCCTTGTATTGTGTTGAAGATATAATGTCTAACCTATGTAAAGGAGCAGGAGGGCAGATATATAGTAGGTTAGTGTATACAGTCATTAGCTGGCGTTATAAAAACCTCTGGACTTACACTGCCTGCCTGTACTATCTGTGTGTACTGACTCTCCAGTGTAGTTCTATGGTATGTAGCTTTACACTGGTCTCTTTGCCTCTTGTATGTAAGAGCTGATGGAGGGAGAGAAAGATGATAGGGCAAAGAGGGGAGACAGGCTCAATCTGCATCACATAATAGGAGAACGTGGAGACCCTACAGTGTGCGGGGACAGTGGCATAGCGTGGGGAGGCCGGGGATGCGGTTGCCCTGGGCGCCAAATGAGGCAGTAGAGTGACACAGGAGATCGCGATTACCTCACTGTGACCTCCTGCGTCGGGTCTCACGAGATGAAGTGATGACGGGGTGCAGGAGGTCACAGTGATGTGTTCGTGATCGCCTGCAACAGGACGCCTCAAGTGGTGACGGAGAGTGGAAGAGAGGTAAGTATTATAACAAAGAGGGGGCCATTGTACTAATAACAAAGAGGGGGCCATTATACTAATAACACAGAGAGGGGGCCACTATACTAATAATACAGAGGCGGCTATTATAATAATAATAATAATAATAATAATAATAATAATACAGGGGGACTATAATATACAGGGGGAATAATATTATGGGGGACTATTTGAATGGCACTAGCACAGTATTGGGGGTAGCAGCAGGATGACAGTGTTGAGGTGCCAGGAGGGGGAGGATGATAGTAAAGTGAGGTGCAGTGTCCCACTCAGTGATGGTCGTGGGGCCCTCTATAATTTTGGGCATATATATTAATGTATTGTTGTATCAAGCTGTAATTCCTCATAGCAGGCTGTTTTAGTGTCATTACATCTATTCACCCCTAGGTGGTGCTGGCACCACTTATATATATATATATATATATATATATATATATATATATCAGAGGGTTTGCTAATACTAGGGAGAACAGAGAGGAAGTAGAACAGTAGAATAGAAGGAAGGAAGTTAGTTATGGGTGAGGACTTGTGGAGCAGCACATGTCCAGTATGTAGCTGCCATTTTAGCCCCATGTCCCTGGCCAAGCTGAGGGGGTATGGAAACCAGCCTTACAGCTACCTAGCACGGACCAGAGTGAATTCATGGATATAGAGAAATTCTAGTGGAGGTAGAAGCAGCATTATCTTATGGGCTCCACAAGCACCAGTGACCGGGAGAAGCCTAAAAGCGCCTGGACACAACCGGACGACTATGCGCGTGGTTGTGTATTACCACGTGCCTCTATGGACATCGTGGAACAGAGTTTAGGAAAGCATCCTGTACAAACAATGGAGCAGAGGTTTTTGCCGCCCTGTGGATTGCTAATTACAAGTAAGAAGTAGTGTTGAGCGCGAATATTCGAATAGCGAATTTTAATCTGGAATATCGGCACTGTTTGCGTGTTATCTGTGGTGTTGACTGCAGGTGACATCTACTACATTATCTGAACTAGGAGAGTGACTTGTTGCACTCACCTACAGGCATTGCTGGAGGCATGACGGGATTTCATTCTACCCTTTCCCCTTTTTTCAGGTGATTGATGTTAATCAAAAATTATAATGATATACAAAGCACCCTTGGGCACACAGTCACCCGTGAAGTAGCCGGGCGATACGCGTGGGGCGCTATTTGTCTACCACAGGCCCACCTATGTAGTTTCAGGTTGACTTGCTGCATGTTATACAGGTATCAGGTGCCTTGATGCCACAGTATTATTTCTATATGGTAGATTACTATTTGATTCTTCTGTTCCTGTGCTGCCTGTTATTGTATAACCTGAACCATATACAGTACATGGTGTCCTTATTTGTGGACTCTGGTGGGGGCTGTGTGTGTCTGGTTTTATTTTGTACCAGCACTTAGTTTATTGTATGCAATTTTTAAGCTGTCTGTGTGTCTTCATGTCTCAATAAATTTACATGCTTTTCCATTTGCGGATGTGCACTTTATTGGGGTTTTCTTGGGTCAGTTGAGCTGTGTTACTAATCTGTCAGAGCTGCCATTACACAGAGCAGTGCGGTGCGGTGAGACTCTGACCCCTCTGTCTCTGCAATCCCAGGCATGATGGGAAATGTAGCACAGAGAGGGGAGACAGGCTCCAGCTGTATCACATAGGAGAACATGGAGACCCTGCAGTGTGAGGGAGTCACGGCGGACGTGCACAGTTAACAGATAACACACCAACCAGGCTCTGGACGAGAGACAGGGAAAGGGTCACCTCCTAATTTATCCCTGACCTCTTTCCCTACAATGCTCAGCCCACAGACAAATCTTGATGGTAGATTTGCTGTGTCCACCAGCCTATACTAACAGAACCCTGAACTCCCTGAGATGGTGAAGTGGGGAGAAAGGAGCTGCCAGCTCGCACAGAACCTGGACGGGTAAGATGACATAAAACAACCAAACAAGAAAAGACACTTATCTGCTGAGAGCAGGAACAAACAGCCAACCTTCCTTCCTAGCTTCTAAGACCACAATGATGAGTATAATCCGCTCAGAGCACTTTAGCTGGAGACTATTTAAACTAATGACTCCACCCAGTGCACCTGATGCGAGGCGGATCCAGCACAGCATCAAGACAAATACTAGACTCGTGCTGCAATCCTGGTTGACCTCCGCACATCGTCAGAGTGGGGCATGACGGAGGGGACAACAGCTGTGTTACTAATCTGTCATAGCTGCCATTACACAGAGCAGTGCGGTGCGGTGAGACTCTGACCCCTCTGTCTCTGCAATCCCAGGCATGATGGGAAATGTAGTATTTATTTAAAAAAACACACATCTGAGGGGAAAAGGTATCAGATGGCAGAAACACACAAATTGTACATCAAATAAAACGGGTATCCACAAGGGTTTCTATCTTATTATTGGCCTATCCTGTACTACTGTATATAGGCAAAAACTTCCCACAGTGTGGCTGTGGCCTGAATTACACATACAGATTTGACATAAAAAGATTACTATCTCAAAAATGCATTTATGAATCTGTGAATTCAACTTGCATTTCAAAAGCTTCTGTAATTCCCCACAGCCGTTCATGTACGCGCACTCGCCTTCTCCCCACCTGCAGGAAATTAAAGGTAATGACTTGTGTTATATGTTCCTATAAAGTTTAATGTCTGCATTTGAAACATTGTAGAGGAAGTTTCCTTTTCATATAAACAATTTTGCCCCGGCGGACGGCAATTAACGCGGCAGATCTATATTAATAACATTTTATTGAGATTTTATTTTCGGTTTTTTTTCTGTACAAGCACCTGGAGATTATTAGGTGAATAGATCCGGAACAGAAAGACAATCAAAGCATGTACGCCTGTGCTTAGAGGTGTAAAGTAGCAAGCAACAAGAGGGCTCTGTTCAGACCTTCCGCTTCCTGCCCCTCCAGTATCTTACAGCATTAGTAAATTATGCATTCATATCCCTTCTGGTCTGAAAGTACCGTTTGTGTTCCTGCGGCTCACCTGTGCACTTCAAAGAGCGCGGAAACATCTTGCAAAATGTAATAGATCACTGTTAGAGGTTCCTGACCTCTGGGAAGTTAATTTTGTATTTCATTTTTATATATACACTGCTCAAAAAAATAAAGGGAAAACTTAAACAACACAATGTAACTCCAAGTCAATCACACTTCTGTGAAATCAAACTGTCCACTTAGGAATCAATTTCACATGCTGTTGTGCAAATTGGATCGACAACAGGTGGAAATTGTAGGCAATTAGCAAGACACCCCCAATAAAGGAGTGGTTCTGCAGGTGGTGACCACAGACCACTTCTCAGTTCCTATGCTTCCTGGCTGATGTTTTGGTCACTTTGAATGCTGGCGGTGCTTTCACTCTAGTGGTAGCATGAGACAGAGTCTACAACCCACACAAGTGGCTCAGGTAGTACAGCTTATCCAGGATGGCACATCAATGCGAGCTGTGGCAAGAAGGTTTGCTGTGTCTGTCAGCTTAGTGTCCAGAGCATGGAGGCGCTACCAGGAGACAGGCCAGTACATCAGGAGACGTGGAGGAGGCCGTAGGAGGGCAACAACCCAGCAGCAGGACCGCTACCTCCGCCTTTGTGCAAGTAGGAACAGGAGGAGCACTGCCAGAGCCCTGCAAAATGACCTCCAGCAGGCCACAAAAGTGCATGTGTCTGCTCAAACGGTCAGAAACAGACTCCATGAGGGTGATATGAGGGCCCGACGTCCACAGGTGGGGGTTGTGCTTACAGCCCAACACCGTGCAGGACGTTTGGCATTTGCCAGAGAACACCAAGATTGGCAAATTCGCCACTGGCGCCCTGTGCTCTTCACAGATGAAAGCAGGTTCACACTGAGCACATGTGACAGATGTGACAGAGTCTGGAGACGCCGTGGAGAACGTTCTGCTGCCTGCAACATCCTCCAGCATGACCGGTTTAGCATTGGGTCAGTAATGGTGTGGGGTGGCATTTCTTTGGAGGGCCGCACAGCCCTCCATGTGCTCGCCAGAGGTAGCCTGACTGCCATTAGGTACCGAGATGAGATCCTCAGACCCCTTGTGAGACCATATGCTGGTGCGGTTGGCCCTGGGTTCCTCCTAATGCAAGACAATGCTAGACCTCATGTGGCTGGAGTGTGTCAGCAGTTCCTGCAAGACAAAGGCATTGATGCTATGGACTGGCCCGCCCATTCCCCAGACCTGAATCCAATTGAGCACATCTGGGACATCATGTCTCGCTCTATCCACAAACGTCACGTTGCACCACAGACTGTCCAGAAGTTGGCAGATGCTTTAGTCCAGGTCTGGGAGGAGATCCCTCAGGAGACCGTCCGCCACCTCATCAGGAGCATGCACAGGCGTTGTAGGGAGGTCATACAGGCACGTGGAGACCACACACACTACTGAGCCTCATTTTGACTTGTTTTAAGGACATTACATCAAAGTTGGATCAGCCTGTAGTGTGTTTTTCCACTTAAATTTTGAGTGTGACTCCAAATCCAGACCTCCATGGGTTGAAAAATTTGATTTCCATTTTATTATTTTTGTGTGAATTTGTTGTCAGCACATTCAACTATGTAAGGCCTCCTGCACACGACCGTTGTGTGCATCCGTGGCCGTTGTGCCGTTTTCCGTTTTTTTTCGCGGATCCATTGACTTTCAATGGGTCCGTGGAAAAATCGGAAAATGCACCGTTTTGCAGCCGCATCCGTGATCGGTGTTTCCTGTCCGTCAAAAAAATATGACCTGTCCTATTTTTTGGACGGACAACGATTCACGGACCCATTCAAGTCAATGGGTCCGTGAAAGAAGACGGATGCACACAAGATTGGCATCCGCGTCCTTGATCCGTGGCCGTAGGCTACTTTCACACAGACGGATCCGAAGATCCGTCTGTATGAAAGCTTTTTCAGAGCTGAGTTTTCACTTCGTGAAAACTCAAATCCGACAGTATATTCTAACACAGAGGCGTTCCCATAGTGATGGGGACGCTTCTAGTTAGAATATACTGAGAACTGTGTACATGACTGCCCCCTGCTGCCTGGCACCCGATCTCTTACAGGGGGCTGTGATCCGCACAATTAACCCCTCAGGTGCTGCACCTGAAGGGGTTAATTGTGCATATCATAGCCCCCTATAAGAGATCAGGGGCTGCCAGGCAGCAGGGGGCAGACCCCCCTCTCTCCCCAGTTTTAATTTCATTGGTTGCCAGTGAATATACCATCGGATTGGAGAAAACTCCGATCCTATGGTATATTAACTCCTGACTTTACATTGAAAGTCAATGGGGGACGGATCCGTTTGAAATTGCACCATATTGTTTCAACGTCAAACGGATCCGTCCCCATTGACTTGCATTGTAATTCAGGACGGATCCGTTTGGCTCCGCACGGCCAGGCGGACACCAAAACGACAGTTTTTTCATGTCTGTGGATCTTCCAAAAATCAAGGAAGACCCACGGATGAAAAAACGGTCACGGACCAACGGAACCCCGTTTTGCGGACCGTGAAAAAATACGGTCGTGTGCATGAGGCCTAAAGGACAAAGTATTTCAGAAGAATATTTAATTAACTCAGATCTAGGATGTGTTATTTTTGTGTTCCCTTTATTTTTTTGAGCAGTGTATATATATATATATATATATATATATATATACACAGTACAGACCAAAAGTTTGGACACACCTTCTCATTCAAAGAGTTTTCTTTATTTTCATGACTATGAAGGCATCAAAACTATGAATTAACACATGTGGAATTATATACATAACAAACAAGTGTGAAACAACAGAAAATATGTCATATTCTAGGTTCTTCAAAGTAGTCACCTTTTGCTTTGATTACTGCTTTGCACACTCTTGGCATTCTTTTGATGAGCTTCAAGAGGTAGTCCCCTGAAATGGTCTTCCAACAGTCTTGAAGGAGTTCCCAGAGATGCTTAGCACTTGTTGGCCCTTTTGCCTTCACTCTGCGGTCCAGCTCACCCCAAACCATCTCGATTGGGTTCAGGTCCGGTGACTGTGGAGGCCAGGTCATCTGGCGCAGCACCCCATCACTCTCCTTCATGGTCAAATAGCCGTTACTTTCAAAGTTTTCCCAATTTTTCGGCTGACTGACTGACCTTCATTTCTTAAAGTAATGATGGCCACTCGTTTTTCGTTACTTAGCTGCTTTTTTTTTGCCATAATACCAATTCTAACAGTCTATTCAGTAGGACTATCAGCTGTGTATCCACCCGACTTCTCCTCAACGCAACTGATGGTCCCAACCCCATTTATAAGGCAAGAAGTTCCACTTATTAAACCTGACAGGGCACACCTGTGAAGTGAAAACCATTTCAGGGGACTACCTCTTGAAGCTCATCAAGAGAATGCCAAGAGTGTGCAAATCAGTAATCAAAGCAAAAGGTGGCTACTTTGAAGAACCTAGAATATGACATATTTTCAGTTGTTTCACACTTGTTTGTTATGTATATAATTCCACATGTGTTAATTCATAGTTTTGATGCCTTCAGTGTGAATCTACAATTTTCATAGTCATGAAAATAAAGAAAACTCTTTGAATGAGAAGGTGTGTCCAAACTTTTGGTCTGTACTGTATGTATATATATATATATATATATATAAAAAAAATGTATTATTATTATGTATATTTATATTATTATTGCGTGTTTTGTGTCGAGCGCCTATATATGGCAGCCACTGACTTCTAAGGGAATTATTCCTGCATTCTGAGTCCCATTTCAAATGTTTGTCATTTATTATTATTATATTCCTTTTTTATATTTTCATTTAGTTTTATTTTTTTCCATTATGTTTATTATAATTTGTTATAATTTCGTTATATATATATATATATATATGTACACACATATATTTGTTGTCATGGCTACGGCCAAGAGATATCCGAAGAACCCTAGGGAGAGAAACAACGGGAACGACCTAACCCAGCTTGACGTGTCTTAGCTAACCTGACTAAATGGCTTGTTGTGTGCCCTAAGCCAAGATCGTGGGTAGGCCTATAAGTGGGCAAAAACCAAGCCAAGTAGGGTAGAAAAGGAACTCGAATGGCATGTGCAAACTAATCCCCAAGCCAACTGCAAGGCGTCAGGGATCTAGAGCGAAAAATTCGGGGTGTATGAGGCAAGGCCAGAAGGAGACCTACAACCCATCTTGTGGATGACAAGGCCAGAGACATGATGCTCAATATTGCGGATACTGCCCCAAAGCGGAATGGAGGACCGGGAATACGTTGTGAAATGGATCATGAAAACCAACTGAACCTTGTAAAGTTTTGGTTCTAGGGAGTACTGGCAATGCCCTAGCCTCAGGAGATTGTGGGACCGAAACCTAACTGCCTAGACTATGCAGGAATTAGGGCCAAAAAGAACTATGTAGATAGGAAGAGAATCCTTGAATAGTTCCCCAGACAACAGCTATCTGCTAGCCGTGGTCCGCGCATTGTTCTACTGTGTGCCCCTGAGAATTGTTTTAACGCTTGAGACGTGAAGACCGACCTACTATCTGAATCTTCTACCGTGAGGAAATGCTGAACCTTGTCCAAAACCCGATTCAACGTGGTTGTAGGGAGTCTGAGGTTAGTGCGGCAAGAAGCTACGAAGCCATAATATACAAGATTCTGTCTATGCCCTCCCATGAGTGATGGAATGCAATTGCAATGAAGCTACCGGCGAAAATGAATTCCTGGTCGTGGTAAAAAGGCAAAGAGTTTGCGCGGGGACCTGGTTGACAAGATATGATCGACTACGATAAGAGACTGAAATGCTAGAGGGAATTACCCTACTTGTTCCTCCTCTGGCAGGACCTGAACGAAAGCATGAACAATTAAAGCAAGACGAAATATCTGCGTAAGACATGACAATGATGCTGTAGGGCGAACCGGACCAGTTTGCGGTCAAAACATAAAGTGAGCGATCAACATGGATTATTAGGGAATTAGGGAAGCAGGTATGTATGTGATACATACGGGCCAAATCAGCCCAGATGCACAGATGGACAACCAACCAGGCAATCAGCCCAGCAGGACTGAAAACAGTCATTGGGCCCCCGAGGCCATGGGGCCGAAGCTGTCATCGGGTCCCCGAAGCCATGGGGCCGAGTTTTATTTTATTTTTTTGCAAGAAATTATAACTTTAATAAGTGACCTGAATAAGGTGCAGGGGAAATTAAACCATGAGCCTGACCGATGTGGCAGGCGATACCCAAGATAAACTACGTGGCCTGAATAACATGCAAGGCGAAATATCGTTAGGAACGAGACCTGACCGACGTGGAAGGTGACCCCCAACATGAGTTCAACTGCATGACCTGAAAAGACAAAGGGAATTGTGACAGAAAATGGAGATAATAACGGACATTAACTAAAATGAAACCTAAATAACATAAGCTGGCAAGCAGGTAAAGATGTGAGTCATTCAAAAGCATAGCTGGACAGACAACCATTGGTCGGACCCCTGAAGCCATGGGGCCGAAGCAACCACCAGGGGCCCATGGGGACAGGCAGCCGCCGGGATGCGAACCTTAGAATTAAGGACGGCTGGGGAAAAGATTGGGGCTTAACCCGACAGGTTTAGTAATCAACCGGGACTCGATAACCTAGAAAGACAAAGACAATTGTGAAATCCTCTAAGCCAAGAGCCATTCAGCGACACACAGCGAGTCCCTTATGGCAGGAGCCATGCGTGCCAGTCCCTTATGGCGGGAGCCATGCGTGCGAGTCCCTTATGGCGGGAGCCATGCGTGCAAGTCCCTTATGGCGGGAGCCATGCGTGCAAGTCCCTTATGGCGGGAGCCATGCGTGCGAGTCCCTTATGGTGGGAGCCATGCGTGCGAGTCCCTTATGGCGGGAGCCACCAGAATGCCTTGGGGACTCGCATAACCATGACCCCCGCCAACAGCAAACCTGGGACACTAACCAGCCTACAACCATGTCGTACCCCTAACAGACAAAACAAAACATGAAAAACGGTCATAGGGCCCCCAGAGCCATGAGGCCGGATCAGTCATAGGGCCCCCGAAGCCAGAGGGATGACGTTGCGGTGACGATAAGTAATTAAAACGTAAGCCGGACCTGATGGGATATGCAGCAACTTGAATGATTGGATTGGCTAGAAGGTGGCCTAAAGAACATGACTGCCAACAGGCGTTGAAAATGTAGACATTAGTAATCCGAAGCACGTGCATACATAAAACACTAACCACCGCAAACCATAAAACGTAAACATGAAATTGAAACAGGGATGGGAGAAAAACAAGAGCCTGAGGCATTGCAAGTTCGCTAAGAGAAGTCTCTTATCGTGACAAACAAATGAACAGCTTGTGAAAACATAGCAGGAAACTTACTCCTATTGGCCGACTGACCTCCGCTGAGGAGCTGTTTGGTGAACTGGGGACTGGGGCAGGAGACCAATCTGAGTGAAAATTAACCAGAAGTAAAAGGAGACCAGTCTGAGTAAATATGAACCAGGATTAAAGAAGACCAAAAAAAAAGTAGGCCTATGTAATGTAACAGACCACCGAGGAAAGGAACGTAAGCCTGAAAATAACGCAGTTATGTTTTTCGGGAGAGAGGTACCAGAGCGGTGGGTGCAGACTGCCCCGGTGAGATTATTGAGTAAAACCATGACGTAGCAATGAACTGAAGAATGAAGCTTTGAGTGGGAGCAGAGTACAACACATGATGTAACAACAAATGGGTGAATGGAGCTTTGGATGTGAGTGGTACCTAAAAATCATGGTATGGGCGCAGCTCTGAGTATGGGTAGCACATGAAAAGCATGGTATAAAGCAGACGTATGAATGCAATCTGAAAGTGAGCAGAGTATTGACGTGATGCGAAAGCAGACACGTGAACGCAGCTCTAGTAGTGAATGGAGTATAGGACAAGATGTAAAAGCAGACATGCGGACGCAGCTTTGAATGTGAACGGAATATTAACTTAATGTGACAGCAGACATGGAAAGCGGCTTTGGTGAGTGGGGTATACGACCTGGTGTAGGCAGTGGAAGTGTGAACACATCTAGGTATAAGCAGAGCATGAAATTTGGTATAACAGCAGCTCTGGTTGTGAACGGAGCATAACATAGATGTAACAGCGACATGAATTCAGTCCTTGAAATTGGCCTGGAAAGAACCTGTAGTAGCATAGGACGTGTGAATTCAGCTCTGGGTGCGAGTAGAGTAAACCTGATCTACCGATAGACGTATGAATGCAACTCTGGTCGAGGGTGGAGTGCAAAAAATGATTTTACAGCGTAGTGTGAATGCACCTCTGGGTGTGGCCGAGAATGAAATCTGTAGAACAGAAGCTCTAAATGTGAGTGGAGCATAAACATGATGTAACAGTGAAAGTGAATGCAGCTCTGAAACAAGCCTAGTATGAACATGTTGTGACAGCGGACGTGTAAACACAGCTCTCACAGTGAGCAGAGCAAACATGGTATACCAGTCGACGCATGAATGCAGCTCTGGTTGTGAGTGGAGCAAGGTGTGAACACCAGGGTGGTGCGTCCCGAGAATTAAAATGGAGTAACAGTAGCAGCTGTAAGCCGAGAACACAACATGTAATAACAGGCGTGTAATACGGATCCGGCTGTCGGCTGGGTACGGAATGAGATGTAACAGCCAACAGGTGACCGCAGCTTGAATGTGAGACCAATCTGAGTGAATACGAACCAAGAGTAGTAAAGTGCAGGACAGTAAGACTGTTGGTAAATAGGGATTAACCCCCTGGGGGATGGGCCACCCGGTCAGCCCTATTTAGAACCCATTCCCTTAAATAAGAGACCGACAACCATTTTACTTTTAATGCTGGGTGATGATCGGCCACAGCTTACTTTATTTAATCATAACACCATAACTGTAAATGGCGCAGTATGCCAGCCGCTGGACTCCCAGCGGGCAAGTCTGCCTTGTGCCATAACCAAACTCCATACTGAATTATATACCGCCAGCTGTGACTTGTTTTCATAACGTCAATAACTTCATTTATATTTCCATCATCATCCTTCTTTCTTTTTTTTTTTTTTTTATATATATATATATATTTTTTTAAAAGAATACCTCGCGTGAGGAAAACGGATGCAATACATCCAAACCATCAACCTTTACGGGGAGGGCGGGTGGGAACCAGCGCATCCACCGTCAAGAGGAAGTGAAATGCTCACTCCCAGGAATATATAGCCCTTCAGCACCGCCCCCATTCCCACTGGATCATGGGAAGGCCTCCACTTAACTCCTTCCCATCCTTCCCCTCACTGCTCACAAACCCTTAAAGGGGCCATGACCCCATTATTAACTCGGGGCAAAGGGGATCAGGAAGTACCCCCGGTCTCTTATCACCCTCCATAGGCTGTCGGGCGCTCCCCAGACTGTTGGTAAATAGGGATTAACCCCCTGGGGGATGGGCCACCCGGTCAGGCCTATTTACAACCCATTCCCTTAAATAAGAGACCGACAACCATTTTACTTTTAATGCTGGGTGATGATCGGCCACAGCTTACTTTATTTAATCATAACACCATAACTGTAAATGGCGCAGTATGCCAGCCGCTGGACTCCCAGCGGGCAAGTCTGCCTTGTGCCATAACCAAACTCCATACTGAATTATATACCGCCACGGAGGAGACTCGTGCCTACACGTGGCTCCGACCACCACCCAGCAAAAACATGGCCTGCTCAATTCCATCCTGAATACCCGATAAAAATATATCAAGACCGATCTCATTAAGATGAACACCGTCCGGCCTCATCAACGCCCGGTTGTCACCCTCTAGCTGCCTATGGCGAACAACCACTGCCCCCTTCGAACGCACGAACCGGGAGATCCGAGCGTTCACCGTACGCCTGCCTTTTTCTAAAGCCTCACCATCCCGGGCCCCGTGCCACACCACCCTTGGGACAATCTCCGACCATACTAGGACCATCTCCCTAAAAAATGACGGAAAACGCTCAACATCTGAACGCATAAGCGTCAACAATTCCGCCACTCGTAAATGGCATAGGTCATTACCCCCGGCATGGATCACCAAGATCACCGGACCCACCGCACGTACACCAATCTCGACCACCTCCGTGAGTAATTGAGACCATCGTAGGCCCCGAACACCTCTCCACAGGACGTCCACATTCCGGAATCCAAGATTGCGCCCGCCAGGCCGACATTCGGCCCGCTGTGCCGCCCAAAATACGTAGGAGTGCCCAACGATCCATACTGCTGGACGCTCAGCACCTGAAAAGATAACAACGTTAGAGAAGAACCACCAGAACATAACCACGGCCTGTACTGAAGAACTGAACATTAACATGTCATTATTCAAATACCGTCATTACCCCATATTATAAATACCATGTTTGTATTACTTCTTCTTTTTTTTTTTTTTTAAAGCAGCAAATCCGGCCGGACATATCGCGCAAAGCAAGATGAACGCCAGCGACCAATACGCATAATCTCCGCTTCAGGCAAACCCGCTCTAGCAGCCTCGGTAGCCGCACCAATGCGGAACGAATGGGTGCCAAATTCCTTCGGATCCACACCAACTTCCGAAAGACACCGTCTGAAAACAGCCGTAAACTGAAACTTAGTCACCGGAGTCCCATCCTCATGTGAAAAGAAATTAGAACCCTCGCGTCGTCTGTTCATGAATTCCCCCACCAAACTTACCGGGCAGGCGGGACCCAGAACAGGGAGAAGCGGGATCCACGCCCCGCGACCATATGGATCCGTCTTAGACCGACGGACCCTAATGCGAAGGGCGTCATTGGCTAAAACTACATCCTGCACCAACAAACCACCCGCCTTCCTAAGCGACGGAGCCAATAATTCCCCAACACGCAATGCACCAAAGAAAGCAACACTAAAACTGTCAGCAAAGAGAGATTCCTCATATGCGGACCTACAAACGCTAGCGCAACAAACAATCAACCTACACAGCAAAGAAAATGACAACGGGCGACGCGCCTCACGCGCTACATACGCGCTACAAAGCCCGCATCAGCGATTCCATACCTGCTACAGAACCACTTTCCCCCCATGCCCCAGCAAATTGAAACTCACCAACCGGAACATTAGGAACCACCGGAGAAGGCACCTCCACGGAAACCGCCTGACTCTGAACCATCGGATGAACCAGGCTTGGGGCCATGGAAGTACAGCTCGGCGCTGGCCTCACTCTTCTGCTCCGTGAAACTCTACCAGACTGATGACAACTCCGAAGATGAGGGGGAACGCCACCTGGAGGATCTGGAGCGTCTCCGACTCCCTCGTGCCCTAGAATGGCGACGGGACGGACGCCTGCGGTAAGTACGCTCACCCCTGCCATCTTCTAATGAAGAGGAGGGAGAGACAGAGACCTCCCTGCGTCTCCTCTGCCTGGGGGCCACATCAACTGGTAGAATCTGGGAGGGAGGGGGCGGGGGGACGTTCATAATGCCAGGGGGTGCTACCAGGACGCTCTGCGACCCACTGCCTGGATCCCCAGACAGAGGTGCCGCCGCCAGCACAGACAGCCCCTGACCTACAGAAACCGGAGGGGGCAATAATTGAGATGAGGGGGGTGAAGGGGGTAATTCCTCCCCCATCGCACTTTCCCGGGCTCCCATACTAATCCCTGTACTCAGCGCGCCGCCAGCCGCAAACACACTTCCGGGAGACAGAGGAAGGGGAGGAGCCACAGCACTGCGCCGAGCCCGCCCACCATCCCTCCGCCCGCCGGAGCGGCCCGACCTGCCACGGCGCCTGGAAGGAACAGGTAAGCACTCCCCAGACCTGGGAGAGCCCTGGGGACCGCTGCAATGGGGTGCGATGGGAGCAGGGGGGCTATGGCCAAGCCGCGCCGGGGGGGGCGGGAACGCCGCGCGGACCGCCGATCCCCCGAACGACAGGCAGAGCCGGCGGCAGGAACCGCCGGCTCAGTGATAACAGCAGGCAGAGGGGCCGGAGTAGAAGAAGGCAAAGGGGAGTGCAGGCTCCCAAGGAATGCCCGCAGCCACCCCTCTCCTTCCTCCTGAAAGCGCGCAAGGAGGGAATCCCTCAGGGCCATATCTCCTGCGGACATGACATCGGCAAGGGGTACCTCAACCAGCGCATCCACCGTCAAGAGGAAGTGAAATGCTCACTCCCAGGAATATATAGCCCTTCAGCACCGCCCCCATTCCCACTGGATCATGGGAAGGCCTCCACTTAACTCCTTCCCATCCTTCCCCTCACTGCTCACAAACCCTTAAAGGGGCCATGACCCCATTATTAACTCGGGGCAAAGGGGATCAGGAAGTACCCCCAGTCTCTTATCACCCTCCATAGGCTGTCGGGCGCTCCCCAAGACATGCGGATGCAGCATAAAGACATGAAATAAAAGCCAAAATTGTAAATGCCGCTCAGGATAACAGCAGAGCATAAAAGTGCGGCAGGGTTTTCAAGTACATGGAGCAGTGAAATACGAGAAGTCTAAGGATGGTGGTAGCGGGGGGAGGGGGAGACACGTGGCAAGGAACAGCTACAGCAAGAGGCCTAAACAATAAACGCTGCGTCCGATCTCCAAACGTGACGTCACGTGCAGCCCAGGTAACTCTTCCTTTACAGCAAACCGGCTGAAGTAACTTTTTATACGAGATGAACAAAGCGAAGTGAAACTTGTAAGATTTATAGGAACTAACTCCTATTACCAACAAACAAAGTTGAAAAGAAATAGAAGTATTTAGCCCCAACGAGCAAACCTGAGGTAGCAGATTCTGAGGCGAAGCCTCCCGTTCGCTAGCAAAGTCGGTTCCGACCGGCCAGGAGAGACGGCCCCGGCCCAACCTACTTACGTAGTATGGTGCGTGCATGCTACGGTAGCAGAGAGCAAAATAACAAGCTCCATGCTGCAAAGAAAGACTCCTACCACCAGAGAAGCTGTGGCTCGTATATGAAGAGCATCCGCCCCTCCCACAAATGCAGGCTGACTAATCAGCCTTACCAACATATATATGTTTTTTTTTTCCTTATTTATTAATTATTATCTTTTTAAATTTTTCATTCATTTATTTTTGTATTAGGGGATTTTATTATATGATTATATTTATAATTATAGTACCTATTATACTTTAGAGAGGTTTTTCGGTACTTAGATATTGATGGCCTGTCCTCTGGATAGGTGATCAATATCAGATTGGAGGAGGTCTGACACTCAGTATCCTCACCAATCAGCTGTTTTGGACAGCCACCATTGCTGGAAACTATACAGTAGGCGGAGCCAGAAGCAGAAGGCTCCATTCACCATGTGGTGGCCTTGCCAGGGAGATAAGCTACAGTACGCTTGCGCCAGAAACTACACAGTGGAGAGAGCCTTCTTTCCACTGTATAGTTTGCCAGCACTTTCGGCTGGCTGATACAGCTGATCGATGGGGCTACTGAGTGTAGGACCCCCCCGATCTGAAATTTATACACCAATCCCGAGGTATCAGTCAAGTACCTTCATAAAGCATATAGCGTGTTGCTGGGGCAAGTCAGTGAATGGAGGTCATTGGAAAGGCGTTCTCCCAATAGGTGAGGGTCCCAGAGGTGGCATTTATGGTCAGAAGGTGCCAGAAGGGGGAATAGGAGGTGGAAGAGGTACTGGATAGGTCAGAGGACAGGGGTTCAGAAGGTCCCAGGACCTATAAGTGTGCTCTGTTAAGGGTGGTAAGACATAAGAGGCTGTTTGGGTGGTATGGAAGGGGGAGACGTAGACATGAAAGACAAAAACTAGCAGGGTTCCTTTAGGGGAAGTGGGCACAGAAGGTGGTAGGGGTACCATGGAGGGCAGTTGACAGGAAAGAGAAGTTGGTGGGGGCTCTGTGGGGGCAGAGGCTCAAAAGATGACAGGGGTTCTGCAAGAGGAGGTAGAGACATGGATGACAAAAGGTATTAGAAGCTTGGTTGAGGGATGAGGCACAGAAAATGGTAGGGGTACTGTGAGGGGGCAGAAGGATGGTGTGCCTTGTGGGGGGCAAGGACAGGAACAGGATGGAAGAATTTTTTGATTCGCAGAGAAGCCGAATTTCCTTGTGGTAATAAATCAATTTTCCCTGAAATGGTGGTAAAAACAAAAAAATATATACATTATATACATACATTTTTCAACTATATATCCATAGATTATTAATAATAATTAGTGTTGAGTGAATCAAAGTATTCGAAATGGACTTTGATCCGAATTTCAGGAAAAATTCCTTGCGCTTTATGGTAACAAATCAATTTTCCCTGAAATGGAGCTAGAAACAAAAAAAATAAGATACTCTCCTCATCCATTTGGTCACATAGAGGCCGCCGTAGCCATCTTGATTAAAGACACCACGCGAAATGTAGTGTGGTGAAGTCATCACGCCGGCAGGCATGGTGACGTCATATGTCACCACCCGCAACATTTTGTGTAGTATCTTCAATTAAGATGGCCCTGAAGACCTCTTCGTGCCCAAATGGATGAGAAGAGTATCTTATTTTTTTTGTTTCTAGCTCCATTTCAGGGAAAATTGATTTGTTACCATAAAGCGCAAGGAATTTTTCCTGAAATTCGGATCGAAGTCCACTTCGGATACTTTGATTCGCTCAACACGAATTATTATTTATTATTATTATTATTATTATTAATAATATATGGATATATAGTTGAAAAATGTATCATTATGACTGCATATAATTTACTTTATTATTATTATTTATTTTAAATTTTTTCAAGTTTCTCCTTATTTATAAAAGTATGGAAATTTTTGCCATTTTTGTGACAGCTGATATCATGGAGCGGTATAATGGAATTCCTCAAGTAGAAATTTTAAGACGTAAGAAAATCATTAGGCAAAATTCTTGACAGCAGATCCTGACAAATCTAGAGGCAGACAGGAAACTGGAACAAGTACGATAGCAAAGCTGATATCTTGCAGAAAACTTCGTTCCATATACGCGGGGTGTCCCTCGGCCAGGGTATTTTTAGAACATGGCATAGGGTAATGCAAAAATAATAAAGACCAGCTCACAAAACTAAAAAAAAATGTTCCTATATACGAATATTCCGATACTCTAGAAAGCCTGATCCGGCACAAATGAAGAAAAAGGGATATATTCCCGAAACGCGTCGAGCTGAATTAATAAAAGCCTTCCTAACTATATTGGAGCCCCGGTGTCATCCTTTTGGGGACCAGGAAGCTATTACTACATCATTTGAAGCGACCTCGGCGGGGGAGGTTGAGGTATAGGTGTCTTGAGCTTTATCCTATACCCTCCTCCCCGGTGAAGTAAGTGTAACTTTTTCATAGTGTATTCCACTATAACTGCAAAATTTTATTGCCAATACTGGAGACTCTGTGGCGCCCCCTGAGCATCATTAAGACACCTGTGATACCCGCCCAACCAGCAGAATAGTGAGTGCAGCTCTGGAGTATAATACAGGATGTACAGGATGAGTAATGTATGTACAGTGACAGGGCTCATATATCAAGGATGGTATGTATCTCCCAGAATGGTCCAGGAAAACGATGCATATTGTGGTTTGCTGTGGTTCACCTAAGACTTGCCACCAAGGTACCCGGCCTTGGTGGAGTGGAAGCCAGTAGCTAGAGTGTCCATTAAGGTCTCATACACACGACCGTGCCGTTTTTTGCAAATTGCGGATCGCTAAAAAAACGGATGCCGTCCGTCCGCAATTTGCCCATTATAGAAATGCCTATTCTTGTCCACAAAACGGACAAGAATAGGACATGCCTCATCATTTTTGCGGGGCCATGGAACGGAGCAACAGATGCGGACAGCACACAGAGTGCTGTCCGCATCTTTTGCGGACCCATTGAAATGAATGGTTCCGTATACGGAACGTATACGGAACGCAAAAAAAAACGTTTGTGTGCATGAGCCCTAAGTTAGATAGTGGACGCTGTTGCTACCTAGTATAGCTGGTAGCAATATTCGTAATCTCGAATATTCTAGATTTTCTTTTTCATCAGTAACCTCCCTTCTTGCTTGTGGGCCAATGAGAAGGCTGCAATGTCTCTGTCAGAACTTAGCAACATCTCTAGCAACCAATAGGAAAGTTGCCTTCCCCTTACTAAATAAGAACCTCCCCAGCAGTCGGTTTTTGTAGTTCTGAGAGAGAATTTATGTACACAGTGACTCCACCAGCAGAATAGTGAGTGCAGCTCTGGAGTATAATACAGGATGTAACTCAGGATCAGTACAGGATAAGTAATGTATGTACACAGTGACTCCACCGGCAGAATAGTGAGTGCAGCTCTGGAGTATAATACAGGATGTAACTCAGGATCAGTACAGGATAAGTAATGTAATGTATGTACACAGTGACTCCACCAGCAGAATAGTGAGTGCAGCTCTGGAGTATAATACAGGATGTAACTCAGGATCAGTACAGGATAAGTAATGTATGTACACAGTGACTCCACCGGCAGAATAGTGAGTACAGCTCTGGAGTATAATACAGGATGTAACTCAGGATCAGTACAGGATAAGTAATGTAATGTATGTACACAGTGACTCCACCAGCAGAATAGTGAGTGCAGCTCTGGAGTATAATACAGGATGTAACTCAGGATCAGTACAGGATAAGTAATGTATGTACACAGTGACTCCACCGGCAGAATAGTGAGTGCAGCTCTGGAGTATAATACAGGATGTAACTCAGGATCAGTACAGGATAAGTAATGTATGTACACAGTGACTCCACCGGCAGAATAGTGAGTGCAGCTCTGGAGTATAATACAGGATGTAACTCAGGATCAGTACAGGATAAGTAATGTAATGTATGTACACAGTGACTCCACCAGCAGAATAGTGAGTGCAGCTCTGGAGTATAATACAGGATGTAACTCAGGATCAGTACAGGATAAGTAATGTATGTACACAGTGACTCCACCGGCAGAATAGTGAGTACAGCTCTGGAGTATAATACAGGATGTAACTCAGGATCAGTACAGGATAAGTAATGTAATGTATGTACACAGTGACTCCACCAGCAGAATAGTGAGTGCAGCTCTGGAGTATAATACAGGATGTAACTCAGGATCAGTACAGGATAAGTAATGTAATGTACACAGTGACTGCACCAGCAGAATAGTGAGTGCAGCTCTGGAGTATAACACAGGATGTAACTCAGGATCAGTACAGGATAAGTAATGTAATGTATGTACACAGTGACTCCACCAGCAGAATAGTGAGTGCAGCTCTGGAGTATAATACAGGATGTAACTCAGGATCAGTACAGGATAAGTAATGTAATGTATGTACACAATGACTACAGCAGCAGAATAGTGAGTGCAGCTCTGGAGTATAATACAGGATGTAAGTCAGAATCAGTACTGGATAAGTAACCACTGGGACTCCTCTTAGGC